>NC_139512.1:130805234-131405234 GCF_947247035.1 Vipera ursinii
TGCTGTATTAAACTTACAATGGTAGGATGAAAGAAGGAACATGCATTTGACATTTCCTCTAATATTGCAAAATCAACTGACTGGTGCTGAGTCAAATTTTCAAAAAGAACTATGTGTGGGGAGAGGCCGTGATAAGAGATGAGGCTGATGGACACTAATATGTTGCAATATCAAGGAAGGAATCCAGGGCAGATGACGTGACCAGCAAGAGCCGAATCAATAATCCTCTACAAGGCTAATGATTTTGACTGTGGCTTCCCAGTTTGGTACTGAATTGTTTTCTAGAAGACGGAAAGATGCTTATCCCTATATGTGACATAATTAGCATGTGGATAAGGATGGGAGAAGTGAGGGAGCTTATGAGAAGCAAGAGAACCTATGTGGCTTTTTCTAGGAAAAAAGATTCCAGACAGTGGCACATATTGTATATTATATGAATAGACAATATTAATTTTAGCTCCCGTGGAGAAGAGCAGGCAAGACTCTTTTTGCAAGTGCCAAGGTAGTCCTCGACTTATAACAGTTTATTCAGTGACTGTTCGAAGTTACAATGGCACTGAAAAAAAGTTACGTATGAATGACAGCTTTTCACACTTATGAGAGTTGTAACATCCCCGTGGTCAGTGGTGGGATTCAGCCGGTTCGCACCACTTCGGCAGAACTGGTAGCTAATTTTTTGTTGCCCAGGCCCAGAACAGACTTCTGGAAGCAGCATCCACACAAAGAAATGGTTGTTCACATATTTGAATCCCACCATGATCAAAATTCAGATGCTTGGCAACTGATTCATATTTATGACGGTTGCAGCGTCACGGGGTCATGTGATTCCCCTCTGGCGACCTCCTGACAAGCAAAGTTAATGGGGAAGCCAGATTCACTTAACAACTGTATTATTAACTTAACAACCTGTGGCAAGAAAGGTCATAAAATTGGGCAAAATTCACCTAACAGTTGTCTCACTTAGCAACAGAAACATTGGGCTCAGTTGTGGTTATAAGTCGAGGACTACCTAGAGCAGGGGTAGGCAACCTCGGCTCTTTTATGACTCATGGACTTCAACTCCCAGAATTCCTGAGTCAGCATAGCTCCAATTCTCGGAGATGAAGTCCATGAACCATAAAAGAGCCGAGGTTGCCTACCCCTGACTAGAGTGTTCTGAAAACTGAAACCAGATGTCTTTCATCCTTACCTGTTTTTTCTGAAGAAGCTTGCAAATGTGTGCTTGTTCCTTCAGTGAAATCAGGGATCCAAGGAGTTAAATCTGTTTCTACTAGAGTTAACAGGTATGAAGAACTGGTGAGGCCTGAAGAACTAGAGGTTACATTGTGCCAGGCTATGGATCCTTGTGTTACATTGTGAGCATCACTGACATCTCTCGGGGTTCGTAATGTCCTCTCCCCGTCTAAGCCAGACAGAACTGAAATGGAGATATTGTTCAGGTGATAAGTGGAGAAAAGGCCCTCTGTACTTGATTTACCATTCTCTTTGACTGAAACAGAATAGAAAGGAATTAATTTTAGTCCTACTTTTTCTCGTAAATATGTACACAAAAACTTTCTATCAATTTTCAAATTAAAAAGTTGCTGTTAATTTCCCTTAGGATATTTTATTCTATACAAAAAATAGGATTAAAACTGCTTTCAACTTCCTTTGAGATTATATTTATTCCACGTATGATTGGGAATACTGAACCAGCTGCTGCTGCTTCTGTTTTAAAGGAAAGGTTTCTGAATTCTTATTCAGGTAAAAAAATTGAACCTAACCAGAGATGCTGCGAGTCAGGCAGCATATAAATTATTTTTTGCTGGGGAGGAAGAGGAGAGCCACTTGCACAAATGGAGCTGCACGTTTGTGTGCACCAGCCTGCTCACATGGCCCGGTTCCAAATAGGTCACAGCCCGGTAGTGGCCATGGCCTAGTGGTTAGGGACCCTTGTTGTAGTGGTTAAGGTATCAGGCTAGAAAGTGGGAGACTGTGAGTTCAAGTTCTGCCTTAGCCATGAAAGTCATTCTCTCTCAGTCCAACTCACCTTACAGAATTGTTGTGAGGAAAACAGGAGGAGCAAACTATATTGGATATGTTCACTGTCTTGAATTATTTGTAAAAATAATTAAGGTGGGATACAAATAAATAAAAATAAAAAATAGAGTAGAATTGTAGGATGAATACATATCCTTGTTATACAATCATTCCATGACAAAAAGGAATGGAAGATATTGCTATGCACACAGTAATTTTCAAGTAACGTTACCTGTTTCTAGGGACATAATACTTTGCTTTCTTCTTAATTTGTATTGGGCTGTTAAAGTTCCTAACCAACTTTCACTGACCTCAGCATTAATTGGCTCTCAATTTCTGGGATCACTGGATTGCTTATGATAAATTTTATCACCATAGTTAAATAGTATTTTCCCTTACAACAGACCAAAATGTGTCCAAATCTGTAAGCAATCACACTTATTGCAAAGAAAATTAGTACCATTCATTTTCATCTTAATTGTACTATACTTGGGGACTCTTCTATAAAAACTAGCAGCATCTATCTATATACTCTTGTGTCCGTTTGTCACCTTCAATTGGGCAAAATTGGAAGGTATTGGGTAACAATTATTGAACCAAGACAACTCAAGTGGATTAATTTACAGAATGCCAGGATCTCTGACTTCCATGGGAATGAAATTTGGGGAACCTGTGGCCACTATAGTATCACTGTGCCCTCCAACTATATTTTCCAGAAACCTGTAGATTACATGGTACAAAGGCAGATGGGAGGGCCATATCCCTGCCCTCTTTTCTGCCTTCCTCTTGTTCCCAAATTCAACTGGTTGGTAGTAAAGCACGATAGGAGAACAGCAATTGGCTACTTTGGGACTGAGGCTGAAATTTAATTCTTAATAGCAGTGAGTAGTAAGAAAAGGATGCGGGAGTAACTTAGTTGCCTCGTGGCAAGATGGGGCTGGACGGGAACCAATTGTGGTTGATGGGTGAGCCCTCTTTGTCCCTGAAGGGGACATGCCGAGATGAGGATGCAATTTCCTCATGGTCCACAGCTTCTTTTGTTTCCCTCCTCCCTGCCAGAAAAGTAGCAAGCAGTTCCACAGGTCAACCAAGTAAGAGGAGAAGGAGTGATTTCCAACACTCCTGCCAACTTCCCGCAAGCAAAATCAATGGGAAAGCTGGCAGGAAGTCAGAAGTTGCTCCCACTCCCCCTGCTTTTATGCCCACCTGGGGTCATTTCATTATTTCCCCCTCCACCCAGAAATGTGCCAGGCAGTGATATTATGCTGTTGAGGAAACAAGAAATTTGATAAAAATCAAACTACTCTAACACTCATACCATAATTTAAACAAATTCATGGCTTAATTTCTTTCATGTATTAATTATATGAATTAAACAAATCCATCTTTATTATGGTTTGTAGATTAATAAAAATATATGAACCCATAAGATCTCAAAAAGCATAGAAATCTCAGCAATTGCTGTTTCCGTGAGAGTTTTATCTTATCCTATCACATTCGTATTATCTTTACACAAACCCAAAACAAACAATGGGGGGTGGGGGGAGCGGTAATTGCCTTTGAGTCATTCTTGACTGCTGGCAATCACCTAGACCAGGGGTAGGCAACCTCGGCTCTTTTATGACTCATGGACTTCAACTCCCAGAATTCCTGAGTCAGCTGACTCAGGAATTCTGGGAGTTGAAGTCCATGAGTCATAAAAGAGCCGAGGTTGCCTACCCCTGACCTAGACAAATCCTGTAGTTTCCTTGGCAAGGTTTGTTTTTGGAAGTGATTTGCTTTCTAAGACTGAGACGAAGGGCCAGGCCCAAGGCCATCTAGCTGGCTTCATGTCTAAGCTGAACTAGAACTCAACATCTGTGTTTCTAGTCTGGTGCCTCCACCACTACACCAAACTGGCTCTTCAAAGTAATAAACATAAATTCAGTACTCTGAAAACGTTATCCTTTACCCGTTGTTTTTGAAGGAGCCTGGGAAGGAATAAGCATTCCTTCAGTAAAATCAGTGTCTTCAGGTGACAAATCTGGGCTGATCTCTTCTGGAGTATTCATATGAAAAGAATGAGCAACATCTGAATTGCTGGAGATGGTAGCATTGGCAACAGTGGAGGTCTGTGTGTCACTTTCAAAACTACTGACATCCCTTACAGTTCGTAGTGTACTATCTTCACCTCTTTTTGATAGACTTGAAACAGATACACCATCTCTCTGAAAAGTGGAAATTTTCTCTTTATAAGAACTGCTCCTCAAGTGGCTATCTTCTGCAGCTGGAAAACAATAGCAAATATTTAGATATACCATCTGCCAGCAATGAATCATGTTTTACAACCTATTTGGTAAACATTAATTTCAAATGGCAGAATATCTTTAGCCTGAAAAATAAATGTAAAAAAATATGATGACAAGTAAATGTGTGTACATGTACTGTATGTGTCATAAGGTTTTAAGCCATCTTTTCATTAGATAAGTAGAAACTCAATAAATGTATTCAGGTCTTTTTATTTCATAATATGCAAACTATTAATTTTGGAAATCCCATGAATCACTTTCTCAATAACTGGAGATTTTTCTTGTCCTGAAGGACTGGACAATATGCTGTAGTGTACTAATTCAAATCACTGGGCTACATCTAACATTATGAAAATCAATTCCAGTCTATCAACAGAACTGGAAGCCTCTCATGACTTATTGTGTGAGTTCCTAACCTTCTAGAAGAAATTTGGGGATTGTGGTATAGTGGTGAAGGAGGAGAGAGGATCTGATCTACTGATTTCAGATGATGGACATATTCATATGCAACTTTTTACCTCAGAAGTTTATTTTAATTACTGTGTGGAGCAGATTATCACATTAAATCGTACCTAGCCGATTCAATATGTAATGAGACATGCCCCATTTCCACACATATTTTCAAGCACTCAGAGTTTTGTTAACATTTTAATTCAGTTTATCCTATGTTTAGACTCACAATCATGTAACCCTGTTTTTTTTACTTATTTTATACCAAGCTTAAATGACTAGATATAAGCATCTTAAAATGTTTCAAGATTACTGTATCAGTTCAAACCAGTTCTAAAGAGAAAATTATCAAAAAGATTAATAGTGTCAATCATTTTAGCCCTAATTTCACCATAGAGAGAAAGCAAAAAACCCCAAACTCTAAGTACATTTTGACATTAAAAAATCAGTTTAGAACTCCTTTGGAATTATATCTTATTCATAAAGTAGGTATAACAATAAACCATCAGCAATTGTTCCATGACAAGGAAAAGAGAATCTAAATTATTACCACAGTGAAATCCCATCCGGTTAAAATAGTGTATAAGTACATTCCAATGCTAGAATGTCAGGAAAAACAGGATGATCCATTGAATTAAAAGGGAGCTTGATCTAAAGGTTCCATAATGTATGGAGTTAAATCTAGCAGTGGATTATGCTAGAGACCTCTGACCTCTAAGGTATCTGATTTCCCTGATTCCTACAACCTACAGCAGTTTCCAGTCCTATGATTCTATGATTCCTCACAAGGACTGGATTCAGTGAAGTATAGGATATGGTACACAGAAGATACATTACAACATAATATAAAGAAAATGTCAATCATCTAGATCTCCCAGTCTGAATTAAAATTATTTCTGATACAATGAAATCTATTTGGGATACATGTTTTCTCTACATCTCTTATAGATGTAGAGATCTGTGGTATTTTGATATATATACAGATATAGATACATGTATGGGTTTCTATGTGTGGGTGCAAGAGTCATTTGGGAATCAGACTGATGGACTACTGCAGTTTCCATGGAGCTGCCCTTGAAGAGCATCTGGAAGCTGCCGCTGGTACAGAATGCAGTGCTATAAGCAGTTATGTATGGCTCACCATCAGAACATGTTACACCTCTGCTCTATGAACTGTATTGGGTGCCTGTGTGCTTCCAGGTTCAACTATTTGTATTGTACGTAGGATTTTGAGTGCACTTTCCTGCATCTTTGTTTATATTTATATTTATTTGTTTTTATGGTTTTTAATGGTTTTGTTTTGCTAAACTATGTGTGCCACCTAGAATCACAAATGTGAAATGGGTGGCCACATAAATTCAATAAATAAATAAAAATAATTTCAAGAGGCTGGGAGTGACCTATAAATTCCTTCATGGCATGAGGCCAGGTTATTTAAGGGACTGCCTTTGCCTGAAGATGTCTACCCATTCTGTTTGGACTGCTCTGGGTCCCCTTCATTAAGGAATGCCATTTGTTAATGGTGGTCATTCTAGGTTTTTTTTCACCTCACCTACTGACTTTGTGTATATTTCTATTACTAGTTAACCACTCCAACCCTTTTTTCTTGTGTAATATGTAATCGTGACATTTTGTTTTTATCTTGATACCAGACAAGATTCTGAAGCTCAGAAAACATTTTTCTTTACCTGTTGCTTGTGAGGAATCCCAAGGGTGTGTACTTTCTGCTTCCATGACATTGGTGAACCCAGGTGATAAAGCTTTTTGTCTGGTTTGAATTGGAGTCAGCACAGAAGAAGAATCAGTAAGAGCTGAACTGCTGGGTATTTCACTCTGAGAAGCTGTGGATACTGACTCTGGATGGTGAGAACTACTGGTGTGCCCTATTATCCTCTTCCCACTTCTGTCAGATCTCTTCTCTGTGTAAAAGTTAGAAGCAATGCTCCCCATAGCTGAGCTGCTCTGTTGCTGACCATTCTGTTCTGAAATGCAACAATAGAAAATTAATCCATACAATTCCAAAGAACCCAAGCAAGGCCCACAAAAATGCCACTCAATAAAATCTACATAAAGAAATAATTTAAGGTCTTAAAGGCAGTTATGTGGTATATTAACAAATGCAAAAAGGGATAGAACACCTGTGTGTACAAATATTGCCTCTTTGGTACTTCATCTTACTGCCAACCTCCTGTAATACTTTGGTATGCTCTGTTCATAATGCACTGGGCCTGGTAAAAATATTTAGATAATGCCCTTTCATGGAAATGCAACATTCCATTTTATGATTGGTGGAAGTGAGATTTCTACTATGGTCTAAAAGAGTGGCTATCAGAATGATCACATTTGTCTTTTTACAAATGTATGTTAAGATTGCATGGATGCCAGATTGGACAACAATAGAATTAGCTTAGGTAATCTATCAATATTTTAAAAGATATGTATAAAAAATAGAAGAAGGTTCTAATCTGAAAATAGTTATTGTTGGGTATGGTAAATTAGTGACAGTTGTTTTCACTATACCGACAGTACTAGTAGCAATGAAAGCTTTACATTTACATTATATAGTCTCTCTCTTTTTTCAGAATAGCTCATTTTAATAAACGCTGCTATTTTAATAATCAATGTTACAGAGGAATTTGGCAAGGTAAAAACATGTATTTTAAGCCAATTTAAGATTAAAATGTGTCAACTTTTAAAAAACATCTTTCATGATTTACCTATAATCATATTTATTGAGAAGAATTAGTGAATGGATAATTTAATTTATTACTATCAAAATTATTAGTACAGTACTCTGATCTATTATTACAGGTGAGTCTGTCCTAGTGCTTTAAACTTTATCATATGTATTATTCTGGACTAAAGCCAACTTCAAACTAGATTTTATTTTCCCATTAAAGAAGACACATGATTTCATTCATCTTCATCTCCTCGTGACTTCAGTTTGTGATATTTTCTAAATAAACTGCTTGTTCTATCATCTTGCTTTCTTGTTTAATATCCACCCCAAATATTTTCATTTTACCTTTATCCCAGGGATCCTTAGCAATGCTTGAAATCCAGAAGAAACAAGAGGATTTTCCTTATTTACCTGTAGAAGCCTGAGAAAATGTAAATGCTTCTTTTGTAACAACGAAATCCCTGTGCAACAAATCCATTTGTTCAGTCTTTTCTGGCCTGGATGAAAGCCTTGAAGAACTGGAAGTATTAGTGGTGGCAAATGTTTGTGTTACATTCTTGGACTTTTTTTCATCTCTGACCAATACCCTTGAAACAGTCACACTGTCCAAGTGAGAACTGGACATTTTTCTCTCTGTGTTTGATCTGCTGTTCATCTGTTTAGTATCTTCCACAGCTGAAATGTATCAATAAAAAGATTAGATGAATCCCCTCCAGGCTAGATTAACATAATGCTTTTCCCCCAATGGATATTTATATGTATATTTAATGGGAAACATTAGTTCTGTTGGGAATAGGTGTTTTATTGTTATAAAAAAAGATCAAGAACTTACATGTAAAACTTATAATGATGACAATTAAATTTTCCTCTACATTTGCTTGTAGTTATTACCTGTTATACTCAATTTTTATTATATATAAGACCAACACAACTTATCTCTGATGAATATTGAATCGTGATATCTAATCTGTCCTTAATTCCTTAAACTAAACCGGAGGGAGAAAACCTGTTCTATTTCTGATAATATTAGAATGTAAAATTAGCTAAGGTAGATAAATAGTGGGGTTCAAGATATATTATATGCATAGCACACAGAAATAGTTTACTTATAGTACTAACTCAGCTGCTTAATCATTTGTTGAATAAGTCAGGTTTGGTTCAACAATACCCATAAAGCATCATTTAGTAAATCACATCAGCTGAGTTTATACAACTCAAAACAGGTAGTCATTGATTTACAACAGTTCATTTTAGTGACCATTAAAGTTAGAAGGGCACCGAAAAAAGTGACTTATGATCATTTTTCACAATTACAATCATTGCAGCATCCCTGTGGTCATGGATTAAAATTCATATGCTTAGCAACTGTCTCATATTTATGACAGTTGCAGTATCCTGGGGTCATGTGATCACCTTTTGTGACCTTCTGACAAGCAAAGTCAATGGGGAAGCCAGATTCACTTAACAACCATGTTACTAAATTAACAGTTACACTGATTCACTTAACAATTGTGGCAAAAAAGGTCATAAAATGGGGCAACACTCACTTAACAAATGTTTCACTTAGCAACAAAAATTTTGGACTCAATTGTGGTCATAAATTGAGGATTACCTAGAAGGTCAAGCTAAAATTGAAACCTAGTATACCACCTTATGACCATAATTAAATGACAGAACACAGAATTCAGTATCATGATGTGGTGTTGGCCATTGCTGTAATTTGGATACCTTTAAAAGACTAGTGAGAATTCAGGGACAGTCGATCTATTGATGGCTCCCCAACATAAATGCTATGTATTACCTCTAGTATAAGTATTGGGATGCCTCTCTATATCAGTTGCTTGAGAACATGAGCAGAAAGGTGTTTTGCACTTCTCTCTAGTATGTGGGCTTTCCATGGACATCCGATTGGTCACTGAGAAAGGATGAGAATACAGAATGCATGACACTTCTTGCTTTTCATGACACTTTTGACTATACCATTTCCCACAACCTGGACTCTGATGCTTAGTTATTTTATTCAACATAGTGTAGTACAGATCTTCCATATCTTAACTGCAAACATCCAGAAGACACTAGATCAGGGGTAGGCAACCTTGAGCTAGCATGGCTCAGCTTGGAAATCTCTCCCTTTCCCCTCAGCATGGCTGGCTTAGGAATTCTGGGAGTTGAAGTCCACGAGTCATAAAAGAGCCAAGGTTGCCTACCCCTGCACTAGATGATGGTAATGAGGTTTAGAAAATTCTAACTGTTTGCTGCATACTAGTGGCTCTCAGTTAAAATCTGAAATCATGTTTAGTGTCCATTTTAATGAAAAAGATAATTTTTTTACAAAAGTATTCATATCCATAGCTTCTCAAATGTTTTATGTGAATTTTGTCCTGAAGTTTAAAGCTTGTTAATTTCAACAAGTTATTCAACAGATTACATTATAAACAATGAACTCAACAGTTATTGATCTTGCAAAGGATATATTCAATTCTACCAAAGATTACAAATATATTCCAAGGATTAGAAAAGTATCTCTTTAAGATGGAAAAGAAAATACATAACTCATGGGGAGTTGCTAGCAACTATTCTTTTTAGTTGTAATTGCGTAGGAAATATAAACCATAAGCATAATTAGATTAAAGAAAATTGTTTTTAAATTGTTCTGGACATCTGTTATATATTTTGTATAATAATATTGATACGGAAACATTAGCAACTGGTTGCACGGAGTTTAGTTGAACCAGGTCTCTGCAGAAATTTCTTGCGCTTTTAAAATATGTCGTTTTACAACAATGTTCTAGGTTTGTTCATTATTTAGACTCTGGACTTCATCAAGAGAAAAGGTGCCATAAACGAAACAGATTATTTTAATTGTGAATGTAATCATAATTCCTTTTATTTCAATTTTATTTTGGAATGCAGTTCTTATAATTGCTCAGTATTACCTTCCCTACATTAAGTTAAAGCCAATGTTGGACGTATCTAATTTTCTTAAGTGATTCAACCTATTATTAATATGATTTATTTGAATGCAATAAGATAAAATGTTGGTAGCCAAATTATCTTTAGTGCTGACGTCTCTCAAAAAAGATGCAGCTCTCTGCAACACTTTTACCCTTCCCCAGTGTTTAAAGTGAAGATTTATTTAAAACAGTCATATATAAATTCTGCTCCATTTGTCCCATCCTTTTTTCCAGAATAATTTGTTTCCCTAGTGATAACTTACTTTTGCTTTTCTCTTTAGTTTTCTATTGATCTAGAACATTTGCCTTCATTCCTACATGAATATAAGACTACTTTGAAATTTTGATCATATGCGAGATCCCTCTCCTTTACCTGTAGTTGCAGAAGGAGACTGAGAATGTCCATCTGTTGCTTTAGTTTCAACAGTGTCTTGTGTTGACAGCTCCATTTGTTGGGAGTCTGCAGGCACTACCACGTAAGAAGAATCACTGGGGCCTGAAGAGCCAGACATTTCAAGGTTAGGAATTGTGGACACAGAACGTGGATTTTGAGAACCTCTGCTCTCTGTGACAGTTCGTAGTATATCCTCCCCACTGGTGGATATTTCAAGGTTAGAGACTGCAGATGTAGAATGTGGACCTTGAGACCTGCTGGTGTCTCTGAGAGTTCCTAGTATCTTCTCCCCATTGGTGGATATTTCAAGGTTAGGAATTGTGGACACAGAATGTAGATTTTGAGAACCTTTGCGGTCTCTGAGAGTTTGTAGTATCTTCTCCCCATTGGTGAATATTTCAAGGTTGGAGACTGCAGATGTAGAATGTGGTCCTTGAGACCTGCTGGTGTCTCTGAGAGTTTGTAGTATCTTCTCCCCATTGGTGAATATTTCAAGGTTGGAGACTGCAGATGTAGAATGTGGTCCTTGAGACCTGCTGGTGTCTCTGAGAGTTCGTAGTATCTTCTCCCCGTTGGTGGACATTTCAAGGTTTGAGACAGCAGATGTAGAATGTGGACTTTGAGACCTGCTGGTGTCTCTGAGAGTTCGTAGTATCTCCTCCCCATTGGTGGACATTTCAAGGTTAGAGACTGCAGATGTAGAATGTGGACCTTGAGACCTGCTGGTGTCTCTGAGAGTTTGTAGTATCTTCTCCCCATTGGTGGACATTTCAAGGTTAGAGACTGCAGATGTAGAATGTGGACTTTGAGACCTGCTGGTGTCTCTGAGAGTTCGTAGTATCTTCTCCCCGTTGGTGGACATTTCAAGGTTTGAGACAGCAGATGTAGAATGTGGACCTTGAGACCTGCTGGTGTCTCTGAGAGTTCGTAGTATCTTCTCCCCGTTGGTGGACATTTCAAGGTTAGAGACTGCAGATGTAGAATGTGGACTTTGAGACCTGCTGGTGTCTCTGAGAGTTCGTAGTATCTTCTCCCCGTTGGTGGACATTTCAAGGTTAGAGACTGCAGATGTAGAATGTGGACCTTGAGACCTGCTGGTGTCTCTGAGAGTTTGTGGTATCTTCTCCCCATTGGTGGACATTTCAAGGTTAGAGACTGCAGATGTAGAATGTGGACCTTGAGACCTGCTGGTGTCTCTGAGAGTTTGTAGTATGTTCTCCCCATTGGTGGACATTTCAAGGTTAGAGACTGCAGATGAAGAATGTGGACCTTGAGACCTGATGGTGTCTCTGAGAGTTCGTAGTATCTTCTCCCCATTTGTGGATAGTTCAAGGTTAGGAATTGTGGACACAGAATGTAGATTTTGAGAACCTCTGCTATCTCTGAGAGTTCGTAGTATCTTCTCCCCATTGCTGGATATTTCAAGGTTAGAGACTGCAGATGTAGAATGTGGACCTTGAGAACTGCTGATGTCTTTTATAGTTTGAAATATGTTCTCCTCACTTTTATTGGATATGTTCAGAATTGTCATATACTCCGTATCAGACCTGGAAATTCTTCTTTCTGTGTTGGAGTTTCTGCTTAACTGATGAGTATCTTTCATAAATGAAATAGCAAAAGGAAATTAGATATGCAACCTGCATATTTTGGTGAAATGTCTCAAATTTTATCCATACAGTAATTATATTTGTGCAAATATAACAGAAGGCTAGTCAATTTCTTAGGCTTCTAATTTGACAAAAAATATAAACATTTGGGAAAGAAGCAATGGTTCAAAGTGTTAATAGGAAAGTTTAACCTTGAAATAGGTGCAAGTAAAAACACTGCTTTACAATACAATCCCAAATGTATTGACATAGGAATGCAGAGAGAATGAGAGGAAGACCCAAACACATTGTCCCTTGTCCATGTTGTAATTAATGCTAGGAAAGTCTTATTGCTCTGCCTCAATACAGTGATGTATCAAACACACGTGAGATTAACTTCTGAGTAAACCTTTGTATGATACACATTTTAGGATTATTTTGTTGAATTAAAGTTTCACATAATTAATGAATTGAGTATAAAGCATACATAAACAGAATTAAAATCAGGATATCAGGCACAATAAGATCAATAAGATCTGCTTCACACATCATGTTTGTTATGGTTCAGTGTGATATGAGACATTACTCTAAGAATAAAATCATAGTAGTTTTTCTTTCTACATGTTAGCTTGTCTGGAATGATTCTGTGTGATCACGCAATGGCCCAAACACCCAATCCAAACCTTGAAATGATTTCAATCATCTCTCATAAATTTATTAATATTTTAATATTTTATTTCATGAGGGCTGCAGACATCCAGCCAGCATTCTAGTGTGGGGAGGGGGGGGCAGTCTAGTCTGCACCAAGTTGCGGACTCCTGTGAATTTTTATATTGCTTGCTTTTCTTCTATTAAATGCAGAAATTGAAATATTCAACAAATCAACTTAAAGAAAGCTGGCAGAAATTAATAAATCCAAAGCAACACACCTTCAGATTAGCTCTGCCCCACATGTCAGATTAGTGCCAAGCAGTGCTGGCAAAACATTCTCAGGGAGGAACAAAGCTGGTATTGTTATTTTAACTTTATCCACTTTAAGCTACAAA
This sequence comes from Vipera ursinii, assembly GCF_947247035.1. Taxonomy (NCBI): domain Eukaryota; kingdom Metazoa; phylum Chordata; class Lepidosauria; order Squamata; family Viperidae; genus Vipera; species Vipera ursinii. Next base: position 130,818,652 of record NC_139512.1, read on the forward strand.
GTCCAGTCAGTGCAAGACTAATGTGTTCTGCGTTGTCTTAATGATCTCATTTAATGGGATGCAATACTCTAGTGGAAATCATTTGCTTGTTCATGGACTTCATTTATGTCAGAGTAAACTATTTCTCTGAACTCAGCAAGCTACACACTCATACTTTTACAGCGAAGGTTGCCACGCTACAATTCTAAAAAATGCGAGAGAGATTTGAATTATTTGACAATAGTATGGAGTAATTGCAGGCAGAAAAACCTTCAAAATATTTGTTGAAGGCCTCTTCAAGTCCTGACAGTTTCTCTCACACGAACAGTGGAAAATAGATAAAGAAAACGCAGCTATTCCATAGAAAAGAGCAGCTGTAGAAACACAAATTTAAAAAGACATGTTTCTTGCCAAGCTGGGTTACTTGGCAGACTTATTCCTGATAATTTCATGCTCCATTCTGAAAAGGATAAAAGACACAGCAAGGAGAGGGGAAACGGAGCAGATATGAGGTATACATTAGTGTTTTTTTATTATTCCCAATGAAGGTTTTGAGACCTAGGCCTTACACCCTAAATAAAAAAAAGAAGCAAACCAGTAACCTATCCACATATGAAAAAGTTTGGCACTGCTGTATAAATTCATTTTATTTTGACATCTAAATTGAGAAAGTTTAGTATTTTCCAGCAACTATTGAGAGAAAGATTGGTGTTTGTTTACTTGATAATTACAGATTTCTCCCAGTTTAGTTTCGTCAGTATATAATCCACCCTACCCAGCCCATTTTATATCAATTGAAGTTCAGGACTGTCTTAAAGAAGTACTCTTCATTAAGAAGACTGTAGCAAACTAATTCTGATCTAAACCAGACATAGGTAAGTATGACCATAGTTGACCAACCCAGGAATGACAGCAACTGGCACAGTAAAGGCAATAGTGAAAAGTGTTTCACACCATCTATTGCAGTTTGGAAATCTGCAATATGGAGGATTAAGGAGCATTTTAGATTGTGGGTTTTTACTCTTGAAGAAGAAATGCAGACCAACCTAGCATATACTGGATCTCTGATGGCCTACTGAACAGCAACACATTTGTCTAGATTTAATGTCAGCCCGTTCACTTCCATCCTGTCCATTATTAAAATAAAGCAATGTTCTAAAGCAGAATCATGACAAGTTCCCAGCCCTATTCCTTGTAGTCTTTTGTAACCATGCTGTCAATCATAGGTGGTAGTCTACCATTGTTTTAAGGCAGAGTACCCAAGGTAAAAAAAAAGGTAAAGGTTCCCCTGCACATGCGTGCTAGTCGTTTCCGACTCTAGGGGCCGGTGCTCATCTCCGTTTCAAAGCCGAAGAGCCAGAGCTTGTCCAAGGATGTCTCCGTTGTCATGTGGCCAGCATGACTAGACGCCAAACGCTCACGGAACGCTGTTACTTTCCCACCGTAGTGGTCCATTTTTCTACTTTTTGAACTGCTAGGTTGGCAGAAGCTGGGACAAGTAACAGGCGCTCACTCTGTTACACGGCACTCGGGATTCGACCCGCCAAACTGCCGACCTTCTGATCGACAAGCTCAGCGTCCTAACCCACTGAGCCACCGCGTCCCTTATAGAGTACCCAAAGAAACCTTTATATGAATTCTAGAAAAACAGTTAAGAAAAAAAATGAAAAAAATCTTCCCCCAAATAGGCGTCGCAGGTCCATCCATTTGCATCAAAATTGCTATTTTTTGCAATCCAAGCTTGCCATGAACTATACATTGTAAACTCAAGGCTGCCCAAGGTTTGCCCACCCTGCTATATAGTAGTATCACCTGCTTTTTCTGATAGTAAGAAATAGAAAATATGGAAAGATACATACTAGCTTGTGGAGAAGTATAAGACCGAGTAAGCACAATCCTTGTTAAAGAATCAGGCTGTTTAGCATTTGATGTCCTACTTTGGGGTATTGGAAATGTTACATGAGGTGACCATTGGATTTGACCAGATGTAGCAAGTTCTTTTTGAGTAGCTGGCCCTTTTCCAGTGAAGTTCCCTCTAAAAAAGCGGGAAGTCCTTTCTGAACTCTGACTGAGTGTGGCTGAACTGTCCACGCCTGGAGTATGGAAACTGGAAGTTGTGCTGTCTTCATTCCAGGTACTAGCTGTATGGTGATTGCTCCCAGTGGCTGAAATAAGAAACAGGGCTGTTTCATTATGCCTTTCTTTGTTTATGACTTTAATTTCTAGAGCTGGCCACTTATCAATCCATACTCTGAGTGGCTAACAAAGAAGGGGTTTTTTCCCCTACTTTTGTGTGCCATCCAGAGTCCGCTGGAATTTGGTGGCCAATAATTTTAAATAAATAAATAATAATTTTAAAAGTGAACAATGCATTGAAATCTGTAATAAAAGACAAATATACCAAGGGAAAAAAAATCTCTTAAATGTAAATATAATAGTAGTACAGTAACAGCAGACAAACATTTCTATTTTACTTGGGGGGTTTTTCCCTAATGAAAAGCATTAAATGGAAAAATATTAATAAACTTTAATTCTGGGTAAGTTGAAGCATGTTTTAGAAGGGGATGAGGAGAAACAGACTATTTTTATTCCAATATTTTTCTCATTAAAACATGCATGACTCCCTTTGATACACACACACACACACACACACACACACAGACCTTGCTAGGCCCCAAACATGGGACAAATCTCTATTTCCTGTTTCAGCCTAAACGAAGGCCATCGACAGGCAGTAGTCACAACAGTGACAGCTCATATTTGTGTTAGCAATCTAAAATTTACACACACACACACACACACACACACACACACACACACACACACACACACACATATATATATATATATATATATATATATATATATATATATATATATATATATATATATATATATGGATCCTTGGTTTTTCGGGTTTTTCCCCGCGTAGAATTAAAGGTGTAGGCGCAACGTTTCGATGGAATCCCATCCATCATCATCAGGCTTCTGTTTCCTTCTTCTGGGAGAAGCATGTGGCTGTTTGTTCCTCTTTTTTAAACTGCCAGAGGGGGTGTGTTCTGTGGAGGTGTGCTCTGATTGGGTAGGGGACCAAGTGTGTTCTGATTGGGTGGGAGTGTGTTTTGAATGGTGGGGGTGTTCTGATTGGGTGGGGGTGTGTTCTGAGTGGATGGGCTGGTCTCAGCTGCCAGCTCCAGACCTGAGCTGGTGAGTTGTGCTGCTTTTGTTCGGCTTCGTGTTTGTGGTGGTGCCATGTTTTTATAGTGGGTGTCAGTTTGCTTATTGTGTGGTTTGGAGGGGTTTAAAGTGGCTGATGTTGCAGCTGTAGTTAGGTTTCTGTTTTGTGGTTGTGTGTCTTTATCGTTGTGGGTTCGGATTTGCTTTTTGGATGGTTGTGTGGTGGTGATGTCATGTGATGTTATCATGAGTTTGGGTCTGGTATCATTCTTGGTGGTTGGGCTTCGTCTGTCAATCAAGGCGGGTTTCCAAATGGCTGGTAGACGAGAGGTATCATCTCGTTTATTCATGCTGTGGGGGCGTTTTTCTATCTCAATGGCTTCTCTGATTATTCTGTTGTTAAAATGTTCAATTTTGGCAATAGTTTTGGTTTTTTTAAAATCAATTTCATGTCCCGTGGCTTCAAAGTGTTGGACCAGGGATGAAGTTTGTTCTCCCTTTCTGAGTGAGTTTTTGTGCTCTTCAATGCGTGCACTTATTCTTCTGTTGGTCTGTCCGATGTATGTGGTGGGGCAGGTGGTGCATGGGATTTCGTATACTCCTTGGTTTTCTAACCCAATTATGTCCTTGGGGTTTCTTAGGATGGTGGATATTTTTCTGTCTGTGTAGAATGCTGTTTTGATGTTGTGTTTTTGGAGGACCTTGCTGATTCTGTCTGTGGTCCCTTTTAAGTATGGGAGGAGGGCTTTGCCATTTTCTTGTTCTCTGTCTTGGGTTTTTGTGGGTGTCTCTCTTCGGATTAAGTTGGTAATCGTATTTCTTTGGAATCCATTGGCTGTTAGTACATTAGTGAGAGTGTGTAGTTCGGTTTTTAGGTGTTGTTCGTCAGCTAGGTGTTTTGTTCTGGAGATGAGTGTCTTGGCTACGGAGTTGATCTGTGCTGGGTGGTGGTGTGAGAGTGCGTTCAGATAGCGGTTTGTGTGTGTTTTTTTATGGTAGATAGTGTGTCCTAGGGAGCCGTTGGATTTCTTGTAGACTAAGACATCAAGGAAGGGAAGTTGATTGTTAGCTTCTGTTTCCATGGTGAATTGTATTTTGGGGTGTAGGCTATTGAGGTGTATGAGGAAGTCATCCAGTTTTTCTTTGCCGTGTGGCCAGATTACGAAGGTGTCATCTACGTATCTGAGCCAGAGTTTGGGTTTGTGGTTGGATTTTTCTAGAGCGAGGGTTTCAAAGTGTTCCATGTAGAGGTTTGCGATGACAGGTGAGAGGGGTGATCCCATGGGTGCTCCTTCCATTTGTTTGTATCTTTGTCCATTGTAGATGAAGTATGTGTTAGATAGGCAGTGGTTGGTCAGATCTAGGATGTGTTTTGGGGGGTTGTATTTATTTAGGATAGCTGTCAAGGCTTCTTTGATTGGCACTTGGGTGAAGAGGGATACGACATCGAAGCTCACAAGTAGGTCCCAGGGCTGTAAGTTTAGTTTACTTATGATCTCTATGAATTGGAATGAATCTTGTACGTGTGAGGTGATGGAATTTGCGTAAGGCTGTAGTTGTTTGGCAAGAAATTTGGCTAGATTTTGTAGAGGTGAGCCTATGGAGCTGACTATGGGTCTGAGTGGAGTTCCTTCTTTGTGTATCTTGGGCAGACCATAGAGCTTAGGACATCTGGATGATTTTTCTCTGGGAATGATTGTTTTCTGGATCTCTTCACTGATGGGGGTGGCTTTTATTTTTGATTTTGTGGTTTTTTCCAGGTAGGTGGTGGGATCTGTCTTGAGGAGTTTGTATGTGGAGTCTCGGAGTAGGTTGGATAATTTGGTATGGTAGTCAGATGAGTTCATTACCACCGTGGCGTTGCCTTTGTCTGCTGGCAGAATGATTATGCTGGTGTCATTTTTTAGGTTAAGTAGTGCTGTCTGTTCCTCTTTGGGTAAGTTGCTTTTGGGTGGTTTGCTGGTGCAGAGGATGTTGGTCACTTCGAGTCTGATTTTGTTGGCGTCATCAGGGTTGATTTTGGTCAGGCTGGATTCGACTCCGCATATAATGGTTTCCGTGGGAATGTGTTTGGGAGCGACTGCAAAATTAAATCCTTTAGACAGGACGTTGGTTTCGGCTTTGGTGAGAATCCTATCTGAGATGTTGTGCACAGTTTGTTTCATGTGTTGCTGTGGGAGAGGAGGGGTTTGTTTCTGGCGTTCCTTTAGTCTTCGGAGTTTATTGGTGTGTGTGTCTGTTTTGTAGGCAGTCTCTGTTTCAGCTCTCCAGACAGCAATTTGTTTGAATTTGTCCCAAAGTGTGGGGTGGATCTTGTTGCTGAGTTTGAGGTGAAGTGTGAGGAGGTCTCTGTTGATTCGGTCCAGGAGGAATCTTTTTGTGTGGAGTTCGTTTCTGATTAGGGCCAGTTCAGAATCAGCAAGGTCCTCCAAAAACACAACATCAAAACAGCATTCTACACAGACAGAAAAATATCCACCATCCTAAGAAACCCCAAGGACATAATTGGGTTAGAAAACCAAGGAGTATACGAAATCCCATGCACCACCTGCCCCACCACATACATCGGACAGACCAACAGAAGAATAAGTGCACGCATTGAAGAGCACAAAAACTCACTCAGAAAGGGAGAACAAACTTCATCCCTGGTCCAACACTTTGAAGCCACGGGACATGAAATTGATTTTAAAAAAACCAAAACTATTGCCAAAATTGAACATTTTAACAACAGAATAATCAGAGAAGCCATTGAGATAGAAAAACGCCCCCACAGCATGAATAAACGAGATGATACCTCTCGTCTACCAGCCATTTGGAAACCCGCCTTGATTGACAGACGAAGCCCAACCACCAAGAATGATACCAGACCCAAACTCATGATAACATCACATGACATCACCACCACACAACCATCCAAAAAGCAAATCCGAACCCACAACGATAAAGACACACAACCACAAAACAGAAACCTAACTACAGCTGCAACATCAGCCACTTTAAACCCCTCCAAACCACACAATAAGCAAACTGACACCCACTATAAAAACATGGCACCACCACAAACACGAAGCCGAACAAAAGCAGCACAACTCACCAGCTCAGGTCTGGAGCTGGCAGCTGAGACCAGCCCATCCACTCAGAACACACCCCCACCCAATCAGAACACCCCCACCATTCAAAACACACTCCCACCCAATCAGAACACACTTGGTCCCCTACCCAATCAGAGCACACCTCCACAGAACACACCCCCTCTGGCAGTTTAAAAAAGAGGAACAAACAGCCACATGCTTCTCCCAGAAGAAGGAAACAGAAGCCTGATGATGATGGATGGGATTCCATCGAAACGTTGCGCCTACACCTTTAATTCTACGCGGGGAAAAACCCGAAAAACCAAGGATCCACATACAGGCACCCGCGAAAACCTCAGAAAACATATATATATATATATATATATATGTCAAATGTTAACTATTTAGATTACCTTGCTAGGCCCCAAACATGGGGCAAATCTTTATTTCCTGTTTTCAGTCTTATCTCAAAGGCTATCGAACAGGCTGTAGTCACACCGGACAGTTCATATATTTGTTAGTAATTTACACAAATATATATATATATATCCCTAATCCTAACCCAGCTCGTGACAATTATAAGTAAAAAAAAGTGAATGCAAGGAATAGTGTTCCTTAATTTTTTGCTTTTCACCATCCTGTCTCCACTCAGAAATGAAGCCTCTACCTTATGATTAAGTCATCAAAATTAGTTTTCTGTATGAAGCAACATTTTTAAAAATTTTACAAAGGCATATGCCTAGAGCAGGGGTATCCAACCTTGACAACTTTAAGATTTGTGGACTTCTATTCCCAGAATTCATGGCTGGGTGAAGAATACTGGGAGTTGAAGTCCAAAAGTCTTAAAGTTGCCAAGATTGGCGACCCCTGGCCTAAGATTTTAAATACAAGCATACAAAAATGGAGATCTGGTCTGTTTGTAGGTATGAAAATACCTACAAACACATTTTCAAAACTCCAATCTTCCCTATATGGTTGTCTAATCATGTAATACATTATATTGTTTCAGTGTCTTTCCCCCATTTTAGGTCAACAGTTCAGATACTGATGATGAAACTCACCTGGATGTTTTTTCTCCAAAAATTGAGAATTTGCTGTCTTGGGAAAATGCTTCCTCAAAGTCACTGATTCAGACTCGTCAATACCCACCATATTTGGTGAGGCACTTGCTCGCTTAGTTTGTGTCATTTGAGATAACTGTAGTGTCACATTCACAGATCTGATTATTTTGGCATAAGATGTAGTACTTCCTGTGGCAGCTACAGATGCTGAAGCGAGGTTGGTCCAAAACGTCCTTACTTTATCATTTCCAGATGTACTGGATGCATGTAGACTCCGTATATAGGAAGTGGAAATCTTTGCTTCAGTGTTTGGATTTTCTACATCCTTTTGTCTGGTCATAATGGCTGAAGATGAAATGAAAAAAAGAGAACAGCAACAAGGCTGAGGTGAAATCTAATGACTCTAAGCAAGTGTATGTTTATTGATGGAGGGTAGATATTGAGCACATTTGCATCTGAATCCTAATATAAAAGGAAGTTTGGTGGAAAAACCTGGACGGAAACTTATCAAGGATGGATGGAAACTGATCAAAGAGAGAAGCAACCTGGAATTAAGGAGAAACTTCCTAACAGTGAGGACAATTAACCAGTGGAACAGCTTGCCCTCAGAAATTGTGGGCACTTAAAAACTGGAGGTTTTTAAGAAGAGACTAGACAGTCACTTGTTAGAAATGGTAGGATCTCCTGCTTGAACAGGGGGTTGGACTCCAAGGTCCTTTCCAGGTCTATTCTGATTGATACATATGTTCCGTGTATGCCTGTGTATATAGGGCTAAATATGGATAATAGTTTGCATATATGCTCATGAATGGTAAAAAGTGAGATCCATGTTGGTCATATGCATGTTAGTGGTATAGGATCTACTACAGTAGGTCCCATCTTATGCCTTTCTTGCCTTAGTCCTTTAAAACTGAAGTTCAGGCTACAGAAGTCTCTCATTCATGGAAACAGTTTCTGAAGCTCACTTAGATAGCAGACTAACATTCATGGACTTTCTTTTCCCGATCTGGTCCTGTCACTATGATCTCTTAAATCCTGACTCAACCCCCTTCTTATTACCCCATTTTTCTCCATTTTCTGGTTCTTTTGCAGCTGGTTGCTGGCTGACCTACTAAGCCCTTTAAACCAGATTATATGAACAATATAAATGATTGTAAGTTCCTGTTTGTTTCATATTTCTCATTTCAGAACATCCATAGGATTAAACAAGCAGAATAAAATGGGCTTTAATTAAGTTGTTTTTCATAACATACCAGCATCTGTTTTTTTAAAAAAACCCAGATACCCCAACATCACCAGACTCTTTGTTTTTGTATCTACCTCATTCTGTGAGAACCCTAACATTCATTAATTACAGGACTTTGGAATTTATCTTGGTTTTCTAATGACACATACACACACACAACCTAATTTAATCTTTAAATATTTTTTCTGTCCATATAAAAGGGTGGTTAAAGAGCACTTGAGGGTAGTAATCAGAGATGGACATGCTTTGGTAATACTAAGAATTAAAAATTATCCATATGGAAAACTGCCTTGACTTCAAACACAGAGACAGGAAGATGTACATCTAATTCAATATTTTGGTAAAGCTCCAAAATGCTGTTATGTATTGGGCTCAATGGTAATACCACGTGGGTTGCTGGAGCAGCTAACGGCTCTCCAGCAACCCAGACTACAAGTCTCCAGTGCTGCTATTGGCTGTCCCTAGGCAGCAATGGTTGCTTCAAACCTATTGGCTGCCGCCTAGGGGGCTAGACTATATATTGCGGCTAGTTACAGCCCAATTCTCAGTTCAGATCTTGCAAGCAATAAACCATGAGCTTTCCTGAACTCACTTGCCTCGTCTTCATTCCTGCACCAAAGAACCCGCTACACAACACTAATGATATTATATATAACAGCAAATCTATGTGTCTATCATTTTGTAATGTAAAATATTACATTTCACAAAAAAAGAGAAGGGTAAAGGTGGCTGAGGAAGTCCCCATTTTCAGAAGTATAAAAACAACCTGGGGTAGAAGGTGCCAACAGAAAGGAAGTTCCAAGCACCACCACCACTGCCACCCCGCTAGTGAAGATGGTACATGCTCAATAGCCACATAATGCTGACTAACTGTTGTGAAAGAATGATAGGGAATTTTAAAAAATGGAGTGTCTTTAAAAGGGGGCATGGCTGATTGACAAGAATCCTGAGCAGAAGCATTCAACAGGACAGTATTTTGTTGCAAAGTCCAATTTGGTTTGCAAATTTATTTCAGGTTTATATATACATGGTTTATATGCATCTCTCACTTTTCAAGCATAGGAACTGCAGTCTATACCACTTCATTTTCGCCCACAAGAATTAGCTTTCCTTATCTTGGCAATACTGACTTTCATGTGTATAGCTAAGCCAATGGGAGAGTTACAAGATTCAATGTGGGCCAATTATTTTGCATTTCACAAAAGCAAATTCCACATGAGTTCAACGATGCTTACACTCAGGTTAGTGCTGGGAGATTTTAGCCTTAATTCAGAGATGCTCAACTCACAGATTACATTTCCTCCCTGATATTGCCATTTTGATTGGAAAAGCGATGCTAGTCCCACCATATCAGATTGAGAGGCTGAAACTGGAGAATATGCTGCGGTGGCAAAATTGAAAGTACATATTCTAGAAGTTTAACCAAATTCAAGCAGGAAGGGCTCCCGTTGTATACAATTATCACAGAGCCCGGCATACTTAGTCATCTGGTATATGGACTTTAGGATTTAAATAGAAACCAACAACAATTACTGTTCGATGCAAAGTTTAAATGTTTAAACTGTGGCTAGTGGTTAGGAATACAAATGAAAGGGAGGATATATCACTAGAATGCAATTTATTTTCTCTTTTTTCTATGCTTTTAAAAATGTCAATGTAGTAGGATATTTTTTTTGGCTTTATCTTGCTTTTTTCTACTTTTTTTTTATACGTCAATATTTTAAAAATAAAACAGGGATTATTTAAAGACAAAGAAGAAGAAATTGCCGCTCTGTGGGCTTCCAAGCCCTTTCCTGAACACGCCACGAATTCTGCAAAACAACATTTCTTCTCCTCTGCTGGCATGCTAGTAAAGTAGATATCCACCCAAAAAAAAAAAGATCTATCTCCAAGAGCAGGAAAAAACCATTCATGACATGAGGCTTAATTCTAAATCAGGATATGGGATTCTTCAACATTGTTTCAGAAAGGTCAGCTACAAAAACCTGTTCAAGCCTGACCCCCTACTTAACACTTGTAGAGAAATAAACAGATTTGCACTTTGGATCCTGTTCCTTGTTAATCTGTTGGAAAAGCTCAAATTAATTTTAATAAGCAACACTTCCCAGAGTGGGATTACTGAATGAAGGCAATGGAATGCAGCAGTTGTTAAACAGAAACATCACAAACATTTGAAGAACGTTCAATCCCACTTTTTAAAAAAAAAGGTGGCTTACTTTTTCTTTTTTTAACCAAATAGATGCAAGTATCTCATTGTAGAAACCCCAAGGCTTAAGCATGTTTTAGTTTTATGAGTAAACCGCTCTTTAGTTTTGCAAACTTAGCAGCATTGTTTTCAAACTCCTTTCTGGCCTCTATGGCTCACCTATCTGTCTTTTGTGCAAAATCATAAAATATTTTCTTGTTTTTATTTTTATTTAGTACTCCTAATTACGTATCATTCCTACTGCAAAGTTTCTTCATGTTGCTTTCTGATATGTAACAAAATTGCTGAGATTCTCTGGTTTGTTTGTTTGTTTCTTGCTCATGTACACTGCTGAGTTGCCTTAGACTTTTCTAAGACAAATAATAAATGTGTTACAGAATGTGTTTCTATTACTGTTAAAATATTATCTTTTTTTAAAAAAAATATTTGTTACCAAGACCTAAACATGAAACAGTTTTTTTATTAGAATAAAATATGAAATTCAATGTGGAACAAGGAATTAGGAAAGACAACCCACGCAATTTTAGCTAAAACAAAAAGTTGCATCTGTAAAGTATGTCACAATCTTCAGAGTTTGTCTTCAGCCCCTATCCTTTAAAAATGATCTTCCCAGTTAAGCATTTAAGGACCACATAGAAACCAAATTGAGCAAGGTTCCTTATGAGTTTAAGGGTGAAAAAAAAAGGTGCAGGAAGAGAAAGATCCCTTTTCCACATCCTTGTCCTTTCGTGACTACTTTCCACTCTAGAAAAAAATAAAAGCAAAACTGTTATGATATCATTATACATTTTTTGCATGAAGCAGCTCGTTTGGCCAAAAGGCAGAATTATATGGTCAAGGAACAAAGCAACAACCTCCAACCCATGTATTATTTTACAGAGTTACATTAGCACAAGGAATACACAATTTTTTGGTTGGTGAGCACTGCTGATTAAATATTCGGTAGGCTTATTTGCTTATCTAGATTTTTGCTCCACTGCATCTTGAAAGTTCAAGATGCATTAACAGTATTTTAAAACTATATCTTACGAGATCAAATTAATATGAGGTAAATAAAACAACCCAAGCGGGAATAAGCATTTTCACAAGCTTAACTTTACCCCAAAAATAAATGAAATCAGAATCTATTCCAGATGATTAGGAACTCGGAGAAAATCTGCAGAGGAGAGAAAGTGTAGTTAACCGAGGGCTTCAGAAGAACCGTTCATGAATATATGATCATTTCCATAGAAGACGAAAACAAATTTTGAACCAATTTTCCTTATGTGCTCTCTATTTTTGCACGTTAGTATCAGTGGAAAACCATTGCACATTTCTACTGAATGGTATTAGTTGGGACATAGTTGGTGGGTGTCTTGGTACTGAGAACAAAGAAGGCCTGTGAGACGTCTTACCTTTAAAATATGAACGGATTTATCTGAATCCTCTTATGTAGCCACTTTCTCACTTAAATTAACACAGAGATGCCCACTATTTGATCACAAAACAGAATGTTAGAAGCAAAAAAAAGTTGTGTGGGGTGTATTTTATATCTCGGATGTGTGTTATGTTTGCCCTTGAGACAACATCTAGTTGTGTGGTAGAAAAGCCATGAGACTGGCATGTTCTGCCATCCGGATCCACACATGGGATCCACACAAGCTGGAATTGTATTTATAGCCTTCAAGAAACTCAGAAATTGTACTGAACCAAGAGCCTCTTCATAATTTATAGACAAAAGATACATATTTAATTTTAATATGTAATATATATTTAGACTGGCAACTGCTTCATGACCTGCAACATGAAAAAAGCAAGCTTTACAACTGAGCCTCAAACTCTTAGGCCTTAAAAATATCGATAGAAAGAATTGCCATATTAGATAAAGATTAAGAAACACCGACACCTCATTTCCAACAGGAAGATACCTCTAGAACTTTAAGTAATGAGAAGGCACATTACTCAACCTGTCAAGGAATCACTGGATTGTAAAGAGCTATCTGCCTGCTGAAGCTGGCTGGCATTTTTTTTTTACTGCAAGAATCCAAATGAAAGCGTTCCAGGCAAGATAGATCGCTTTCTAGCCTCTATTTGAACATATTGAGGGCTGTTGCAGTTGTACTGTCCCTTTTTAAAAATCCATTTCATTTCTATCCCACGGTTTCTCTCGGAGGAGCATGAATTACAATAGAACAGTAGCAGAGTTCTTGTTAGCCTTAAATAAAATCTGTACAATGACCAAAAATAAAACCAGGAAGCCTAGCGACATTATCAAATTTAGCTATAATTTACAGGCATTTCCTCTGCCCCCTCCTACCTTCTCAGCCCCATGTGATCAATGCAAATACCATTTAAGCCAGGGGTCTTCAAACTTGGCCCTTTTATGACTTGTGGACTTCAACTCCCAGAATTCCTCAGCCAGCAAAGCTGGCTGAGGAATTCTGGGAGTTGAAGTCCACAAGTCATAAAAGGGCCAAGTTTGAAGACCCCTGATTTAAGCACTCTCCCCAGCTTTAGAAGAGGAGGCTGCTAGAGGGGAAAGCAGGAAAGAAGTCACTTTCCTCCTACCCCATTGCACAGACTTCTCTGCCCTTCCAGATTTTGAAAAAAAACCAAAGGGTGTGTCAGGTTTAATGCAGCTGCTGCAATGCTGTAAAACTGTTCCCCTGCGTCTTTGAATCAAGGATACTTTTAATGTTGTAAGCCTTGCAATCGAGACGGGCAGCACGCAAATATAATAAATAAAATAAATACTTTCTCAGTAAACTGGTAAGTGGCATCCTTTTTATAGGGCGAACGTTTTATGTGTTCTTCGTCTCACTAAAATAGATCTGGTTAGATGAAAAGCTTTGCTCTGATCTGGGGGGGAGAAAAAAGAAAAAAAAGAAATCTCATGAGAAAAAAACAATTAAAACCCGATGCTGCCCAGAGTGTTTGCAATCTGGAAAATCAACCCCATTGCTCGGCCTCCTGAGACCCAGTCCTAGGGGGAAATCTCAACTCCCTCATTCCTGAGTCTGATCAGGAAGTCTTTAGGAGTAAGATTGAGGCTGAGAAAGAAGAATAACAAAAAAAGGCTCACAGCCTATCCTGCCTCACGGCGAGGGCATATTCAGCCCTCTCCTTTATCAGGGAAGCGTCTCTGGGCTGTGTTTTTCAAACACTGCTGCGGATGTAATGATTATGGGTGGAGGCTGTTTGGGAGCCAAGGGAGTTTATCCGAACAAAAACTTCAGTCCTAAATCTGGACTGTTTCAATTTCCTTCCTTGTTCTTTCCCTGAAAAGAGCAGCTCTGAGAAGGAGGGGGGGGGGAAACCCTTCAGAGCAGAAAAGCAATTCTATGGGACTCTTAACATGCGGCTAATAATCCATTGTATTCATTAGAGAAATCAGGAAATAGAATGGGCTTTTTTTGTCATAGAACGCTCAGAACGGAGTTCCGGCACCTTTTTTGGATGGAACCTTGTAGGGTAGGCAAGGCGGGTTGTATGACGTGTGTGAGTTCCGGCACCTTTTTCTTTTACAAAAAAAGCACTGAAATTAACCCTTTTCTTTGCTAAATGGGCAACCTGATCAGCTGGGCAAGACACAATTAGAAGATGGATGGGCTACATGCAAGTGTTTTTATTTGCATATAAGCTGTCCAATGTGGTCTCTGGTCATACAGCTGGCTTGCACACTTACAACCACAGCACAGTTATTTTGTAGTAGTTGCCAATCTAGAATAAAGCAAAAAGTTAAGATAAGCTCAAGGCAATGGGCTTGAAATCCCCCAAATGTAATTAGTTGGACATCTGGGTGGTGGGGGGGTGGGATTGGTGAACATTTCTTCAAAGGGATCAACCCAACAAAACAATACCTAACTACTTCCATTGAAAAAGCCCCCGCAGACCCACCCTCGGATCATGAATTGGATCATGTGCAAGCTAACAGGCACTCAAATAGCCACATGCCTGCTGCCATTTTCATAAGTCATGGTAACTGTCACCAGAGCAACTGCCTTGATCATGGTCTCCTGAGCTAAAGGCCCAAGGTTGCAGGTATGCATTTTTGTGTTGCAACACTGCATCACTTGGGTTAAGGATAGCTGCAGTTCTTTAATGTACTTCCTGAATGACATCCATCTACTGTATAGTGCAGGGGTGTCAAACTCAATTTCATTGAGGGCTGCATCAGCATTGCGGTTGCCCTCGAGGGGCTGGGTGGGTGTGGCCTGGGTGGGCGTGGCCTACTGGGTGGGCATGGCTAAAGTGTGTATGGCCTACTGGGTGGGCGTGGCCAGCTCTACATCATTCGCATCAAGGGTGCCTATGGGGGCCTGGGCAGGAGTGGGACAGATCTGAGGTCTCTGGCAGAAGGAGGGTCTCTGGGCCAGGGCCAAGGCAGTGGGGGCCGTTCCCTCACTGTTTCCAGGATGGCTTCGCGGGCCACATGAAACCACTTCGTGGGCCGGATCCGGCCCCCAGGCCTTGTGTTTGACATGTCTGGTATAGTGTGATATGACTTTCCTAGAATGGCTGTTCCTTGTGGTCCATATTGTCTTCTATGCTAGTAAAACCAGCAATACAAGGGACCCAAAAGCTAGGTAGGCTCACACAAGTCACGAGCCATGAGAGGGATCAACTAAATATCGATCACTGCAGAAAAGGAAAAGAGAGCAGTATTTTTCAAACGAATGCTTTCCAGATAATTCGATAAGCAATTCTCAGATCTCTTGAAATTCCCAGTTTGCCCAAGAACCCCAAGAGTGGGAGCTGCTATACAGTATATCATATCTGGACAGCCCAAAGTTAGCGGTGAAGGCTATCTGAAAACAAATGGAAAAAAATACTCATGTTGGTACATATAGTTTTTACTCATTTGTTTGAAGTCTTACCCACTGATTTATCCCTTTTTGGAAGTTTTCTGTAAATCTTTTCCTTCCTGGGGAAAAAAAGAGAACTGGTAATTTGGGCTAAAAGAAAGAAGAAGAAGAAGAAAAAAGACCCAGGGCTGATGTGGGTGTGGCTGGGTGGAAATGGCTCTTGAAAGGGAGAGACCCTGTTTTGTCCCAGCTTCAATTCCTGCTCGCTCCTGATGGCAGCCTGGTTGGAGTCTGTCAGACGGCTTGGAGAGGAAGTCAGATTCCACTGGTGCAGAGTTGCTAGGTCACTAGAACAATAAAAAGGCAAGGGAAAAAAACATCCTGGCTGCAACACAGACCAGCTGAAAGTATAACTGTATATGTGTGTGCTTGCATGTGTGCGTGTGTGTGTGTGTGTGTACAGGGGGAGGGTGCAGATAGGTTAAAAATCAATATAGTTCCCTGGGTGTGCAGGCAACAGGTGGACTGGAATGAGAAATAGCTTCAGGCCTGAGTGACTAGAACAGACATGTCAAACACAAGGCCCGGGGCCTGGATCCGGCCCGCGAAGTGGTTTCATGTGGCCCGTGAAGCCATCCTGGAAACAGTGAGGGAACGGCCCCCACTGCCTTGGCCCTGGCCCAGAGACCCTCCTTCTGCCAGAGACCCTCAGATCTGTCCCACTCCTGCCCAGGCCCCCATAGGCACCCTTGATGCAAATGATGTAGAGCTGGCCATGCCCACCCAGTAGGCCATACGCACTCTAGCCACGCCCACCCAGTAGGCCACACCCACCCAGGCCATACCCACCCGGCCCCCTGAGGGCAAACTCAATGCTGATGCAGCCCTCAATGTAATTGAGTTTGACACCCCTGGACTAGAACATTGATGCCCAGTGATCTTGCAAGGCTAGCTTCTACTCTGTCCGATTGGGATAGCAATAAAGGAATACAGGTAGTCCTCAACTTACAACAGTTCATTTAGTGACTGTTCGAAGTTACAAACGGCACTGAAAAAAGTGACTTAGGACCATTTTCACATTTATGACCATTGCAGCATCCCCGTGATCACGTGATCAAAATTTGAATGCTTGGCAACAAGTTCGTATTTGTGATGGTTCCAGTGTCCCGGGGTCACGTGATCCCCTTTTGCCACCTTCTGATAAGCAAAGTCAATGGGGAAGCCACATTCACTTAACAACCATGTGACTAACTTAACAACTGCAGTGTTTTATTTAAGAATGTCGTAAAATGGAGCAAAACTCACTTAATAAATTTCTTACTTATCAACATGAATCCTGGACTCAACTGTGGTCGTATGTCAAGGACTACCTGTACACATCTGTGTAACATGTCCTTCACCACGAGGAGATGCCTTTCGGAGGCATGCAAGGAAGACTAAGGGCTGTTAGATGATTTTCCACAGATGAAGGTTTTCATTGTCATCCAGATTCCAATCATATCATACTAGGCTGAGCCTGAGAGTCTACTCAGGAAATGTCTACATTCTCACAATCTGTGATTGGCAGGAAAACCGTCATTAAACAGGAACAGATCTGAACAATAACAGGCAGCAAGCTCTTGCTCCAGGATCGACCAGATCGCATGACAAGCTATTCCAAAATTGGGTATTTCAGTGCTCACATTTGGCGTGATGAGAGATTCATAATTTTGATCAAAGATCTGTGTCTTACTATTTTTGGTTGAGTGTGAGCAAACTGAGCTGTTTGAAACAGCATACAGCAGACATGTCAAACACAAGGCCTGGGGGCTGGATCTGGCCCGCAAAGTGGTTTCATGCGGCCCGCGAAGCCATCCTGGAAACAGTGAGGGAACGGCCCCCACTGCCTTGGCCCTGGCCCAGAGACCCTCCCCTCATGCCAGAGACCCTCAGATCTGTCCCACTCCTGCCCAGGCCCCCATAGGCACCCTTGATGCAAATGATGTAGAGCTGGCCACGCCCACCCAGCAGGCCATACACACTCCAGCCACGCCCACCCAGTAGGCCACACCCACCCTGGCCATACCCACCCGGCCCCCTGAGGGCAACCGCAATGCTGATGCGGCCCTCAATGAAATTGAGTTTGACACCCCTGGCATACAGGGTGAAGATACAAAAACTATCCATATGGTGTTCAGAGAACAACTTGCACCCGAACACCGGCAAGACAAAAGAGACAGTGCTAGACTTCCGGAGGAAAAGAGAGGAACCTGCCCCACTTTACATCGGGGGGAGGACTGTGTGGAGAGAGTTTCCTCCTTTAAATTTCTGGGAGTCTACCTCTGTGAAGATCTGACCTGGAAAGTTAATACAACTCAGGTGGCCAGAAAGGCCCAACAGAGACTCCACTTCCTCAGGGTCTTGCGGAAGAACAGGGTAGAACAACGGCTAATGACTCTCTTTAACCGGTCTACTATAGAGAGCGTCCTCTCGCACTGTATTGTGGTTTGGTATACTGGCCTGACAGCCGCGGATAGGAAGGCATTACAGAGGGTGGTGAGCACAGCACAAGACATTGTGGGCTATTCCCTGACACCACTGGATGGCATCGCCAGGGCTCGTTGCCTTGGAAGAGTGAGGAAAATTCTCAGGGACGACTCACACCCTGGACGGTATCTCTTTACTCTCCTACCATCCGGTAGGAGATACAGGAGTATAGCCAGCCGCGCCAACAGGCTGAAAAACAGCTTTTAACCATGGGCTGTTAGGCTTTTGAACGGGAAATAATTTTATAATTTTATGTATGATTGACTTGCGGGGCTGGTGTGTTGTGTTGTGCAATTAGCTCACATGGTGTAACAAGATGGTGGGTTTGTTGTCACTGTGAGTTGGGGGGGGGCACGAGGGAGGCTCAGCCAATCTCAATGTACACATGGTTGTACTTTGAAAGGTTCATTCATCATTCCTACTCAGGGTTCTGGGATAATCATACCGTTGTCCAGAATACTTCCATTGACTCTCCCATCCCAGCCTCTGACCCCCATATGCGTGGAGGGAGCTCCCGAGAAACCTTCTTTAGATTTGAAGCAACTCTGCCAAGCATTCCTTTCTCAGTGGACCCATTTTGTCAGGATTATTGATACACTTATTCTCTACCTCATCCCTTCCAGAGAGTGTTACAATAAGAAAAAGAAATATAGATTAGAAAGCATACAAACACATTTCAAACACTGGGGAAATAAACGTCTCTGCTCAGTGACAATACGGTAAGAAAGTTGATTGCCAAGCAGGTCCAAGGAAGCCTGTGCAGCAGTTCAAAAGTTTTCTCTGAACTCGTGATCCTCTTTCTCCAGTGGTGGACCAGAGCAGAGACTCTGTGGACAATTTGTTTTCCCACTGGAAGGAACTCTTGTCTCGCTCTGACAACAGACTCTTGAGCCTTGGCTGCCACAGCAGGGCCTGCGAGGAGAATGATGGCTTGTCAAAGGAGCCATCCTAGCAAGGAGGAAACGGGCCAGCATTCTGCACACTTCTCTGCTGCAGGAACAGCCGGGCATGCAAGGGGGCCGGGTTTATTTGGTGTGTATTGGGGATTCTTTTCTTTCTCTTGTCATGGGACTGGGGAGTAAGTTGGAGAACTTGGTTATTTCGGAGGATGGAGGTCAACATGGATAGGGATTTTACAATGATTTCCATTTCTTAAAACCTAAAAAGAACATATTTTGCAGGATCCAATCTGGGTCAGTCACTGGAACCAAAGGTTTATTCTTCCAAGCTTTTTTTATTTTTTTATTTATTTTTATTTTAATTTCATTTATATCCCGCCCTTCTCCGAAGACTCAGGGCGGCTTACAAGCTTAGCAGTAGCCTTCATTCTATGTATATGCCTGCTTATTAGGGCTTTCACACACACACCCAAGCGGCATTATTACAAAGTCAGCTTAATTGCCCCCAACAATCTGGGTCCTTTTGGGCTTGTGTTGGAACCCATCATAAAGGAATTTCTCTTCTCTTCTCTTCTCTTCTCTTCTCTTCTCTTCTCTTCTCTTCTCTTCTCTTCTCTTCTCTTCTCTTCTCTCCTCTCCTCTCCTCTCCTCTCCTCTCCTCTCCCCTCCCCTCCCCTCTCTTGCGAGAAATTCCCTGATGACGGGATCCAGCCCGAAAACCTGGAAAAATAAACTTTTGGTCCTGACCGACTCAGATTGGATCCTTCAGCATTATTATCCTGAGACATGTATGCATTCAAGAGAACACATTTTGCTTAGAACTCAACATCCCGCTTCATTTTCTGGTGCCCCCAACGAGCATAGTTTGAGAGAGGGGATGCAGAAAGGACACAACTACCAAAACATTTTCACAGGTTTGGGTGGAACTTGTAATTTAAAAGAAAATTATGACTTGGTGGCTTGGCAGTTTCAACTTGTTGCACACAATTAAACACGGGTGGTGTGGAGGGGGTGGGCTGAAGCACATTCGCATTAAGTAGTTAGTTAATTTCCTTACAGGTAGAGTGGAGGCTGTTCCACGACGGGCAGTACCTTGGATAGGACACTGATTAACCTGGAAGAATTCTCCTTCATCCTTTCTCTCATGTTCTGCACCATGAGGTGGAGAACAGAAAAAGAAAGGGAAGGAAATGGCTTTGTCATACAACATGGCAAGTCACCCAGTCTTTGAGGCTGCTCCCAAGTTAAGATCTGGTTTCTACGGAGGAAGATCTAAAGTAATGCAGTTTTCCCAGTTTAATGCACTCCAGATATTATTGGCTATGCTGAGTGAGACTAACTGGAATTGTAATTTAATATAATTACGGTAGGAGGAAGGAGTAAGTTGGATTCACACTTGTTATACTTGCTCTATTAAAATCCGCACAATTTCAATAATTCTGTGTATTGTTTCCAGTATCTTATTTCCCCAGTTTGAGAGCCAGAGGTTGTTAAAGTTTGGCCATAGTCAAAAGCAGAGCAAGAAAAACACTCTTTGGATCCCAGTCCTGCACTTTAAACCCTAATAAGTGCCCTTATTCCTCTTATTAAGCATTTGAAAAGCCATCTAATCCTAAAGGAAAGACAGAATGTCACATTTTTATCTCTTCTAATCATCTTCCTTTGGTTCTCCTCCTTAAGAAACTCAGGTAAGAATTGCCCACACTGTATTCGGGCATTGCTCAAGACTGCTTCACTGTCCTTGCAGAGTGCAATTCTCACTGATTGCCTATCACTCTTCAGGAGCTTTGTACTCTTGTTTGGCCTATCCTTGCATTGCACATTATTCCATCTACACAATATAACTACTAATGTTTTCACCTTCCTTTTTCTGGTATTTAGAAGGCAGTGTTTCCCGGCACCTTTTTTACTACCACTTTCCTTGCAAGCAAGCATTGTCAGCAATGGGCATATCTCACAACCCAGCTAAAAAACTTGCCTGGTTTCTGTCAAATCAATTGCAAATATCACTTCTAAGGAAAATCACATGCCGCCTCCACCCCATCTTTCCAGTGCACTATCTCCAAAGGCTACAGCTGCTTCAGCTGGAGATGCATTTGATCGTCATCATTATATCATGTTCACTTCTCCTCCTTGACATGAACCTTCCTGCCATCTGGCACAAGTGTAAAGGGAAAAGAGAGTCACATTTAGGACAGGTTCTTCCTGTCCCAAACCCCAAAAGTTCTGTTTCAATCCTGAATGCAAGCATGACAGGGCCAGCAGGCAGTAGATAGCAAAGGGCTAAGTTTTCCCTGCGGTTTACAGAGTAACAGTTGCAAGGGACCTTGGAGTTCTTCTAGTCCAGTGGCCCTCAACCTTTGTAGCTTGGTGACCTGGCCGGGGGCGGGGGGGGGAGAGGGAAACTGGACACCCGAGCAGCACGCAGGTGCACACGTAGTTCAATTTGTGTAAGTTGAGCTGTGCACGCCCACCTGCCAGTCACGTGGCCTGGTTGAGAATACGCTGAGGCCTGGTAGAGGGCAACGACCTGGGGTTGGGGACCCTTGTTCTAGTCCAACCCTCTGCTCAAGCAGCAGATCCTATACCATTCTGGACAAATAGCTGTTCAGAGTCTTCTTAAAAACCTCCAGCACCCACGACTTCTAGAGGCAAGTCATTCCACTGAGTAATTGTTCTGTCAGGAAATTTCTCCTTAGTTCTAGGTTGCTTCTCTGCTTGATTAGTTTCCACCCATTGATTTAGATCTTTGGAGAATAGGTTGGACCTCCTCTTCTTTGTGGTAGCCCCTTAGATATTGCGAAGCTGCTATCATGTCATCTCTAGTCCTTCTTTTCATTAGAGTAGACATACCCAATTCCTGCTTTTATCCCTACTGTCCCCCCCCCAAGAAAAAAACCCCAAGTTGTTTTGGCTGGAGCAGGGATATCTCGTTGTAGGACTAGAACTGGAGTTGTGTTTTGCTAAGGCTTATCCTCCAGCAATCTACATTCCTGGTTCTGCCAGGAATCCCTCTGCCCATCTGACATGCTGGGCAGCCAAACCCTTGGCCTTCCAGAGGGGCTGTCTGTCCTCCCGCCAAGCTCCACCTTTCCCCCATGTGCGTCATTATTGGTCCTCGTCTGCTTTGAAGCTAACCACTTCCTCCAAAGATTGTGGATCTGCACTTGTGTTCTGTTTCTTCTTATATTCATTTTAAAAGCTTGTATATTTATTTTATGGCACTGTTTTTTTCCCATGAAGTGAGATCCAGACTAGTTAATAATATATCAATAAGACAGCCCGGGGGAAAAAAACAAAAGAAAGCAAATGTACCATTACAATGAACAGAAGCTTAAAAACAAAACTAAGGCAGCTGTCCCCACCCAGGCATACTCCAGATGCGTTGGGAACACGGTTTTCAGACTTTCAAGCCAGGGCTGCTATCCAGTAGTTGTTTGATATGTTCCCTCCAAAGCAATGGAAAGTTATGATATTTTTTTTTGCCTGCGTCAGGTGTTGGGGATTTTTTGTTTTGTTTTTTTTGACTCCAGGCAACTGGCTGGGCAAATGCCTGCAATTTTCTAGCCAAGATTTTGGAACTAGTTTGCCACTGTCTTCTTCCTGGGGCTGAGAGAAAATGACTGGCTCAGGATCACCCAGCTAGTTTTATTCCTAAGGCAGCATAGAGCAAAGGGTCTGCCGGTTTCTAGCCTGGCTCCTTCACCACTACACCGAACTGGCTCTTTAATACAGTACGCTTAGTAATGCAATCCCAGAAGCTTCTGGGAACCACAAGATGCTCACCCCTTCTGAACATCATCAGGATCACTCTTGTGCTGCCAGTGATCGTTGGTTTATTTGTAATGTGTACATTTTATCAAACTTGTTAGACAGAACAAACAAGGTAGTCTGAATCCCAATATCCCCTGATCCTTTCCACCAATAACTACCGAGATAAATAATTTGACGCTTTGTTGATATCATCAGGAGGATCTATTCCCACAATAATTTTGGCCTTGGTTGGTGTGAGTCAACTAACCTATGTGATTTTAAATTTAGCTTTAAACAGACCTAGTAAGGTCACAGATTCAATCAATTGTGCTGTGGGGTCTTCTAAACTAGTGTTTCCCACCATGACCTCTTTCATGTTTTATTTTTTATTTATATCCTGCCTTTGTTATTTTTTTTACAAATAACCCATATCTAACACACCTTCCTCCTCCTATTTTCTCCACAACGACAACCCTGTGAAGGGAGTTGGGCTGAGATGTATGAAGTTTGGCTCCCAGAATTCTGAGTTAAGGGATCTACCTCAGGAAATTGTCAAGACTGAAAACAGTGACATAACAACACCCCCACCCCCGTCAACTGACATATTCTGCTTACCCATCCAGATGTGAAGAGTGGCTAATTTCTAGGTTTCTTTTCCAGAAGACATATTACTAATCTATAGATATTAATTTTAATTATCTCTAGGCTGATCTATAAAGGGATGTGGTGGCTCAGTGGGTTAGGACGCTGAGCTTGTCGATCTGAAGGTCGGCAGTTTGGTGGGTCGAATCCCGAGTGCCGTGTAACAGAGTGAGCGCCTGTTACTCGTCCCAGCTTCTGCCAACCTAGCAGTTCGAAAGCACATAAAAATGGAAGTAGAAAAATAGGGACCACTCCGGTGGGAAGGTAACAGCATTCCATGCGCCTTTGGCATCTAGTCATGCCGGCCACATGACCACGGAGACGTCCTCGGACAAGCGCTGGCTCTTCGGCTTTGAAACGGAGATGAGCACCGGCCCCTAGAGTTGGAAATGACTAGCACGCATGTGCGGGGGAACCTTTACCTTTACCTAGGCTGATCTATGACTTAAAATAAATTTTTTTATTTAATTACGGAAAAAAAACTCAGAGATCATGAACATCCGCTTTCATGCTTAACTAAATGTAATCTAAATGGAAGTCAGTAACTATGAAAAAGTATCCATTTCAGCTGCTACATTCCACTGGGGGGAAAAATGTACAATTAAGAAAAATAAAAAGTATGGCTTCTAATCATTCACCGCTTTACTAGTTTACATTTCCCATTTTTCTTCACAGCTATCCCAAGCTGAGATCATGTTGCTGCTTTTCAAATCAGTGCATGAAAAGACCCTTTGTTATCTGCCAGTTTAGCTCCATATCACATCCCACACTGGATAAATGAAGAGATTGTATCACCGAGCACCAGAATTTAGCCATTTAATCCTGGAACAAAAAACGATGAAATTTAAAAGGCACCTTATAATCTGGTTCCCATTCTACTGGGCAGGTTGGGGGGAGGGAGGTGGGTTGGGGTTGGCAGGGTGTGTGATGAAGCTGTCCACATTAGCCTGACTTTCACCTTTGGGCTGGCAAGTGTCTGAGCACAGGTGCAGCCTAGGGCAAGGGTGGAATGCTGCTGGGCGGGCCTAGGGTAAGGTCCTGTGTGTATGGCGGCACGTCTATGTTGTTTCTGATAAATGTATCTCTTGGGTAATTGGTAGATGAGCGGGGTGAAAGAACCTCTCGGCCTGGGAGATAAGAGGAGAGGCAGAGATCAGACTAGGATGGAGAAGATGAAAGGTCAAGCTGGAAACATGACGATGGACAGAAGAAAGGAAGGTTATTAGATCCTTGGTGGCCCTGGACACAGTGACCTGTGGCTGGGCCACGTAGTGGTGCCAGCTTCCTAGAGTAAGGTGGTGATCCCTTTGGCATTGAAGGAGGCTTAGGGAAGGTAATGAAGAAGACAGTTGGGCTTCAGCTCTAGAGGACCCGGAGAAAGCAGATTATCTGGACCCATTTCAATCAGGTTTCAGGCCAGGCACGGACACATCATTGATCATGTCTCTTGATGATTTGTGGCATAGCCTGGATAGAAGTGGTGCATCCACCTTGGTGCTCCTAGATATCTCAGTGGCTTTTAACACCATCAACCACGAGATGCCTTAGGGCTGGCATTGGGACTTGGAGATGGGATGTACCATTTTGTGTGGTTGGCTTTTGTCTATGGCCAGTTTCGATCAACATTGACAAGTGGGGATCCCATCTCCTTACTTCAGAGGGATTGCAAGATTTGATGCTCTTTCCCTTCTGTTTAACTATTACACGAACCAGAGAGTGACATCATCTATCTGTTTGAGTCACATATTTTAAAGGGTATGTTAAGGAATGATCTTGAGGGACAAGAGGAAAAGTGACTGCCAAGACAATGGCCAAATAAAAGGAACCTGAGTCCAGAAAAGAATTATAACCCAACAAATCAACTCGGATTAGTTCTCATTGGAGAGCAGGGAAGCATATTCAGACTTGTAAGATTTTGTTACTACAATTTTATAATAAAAATAGCTCTGTATTAACCTGCATCATTTTGGTTTCCTTGTCTGCTCTACCTCAATGATCAGACATATATTATCAACTTGCTGATGATGTTCATTTATACCTCTCAGCCCATGGGCTGGCCAACCAAAACTGTCAATATCATAGCCCAGTGACTGAAACTATGGAGGTCTGGATGGGCAAGAAGAGACTCAGTCTCTGTCCTGACAAGACCAAATGGCTCTGCTTATTTGGTCCACCTGGTTCCATTATAACAGATTGAAAATGTCCACAGAGAAAGGAGGACCACCACAAAATGGCGCATCATTAACTCACAGTGAGGTTGTACTTTCCTATTTGAGATTGGTACACAATCTCAATCTGGGGTCCCTCTTGGAGTCCTGCTTTAGGAGGGCAGGAGAACCTGTGCACAGGTATGTGAAGTATGCCAGTTGTGCTATTTCCTGGACTGGGAGACTCTTCAACAAACACATATGCCCTGGTCTCTTCCCTGTTGAATAATGCACTTTACATGGGCTATCCTTAAAGATCATCTGGACACCACAGCTGATCCAGAATGCAACAGCATAGTCAGTGTTAGGAGCGTTGCATTATACTCATATGAATATAATATACTGCAGTGCAAGCTGCACTGGTTATCAGTCAGCTTCCTATTGCAACTCAAGGTGCTGGCTATCATTTTTAAAGTACATCATAAGGTCTAATTGCTCTGTAAACCCATAAAGATTTCAACTTGTATTGACACTATAGGGCAGGGGTGTCAAACTGCCAGCCTGCGGGCTGGATGCATCATGCTGAAACCGTGCCCACCCCAGCTCTGGCAATGGGGAAAAAATCACAATACGTCGTGACACGTCACATGACATGGTGAGTTTGACACCCCTACTATAGGGCATTGCACGCCAAAACAACTAGACACAAGGACAGTTTTTTCCCCCAGTGCCATTACTCTGTTAAACAACTAATTCCCACAACATTGTCTTATGCCCTGGGATGTCAAACCACCTAATAGGGCAATATTACTATTATCCTTCTCATCTTTTCTATTACCTATTTCCTCAGCTTTGTATAACTATAACTTTGTTGTTTGTATCTTATGATTTATGTTGATTGCTTATTTGGTATCCTATGACTATCACTGAGTATTGTATCATATTATTTATGATTATTGTATTTTATGATTATGATCATGATTTATCACTTGTTGCTTATATGTACACTGAGAGCTTATGCACCAGAGACAAATTCCTTGTGTGTCCAATCACACTTGGCCAATAAGGAATTCTATTCTGTTCTGTTCTGTTCTGTTCTGTTCACTTCTCTGTTATGTTTACAATCCCAGCGCCAAGGTCTGTCAACCCTCTTTGCCCTGAGAAATGGGTGCATTTCCTCAGGAAACTCTAAGCTAAAAGTCTTTATTTGGTCATATCATTTCAGTTACTGAATTCAGATGTGGCTCTAATCTTTTCTTAATTTTAATAATTTTAATTAATTGAATAAACCACAACTAGCTAAATTCCCATACACTGCTAGGCATTCCATGATGGTTTACAAACTGTAATGGTTGGATTTATATATCCTGCTAAGCTAGAATCAAACTAACTATGGTTCAGTATAGTGTATGAGTCTAGCTCTTGTTTTGAAATTCAGTTCTATCTCTAAATAGACAATTATATAATTTTAGACCTTGGACTTCTGGCAATCCCCTTTGGATAACTATGGGCATCATTCCAGTAGGAAAATCCTCAGATATCTCTTCTCTTCACTATTCCAGACTTGACTGGTTTTTGTCTACATAGCTGTTATTTTAATTTTATTTCATCTGCATTCAGAATACAACTTTCAGCCCACATGGTGAACAGTACTTCTCACAATGCCCACAGTGGCCAAAAATTCTGATAGATGTATTCCAGGGGTCTTCAAGCTTGACCCTTTTATGACTTGTGGACTTCAATTCCCAGAATTCCTCAGCCAGCGTGCCTGGCTGAGGAATTCTAGGAGTTGAAGTCCACAAGTCATAAAAGGGCCAAGTTTGAAGACTCCTGATGTATTCCAACAGAGCTTCTGAAGGGTCAGGCTGGATACCTATCTATGGAAATCCCCAGATATGTTGGTTTCTCCCCCCTGCATTGCCCTCACTCCTCAGTGAGTCTTTTTGGGATATGTAAGTTTAGTCTACCCAGGGATAGAGCTGTCATGGTATGATGGTATGATATTTTGAACCCTTCGTATGGCATTCTGTAAGCTGTTTAGAGCCATCAAGAATTAGCTGCATGGAAACCCAAGTAAATAAATAAAATAATGTCATCTTTATAACAAACACAAATTGCAATTTAATTCAGCTTCCCCAATACCAGGCACACTGCAGGGGAGTAACTGCTCTGTTCTTGAAAAAAATAATAAAATAAGAAATGATGCTGCAGCACTCTTTGACATGATCAACCAGGTCTGTTGGTCTGTGTGTGCATACCTCTTTGGAAGCATTGCCCATTGCTTGCTTTTTTGTGATTGATCATTTGGGGCTTGATTTCAGCCCTGATGCTAGCTTTACCCATTTGGTATTAAGAGTGTGCATCTACCTACAGCAAAAGCTCCATACTTAAAATTGGGGACTCCCTAATTGGAAAAAAAAAATCAATCTAGAATTTTAATTCAAGGCACAAATGACCAGGCTCCAATTATACTACTGTGAGCACAGTACACAAAGACCTAGACTTTAGAGAAGACTCTAATTCTGGGAAAGGTGGAAGAAAGAGAAGAAGATGACCAGCCGCAATGTGCATGGACTTAGTTACAGTGGTGATAAGCATACCGTTGGAAGACTTGAAAGACCAGACCATGGAAAATAACTATCTACACTACAGCATGTTGTCTCTATGAATCATCAATGGCTTTATGGCTCATACAGGCGGTCTTTACGACCAGTTGCTTAAAGCCTGCTCAATAGTACAACAAGCCCAGAATGGGTACATTATGATCATCTTAAAATGTTGCGGTGCCCCCCCCCATTGGTCCTGTGACCATATTTCATGTATTGGCAATTGGTTCACCTTATTTACCAATTGCAGCATCTTTCATTCACATGGCCAGAATCTGCAACTTTTTTGTCAACTTCTGGCATTTTTTGCTAGCTTCCAGCAAAAATCACACACTTAGAATAATGAACCACACCATTTACTTAACAACCACAGATTTGCTCAAGTGTGGTAAATCACTTCACAACCAACACACACACACACACACACACACACACACACACACACACAGAAATGCTATAAAATCAAGCCCAGTAATAAAAGCATCAAATTAAAACATCCGTGCATAATGATTCTTGTGCAGAAAAGGCGTTTCTGGGATTTTCTGTCCCAATGGCAAAATAACTCACAGAGGATGAACTATGACACTGAGGTGAAAGCCTTCACTGTTACTTCTGCTTGCTTGAATAGTTGCTTCAAGCACTGTCACTTCTGCTTGCTGCTTTTGGAGAAATATAATGGGCAGGTTTGTAACCACTGATCAAAGTGAAGATCAAAAACTACTCAGATTCAGGTGGCCAAAGGACTTAGATCTATCCTTCTACTTAGCCAAGAGCCCCCAAAAAAATCAGAGCTAGGCTTATGAGGTTGAAACTGATTTTGTTTGAGACATGTAGGAGTACACCTTAAAATCATACCTTCTGTACGAAGCAACTTCCAATTATAAACTGCAGGGCACGAAAGATTTCTACACCTTCACCTGAGAAATCTGGGACTTCATTTACAACAAGGCTTTGTCTTCTGTTTCAATACTGAGCAAGCAAGCCCCCCGTGACATTTCAGAAGCCTGGATCTGAAGACAGATGGCAGCCAAACAAGCAACAGCTATTTTAATGTCGAAGTGGAATGCTACAGCTTAAGTACTTCCTCAAGGGAGATGCATTCTTCTACGATTATATTATTTCTTGGGCTGACTGCCTCAGGACTGCAGCCTCCCATTTCCCTTTTGGGTGGGAAAGTTTTTCTCCTTGTTAAGGGACTCTAAGTCTAATTTCAGCCTGAACGGCTAAATTAGACACTCCAGCAAGACATTCCAGCTAGGAGTTGTGTCAAATAAGAGGACAGAGTGATATGGCATTAAGGTTGCAATAATACATACCAGTGTCATTTTGTATGCATTTTCACGCAGTTTGTCTACTCACAGATCTTTGCTTGAGGATCTGCTCCATTCACAACCCACAGTTGTAAACAACCAGATTTTACATGGGTCACCAGTCCAGCATTCTCTAACTTTTTCTCTTTCTGATTAGAAAGTTACGGCCAGAAAACTCTGCTACATTTTATGCTCATAACCTTTCTCCAAGAAGAGGTATACAGTATATAAATAATAAATAAATCACATGTGTCACAAAAACATCCAAGGTAAAATTCTCCAAAGGAAGGAAGGAAGGAAGGAAGGAAGGAAGGAAGGAAGGAAGGAAGGAAGGAAGGAAGGAAGGAAGGAAGGAAGGAAGGACAGAGCTTATGGAAAGTGCTGTCATCACTCTGGATGGTAAGATTCAATACAAATAAAGATTGTACAAACCCAAGAAGAGACCACAAATTGTTACTAAAAAAATAATAGTGAACTTTCTAGTAAATTACCCAACATACTTCGATGAAACATCACCACCCTGATGGGCATCAGAAACCAGATTCTTAAATTCCTATTCTGTTAATGCAACGTTACTCCATAAAAAATTAAACACAATTTGTTGAGCCTTTGGGGTCATTGCTGTGCTAGAGACTAGTCCGGTGGTTCTTACACTGGAGGTAATTATCCCCAAATGGTACATTGGGAAATTGGGCAGATCCTGAAGAAATGAAACAATTCCTAATTAGTTGTTTGTGACTCAGGGATCCAGTTGGGGACTGTCACTAGTGAGACATTTCTGTAAAAACAACAGATTCTGATTTTTTTTTTTTGGTGGCGGTAATGACATTAATCGAGACTGCTGAACGGGGTAATTGGGTCAAACAGCTTAAGAACCACTGGAGTAATCCTTAAAAAGAAGAGCCAGTGAGCTTTGGCTCGCCACAAGACTGCAATTTGGCCAGGCAAGCATCAATTGGTGGTCATATGGGTGGGGTCGGCTGTTCCCCATCCAGAAGGCCATTCCTGACCAACGTGACTTGGCTCCTGTTCCTTCAGCCATGTCACTCTCTTGTGGACACAGAGACACAACAGGTGAGAAAACAGATGCTGTAAGTAACCTCTCCCCTCAAGTCCTTCCCTCTTCTTCTATATAATATGAGGATTGGGTAAAGATACGTGAAGAAGTACTTGGTGGCAATGGGCTTTTTCTTCCTGAGGTATGGGAGTGTGTGGGGACAGTGGTGGAGTGAGCAATGGTAATTGGGCAGATGAAGACTACCAATTCATCCTCTTGGTATTCTCTATTCAATCCTAGTGTTTTTGATGGACAAAGAGTACAATTTCACACTCTAACCAGGGATTCTTCAAACTCTCCTAGCCTCACATAATGTTTTATCCTTTATTTGCTGAACAAAGTATAATACAGGTAGTCCTCGACTTACAACAGGTTTTTTAGTGACTGTTCAAAGTTACAACGGTACTGAAAAAAAGTGACTTACAACCACTGCAGCATCCCCATGATCATGTGATCCAAAATTTGGACACTTGGCAACTGCCATGTATTTATGACGGTTGCAGTGTCTTGGGGTCAGGTGATCATTTTCTGTGACCTTCTGACAAGCAAAGTCAATGTTACTAACTTAACAACCGAAGTGATTCACTTAAGAACTATGGCAAGAAATTGTAAAATGGGACAAAATACATTTAACAAATGTCTCTCTTAACAACGGAAATGTTGGGCTGAATTGTGATCATAAGTTGAGGATTACCTGTAGTCAGGTTCACAACACCCTAACCTGTCAGAGGTGAAGAAGCTTCTTGGAGGAGAAGTGAAACACAAAGAAAGTCCAGTTACCTCTTGAAAAAAAATCTTTGGGACAACCATGACCTGGATGACTGAGAATCTCCATAGACACCCTAAGCTGCAAACCTCAGATTCATATACCAATGTGATTTTTCCCATTGAAGGAAGAAGACAAATATTTTCTTGCACAGTTTTTGCACAAAAAGGCTCATCACCTGATAGATATTGTATATGCATGGTATCATATAAAGATATTTCAACTAGCAAAACCAAAATGATTACTCGTACCATGGCTTAAAAATGTCTTGAAGAATATTACAGACAATCTGTTTTTCATTCTTACTGAAACAGCAACAGAAGATAACGCTAACATATTTCTTAAATCCATTCATTCATTTCTGAATCTCAAAATACGGAAGCTGGAAGACCCTGCTAAAATCTGAGATAAACTGAATCTGTAGAATCCTTGCTGGTCAATAGAATGATGTTTTGTTCTGTTTTATTTGATTCATTACATTTTGGCATGTAGAGGGCAAGAGCATTTGGTCCACCATCATGTCTTAAATAATGGGTTACGTTGGACCACACTTCCTTTCAACCTTACCTATAAATACAAACAATGTGGGAAAGCCATTTATAGAATCGTAAATTTATGAGAATTTGATTCTTCATTCAATCATGGCGTATTTTATCATTATAAGTTTTATAACTTATACGTTTTTGGTCAATTGTCTTTTAATCTGTAAAGTATTAATAATGGTCACCTGCCAAAAGACTGACATTGATTGACTCACAGTCAAGTATTCCAATAAGCTCCAAATGTTTGGTTCAGGCAGACGAATGACTCAGAGAGGTTAACAGCAAAAAAGGTTTATTCAATACACATATGTCAACTGACAACTGTCAAAATAACTCAGGCTTTTATACTCGAGCTGTTTAAACTCTATCCAATCATAAGTCCGGGTTTTCCCGCCTTTACAACTTTAACCAATAGCTGCACCAGAATCTCCCGCTTCAAGGAACCTTCTTTGCAACCAGCTACTGACATATTTGCAACAAAGCTACTGACATAACACCCCTTCCCCCCCAGTTGATGTTATTTGTTGACGTAATCTCTCAAGTATTTGGGTGGCCTATGGACCCTAGATGGGTATCTATTGGTTTGGTTACTTAAGTCATTGCTAACTGACTGTCTGCTTGGCTGGCTTATATTTATGGGTCTGGAATTTTGAATTACAGGCTCTGACGATTCTCTACTAACAAATTGTGATTGCTGTTGTGTTTGTTGTTGTTGCTCAGGTATTGCAGGCCTGCTAATAGAGGACAGCTCCCAGTCAATTTGACCATGTTGTGGGTTAGCTGTGGACACACTGGTTTGAATTTCCGCTTCCCCGCTAGCTGGCAAGTTGTTATGATTAAGCCAAGATGCAGTGTCCCCCTCGTGTACGCTTTGACCCCCATCTACTGGCATACTTCCGACAACTCTCTTCCTTAGCTGATCAATATGTCTTTTACTTATTCTATTCCCTTCCCCCTCAATGGTGTAAGACAACGGCCCCATTATGTCAGTGACCACCCCCGGAACCCATTTGTCCCCCTGTCCATAGTTTCTGGCCCAGACTAAGTCTCCGATTTTGAAGGACCTGTTTGGGATGTCAGGTTCAGCACTTGAGGGTAGTTTGTCAGGATGTAACCTGTCCAGTTTGGTGGTTAGCCGTTTGCCCCACCTCATTTCCGCCGGGCTTTTCCCGGTAGCCGTGCAAGGGGTTGTGTGTTGGGTCAGCAAAAAGTCTGCCAGTCTTTGGTGCCAATTGCCACGGATGATTCGCTTCAAGGCGTCTTTGGTGGTTCTCACGTTGCGTTCAGCCAAGCCATTGGTGGACGGGTGGAAGGGTGCTGATGTTGCATGTCTAATCGAGTTGGCCCTGAGGAAATCCTGAAATTCAACAGAGGTGAATTGGGGCCCATTATCCGATACAATCACATCAGGTAACCCATGAGTGGCAAAGAGGCCCCTTAAAACCTGTATTGTTCTACAAGATGTCATTGAACTAACAGGCACTACCTCTAGCCACCTAGAAAAACTGTCCACCACAACTAGGAAGGTTAACCCTTGAAAAGGCCCAGCAAAATCAATATGAATCCTAGACCAAGGATTCCTGGCCAATTCCCACTTATGAGTGTGTGTGTGTGGCAGCTCAGGTCTAGATCGCTGACACAAATAACATCCTGAAACACATTCTTCAATATCTTTATCAAGTCCTGGCCACCACAAGTGACTTCTAGCTAATGCCTTCATTCGTACTATTCCAGGGTGACCCTCATGTAATTCCGTTAAAACTGTAGATCTGTGGAGTTCAGGAATGACAACACGGTTGCCCCACAATATACATCCCAAATGGGATGATAGTTCATTCTTCCTCCTAAAATATGGAATGTACTTGGCATCAGGGTTAGTACTAGGCCACCCACTAAGAACCCAGGCCATGATCCTTTTGAGAATATGGTCTTTTTTGGTAGCCTCAGCTATTTCTTTAGCAGTTAAAGGACATTCAGGAATTTCCTGTAATGACATAATTTGTCCAACTGGGGCAGGGTCCTCCTCTGTGTTGGTTAAGGGCAATCTGCTAAGGGCATCAGCATGGCCCATTTCCTTATCAGGTCTATGTTGAAGTGAGAATGAGTATGCTGAGAGGAAAATTGACCACCTCAGCATTCTGGGAGACATTATTTGGGGTGTCTGTTTATCAGTGGTAAACAGCCCCAATAATGGTTTGTGGTCAGTGAGTATGGTAAAGTTCCTACCATAAAGGTAATCATGGAACTTTTTTACTCCTGCCACGATTGCTAATGCTTCTCTATCAATCTGTGCATAATTCCGTTCAGCTTTGGTAAGCGTCCTGGAATAGTATGCAATTGGCTTTTGAATACCTTGACTATCCAAGTGGCTGATAACAGCCCCCACACCATAAGGTGAAGCATCACAAGCTAAATAGATTGGTTTATTCTCAATAAAATGAGTTACTGTGGATTGGCTTGAAAGAATATCTTTTAATGTTTGAAAACTGACTCTATGTTTATCATGCCACTGCCATGGGGTTTTTTTATCTAATAGTCTATGTAGTGGTTCCGCTATGGCAGCTTTATGAGGCAAGAATGTATGATAAAAGTTAACTAATCCTAAAAAGGCTTGTAATTCAGCCTTGTTTTTTGGTTCTGGTGCCAATTTAATTGCCTTAATTTTATCAGGTGTAGGGTGAATTCCATTTTTATCTATCCTAAATCCTAAAAATTCTGTGGATTTAACCCCAATACAGCATTTATCCTTTTTTAATTTAAGTCCAGCCCCCCTAAATCTTCCCAATACCTGTTCCAGACGCTCAGCTAATATTTCTTCATTCCTTCCAGCTATTAGAACATCATCAAAGTAAGGGCATACACCAGGTATGCCCTTTAAGGTCCTCTCCATCACCTCCTGGAAGATGCCTGGAACTGCTGCAATACCGAATTGCAGTCTGTGGACTCGGAACGCCCCCTTGTGGGTAACAATAGTTTGAGCTTCAGCAGCTTCCCTGGAAACAGTAAGTTGCAAATACGCCTGCGCCAAGTCTAACTTGGCAAATATGGCGCCGTCCTGTATCGTAGCGAGGACCTGCTTCACCGTCGGGACCGGGTAAGCATGTTTTTTCATTCCGAGGTTCAGGGTGGCTTTGTAGTCAGCGCAGATCCTCACATCCCCATTAGGTTTAAGGGGTGTGATGATCGGCGTCTCCCACAAACCACCCTCGACCAGTTCTAGAACGCCTTGGCCTACAAGCTTATCGAGCTCGGCCTCGATTTTTTGCTTAAGGGCGAAAGGCACCCTTCGGGCCTTAAGCCTGATGGGTTTAACCGATGGGTCTAAATTAAAATTAATTGGGGGCCCTTTATATTTACCCAAAGACCCATCAAATACGTCTGCGAATTCATCGCAGACTGATTTGAGGGTCTTATTATTAATAACTGTGTTTATTCCCCCTACCCAAATTCCCAGGGCAGGAAACCAGTTAAGGCCTATTAAACTAGTTCTATGGCCTTCTGTAACTATTAAATCTAGTGCTCCATTAAACCCCTTATATTTAACTCTAAGGGTAACTTTTCCCTTAATTTTTATTGGTTTTTTTTGGAAATCGGCCAATTGAATTTTGGTTGAACTAAGTGGAATCTTTCGGCCACTTTTTAGTTCAATCTTTTTAAGGGTTTCACTGGATATTATGGACACTGAGGCCCCAGAATCGATTTCCATTTTGCAAGGAATTCCTTGCAACTGGACTACAATTTTTAATTTTGATCCCCAAATATTGTTAATTTTTCCCTTTCTACTGTGATTGACTCGCGCCACCTCCCCGCGGTTCGGGTATTGAGCCCAAGGTCTAGGGGTCTCTTTGCCACTATAGTTAGGGGTTACCTTACCTTCGGGCCAAACGTCGACTTCGTGTAGACGATTGTCGCGTGCACGGCCCCTGCAAATGGCTTGAATGTGGCCAGTCTTCCCGCACAATCTGCATCTGGCAGAACGGAATCTGCAAGTTGCTCGGGGATGATTGCCCCTGCAGCTGCCGCATCTGTTGTCGCTGTCGCACGGTCTCGTTGCAGTGTCTCTCAGTTGTCGTTGGGTTGTTGTTGGTTGTCATTGTGGTGTGGTTGTTTGGAATCGACGACTCGGTTCAGGTCCGTCGCTTCGGGATGGTTTTGCCGCCATTTTTCCAAACCGTCTGGTGACTTCGGCAATGTCGGCTTCCCATTGTTGGTCCACCTCCCCGCAGTCCACAAGGCTTTCTTGATTAATTTCGGTAGAAACGGCCATGCTATTTTGGGGGGGGTCGCGATACCCGGTGGATTCATAAGTCAAGAGTTCGTCGAGTACTTCTTGCAAGTCACCGGTGGGCTTAGCGATAATTCTATTTTGTAATTGCTCGTCTCGCAAGCCCAGCACCACTCTGTCCCGGATTCTTATTTCTAAGTTGTCATACTTGCACCGTACCGCTGCTTCTCTGACTGCAGCAACGAATTTTTGGATTGACTCGCCCGGTCTCTGATTCCGTTTTTTGAAAATGCGCCGCCAAAAGAGTTCTGATCTCCTTGGCGTAAAGTGTACTTTTAATTTGGCCAATAAATCGGCATACGGAACGCTAGATACCGGCAATGGTTGACAAAGTCCCACAGCAACCCGATACACAGGTGTGCCGCAAATGGTTAGTAAGGCAGCCGCCTTTTTTCGGTCATCGGTTATGCCGTTAACGAGCAAAAAAACCCTTCTACCTGTCCCACATATTCTTCCCAGTCCTCTGGGAAGTTTGGATCGAATTCTTTTAAGAACCCAATTTGCGCCATTCGGAGGTTTGTTGATTCCGCCGCGGCCGCTTGTGGTTGACTGTGAATTCTTTTAAATTTACCGCCTACGCGCAGCTGTTCCGCCGATCCTTCTCTAGTCCGCCGTCTATCCCACCTTCGTCGCCAGTTGTTTGGTTCAGGCAGACGAATGACTCAGAGAGGTTAACAGCAAAAAAGGTTTATTCAATACACATATGTCAACTGACAACTGTCAAAATAACTCAGGCTTTTATACTCGAGCTGTTTAAACTGTATCCAATCATAAGTCCGGGTTTTCCCGCCTTTACAACTTTAACCAATAGCTGCACCAGAATCTCCCGCTTCAAGGAACCTTCTTTGCAACCAGCTACTGACATATTTGCAACAAAGCTACTGACATAACACCAAATATTCCCAAGACAGTTGCAGCCAACGTTCAGTTCTATCCTGTTCATCAAACAGAAGGGGTCTGTGGATCTTAGACATAGTTAAGAGCTGTTTGTGTACTTGATGTATGCAATCTGTGATATGTTAGGGCACAAAGGAATAATTCCTTTAAAGTTCAATGGGACATATCTACTAGATGTGCTTAAGAAATAGCCTTAGAAACATAAAAAATTGTTTTTATGTGCTGACATATGAAGCATGTCTTCTTAATCATGAATGCTTAGATCAGTAAATTGCCATTTATTGATACAGTGTAATACTTTATTATTAATTAAATAACCTGGAAATCTATTAATCTCATATACCTTTGGTGGACCATAATATGCTTAGGGAAATTTTCAAAAATGAAAAGTTTGAATGCATTTAAGTAGACCTTCATTTGTGGATGTTAATATTTCAAATTGCTTGTCTCATTGACATAAAAAATAAAGAAAAAAATACTGATTTTCTTATATGAAAAGATAAAATATGAATATTAGTATAGATGAGATATTTGTTCTGAAATGGATTCCTATATTAATACTTTAAGATATTTTAAGCATATTGATAAATTATTAAGAAGGTTTTTATGGAATGATCTAAGTCCCAGAATTTCTATATGTAAGCTACATTTTTCATATGGTGATGAGGAATTTAATTGTCCTGATTTTCAGCTCAATTGTAGTTTTACTATTATTTCTTTATGGAATCCAAGTGTTTACATTCAAAAGCCATTATCTCATCCTTTCAATATTGCAGCAGTAAGTTGTTTCTCATTTTACTCAAAATTGTATTTTCAGCATTATATGCCACATGAAAAATTTGGGGGAAAAAAGGTTACAGTACAGTAGCTTTCTAATTTTGACCTTTGTTTTCATTAAAAACTAACATTATATGACCATCCCAATGGAGGGATGATACATAGCACTGGAAGTTTACACCTTATTCAGAAGGAACAGACTCAACAGAAAGGATGAGAGTTAACGTGTATAAAAAGATAGTCAGGAATTCAGGAATCAGGCATGGAAATCCTGTTGAAAGAATTTGGGTAAGTGACACCATATGGCAGACACTTGGCAGGCAGAAGATGCAGATAAGACTTTATGTGTTAAATAACTAATCTTTGAAAGAGGCATGCAAGAGTAATAATGAGAGAAACCCATTTTGCTGACATCTGTCAAAACTATTGACAACATAGTTTTCTGTTCTATTCTCTTGGTGATAACTCCATGTGTCAGCAGGCAGAAGAAAGAACAAGGGATATGCTATCCTGGCTTCAGTCCTAACCAATAGGATGGAATTAATTGAAGGTGACTGAAACCTTGGTGGAGAGTGCTGATGTTATTCTTGATTTTGTGATATCCATTGTAGGAGGAACTGAGAAGCGGCAGATCTGCATACTGGACTTCAGAAGGTTTTGATGAATTCTAAGGGAAAGTAGATTGGACTCAGTAGCTTCAAACATATAGGGAATGGTTGCTGGAATTGGGTGTGTGTAGTTTAATGAAGAGAAGGACTGGGGGTGACATGATAGCAGTCTTCCAATATCTCAGGGGCTGCCACAAAGAAGAGGGAGTCAAGCTATTCTCCAAAGCACTTGAAAGCAGGACAAGAAGCAACGGATGGAAACTAGTCAAGGAGAGAAGCAACCTAGAATTAAGGAGAAACTTCCTGACAGTTAGAGCAATTAACCAGTGGAACAAGCTGCCTCCAGAAGCTGTGAATGCTCCAACACTGGAAGTTTTTAAGAAGAGACTGGACAGCCATTTGCCTGAAATGGTATAAGGTTTCCTGCCTGAGCAGGGGGTTGGACTAGATGACCTCCAAGGTCCCTTCCAACTTTATTATTATTATTATTATTATTATTATTATTATTATTATTATTATTATTATTGTTGTTGTTGTTGTTGTTATTGTTGTTATTATATTATTATTATTGTTGTTGTTGTTGTTGTTGTTGTTGTTGTTATTATTATTATTATTATTATTATTATTATTATTAACGCTTAGGAGGAAAGTATCCACAGGGATTCAGAAATTCTTTGAGATATTGCAGAATTGCAAACAATTCTTACAGTAAGGAAAGATGAAGTTTAAAAGGAAAACATGGACACACAAAGGGCTTTCTAACAAGCTGAAGAAGAAAAATACCAAGCAGGTATAGGAAATAAAATGGTGTGTGTGGCGGGGGGGGGGGAGAAACAAAACCAAAGAAAAATACAAGGTTATGCCCAGAAACTGTGTGGACTGAGACAGAAAGGCTAATGCTGTGGCTTGAAGATGTAATAAAAATAACAAAAGAAAAACCTATTTATTTGGGTACACTGGGTGTAAAAAAAAGAAAACCAAAGAATATGCAGGCCCATGGTGGGGTAAACATAATAAACGATGGTTGCTGGTAGATTATAATGAGAAAAGAACTTCTTAATTTAAGAAGTCAATTGTGTAATGGAGCACTAGCTGCTTATTATATCATTACGAAAAGAGGGAACTGCAGCTTAGGAGAGACCAGGAAAAATAAGAGAAAACTTAGTCATCTTAAAAGAAGTCTCCAGGACCAGATGAATTACACTGCAAAGGCTTGTCCCATAGTTGTCCCATTCTGATATGACTTTTTCAAAGCAAGATTTTTTTTAAAAAAGGGCATCAATCTTAAAGACCCGGATGGTCTTTGTCATTAATTTAATGCAAACCTACAGACTAACTTTTCATAAGGAGCCCTACGCTAGCTCCAAATTAATATTGTTCCACTCAGAAGACCTCTAGTCCTCCTCTAGAGATCATTGCCACTTTCTATATTCCAATACCTAAAGGTGAGTAGAAGAGGGGAGGGCTGTGAGTGGAGAATGCTTGTAAATTTTCTTTTTAAAGTCACTGTTATTCAAATTGATGATATAAGAATAATTTTGCAGAGCAAAATTCAAATTAAGGGCCATTAATTCTATCTATGGGTCCCATCCTGCACATATCCTTTTCTAGCCAAATCACATGCTACCCCTCTGTTCTTTCTCTCTTTAGGTAATTTTGGCACTGAATGAAAGATCATTTACTATATACAGAGAAATCATTCTTTCAGAGCCATAATCTTGGCAAATTAAAGAAAATAAAAATGAATTGATTTCATAGCCTTCTTCTAGTGTACACTTGTCTGCTGATTTTAGCTTCGAACCCAAGAATCAGTCAGAAGTAAGTCCCATTTAACTGATTGGACTTACTCCCTGAGTTAAATCTATTGATGCCCACCCACTGTAATTCAACAGAATATTATCTGAGTTCAGCCAATATAGGACTGTAGTGGAAATCCAGAGATTCAAATGGCCAACCCAAGTATTCAGTGATGGGTAGATGTTAGCTTGCCATGCCAAAATGAGCATTTGAGCTTAATTTTTGTTTTCTATGATGCATCCTCTGATTTGGCTCTGTCTAAGCATGAAGCAAGAATCTGGGAAGAAAACTTTTTGTTTTCTTGTCATAGTTCTGTATATTTGCATGTCACAAAATGCTTAAAGAAGCACTCTTGTTGAAAATACTTTGATTATTTTAAAGATATAACAATTGGAATAATAATGAATAAAGCTGTTCCAACAGTTTATAAATTACCATTTTGGAATGCAAAATATGTAACAAAACTGTTTTCATTCCATCACAAGCATCCATTCACTTAACTGCAGAGGCACTGATCACCATGCAAAAAAGAAAGAGGGAGAGAGAACGGTAGCCTAATTCAGTGAGGGAAAAAACAATTCCTACAAAATTTTAGGTAGATTTACTCAGAAGCAAAGTTTTATCAGGTAACCTGTGGCATTTTCTCCAAGTGAAGGGTATAAGTAAATTTGAGCAAGTTGCTGTATGAGTAGATTTAGTTCTTTAGATCTCACTTTTAGCAACAGAATTGGGCATTTTCTCCCCAAGAGCGTTCATACACTGAATATTATCTAACCATCCATCAAGAATACATCTAAAAATACTTAAAATAAACAAACCCCACTTTGCCTCTTTAAGCCATACGGAAAGTGACTATTTTTACTGGAAACAAAATGATTTGTTTGATGTAACAGTGACATGAAGAAGCCGACTTGTTTTGCTCACTTGCTCCTAAAATTAACCAAAGCTATCCTACTCCTCCCAAAGTCTCTTTGTATCTGCAAATTAAAATCAGTTCAGTTTCTAGCGCACACCCCCTTCCTGGGAACCTGCGGGTGGACTTGACTCTTCAGGTCCTGTAAACCAGTGTTTCCCAACCTTAGGAACTTGAAGATGCGTGGACTTCAACTCCCAGAATTCCCCAGCCAGCATAGCTGGCTGGGGAATTCTGGGAGTTGAAGTCCACGCATCTTCAAGTTCCTAAGGTTGGGAAACGCTGCTGTAAACAAATCCTTTCAAACCATCTTGCCAAGTGCATAATGCCATTAATCTAGAGTTAGTCGCCCCCTACTCCCCACCAACACCCCCCCCAGGTGCTCCTCTCTTAATACTTTGCAGCAGACAATTGATGCTAAGAAAATGACATCTTCCCAGTAATCTCTCAGGGGGAAATCCCCTTTACCTCGGGCTACCTTCCTAAGACCTACTGGGAGAGGGAGAGGGGCTTCATATTTCAAACTGAGTGCGTGAGATGGAACTATATACAGATATACACACGGTGTATGTATATCTATCGGTGTAGATGTGCTTAATATTGTCAACTTTCTTCGAAGCCCAAGCCTTACTGGAACGGACTTGAAGGTTGGGGAGCAGAGAAAGGGAGAGGGGGAGAAGGAGAAAGAGAGGGAGGGGAGGGGAGGGAGAGAGAGGGGGGGGGAAAGACAGAGTTTCTATTGTGGGGAAACTGGGGACGAAGGCAGCAGGGTAAGAAAAGGAGAGCTCTCCAAGCGGTGCCTGCAAAGGAATCCCCAGTCCAAAATGGGATAAAATGTGCCGCGCCGGCGGACGGATGGCAGGATGAAGCAGAGCATTCTCGAGCAGCTGCTGTTGTCTGTGCGCTCTCTTTCTCCCCAACACACACAAACACACACACACACAGACACGCAAACACAGAGTTTCCCTCCTCCCCGCCCTTTCCCCCTTCCTACCCTTTCACTCACCCGGGCTGTCGCCGCCGCCGCCGCTGCTGCCGCCTCGATCCGTCGTCCGATCCCAAACCCTGACAGATGCCGCGGAAGGCTGCGGGCTTCCTTTCTCCCTAGGAAGCGGCGAGGAGGAAGCCGCGAGGAAAGTGGATCCCCCTCGGATCGACGCCGCTGCCCGAGGCCCCGCCGCCGTGGCCACGGAGGACCGCTCGGTGGGCGAGGGAGAGGAGGCAGAGCCGAGGGAGAAAGATCCCACAAAGAGATGCGGCCCCGGCAGGAGCAGCAGCAGCAGGAGGAGGAGGAGGAGGCGGAAGGGACGGAGCAGAAACAGGCGCGTTGCTGGCATGACGCTTGGGATCTCACACGCCCGGCGTTGATGCAGAGCAGTAATCATCACCACCGCCACAAACACCACCATCATCATCATCACGAAGCAGTTGCGGGCAGCGCCATGCCCGGCAGGCGGGAAAGCAGCGCGCGCCTCAGAGAAGCAGAGCCGCGGGAGCGCCCAAAGTTCCCCGGGCCGCTGGCGAAGCGGCGGTGGAGGCGACCGGCCCCCGGGACGGCATGGTGGAGCCGGGCGGACGCGGCTCCGGCAGTGGCCGCTCGCGGTGGCGGCGGAGCCTAAAAGTAAAAGCGCCCGCGAGGGCAGGCTCCTCCTCGCGGCTGCTGACATCACGCCCTGCCGAGGCTGCTGCTCTCTTTCCCCTCAGAAGGCGTCCCGCTCTCCTCCGCCCTCGCGGGCTGCTCCTCGGGACATCCCCAGTCGGGACCCGGTCCTACCTAGGGAGGGGCTGGGAACGGGCCGTCGGGCCCGGGTAGAGAAGTGGGCAAGAATGGCGCGCCTGAGGAGTCCAAAGGCGCGAGTCGGACCCCCAAGCACGAGGGAGACCAGGACACGCCGGTTTGAAAGGCCCCGGAGAGAAGAGGTCAGAGGTGGAAGTTTGCTGGCTGACTCAGACAACCAGAAAGGTGTCTGCGTGCCCGAATGTGTGTGCACGCGTTCGCACGTCGCTGCTCTCAGCGCGAAGAATCCTTGAGGACTGGAAACCTGGTGGCCCTTTGCTTCATTCTGATGAGCTAATGCCCAACGATGAACTTTTGGCGTTTCCTTTTTCTCCCATAGATAAAATTGAGGCAGCCTGATTCGGACTTGTGGGCTATGGGGATTCTTAAATCAGACCAGAGAATTTGGCTCCAAATGTGAAAAGTGGAGCTGTCAGCATTTTTTTTATTTAATTTTTATACCGCCCTTCTCCCGAAGGACTCAGGGCGGTGTACAGGGCAATACAATAAAATACAATATATAAAAATTAAAAGAAATATTAAATACAACAGCCCAATTCAATAAATTAATACAAAGCGTATCCTGATGTGGACTTCCAGACACACTTGCATGCCTACACACATCTCTGAATTTTTTTCAAGCATATCTGCATTTTTTTTTCATTTCCTGCCTCTAATTCAAAAGTATGTTTCATACAATTTTATTTTCAAGGAATGGTGAAAGTACTATCATAAGTGATATGAAAATCATAGAAAGGCATTTTGTTGGTTTTTATTGAGGTAACTGACTACCCTGTAACAAAAACCTCAAAGCACTTCTGGCTGAACAAACACATTTTTTTTTCAAAGATGTCTAGGATTATATTCAAAATCCCAGAAATAAAAAAACACAATGCATTTATAGACTGCAGAACTTGCATAAAAGCAAGTTACACATGGAACTACGTTGGACAAGTTTTAAAATATTGGTCTGAACATCATCAAATCTACACTCCTTATTCTAGGAATAATAAATCATATTTATTTCTCTGAACAATTATTTATTATCTGCTTTCTCTCATCTAAACTATACTTCTTTTTTGGTTGGTTTGGTTGTTTCTGCCTAACATTTACAATACTGCGACTAGGTTTAGGTAAAGAGAAAAGTCAGGGAAAATGGGTGTGTGCAACATTCATGCCAGGGGTTAGGGAAGAAAGGGGTAAAAGGGATAGTGGATGTATTTATT
Organism: Vipera ursinii; assembly: GCF_947247035.1. Taxonomy (NCBI): domain Eukaryota; kingdom Metazoa; phylum Chordata; class Lepidosauria; order Squamata; family Viperidae; genus Vipera; species Vipera ursinii. The sequence continues at coordinate 130,862,704 of NC_139512.1, forward strand.
ATGGACAAATTAATGCAGAAAAGAATTTAAAACATGAAAACTGCAAGATAACCATTTTAGCAGAAATTCAGTGATCAATCAATGATGAAAATTAATGAAAATCAATGATTTGGAAAGTGAACCTGTGAATTGGAACAAGCCAGTTAAATATGAAAAAAATGTTGGCATTAATATTCTGTAAAGATCTTATTTTGTTTTCAAATGTCACAGAACCAAAATAAAAGCAACAAGGAAATAGAAAGCATTCATGAATTGCAATTACAATATTACCCTATGAGTCCGTATTGTTTAGAACATGGTCATGTAATAATATAATTACAGTATATACCTGTCTATAATAGTGATCACAGGTCACTCCTACTTCCTACTGATGTGGTTATTTCAACTTTGCAATATCTTATTTCCCCCCCCCCTTGAATAAAAAGTAGTAACCATTAGAAGCCTGGTATCAGCTTGGTTCGAAGGTAGAAGTGTCAAGAGAGCCAGAGATGTAGCATTTTCATTTTTAATTTTATGAGTACCTTGAAGTTTCCTCCAAGTGGTCAGTAAAAAAAAATATCTGCAAGCATTCATGCATTCATGATCCCTAAAATTATATTCAACATAACAAAAGGAGAATGAGAATAAATCTTAAATCTCGTGAGATGAACAACAACCACATCTTGCAAGATGCTTGAAGGGAAATTACCAACGATTCTGTACTAAGACTATTCTGTGAGAATGTACAGTGACACCTCTATATCAGACAGCGATTGATGCCATGGTAAGATAAAGCCAATCTGCATTAGTATACATTTTCTCAAAATTAAAATTATGTTGCAGAAGATGGTCAAGACCTTCCATTCGCTTCCCACTTATCACATCATTCTTCCATTCTTGCAGTGTGAATTCTTAGCTAGAAGCATTGATGTGCTGCTGAATCATGAACATAAACTCATTGCACCAGCAATTTGATATAGCATTAAAGATAATTACTGGCAAAGAAAAAAAAACAGGGATACATAAGTGATTACTTTTTTATCAAAATTTTTTATAGGGTTAGGGAGAGGGGTGGGAGATAGGGGTTGTCTGGCTATGGGGGGTGGCCAATCAACCATGGCTCAGGCCAGACTTGGGTCTGACCGCACGGGGGGAGAACGGGGTGTCGTCTCCGGGGCTCATGAGCGGGTCGTGGGATTACCAATTCCCACGACGGGGAATGGCAGCAGGCGGATAGACAGGGGGCCGTATCGTTACCGGGAGGGCCGTCTCCGCTATTTGCAAGCGGTGAGGCACTCCGACCCTCTGCTTCTTCCCCAAGGTCCCAGGAGCGAGGATGTGCAGCCTCCTGAGCTCCGGCTGGTGTACCTGAATGCCAGGTCCGTGGTTAACAAAGCTCCCCTCGTCAGGGATTTAGTTGAGGGTGAGCATGCGGACCTGGCTTGCATCACGGAGACTTGGTTGGGCCCAGAGGGTGGGGTCCCTTTGGTTGACCTCTGCCCACCAGGCTTCCGGGTGCTACACCGGCCACGAGCTCATGGTAGGGGTGGGGGAGTGGCGGTCACTATTAGGGAGACCTTATGTCCGCGGGAGACCACCGTTTCTCAGATAGTCGGGTGTGAGTCTCTCTTTGTGAGATTTGGTTCTGGGGCGCAGTTGGGCTTGCTGCTGGTGTACATTTCGCCTAGTCGCACAGCGGCAGCCCTGCCCGAGCTGCTCGATATCCTCTCGGGGTTGGTGGTTGAGTTTCCCAAACTTATAGTTTTGGGAGACTTCAATCTACCATCCCTGGGAGGTTCATCTGAGCTAGCTCGGGAGTTCATGGCTTCCATGATGGCCATGGACCTGACGCAAGTAATTTCTGAACCAACTCATGAGGGAGGCCACACCCTTGACCTGATTTTTTTATCTAGACGTTGGTTGGATGATCTTGGTGGGGGCTTTCCATTTATTATGCCCCTGTCATGGACCGATCATCACCTCCTGCGGCTGGTCTTCCGTTTTGCCACCCCCCGCCGTGGGGGTACGGAGCCAATTAGATGGTACCGCCCCAGACGCTTAATGGATCCTGATAGATTCCAAGCGGCGCTGGGGTCCCCACCTGCCTCCATTGCTCACAACTCGGCGGATGCCTTAGTGGAAGCCTGGGAAAGGGCAGCCACTGAGGCACTTGACCGGGTTGTACCCTTGCGGCCCCTGACCCGGTGCAGATCCCAGCGAGCTCCATGGTTCTCCGCGGAGCTCCGGGAGATGAAGCGTCGGAAACGGGGCCTAGAGAGCTGTTGGAGGTCTAGCCAATCCGAACCCGACCGGTTGCGGTTAAGAACCTATATTAGGTCTTATCTCGCAGCAATGAGGGTGGCGAGGTGTAATTACTTCTCCACCCTCATCGTGTCCGCAGATAATCGCCCGGCCACCCTGTTTAGGGTTACTCGCTCACTTCTTAATCAGGAGGTGAGGGAGGATCCCTTGCAGGGTCGTGCCGAGGAATTTAGTCAACATCTGTCGGATAAAATCGCTCGGATTCGGACCGGTTTGGACTCCAGCTGGGCAGAGTCTGGCGATCAGGACACGGGCGGTCTTGTCAATGTTATCTGGGAAGAGTTTGATTCTGTGACCCCTGATGAAGTGGACAGGATTATGGGAAGGCTGATCTCCACCACATGTTTGTTGGACCCGTGCCCTTCCTGGCTGGTTTATGCAGCTAGGGAGAGGACACGAGGCTGGCTCCAGGCGGTTATATCTGCTTCTTTGAGTGAGGGTTATTTCCCCACCGTCTTGAAGGAGGCGGTGGTGAGACCTCTCCTCAAGAAGCCTGCCTTGGACCCAGCTGTATTGAACAACTTTCGTCCAGTCTCCAACCTTCGCTTTCTTGCGAAGGTTGTTGAGAGTGTGGTGGCACATCAGCTCCCTCTGGTCCTGGATGAAGCGGATTATTTGGACCCCTACCAATTGGGTTTCAGGCCCGGGTACAGCACGGAGACGGCATTGGTCGCTCTGGTGAATGATCTCTGGAGGGCTCGGGATAGGGGATATTCCTCTGTCCTAGTCCTATTAGACCTCTCGGCGGCTTTCGATACCATCGACCATGGTATCTTGCTGCGGCGCCTCAGGGGATTGGGAGTGGGAGGCACAGTTCTTCAGTGGTTCTCCTCCTATCTCCTGGGATGCTCGCAGTCGGTGTTGGCGGGGGGCAGAGATCGGCCCCTAGGTCTCTCGTTTGTGGAGTTCCTCAGGGGTCGGTTCTCTCGCCTCTCCTGTTCAACATCTACATGAAACCGCTAGGTGAGATCATTCGTGGTTTTGGAGTTGGGTATCATCAATATGCCGATGATACCCAACTTTTCTTTTCGACCTCAAACCACCCCAGTGATGCCCTCGCTGTGATGTCCCGTTGCCTGGAGGCGGTTCGGGTCTGGATGGGGAGGAACAGACTTCAACTCAACCCTGACAAGACTGAGTGGCTGTACATTCCGGCATCCCGGGACATTCAAAATGTTCCATCTCTTTCTATGGGGGGTGAGCTCTTACCCCCCGTGGATAGGGCTCGCAACTTGGGAGTCCTCCTAGATTCATGGCTTACTCTGGAAGATCATATAGTGGCCGTGACTAGGGGGGCTTTCGCCCAGGTTCGCCTGGTGCGCCAGTTGCAGCCCTATCTGGACCAGGATGCCCTGTGTACGGTCACTCATGCGCTCGTGACCTCTCGCCTTGACTACTGTAATGCTCTCTACATGGGGCTTCCCTTGAAGACCACTCGGAGGCTCCAACTGGTACAGAATGCGGCCGCGAGAGTTGTCTTGGGAGTTTCCCGGTACTCCCATGTTACACCTTTGCTCCGCGAGCTGCATTGGCTACCAGTTGTCTTCCGGGTGAGGTTCAAGGTCTTGGTCATGATCTTTAAGTCCTTACATGGCATGGGTCCGGGTTACCTCAGGGACCACCTGCTGCCGGCGTCAACTTCCCTCCGCCCAGTACGTGCCCACAGAGAGGGCCTCCTCAGGGTGCCTCCGGTCAGGGAATGCTGACTGGTGGCCCCCAGGGGGAGGGCCTTCTCTGTGGGCGCTCCGGCATTATGGAACCAACTGCCGGTGGAGCTCCGGATGGCATCAGACCTCCGAACCTTCCGTTGCGGGCTGAAGACCCACTTATTTGAATTAGCTGGTCTAGCCTGATGGGGGATTATGGGTTTTTAAATTGGTGTTTTTTAGTAATTTATTATTGTTTTTTAACTGGGCACTGGTTTAATTTCTTTTTAACTTTTGTATCGTTATTTATATATGCCCTGTGAACCGCCCTGAGTCCCTAGGGAGAAGGGCGGTATAGAAATCAAATAAAACAAAAAAAACAAAACAAAACATTTGCAGCTTTTAGAAGATAAAAGTATCATTGTATTATCCTCAAAATATTCCACTGTAATATTTACTACTGAAAATATTATTAGTTTGTGCATAGTTAGGAGGCTGGGATATTTTTTCCCCTGAATCTTTATTTTTCCCCACTTTTACTCTCCTGTTACAGAAATTATCACGCATTTTCTTATTTTTCCAACTTTGAAGAGATTTATTCATAGACCATCAACATTTGCAGTATAAGAATTATCTGTGATTCCTCATGCAGTTGTTATTTCTGCATAAATTTAACACAATTCCACACTAACAGTAAGAACTGTGTTCAGTTGTGCTGCTGTTGGCTTACACTATTTCCAGCCCTCTCTTTTTCTCTCCAGGATTTTATTTTCCTTCCAATTTTATCCTTATGATAGTCTTATAAAGTGAGATATACAGGTAGTCCTTGACTTATGACCACATTGAGCCCAGAATTTAAATTGCTAAGTGAGAAATTTGTTAAGTGAGTTTTGCCCCATTTTACGACCATTCTTGCCACAATTGTTGAGTTAATCTCTGCAGTTGTTAAATTAGTAAAATGGTTGTTAAATGAATCTGGCTTCCCAATTGACTTTGCTTGTCCGAAGGTCACAAAAGGTGATCACATGACTCCAGGACACTGTAACGATCATAAATAAGAACCAGTTGTCAAGCATCCGAATGTAAATCTTTTGCCAATGGGAATGCTGCAATGGATCGTAAGCCTGAAAAATGGTCATGTTACTTTTTTCAGTGCCATTGTAACTTTGAACAGTCACTAAACGAATTGTTGTAAGTTGAGGACTACCTGTATTGAGATAGAAGAGGGCTTTCAAGACTGGATGCGGCCCTTAATCAAATTATCTCCCAGGTTCCCCATACCATGGTGTTGGTTGTATATTATAGACTATGTAGTTATCAAAGCCAAGATTCCAGCAATGGAATAAAATAAAATCATCCTAAGTTTGTTTTTCACAGGTAGAATCTAACATAAGCAATCACATTTTCAATGGAAGGAAATGAAGGAGCCAGCAATGCAAAAGGGCTTTGACTTTTCTGCATTTTTTTTCTTTCCTTTTTATATCTTGTCCCATATTTGACGCTCTCATTTCTTTCAGTATTTTGCACAAGTAGGATAACCTAAATGCCTTAAATCTAATATTGTAATCTAAAGCATGTAGTCACCACACTTAAATTAGCAGGGTAATTCCTACCTAAGGTTTAGGTATTGCATTCCTTCCTTCCGTTATAAACTTTTCATTTCTGTGCCTCATGTACTGTGATAAAGCAGCACTAACTTTCTTTAGGATCTAAGATTAAGAAAAATTACCTTCTCACACTCTCATTCTTTCATTCTATTGCTTGAACACACACACACACACACACACAAAAACCCCAGACATAATTATCTTGCCATTTTGAGAAACATTAAATGTAAATCAAAATCACATATTTCTTCCTTCTCAAGTCACTGAAACATACATAACCTACTTTTGGTGATTCACAAGCATCAAATGCTTTTAATTATACAATTTCCCATTTAGGATTCCAAATATGAAATAACAGATCATCAAACCAAGCAGTTCAAAGGAGCTATTTAGATCGTCAAGTCCAACCCTGTTGTACAAATCTAAATTAAAGCATTCCTCACAATGGGTTATCAAGCCTCTGCTTGATCATACGTAGAGAAGTGGAATATACTTCTGAAAGAAATTGATTCTACTTCCATTCCACAGTTTTTATCACTGAGTAGTTCAGCTCTTTTGTTTCTCACACTTTAAGCATTAGTATGTAAACAATAAAAACATGAACTTTATAAGCTATTTTGTTCTGATTTTTCATTGGCTCCATTTTTCATTGATTTTTCATAGGCTCCATTACAATCAGCACCCCACTTTTTTTCTGTGGAAGGCACATTCTAATCTGAAGTCCTCACATATAATGGATTAGCTCAAGAATTAATTTATTTAACAAACTCTTTTTAAAAAAACTGAAGAAATTAATTTAGTAAATAAAATTTAACATTCAGAAAATGAAATTTAAGAAATTAGAACCTGAACTTTAACTCCAGAAGAAATTGTAGAAATATTTGCAGCCTTTTTTAAAAAATTAAATTGGCAAGGTTTTGGTTTTTTCTAGTTAAAGTGAAAGCAGATTTATTTCACTTATGTTAAAAATTTGAAAAGGATTAACAGAACATCCCTTTTTTCACAGAACATAAAACTAAATCATAGTTCTCTTAGGCTGCACGGCGCAGTCAAATAAGCAGTACCATTTACTATTTGTTTTGGTAACAACACTTATTGTTCATCAAATAAAATAAAAGAGGAAAATAATGGAAAAAGATTGAGACAGCAAAAACAAGAGGGGAAATAGGTACTGATAACTTTTGAACACCTGGTATATAAAACTCTTAAGATATATTATTCTTAACATTAGAATTCTTGACTTCACAACTCTCTCAAATTATAAGCAAAAGAAGGGGAAACATAAATGAATAAGTAGCTTTTAATCTCTGTATAAATATGACAATTTATTAACCTTCAGGACTCTTACTACAGAACAAAACATGTTTCCATATTGTTTCTACTTACTTAGAAATCAAATTTGGCAATGTTACTTTACTGGCATCAGATTCCAAGTCGCTTTACCAAGCACATAAATTCTTGTCTCAAAGGTGCTTTTTCAAAAGGCAACTGGACTGATTCCACCCCCCCAAGGAAGATGTTTCGCTTCTCATTTAAGAAGCTTCATTGGTTCTGGCAGGATGGTGGGGTTAGTTCTAATCCTTCCATCACCTCCACCCTCCTGCCAGAACTGATGAAGCTTCTTGGTTGAGAAGTGAAATGCCTTCCTCTTCCTTAGGGGGGGGGCGGGGGGAAACCCCAGTCCAGTTGCCTTTTGAAAAAGCATTTTTGAGACAACTATGACCTGGATGACTGAGAATCTCCACAGACAAATAAATTCTGCTCACACATTTCACTTTGACAGCTCACCTCCAAGCCATATATGTAACAGTCCTGATGTCAAAACATGGGGGACTAACCATGGATTTGCCAGCATTAACCCAAAGATATCTCTTAAAGTGTTCTTTTTGTTGTTTAATCAGATGTGAACAATACAAATGAGTAATGTATTGTAGCTTTAATATTACTCTTTGAAGCATTTGAGGATCTGCTCTTTACAGTATACTGTATAGGTTTTTCCATGATAATAAATTACAAAAATGTATTAATATCTCATTATACAGCATTCTGGGCAAGACTTAGAAGGCATGGGAAGTTTGAAGATTAAAGTGCAATTTAAATTTTAGGTAAAGGTAAAGGTTCCCCCGCACATGCGTGCTAGTCGTTTCCGACTCTAGGGGCCGGTGCTCATCTCCGTTTCAAAACCGAAGAGCCAGCGCTTGTCCGAGGACGTCTCCGTGTCACAGCTAATTGTTTGTGCCTAAACTTTGAAATATAAATAAGGACAACTGCAAGACTCAGAAAAGTTTGATCCAATCCTGGAGAAGGTATTAGGAAACTCAGCTTTTCTACCCATAGTAAACACTTGCATTGATTGTCCATAACATCTTTCTCTCTTTATATCCTGTAATTCAGGATGTCCCTAAATTCTTCAATTCACTGACCTCTTCATTAAGTTTCAGATTGCTGATCAACTCCCCAAATGTTTACTACATGAAAATAATTTAATAAACACTTTAATGAACAGTGCTACAAATAGTAATATTAACAACAAAACCAGTGGATAGTCCTACTGATCTTTGGGCGATCTATACCAACCACTTTGGAGAAGCCTGGTGCAACTCTAGATTTCAGAAGGACCTGCCTGTGGAATGGAATTTGGGGTGGCCTATGTCCTCTAGCAAATACAGGTAGTGTTACAAAACTACATTCTGTTTTAGACTGATAGTTATTGCACAAAACTATCCGATGCTCTGGAATGAAAACCCAGATCCTCTTTTTAGACACAGCAGGGTTTGAACTTGCCTGCCACTCCTTCCCCGACTCCCCTTAATTGGAAATTTCAGTATTCATTAAGATCAGTTGGGAAAAGGGCAAGCCTTTTAATCAGGTGGTATGTCTGTAGTCAAGAGTCTTTAATTGGCTGTTAAAGTGAATGGCACGTAGCTCTCTCATTGGAACTGATGGACCAACTCTTCTCGGGTGATAATAGAGGAATGATGGTAACGATCCCGGGAAGCAAAATCTGTATTCTCTTCAGTGAGTTGAGTGGTCTCCATGCCAACTGTTGCAAAGGTCGGTGTCACAACAAATCGCTCCTCCGGGGATGGCCTTCCCCTGCAAAACAAAAGAACACAAAACCTTCAGATGCCCCATTGTTTCCCAATAGATCTGCAGCTGCACTCTGAACTATGTAAATAAAACAAAGAAAGAATGCATTCTGCGAAACACCCCAAAACTTCACTCCAGAATGGAATGCCAACTTTTTCTTATGGCTCTCGCATTTGGCTAGAATTCTTTCTTATGTAACAGCTATTCTAAAAACATGCAAGTCAAGGGTTTTTTTCTTTTCCACACATATTTGCTCCTTCTCGTTTATTGCCAAGTACTTTAGCTGCTCTGATCCATGCAATTAGAAGATGGAGGTTTGTTCCTGTTACAATGTATGCTTTATGGCAAAGGACCAACCTCTTAACATGATGCCTGCTGCTTCCAAACATTCTTTGTTAGCAGGCAACAGTCCTGAGAAAAAAGTGAGAGGGGAAAAATGAAATGCTCAGAAAGCTTATTGTGTACCATCCCCACAATGATCTCCATCTAATTATACAAATCCTCTTCTGAACAGAAATAGTGTTTAGACTTTCATATTTCTCTTTAATTTTCAAAGTCTATATTTTTTAATTTGACTTAACTCCTTAATACTTTGATCTTTTGTTTAACCTCTTTTCTATTTTTTTAAAAATAGTGTTTTGTTAATTCCCTATTAAACTAAACATTTAAAAAAAAACCTTAGCATAATGTTCAATTACATTCACACATGTCTGATAGTAAAATAGCATTTTCCATACTATATATCACTCGCTAGAGTTGAGGGGGGAAAAAACTGTAATTAGCCATGAAGGTCTACTCCAAAAGTTTAAAATGACACACATTCACACACAGTGGTTAGACAATTTGGTTCAATAATATTGAACAAACACAGCTGCTGGAAAGCTCCTTTCACTTATCATATTCCCCAAGTAGTGACATAGCAAGATAGATGTAGCAAGATAGCAATGTATTCCTGGGTGTTCCCAGATCACCAGCCATGGTCACCCAGTCTTGAGTGAACAAAGCACTCCAGCTGAAGACTCAATGGAATGTCTGAAAACTAACTGTGGAAACCAATTAACCAGGATCTTTTTGCTTTGAATTAACATTTGGTTGTAAGCTGCTTCCATTTTGTTTTGTTTTTTAATGGGAAATGGTACACAAATGGTACACAAAAGTAAAATAGGCCCTGATCCAATGCAAGCATACATGGGTGAGATTTGGGAGTGGGCAAGGTAAGCCAAGCTGTTATCAATGTCCTGGGTTCATATTCTGGCAATGATTGTCTAGAGAACATTCTCAGCTGCTCTATAGCTAAGAACTGTATTTCTATAGCCACAAAATACAGTCTATTGTAATTTGAATGCTTACCTCCCTCACAGAAACAGTTTCTGAAAGGGGAGATATCTGGATTTTTACTTATATATTGTTTCAATGTCTTGCGATTCCTGGGTCATTAATAAGAAACTTCTTATTTATTCTTTGTAAATAATTGTTGATTATAAATGCCTTAAAATATAGTTTCAGGACATACACACAAACATAAAATTAGTAGGATGATTAGAGGCACTAGATGTCTATGGAGATTCTCAGTCGTCCAGGTCAGAGGTATCCCAAAGGTGCTTTTTCATGAGGCAACTGGACTTTCTTGTTTTTCTTTGAAGGCGTTTTGCTTCTCATCCAAGAAGCTTCTTCAAAGAAAAATAGAGCTGAAGACGCTTCTTGGATGAGAAGCTAAACGCCTTCAAAGAAAATCAAAAAATGTCCAGTTGCCTCGTGAAAAAACATCTTTGGGATACAGGCACTAGAAAACAACGCTTTTAACATGTGTGGAGATAAGTGAATTGGCGGATGTCTTCAAAACATTTTTAATATCTGTATAAAGCTACTAGAAGAAATAATACAATGGTCTGAGCCAAACTGTTATCCATATGCAGATGCTCTCTCTGTCTTTTACATTTACTTGCCTTGGGAAACAACTTTCCTGTGGAATGAATTTTGTGGTGTATGAGAAGGCACAATGATGGAGCTTGGTAACTGCTCGGAGTTGGGTTATATTGCCCTACAAAATAATTAAAGCAGTTTAAGAACTCTTCTGAATTCTAGGTTAATGGAGGGCTCTTAAGGGGTACCAGAAGCTTAAGAGTGCTTTTTAACCTTGGTTCAGTTATCCTCCATTTCTATCACCCAGACCAGGCCATGCTAGTGTGGCTCTGTCTTTGAAGATGATTTGGAACTTCAACTGATATGGCAGTCTAATTGTTTGGTGGGATCACAGCAATCAGAACATGAGCACCTCTGTTGCACTAATGGTAGTCCTCAACTTACAACCATTCATCTACTGACCATTCAACAGCACTGAAAGAAAGTCTGACCGTTTTTCCTATTTAAAACCGCTGCAGCATCCCCCAGGGTCACATGATCAAAATTCAGCCACTTGGCACCTGGCGTGTATTTATGACAATTGCAGTGTCCCAGAGTCATGTGATCATCACGTTTTGAGGCCTTCTGACAAGCAAAGTCAGTAGGGAAGCCAGGTTACACTTAACAACCATGATACCTGTTTAACAACTGCGGTGACTGACTTAACAACTGTGGCAAGGAAGGTTGTAAAATGAGGCAAAATTCACTTAACAACTGACTTGCTTAGCTATGGAAATTTTTGAATTGAATTTGAATTTGAATTTGATTGAATTTATATACCGCCCTTTCCCGTAGGACTCAGGGCGGTTTACAGGGTACTTAAAACATCGATACAAAAATTAAAAACAATTTAAAAAGATTAATTTAAATCCCTGAAAAAAATATAAAAAACCCCTGTGCTCATAAGTCGGGGATTACTTGCATGAGTCTTGTCTTGCACTAGACTTCTGAGCCCAATATAATGTTCAGTCTTTTAACCAGGAGCCACAAGTTTTGTTTTTTTTAAGTTTACAAAATTTACAAAATTCAGAGAGAAAACAAATGGAGATGTAGAGTTTCTCAATAGGAGCAAACTGCTTCCGTATGTCTTCGCATGTATTTAGTTAGTTCAGAAATGGCTTTCACTGTCAAATAAGTGCATCAAGGCTTCACTGGGCACTTTTATAGGGCCAGAAAGCAAGACACAGGGCTGAAGTTCAGTGATATGATCCAGGGAAGTCAAGGGGCTGACAGTTTCCTACCCCTGCCTAAATCATATATAGCTGAGCCACTGAGAAGACAGCTTTTACTACTATTACTTTGAGACGGGATAGGTCAGTGTTGGTGAACCTATGGCACACATGCCAGAGGCGGCACTCAGAGCCGTCTTTGTGGGCATGCGTTCCCTTGTCCCAGCCCCACCTCCCCCCACAGTCCCCTCACCAGCAGCCCCTCTGGAGGAGAGTTGCCCCAGGGCGCGTCCTGCATGGAGCAGTGCAGCCAAGGACATAGCAGTTGGGCAGCAGGGACAATACTCCGCCCTTGCACCCCGTCGCGCGCAGATGATGCTGCGGTATGTGGGTAGAGGGCATGGCCACCATGGTGCTGCAGGGCCACCTGGGCAATCTGCAGTGGGCTGTGGAGGCAATAGGTGGCCCTGTGAGTGGGGGTGGGGCAGGGGCGGGGCAGTTTTTGGGCACTTGGTCTCTAAAAGGTTTGCCATCACTGGTTTAGGTTCTCCTGCTTGAGCAGGGGGCTGGACTAGAAGACCTCCAAGGTCCCTTCCAGATTCTATTCTATTCTATTCTATTCTGTTCTGTTCTGTTCTGTTCTGTTCCGTTCCGTTCCGTTCCATTCTATTCTTTCTCCTTTGGCATTAACAGATGAATGAATGAATGAATGAACCTTTATTATCAAAGTACAACATGTGTATAGTGAGATTGGCTGAACCTCCCTTCGTGTCCCACCACAACTCACAGTGACAACAAAACCACCATCTTGTTACACCATGTGAGCTAATTGCACAACACAACACACCGGCCTCACAAGTCAATCATACATAGTTATTTCCCGTTCAGAAGCCTGACAGCCCTTGGAAAGAAGCTGTTCTTCAGCCTGTTGGTACGGCTGGCTATACTTCTATATCTCCTACCCGATGGTGAGTCGTCCCTGAGAATTTTCCTCACTCTTCCAAGGCAGCGAGCCCTGGCGATGTCATCCAGTGGTGTCAGGGGACAGCTCACGATGTTTTGTGCTGTGCTCACCACCCTCTGTAATATCTTCCTATCCGTGGCTGTCAGGCCAACATACCAAACCACAATACAGTGTGAGAGGACACTCCCTATAGTAGACCGGTAAAAGAAGGTAAAAGCCCTCTCCAATGCCAGACTGACTCTGCAGGCACTGCGAAGTTGCTCATGAAGGAAGGATCCATGTTGGTTGCTGCTGACACAGTTGCTGCCCAATACTTGAAGGCATTTTGAAGAAGTCTTATGGGTTGTTTTTTTTCCCCTTAACCTTTTAAAGGATTTTTAGAGGTAGAAACAGTTAATATTCAGAGTTCAGTATTTTAGTAGTGCTTAGTAATAGGGTTTTGTACTGTACTCAATTGCACATTTAAATTTTGGCTTCTTATGTAGTAAAGTTCTAAAATTTTTGTAGCTCAATTATTATTTCATAATTGCAAGTGAATCCTGTAATGGACTAAATGAGATTTTTTATATATATACAAGGGCTTTAAACCACAGGGATTTGTTTTTTCATTACAAATTCATTTGTGACTATTTAAAATCATGGTTATCATTAACCAATCCTAAATTCCATTAGACTCATCATCAATTGTTTCTCAGTAAAAGCTAGTAAACTTGAGTTGCTCTCTACAAACTAGAGAGTGGATTTTCTTAGTCACCAAAACCAACCTGCAGGCATTAAGGAAAAGGAGTTTAATCCACTTGAAAAGGCTGAAATTAGCTGCTGCACCTGTAGAAACAAGAAACAAATGCAGATGATTGCAACTGTGCAAAATGTTAAAGAATAGTGCTAGGCAAAACGTGTTAGCACAAAGGAAGTTTCTGCCTTCAAAGTATTAAAGCAGCTGTGTATTTTGGAGAATTTGGACACCTGTTTTCTCCAAAGGGAATATCTCTGAGGAGAAGAGTTACAAAAACCAAGAGTCCTTCTTTAAGCCTTAATAACTGAAGTTAGTTTGAGTAAGTTTAACCATAATAGAAATGCAGTTCTCCAATGTTCTTCTTAAACTAAATTTAATTAAGCAATGCTGGCTCTAAATATTACCTATATTTGGAGACTTTCTAACTTTTTCTCCATGATGCAATGGTATGTTTCTAAAAATTGAGAAGAGCTTAACCTTTATTTTGAATTGCAATTTTCAGTATAGTTTATTATACCTGCATAGAAAGCAGCAAAAAAATAAATTAGTTGTTCCCAATTATTTTTTTAAAAGCTTTTAAAGATTCTGCTGTCAAATATTGTTTGCAAGCTAGCTGAAGCTGAAAAATGGAAGGATTGTCAACACTTGTGTACACACCACTGCACTTGTAATTCAAGAAGGACAAAATTAAGGTTGATAGCTTTAGTTCGGTGATTCTTCAGGCTGGTGTCAGTTTTTATAAAATACAGCCACTGAGGTTATAACTGGAAAAGTGGGAAAGATATGCATTCTTTTTTAAGGTCAAATGTGATCTTACAACCTGCTGGTTTATTTTGAATTCATGGTGCTTTTTCTAATCTGCAGTGCAGTAGTTAATTTCTATTAATATAAAAGCTATTCTAGAAATATTTAATTCTCTTTACTTTCAGTCTCAGTTTTTAACAACCCCATCATTTTTTTAAAAAATAGTTTATTGTCCTAAAACCAAGTTGACAATGAAGATTAGGCAACTTCATTTTCATCTGCTCAAACTTTATTCCACATTCATTGAGTACTGTAAGCTTCGTTTTTACCATCTTGAATGATTCAGAATAAGACAAATTTATAAATGGAGGTAAAAACTTTAAAAGACTTAAATTTATCTAGCAAGTGAGATGAGGAGAAGGTCAAAGAATATGAAGCAGACCCAGGAGATGGAGAGGCAAGAACCAGATCTTTGTATCAGGAGGAGGAGGAGGAGGAGGAGGAGGAGGAGGAGGAGGAGGAGGAGGAAGAAGAAGAAGAAGAAGAAGAAGAAGAGGAGGAGGAAGAAGAAGAAGAAGAAGAAGAAGAAGAAGAAGAAGAAGAAGAAGAAGAAGAAGAAGAAGAAGAAGAAGAAGAAGAAGAAGAAGAAGAAGAAGAAGAAGAAGAAGAAGAAGAAGAAATATTTACCAGGTGGTAGTCCTGGACTTGCTTTGCCAATGTAGAAATACAAAATAATTGCTAATCCCAAATTAACGAGGGTATAAATCCACTGAATAACGAACATAATGGCTAATGAAACTATTGCCTGTAGGAAAGAGGATATTTATGATTAAGCTGTGATAAATTAAATTTAGCTGCTTTTGTTATTAGAATGTTCCTATTTCTGTGGGAAACAAGGTAAGCATTCAAAGGCGGATAAGATGTCTTAGCATGTTCTACTTCTTGCCTCATTATTGGCAAAATTTCAAAGAATTTTTGGTGCAGGTAAACTAAAAATTATTTAACTTATTGGGTGAGTAAGTCTTGGGGATGTGAAATCTTTAATGCCAGAGGCTATATATCTTTCAGGACCAATTTTTGTCAATTTCAACTTGTTATTAGAGTGTTTGAATTTCCAGACACAGTTGAACCATATGGAAAAGGCAGCATCAGCTCTCAAATTTAATCTGCTTTGTTTTGTGGGCAGGAATGTAAAGATATGAAACCAATGATGTTGCAACAGATTAAGGGTGCTTTTTATCCATCTGATACCAGAACTGACCAGGAGAGGCTTCTGGGAAACTTATCCAACCAGATATGAAAATATTAGCTGTCATTCCTAGCAATTGGTATTTAGATGCAGAATATCTGTAAAGATGAAATGTCCAGGCAGTTATTAAAAGTTAAATGCTATTGACTGAGTCCCCTATTATTTTGTACAATAATCATTTTAAGTCTTAGCATTTTAAATGATGTTAAGATATCTCACCCGATAGCCATAGCCAATGCCAGGAAAATTAACCCAGTTACCCACAATATGTGGTTGACACGTATGAACTTTTTCATCTTGACCTTTACACTCAATCATGCTGCATCTCATCCAATCAATGGATAGACTTCTGGTCACGGTATGCCTTAATTAGCCACACTATCTGGAATCATACATTTATTTTATTCCCATTTATATCCCGCCCTTCTCCGAAGACTCAAGGCGGCTTACAATCTAAAGCACAAATCAATGTGCTTAGCAGTAGCCTTCATTCTATGTATATGCCTGCTTATTAGGGCTTTCGCCCCCCCCCCCCCCGAAGTGGCATTATTACAAAGTCAGCTTATTGCCCCCAACAATCTGGGTCCTCATTTTACCTACCTCGGAAGGATGGAATCATACATGTTGCAGTCCCACATATACTGGCAACATGAAATTAGGGAGGTCTAGATTACATCAACTTCCTGATCTGAAGCATCACACCATGTTGCGATTTATCCTAATTCTATTTTTTTTTTCTTTTTCACACTTCTTTTTGACCTAGATTAGGAATGCAAACTGCTCCCATTTTTTTCAGCTACATGGCTCCTATCTAGAAACCCTGTTTCTTTTTTATTATTATTTTATACTACTTTGGATTCCAAGGCATGGAGCATGCTGTGTTTCATATTTAGCACCTGTCTGTACATCCTTAAAGCAGATTCTTGTAATCACGTGACTCTCTCCATAGTTGTTACACAGTCCTCAGAAAATATGTATTTGTTTTGGTTTGGTTTGAAGGATTGCACTGAAGCATCCCTTTGTCTTTGAATCCAAAGAGCTGCAAAGTCCTATTCTATGTATAATGATTTGAAGTCTACTACTGGATAAATAGTAATATTCATAACTTCTTGCCTGCCATGTTACAAAGAGGTTTGAAATATTAGAAGATGACTCACACCAAAAAAGGAAACCCGATGATCACAAAGCTTGGAATAGAAAGAAACTGGTATCTTCTGAATTTCTAATTCTTGGCTTTGTTGTTTTAGATTTATATCTGCAGGACAAAAGAAAAAAGAAAGCTTTCAAAAATAAAATAAAATATAAGATGGATACATTCAAAAGTGACCTTTGTGTACTTCTAAAACAAACCAAAATCCACTAGGGATTGAATAGTCTGCCTGCATCAACAACAAAAATCCATTTTACTTGTAATTTGGCACAATTTTACCTTTGAATCCCTTTCAGGAATTTAGAGTTGAAGAACTAAAACCCCTAGTTCCAACTCACCCAACCCTCTTATCTCTTTCAGAAAATCCCACAGATTTGACTTTCTCCCTTTTCTAATCTGAAAAATCAGAAAAATCTTAGTCGTGTATTCCGCTTTGAAAGAAACAGGTTTTAGGGAGGTGGCCCTGCAAAGTTGGGTTCTGGAGTTGCAAGCAAACATTTAGGCACTCCTGGTCAAATTGTACGCTCCTGAGTAAACAAAGACAAGATACAACATTTCACAATATAACATTAAGCATGACATCTTTCTGCATATTGAAAAGCATATTACATTTTTCTTTGGAAATATTTCCAAACATTTCCTGAGTCTCTCGGTTCTTGCTTTTAGAATTTATTCCCACTCTCCCTTACACAACTCTTCTAGCTTGGTGTTTCGATTAACATAGTTAACTGGGTGAAATTCCGTGTTCTGCAAGCAAATGTCTGCCTGTGCAGCAGTTCGTCTGTTTCCGTCCCCCTTGTCTGGCCTGATAATCAGCTTCAGACAAAGAAGGAAATTTGGAGCACATTTTGAGGGAATATAGGGAAACTCTACTGGCTCTACTAATGAAACAAATTCTAGCAATGGAAATATCCCACCTGGATTTCACCCAGAGAATGCCGCATGCCTCAGATTCTTTTTACCCAATTCTATGCAAGTTTCAGATATGGAAAAAAAAAATCCAGCTAGGCGATATAATAAATTCCATTTTTAACTCAGAATTGTTTGGTGTAGACTACTACAGCCATTCAGAATTAATGTTCTGAGTCTGAACATTTGGAATGTATTGTCACCCATGTAAAGATAAAAAATAAATGCCTCTCACATTGCTGTATGGATGAGGGATGCATACGCACAGCACTGGAAAAGAGACATTAAGCACTAAATTGTCTCGTAGTGAATTAACTCTGGGTTACTTTTCCATTGGCAAATTAAATTAAGACAGTCTCTGTGCTCGGTTGTAAAGAAAAAACAGTTTGTCACAAGGGATAACAGCCTGAACACATATAAATGATCACTTCCCTTACTTAGAAAAGCAAATGAGCATTCTTCATTTTCAAATACATAATTTAATGTGCTCCAAATCTTCTTACCCTCCATCTGTGGACTGGAGGCTTTTCGCATTTCATCCAAATGTCGGTCTCCGTCATCTTCCTTCTGATTGTTTTTTCTAATAACAGATGGAGACGCATCATTTTCATTCACATCTTGGCAATTTGGCTGTGAAAAATGCTGCACATTTTTGACACTGGATTCTAGGGAATCATTGCAAGGCTCCTGAATATGAGCAATGTTGTTCTCAAGAGCCAAACAGAAGCTGTCTTCTAATGTTTGCTTGGCTGCCTTCTTTTGCTTTCTCTGCTTGATCACTTGAACGGCATCCACATTATTTTCTTTTAGTTCTAGATCAATTCCTGGATCTTGATTGACAGGCTTAAAAAGGTGGTTCATATCTTTTGTGAATTCCAGCAAAGTTCCATCTGATCTGCGCTGATCTATTCCATTTGATCCATAACAAGTTGATTTGCTGAGTATTAAAGGTCGAGAGCAACTTAGCACAGCCCTGGCATCCTCTTGCCGCATCCTTTTGGAGTTCTGCTTAAGATTGTAGCTCATGGAGACTGAGAAATAGGAATAATCCACAGCAATATATGTAAGCATGAAGTTTATTGTAACTATCGGAGCAAGAACATTCACTTGGCCAATGAAAACAAAAGCCATGGTGATGAGGCTTGTTAAGCAGATTGCAGCCACTGGAGTTTTGTTTGGTCCTTTCTGTATTAAGAACAAAGGGCTAATTATGGACAATAATCTGTCATAAAATATTTCTGGATAATGTTTAAATGATATATAAATCTGCTTGATGGTTTATTTACTGGCCTACTGTATGTTTTAAACCCAGGGACTTCCCTGAGATAAATCCTTATCTAAGAAAGAACAACACAATGAATTTGCTGATTGCCATCCTCAAGACCCATGTACTGAACAGAACAATAGCAGGGGTGCTCTCACAACCTTTAACTCTTTGGATCCAGATTACAACATTTATGAGATTTCAGAATAGCCTCCATTTTGTTTCAGGATAATTAGAACTGTTGGTCTTAGGAAAAAAATTAAGAACTCCCTGTAGAAAAATCTTTGCAAACTTTTCAACAACATCAGCAACAAGCTCATCTCGTATCCACTGAGCCGTGAATGTAAATTTGGTAACAATTTTCTGCACAAGTGACCATTACAATTGCTTTGATCATAACTTTTTATGCAATCCTATGAACTTCCTATTCTTACTTCACCAGAATACAATGAATTCTGGATTATTTCTTGATAATTTCTGTTGTGCCAAATCAATGCTGAATAATTTGATAATTCAACCTCATCTGAATATTTATTCGGATTTGTTTGCTTGTTTATTCATTCATTCATTCAATTTCTATAGCTGCCCATCTCAGTCAGTGACTCAAAATTAATAGTCTGAAGATTTATTCGGCATGGGAAATAGGGCAGGATTGTTAGAAGACTTAGTGTGAATAGGAGATGAGAGAAGGATGCTTGCAAGTCTAAGGGTCATTATATCCAATTCTCTTAATGGAAAACCATAGTTGCCATTTACAGAATGAACTAAATTGAGCCATACTGAAACAATGTTTTTTTTTATGAAATACATTACTAATGTTTATTGATATCATACGTTTTAAACAATGTCTCTAACATATTTGAAGACCAGCAGTTCTGGAGAGAAGACTGACTCTACACAGCAATGCCATCTACTAAAAGACCGTGGGAAATTATTACACAAAGAGGACAGAGTATGGGTACTACAGAAGCTTGTTTGTTTTAAAAATTAAACAGAGGTATATATTGAATGGTATTAGCAGTGTGGAATGAAAGTTCATTCTAAATAGACTTCCTGATTTAGAAGTGTTTTTCAATATAATATCACAGACTTTCTTATTCAGAACGATCAAAGGTCTAAACAATGCTTATCAGAGAGCTGCCTAGGGAAATCTATCATGGATGACAAAATATCTATACACTGAAAATAAATGCCTTCCTTGTTTACTAACCCCACGTCCAAGAAATGCAAGAAGAGGTATCACTTTCTCCTGAGCAATGCACTGAAGGATTCGGGGTGCTCCATAGAGGCCTCCCATACAAGATGCTAAGGATGAAATGTATAAACCAAGTAAGAATAAGAAGCCCACCAAGGATACCTAAGAAAAAGAGAGAAAGCAATTTTTGTTTCTTGATTAATATTCGGAAGGCACATTTGATAAAAATCACTGGGGCTTACACAGATTACTGATATGATGATAATGGTAATAATAACAACAACTTTATTGTCACTTTGAATGTACACCAAGCAGCATACATCAAAATGAAATTTTGTTGCATACAGCTCTGAAAGGGTCACCACCTCCGGTATACACCTCTTGTTTGTGGCCAGCTCAAGTTTCAGATCGTCTATTTGAGTCTCTAGGGAGCGAACGATGGCAAACAGGACAGATGGAAACGTCCATGACATAATACAACGACTAAGAAAATGACTCAGATAATCTGGCGCTCAAATCTCATCAGCCACTAGGAGAAGCATAATAACCTTATATCAAATTGGACCATCAGTCCATCTAGTTTAATACAGTACTGTCTACATTGACGATTGGTGATTTTCTACAATTTTAGTCTGGATGCATTGCCAGCCGTATCAGGAGATGATGAGTATTAAACTTGAAATAGTCTGAACGGGAAGCAAACCCCACTCTCACTAGCATTGATGATGTTACCTAATTGGGTAATGAAACGTCTGCAAGGAAACAACCAGAGAACATCAAGATGTCCACAGTTCAAACCTTGAATTACAAATATTACCTGCTATAGACTGAAGGCAAGAATACTGAACGAAAGCCCTTTTGTTAGCAGACTTTTCTCAGTTTCATTCCCCATCAGAAATAAGGGAGTAACAGCATGCTTTACAGTTTTGGCAAAAGATTTGTTCAGATAATGCATATACAAAACTTGAAGAACTGTGTTAAAAATTGTCCTAATCAGTCACAAACCACTGAGAAGCACTTTGCTGCAAGAAAACATTAGCGTTCTGTTGGTATTCTGTCCCTAATTAACAGCACAAAAGAATATACTTTAATTGCTTTGCCCAGAGTGAAGCAATCCAATGGGAAAAGCTTAATTTAACAGCAATTTCAGAAGAAGCATGTACATCGTACAGAAAATGCAGTACCAGATATTTTATCCCATTTACATACCAGAACAGAGTTGAAGTCCAGGAGAATGTACTTATGTAATTTCACATAGACTAAATCCAGGTAATGTACTTTAAATTTTATTTTATTTTTATTTTAATCCCATTTATATCCCGCCCTTCTCCGAAGACTCAGGGCGGCTTACAAGCTTAGCAGTAGCCTTCATTCTATGTATATGCCTGCTTATTAGGGCTTTCACACACACCCAAGCGGCATTATTACAAAGTCAGCTTATTGCCCCCAACAATCTGGGTCCTCATTTTACCTACCTCGGAAGGATGGAAGGCTGAGTCAACCTTGAGCCTGGTGGGATGCGAACCTGCAATAATTGCAGGCAGCTGGTGTTACTTAAGGAGGCCTTAGCCCACTGCTCCATAAGTTTTTTATGACATGTTTCAAATGATCCTCCAGCAAATAATTTTGGACAGCAATCTAAAGAGGCAGTTACTTCTGGATCACTTCAGCGGGGTATGCAAATTGAATAATGGATTTTTGCCCTTACTTTCCAAATTTAAATCTGCAAGATTTTTTTCTTCAGACAACAAAATCTAAGACTTTACAGTCCTATACTTTTAGTGTTAGTTTGGTTGCAAGTCATATTGAGTTCATTGGGTGTTAATGCTAAGTAAGTGCACAAGTTTGAAGTGTTGTCAAGATATTGTTTCCAACTCTTGGAACCTTTGATTATAATCCCTCTAGGCAATTTGTGCATGTTAACAAACAAAACTAGTACATTACTCCCTCTTTCTCCCCTATTCTTTTATCAGGATCATAGCTGAATGCTTCACCTTGGCATCCTATTCTGCATGATTAATTTTTCCTCCTAGACAGGAAAGTCCAAAATCCTGATGCAAAGGAAAGTAGGCCATATGGGATAGACTGTGAGTTCAAAACTCCAATCACATTTGTCCTATTTCCCAGGGATGATAAACTTGCCTTCAGTCTCTAGCTACAAATCTGTACTGCAAATAATTACAATAATTAGGAATGCCAAACGGTAACTGAAAATCGTGGGCTATATTATAACACAGACCTCTGAAGCTTTACTAAAGTCCTGTACTCTACAGGAGTCCGCTGCACAAGGAGTCCTGGAATTCATTTAAGATGTCAGAATTCATCAAGTTCCACCAAACCAAGCCAACTTTATTTATTTTTTTAATAAAAACTGCTACTAACACATACAAAATACAGAGAAGATGTGGTGATAGTTGGGGAATATATGGTTATAATCAAATAAATGTAATTTGAAAACGGCATTGTCAGGTAACAGTACTTAGTGCTAGATCACGCTTTGTACATAATTGAAATGGTCACATTCAAAGCACCACGATATTCCACTCACACTTTCTGGGGAAGATGGTTTTTGCACTGAGACAGTCAAAAGTATATTTGCAGGTGCAACTCCTATCATATAATGCTGACAAATTCTTCATTGTTACAGCTTAATCACTTCATATATTCCTTTTTTCTCTGGAACAGGCTGAAGGTAAACCTTGAAGCTGAGTTGATGTGGATACATACGTTGCCATCAGTTTTTCCCTGACCAGTAAGTCCATCAGAGAATAGGTCCATCAAGGGGATGGGTCATTCTAGATCAGGGCTTTTCAACTTTTTCACCCATTGTACCACTTTTAAGATATGGCAACAACTGAGTACCACCAGTCACCTAGCAAGGTGTCAAAAACTTGATGACCCCCACAAAGGAAAAAAGTGATGAAGTACAGGAAGTCCTCGACTTACAACAGTTCGCTTAGTGACTGTTCGAAGTTACAATGGCACTGAAAAAATGCCCCCCAAGCCACAGTCGAGCAGGACACCTGCCTGCCCACCCGGCGGCGCTCTTCCTCCTGTCCGAGGTTTTCATTGTTGTGAGCATTTCTGTTGAGGATTGGCAGCGGGGGTGGGGTGGGGGTGTTTAGTTTTTATTCCCCCCGTCTGCTGGGTGGTTGCAGCAGATTTTGGTCACTTCACATGACCCTGGGACACTGTGACCATCATAAATATGAATCAGTTGCCAAGCATCTGAATGTAAATCACAAGACCCTGGAGATGCTGCAACATTCCAGCTGATCGGCGCTTCTTCTGGGCTCAGCAGAAGCGACAGGATCAGCGCCAAGCTCCAGCTGATCCTGGCCCTTCCACTGAGCCCTGACAGCCCCGAAGAAGCGCTGATCCTGGCGCTTTCATTGAGCCCTGACAGCCCCGCAGCTCCAGCCATCTCTCGCTCAAGCTTGTGCGGTGCTGCCACCGGTTCAGCTCATTCCCCTCCCCCGCTACCACTTTTCTAGGATGGTCGCGTACCACCTGCCAGGTGCCAATGTACCACAGGTGGTACCCATACCACTGGTTGAAAAGCCCTGTTCTAGATTTATGGCTCCTGCTGGGACAGCAGGTAAAAATTGTGGCCAAAAGGCCCTCTCACCAACTCTTCTTGCATGTGTGCACCCTATCTGGGGCTCTACAGTAAGTCTTTTATCACCATCTGATGGGACTACTATAACAAACTCTTCTTGGGTCTATCATTAAAGACCATTAGGAAACTAATGGTTGGTTCAAAATGCAGCAACCCACGAACCTGTGGCTACCATAGTTGAGAGTGTACAGCACTGCTTTTCTACACTGGCTGCCAATTGGTTTTTCAAGTACAATTCAAAAAATTGAATAGAATAATAGAGTTGGAAGGGACCTTGGAGGTCTTCTAATCCAACCCCTGCTTAGGCAGGAAACCCTATTTCAGACAAATGGTTGTCCAATCTCTTCTTAAAAACTTCCAGTGTTGGAGTACCTACAACTTCTGTAGGCAGATTGTTCCACTGATTAATTGTTCTAACTATCAGGACATTTCTTCTAGGTTGCTCTTCTACTTGATTAGTTTCCATCATGTGCTTTGGAGAACAACTTGACTCCCTCTTCTTTGTGGCAACCCCTGAGATATTGGAACATGGCTATCATGTCACCACTCGTCCTTTTCTTCATTAAACTAGACATACCCAATTCCAGCAACCGTTCCTTGTACGTTTTAGTCTCCAGTCCCCTGATCATCTTTGTTGCTCTTCTCTGTACTCTTTCTAGAGCCTCAACATCTTTTTTACATCATGGATGAAGTATTCCAAGTGTGGCCCTACCAAGGCATTGTAAAGTGGTATTAATACTTCACGTGATCTTGATTCTATCCCTGTTAATGCAGCCTAGCACTGTGTTGGCTTTTTTGGCTGCTGCAGCACACTTCTGGCTCATATTTAAGTGATTGTCCACTAGGACTCCGAGATCCCCCTCACAGTTACTAATATTGAGCAAGGGACCACCTATACCAGGGTGTCAAACTGCCAGCCGGACGCGTCACGTGGAAGCTGTGCCCACCCCAGCACCAGCAAGGGCAAAAAAGTCATGATATTTCGCAACATGTCACGTGAAGTGGCAATTTTGACATCCCTGACCTATACTATAAAAAGTTGGCTTGGTTTCTTTTTCACCTACAGCATTGCTACCAGTACCAGAGCAGCCAATTTGGGAAGCTACTATTGATGGAGATATCTGGAGAACTAGAACAAGGGGGTGCTGGTTTTCTATTCTGCTGAACAGTTTCCTCACTGAGATCAGGCTTGCTTTTTCTTGCTAATATTTCAGAAAATTTTAAAGACCAAGTTATGATGGACAGCCATCTCCTGGTTTTGTTAAGCTATTTACAGTCTCTTTTTTGTGGTCTGTAATTTTTGTTTGGGTGGGGTTGTTTCACTGTTTATGAATGTATTGATTTTTATCTGGTTTTATACTGCCTGTAAGTCTCCAATTGTGATGGGGTAGAAATGAGATTAATAAATAAATATAAATAAATAAATAGCCAAATTGCATTTGAGAATAAAAAGTCTTCCTAAAAATAATGACAGACATATCCTATCGATGTGTAGAAATTGAAATTCTCCTATGCGTGGTGAAATCTAATTCTGCTGGAAGCGAATTGTAGTTTAATCCTCTTGTCACATCACAGCAGTTTCTTCTCCGCAAAATGGAAATAAAACTCCTGTTTCTCATTTTGCTTCATGATGCATAAAGATGGATACAAGAATTCCATTGAAAAGAAATTGCTAAACATTTGCTTTCCCCAAAAGAAAAGTGTAGACTGATCTTCCATATTGCCTGTAATTCCCTCTGTTTATTTAAAGTAACATCTATGCATATGTCTTCTTATTATATCTATTAAATACACATTCTGACAACAAGGCCAGCCAACACTGAATAGGAACTGAATTCTCAACTGGACAGAGGATATAGTAGCCTTGCCATATAAAGCAAGAGAAATCCATCAAGAATAGCTTCTGCCTACAAATTGAATGCAGGACTACCCAGGCACACAGCGTGATGTATTTCCTGGTTAGGTATTCAACTTATTGGGTGAGTCAGTCATTCTTTGTCAGCTTAATTTATTTTACAGAGTTGTTAAGACAAGATGAAAGAACCCCACTCTTCTTGTTCTGAAATACTGGCAAGAAAGGCAGGATTGCAACTCATGGCAATAGTTGAGGAGATGAATCTTTTAGTCAAAAGATTTAAAAAAGCCTACCAGGCACATGCAAATGCCCGGAGCATAATCTGGTATTCTCAAATGTATATTAAAAAATTAAATGTATATTTGAGAATTTGGTAGACAGTTATAGAGTCTGGGGGCCACAGACTAATAACCAATGGTTTGAAATGAATTTTTTTCTATCGTCTGTATGAGAAAGAATTTTTCATGTCATACAACCTGTCTCTCTACGTACCAGTTTAATGTCATAAAATCTGATTTCAGGCTAAGTGAAAAATAAGGTACAAGGCTCAGTTAATACAGCGGTAAGAAAGTAAAAAGGCATTATATTGTCTCATGTCATATACACATACTGTGTTTCCCCAGAAATAAGACCCAATCTTATATATTTTTTGCCTCCAAGAGAGGCACCAGGTCTTATTTTCGGGGGATATCTTACCCTCTTATCTTAGGACCACCATAGCCAGGCCTCCCATGCCCCGAGACCTGTCAAGCTGCTGCCCAAGTTTTCTGTGGCTGTATGCAGCCACGTGTCACGTGATGCATTGCACCGGTGCTGCTGCTTGCGGCAGACCACATGGCTCATCGCACCAATCGTGCCAGTGCCACCACTTGCAGCAGGCTGTGTGGCTCGTGCCACTAATGCCACCACTCGTGGCAGCAGGCTGTGTGACACGTTGCACCCATCACGCTGTTGCTGCCGCTCGTGGCAGGCCGCGTGGTGCATCGTGCTGATACCACTTGCAGCAGTCCGTGTGGCACGTCACACTGCGGCACGCACAAGTGGTGGCACCGGCACAATGCCCCGCACACCCTCTTGCTGCAGAACTCAAGAGAACAGTGTGACAGGCGTCAGGGTGTGGGAGGCCTGGCTGCAGTGGTCCTAAGGTAAGAGGGTGTGAGGTGCATGGGGCAGCTCCACCACCCCCATCTCCGCTCTACCTTGATTTTTACGAGTGTGCACTGCCCCCAAACTAGGGCTTATTTTGGGGTTAGGGCTTATAGTAGATGCACACATAAAATCAAGCTAGGGCTTAATTTCGGAATATTTTGGGGGAAACACGGTATACATATTAAGGCAACCAAGGATACCTAAGGCTTTTAAAAGAAAAAGTAAAGTATTTTGGGAAAGAACAAAGTACCTTAGGTGGTGAGAATAATCTCTTTCTCATTGTATTATTTTGAGGAAGAGTTAGAGTATACTCCGGGTTACCTTACAAAACACAGCCATGCATAGGTAAATGGAGCAAAGTGAAGAAGTGAGGCTGATAAGATGGTAGCAAGTAAGAGAAGGTTAACATTGAATACCATAGTAGCATGAAGGAGAAAATGCCCTGGAATGCACATGATCAATTCTGTGGCAGGCTGTCATTCAAGGTGCTTGCCAGGTATGTTAAACACGTGGAGGCAGAAATTAGTTTGGAGC
This sequence comes from Vipera ursinii, assembly GCF_947247035.1. NCBI lineage: Eukaryota > Metazoa > Chordata > Lepidosauria > Squamata > Viperidae > Vipera > Vipera ursinii. The sequence goes on from NC_139512.1 coordinate 130,889,787, forward strand.
ATCTCTCCAAGCATAAAGTGTTTTTTTAAACTACTGGGATTGGAATTTCCTTCAGAAATCGTGGGTGCTCCATCACCGGAGGTTTTTAAGAAGAGACTGGATAGCCACCCATCTGAAATGGTATAGGTTCTTCTGCTCAATTAGGGGACTGGACTAGAAGACCTCCAAGGTCCCTTCCAGCTCTATTCTATTCTAATTCCCACCTTGACTTTATAACATGACTGTCTGTTTAGCAGGCCTTACCTTGGCAACGATGGTCTCTTAGTTTCTGACAATAAGTTTAAATAAAACACCAGAGAATTTCTGAAAGCCTGGCATTCCAACAAAACAGCCATCAGCAGACATATAGAGATAACCCCCATGTACATATCTTTTAAAAGATAAATGTCAAGAAAAGAAACAAATACCCAGAAAACATCCTCTCTAGCAACCAACAGTCAGATAAGCAAGAAAAACCGCTCGCTAAACAATCAGAGAAAAAGTAACACTCTAATTAGGATATTACCAGGAAAGAATCACATTCCAACCATGTCTAGCAGGGCAAGCTACTATATACAAACAGCCTACAAACGTCACTCTCCAATTTAACCAAAAAAATTGACTGTAATATACAGATGGAACAATAGGAAAATAAGTGCGTTAGCTCTACAACGAACCTGGCTGCAGCCATCTTAGTTGTTTTAGATTGCCACATGAAAGGGAGGGGGTGAGGAGTACCTTTACTAGTCTAAACAATTCTGAGTCCCGTGGGAACCAAGGTTATTCGCTCGCTTAGGATGAAGGGTTGGGCATTTTATTAAAAAGCCTCCTCATTGGGGAACATAGCTGATTCCATAGGACTGGGGTGGGAAGTTTTACTTTGTAATAGTGTAACTCTTTGGAGGGATTTTCAGACTTGGTTTCACTTTTGACCCTGCCAATATTTTATATGTAATAAACAGGTTCTTTGTGGAAATCTCAAGCCTCGGAGTTCTGCTTTATTTGGCTCCATCTATGAAAGGCCTGAGGTTTACATCATGCTATATTTTAAGATAACTTTTATAAAATGATGTACCATTGGTATACATCATCAGAGAAATTGTCTAGAATGTATAACACTTGAAATTTATATTGGAAATGGGAACAACGTGAATAAAAATTTTATCATGCTTGGTGGATATGGAAAAAAGCTAAAACATTCTGGATACAACTACATATACTGATTCGGGGGTTTTAAAGATTAATACACAATAGAGACCAGAGGGTTTTATTTGGGTTTGATAGACAAACATTTGAAAAAAGTCATGGAACTCGTTTTCATACATGATAAATGCAGCAAACTGTAGAATAAAATCATGATGATATGCTTCAGGCACAAAGTGATATCCAGTGTTGTATGTATAAATCATGCTTCTGTAACTTTTTTTTTCCTTCTCTCTTTCTGGTTCTTTTACTCACAAAATATATCCTAGAGCAGAGTTCCCCAACGTTTCTGGTTTTGCGGACTGGTGTGTTGGGGGGGAGAGGGGATGGTGCCGCATGAGGGCAAGTGCACACATGCACGCACCCAACTCCATTTGTGTGAGCGGCCTGCATGCTCGCCTGCCGGTCAGCAAATAAGAGTGTGCACATGCTTTCGCCCACTGCTTGTACAAATGAGGATGCATGCACATGCATGCTCTCCAGCCATTTCCGTGGACTAGTTGCAAACCACTCATGGGCCACTAATAGGCCACAGTCTACAGGTTGGGGACCCCTGCCTAGAGGGTCTCTCCTAACTATGGGAATAACTGTAGAGCACATCCATGGAGCTATAGGTGAGAGGAGGTTATACTACTTACAGTTGATTCTGAGAAGCAGTTTGGCCAATAGATAAACATTAATACTCTTCATTGGGAGACCACATAATTTAATTCAAAATTAAAAGATTTGCCTTATGTATTCAAAGTTACCTTTTCTGCTATCATAAAATTATAGCGGAGTGAGTCTCGGGTACAAATAGCTCCCAGTAAAAAAACAAAAACAATGTATAAAAACCACCTGCAAAGAAATAAAAAAATATCACAGCTTTTTTAAAAATAACTTCCTTAATAGCATAAGCTAGTTCAGTAAGCAGTAAATTTTCTTCGCTCTGAAAAATATTTTAATCGTTTTAGGAACAAATGTGGATGCAACTGAAATGGATGCAAATTTGGAGGCAAATGCTAGAGGAACATGATTTCAATCGCACTCTCCAAGAATGGAAAGGGACGGCCCAACTATGAAGATCCAAAGTTGGAAATTCTTTCCCACATGTAACTGTAACTTTAGGAAAATGTATTCTAACATAGTCCTGGTGCTTAGATTTCAATGGTAGAGGAACCATTGATGTTAAAGTGGTACCTCGGTACTCAACCGCTTCAAAACTTGTCAAACTTGGTACTTGGCTCACTTTGACATGAAAGTACTGTCCTGGGTACTTGTTGTTTGTTTGGTACTCGACGTTCTGCGATAGGAAAAGGGGGAATGGCTGCGGAGAATGGAGAGGAAGTCAGCCAGGTTGGGAAGGTTGCTGACATAGAAAAGGGACAGACAAGAAGCCAAAACAAAAGTTCATGTGGTAAGTCACATGACTTGTTTAGCACTCGTCATTTTTAAAACTTGTCAGTCCTCCCAGAACCAATTAATGATGAATACTGAGATACTATTGTGCAAGGGAGTTCCACTGAGGAAAAGGGGCCAATCTATCTGTTAATGGGCAGGTGTAGAAACATCAATTCTTCCTCTACCATCCAAATCTAACTGCTAGAATAGATCTTCAATTTATCAGTCAGGATCTATTTGCTTAGAACTAAGGATACATTGCTAAAACATTTCTTAATTTTATGAATTATGTATATTATAGTTTTTCATGATTGTATCAAAAAATAATGCCTAGGAATTGAATTCAAATTAAATTAGATCCTAATAATATGTGATTAATTCTTGCACATTTTTGAAAACAACAATGTTCCTCAAAACAATTAAATCAGAGTCAGAGCTAAGGAAGCTATTTGTAGTTATCTTTTATTCAGATTATTGTGAAAAAGATAATTCACTGCTATCATGTATGTACTAGAAGCTGAACTGAGCAACCTAAACAAAAAGACAGGATATACTCCCTCAAAGATGCAATATAAAAGTTGGAGTATTGAAATCAACTAAAAATAGAAGGCAAGGGAAAAGGGACAAGAATGAGAGAACAGTAAGAAACAATGTATTCATATATGCATATCAGACTAACACTGATTATGGTATCTATTTTTTTTAATTTTTTTATTTTAATCCCATTTATATCCCGCCCTTCTCCGAAGACTCAGGGCGGCTTACAATCTAAGCACAAATCAAATGTGCTTAGCAATAGCCTTCATTCTATGTATATGCCTGCTTATTACTAGGGCTTTCGCCCCCCCCAAGCGGCATTATTACAAAGTCAGCTTATTGCCCTCAACAATCTGGGTCCTCATTTCAATTGGGTAATGAAATGTCTGCAAGAAAACAACCAAGCTCAGAGAACACCAAGGACCCCTTATTTCAACCCTAAGATACAAATATTCTCCTTTATTGGAATTTATTCAGACCAATGTTACACATTTTGCAACAACCGTAAATGTTGAAAATGTAAAAATGTAAATAGCTAAAAAGTAGTTTAAAGGAGAGAGGTGACTCCATATAATGAGGTGGATTACTACAAGTTTATTTTTCTTTTCTTCAAGATTGACTCAGCCGTTCATCCTTCCGAGGTCAGTAAAATGAGGACCCAGATTGTTGGGGGCAATAAGCTGACTGAGTAAACTGCTTACTGGGGGCTGTAAAGCACTATGAAGAGGTATATAAGTCTAAATGCTATTGCTATTCTTGTTGAAACCTTCCTGAAACCATGCTCTGGTTTACGAATATAATATGATTAAGGCTGATAATCTTCTTTACATGCTGACACATAGCATACCAATTGGATCTAACTTCTCTAAGCCTACAAAATATTAGATCCTGATGTTTAACTGCTGTGTTATGAAGTAGCTATCCAGCAAGGAATGTAGTCAAGTCTTTGTCAAGTCTTTAAGTCCTGTCTCACGTTCTCTGACTATGATTAAAATCATTCACCTGTAAATGAAAATGAGAAAATATCATATAAAATCAAGGTATCCCATATACTTTGTGGAGATGTGGGCAAAATTTTTTAATGAATTATGAATGATTAACAATGATTAACAATAATTATTAAGGTAGTGGGCCTGCTTTAGTTAAGAATCCTTCCTAAAAATCTGTGTGCTATAAAGTGCATCTAGGGATTTGTAGGGAGCATAAGAAAAGACAGCCCACACCTTACATGTCACTCATGTACTAGGAAAGACAGCTAATTATTTATTTGTTATTTTTATCTATCAGTCTTAAATTTATTCTGAAAAGGTATATGTTCCCTAAATTTGGAAAAGTGAAAAAGATGGGAGGATATTAACTAATTTATCTCTTTGTAATATGTCCAGGGCAGAAAGTGATCAGGGGTAAACAGCTGAATCCCTGCCAATTTTGATACAGAAGAGAGGGGAAAAAGGAAAAGTTATTATAATGGAAAATGGACTGACTTCAGAACAGTGATGAGCAGAAAGTTAGTTTGAGCAGAAAACAAATGCTTCAATTTTTTTTTATTTATAAGAACTTACGAAATGCCAATGGCAGATAGAGATCCTATAGGGATATCCGTTGCGGGTTTCCTGAGATCCCCACTCATATTAAACCCAGCCATCACTCCTGCAATTTGAGCACACATAAAAAAACAAACACAACACTGTTAGAGGGCTGTAAGAAGATGACCTTTTTAAAAAAACACAAAACAAAACAAAAACCCAACCCTGGTGCACATACTGATATCGGTGCCATGTATACAGCTTCGTGATTAAGCAACTGGGTCTCCACTGGCAACAGGATGCTAACCACATACCCACAAAGAGATTCTTTGTTCTAAATTGGACAATGTACTAGAAGAAAGGCACAGATTTAGACAAAAACAGCTTATCTGAAAACTATCACTTGAAAACAGTCCCTTTCCAAATGCCAGCTAACACTGAACTCGGCAGACCTTTCAACTAGGCTCCCCATTACATGAGTGGTTATCTCCATATACATGACAGATTCTGACACTTTCACAGGAAACTTTTGTTCCCTGTTTTTTTTTAAAAAAACAACAACAATAAGCCTTCAGACTTATATTAATGTCTGAGGACTCCTTACTTTTTGGAAAAGGTGGCTCTTTATACAAATAAGTAAATTAAATTAAAAAGTATTAAATTGTCCTCAGCTTACGACTACAATTGAGCCCAAAAGTTATGTTGCTAAGTAAGACAGTCGTTAAGAGAATTTTGCCTTATTTTCAACCTTTTTTTGCCACAGTTGTTAATAGAATCGCTGCAGTTGTTAAGTTAATCACCCAGTTGTTAAGTGAATCTGGCTTCCCCACTGACTTTGCTTGTCAGAAGGTCAGAAAATGTGATCACCTGACTCCGGCACACTACAACTGTCATAAATATAAGTCAGTTGCTAAGCATCTTATCAGGTGACCATAGGGATGCTATAAAGGTTGTGTGAAAAATGGTCATAAGTCACTATTTCTGTGCCGTTGTAACTTCGAACGGTCACTAAATGAACTGTTGTAAGTCAAGGACTACCTGTATTTGCAAAGTCACACTCACACATTTAATAGGAAATGGAAATAATTATCCGACAACTCTAATACAATTTTATCTTTCAGTAAAAGACTATTGAACCATATTTGCAGCCCAAAGTCAATTAATAGGATCAATATCCACCATCTATTTAAAAGCCATCAATCAGTTAGATGTGTCTTTGCCCAAATAGTGCTTTTGCTTTGTTCTAATTCACTCTAGTTCTAACCAGGAGATAATCCACAAGTGTTTGACAACTTAGAGTTTGATGCTTTCTACATTCATGCTCTGTTAAAGCGGCTAAGACCTCCATAAGAATAATGAGTATAAACTATAAGTTTATGGGTCTTTTTATTAATGCGGTGGCTCAGTGGGTTAAGCCGCTGAGCTTGTCGATCAGAAGGTCGGCAGTTTGGCGGGTCGAATCCCGAGTGCCGCGTAACAGAGTGAGCGCCTGTTACTCGTCCCAGCTTCTGCCAACCTAGCAGTTCGAAAGCACGTAAAAATGCAAGTAGAAAAATAGGGAACACTACGGTGGGAAGGTAACAGCGTTCCGTGCGCCTTTGGCGTCTAGTCATGCCGGCCACATGACCACGGAGACGTCCTCGGACAAGCGCTGGCTCTTCGGCTTTGAAACGGAGATGAGCACCGGCCCCTAGAGTCGGAAACAACTAGCACGCATGTGCGGGGGAACCTTTACCTTTACCTTTAAGCTTTCACAGTACTAATCATATTTGTACAGATCACTTAATTCTGTGGGCCTTATTTCTGAGTAATCAAGCTTAGGATTGCTGGGCAAGTAAAACACTTCAGTCAAAAATCATCAGAGGAATATATTCCAGTTCACAAAGTAAGTATATGGTAAATATTTGTATACATCCAAAACAGCTTAACAGTGTTTTAAAATCACCTATAATTCTTACTGATCTAACGGCAAAATCAACATATCCCAGGCCTACAAGTTTGCATTCAACTCATTTAACAGTTTTATTACTTGGATGATAAAAAGTCATTTAACTATCACATGACAAAATATTTGGGAAGAAAGCTAGAGACTTCCTCTGAAATGCTTTAAGTACCAAGTATCATTTTTTAAGAAATGAGCTGTTTTGTGTGACAGTCTTGCTTATATAAGTATATAATAACATTAAATCATTATCCTTGTCTCACTGGGGCACACGGCAAACAGACATACATACAAAGAACAGAGGTATTCAGGGGGAAAAAATAACACAAATGCTTCAATTCATATTAGTGCAACTGTTTCCCTTCAAGGAAATTGGAGCAAGGAGTGACTTAGCTCAATACTATGGATTAGCATCAATGAGACCGAATCATCACCTTGAATTCTGGTACAGTGCAATGAGGGCTAGAGAGCGCTTGGCCTGTGCAGCCAGAGATCAAATGGCTTCTGTGACACCACCAAATTAGTTAAATTCTCACCATTTTTATAGAGAATGGCTCTCTTGCCTACATTACTCAAGCTGCGTTCTCCCTCCCTGAGCATAAGAGCAAATCTATGTTTATTTTTTTCTAAAATGAAAAGAGACAAAGAAGCAGACAACAAACTATAGGAACAGAATCACCCACCGGAAAAAGCTTTTGCTGAGCAGCAAGCATGTGATAAAGCACAGATTTATAGAACTGTGTTAGCAGAAGAAGGTGCTAAAAATAATACCAATGCAGTTGTACTTTTTTTTTAGTTTTCTACCTGTGCGTATGAACATGGAATGACTTTCATTCCTTGCACCTTTTTACATTCATTATAGACCTTTAAAAAAAATGGAATCATTTGTTGACTACCAGTTATCTGGTGGATGCAGAAATCAAAACATTTGCTCTCTCTTTACTCTCCTTTTGGCCACTGCATATTCCCTTCTAATTATTATTATTATTGTACCTTTGAGTCAGTATTTACTCTTGGCGACTGCCTGAACAAGTTCCTGCAGTTTTCAGAGTGGTTTTGTCCTTGACTTGTCTCCCTTCTTCCTGGGCCAAAGTCACTCAGCTGGATTTGTGCCAAAGGCAAAGCTAGAACTCAGTGGCGTAGCGTGGGTTGTCAGCACCCGGGGCAAGGCAAGTAATTTGCGCCCCCTAACCCATGGATTTTAGCACTCGAGTCTGCCGCAGGGAGCCCCGCATCCTGGGCGTCCGCCGCACCCCCCACCCACGTCTCTCCCGGGAAAAGGGGGAAGGTCCGGCATCCCCTCCCTCACATGCGGCAGAAGCGCCGGGACCCGAGGCCGTGCCAGGAGGCGGGCGGCGCAGCGGAGCCTCCGCTTCGGAGCTGGCGGGGGGGGCGGCTGGGGGCGCCGCCGTCCCTTTCTTACCTCTGATGCCTGGAAGAGAGCGGGACCCGCCAGCGCAGCTGCCCGTCTCGCTCAGGCATGCACCGCGGCTGGCCGGGGCTTCCGCCGGGGGCGCATCCGGGCGTGGGGAGCGAGGGAGGGGGCCGGCACGATGCCCCGTGAGCTTGGCAGCCCTTGGCCGGAGCTGCGGCTAAGCCTGGAGCCGCACCAGCCCGCACCTGCTGCCCCGGGAGAGCTCGGCTCGCTCCTCTGACCCCCCCTCCCGCCACTGCCGCCCCCTCAGCCACGTGCGCCGGGCCACCACCGCGGGGGCCGCTCTAGCGCGGAGAGGGGGAGGCCGGTCCCCGTTCGGCCCGCCAGCCCCGGGAGAGCCCCGCGCGAGTGCCTCGCCAGCCGCTGAACTCTGGCTTTTGAGCAGGAGCGACCTTGCCCTGCTTGCCCTTGCCCGGCGCCGGGAGCAGCCGCCGCCGACCGCCCCGCTTTTCGCAAGCCCCGCTACGCCGCCGCCACCTGCCGCGGGGTGAGGGAGTCGGGGCCGCACCGGCGGGCGCTTCTCTGGCAGTGGGGCATGCTGGTGCCCTGCACTGCGCTCCGTCTGCGGGGGCCGCCCTGGGAAAGGTGGAAGTGCAGCTGTGGTCTGGGATGACTCCGAGCCCTGTCTGGCCGGCTTTGTGCCTCTGTCCCCCAAGAGTAGCTGGTTGTGAGTTGCTGCTTCCCCGAGTGCGCCTCAGCCCCGGATCCCCCCCCGCGGGACTCCAGCCGCGCGAAGGGCGCTTCGGCGCGTCTTCCATCCCTCCCGAGTGCGAGCGCGCCCCCCCCAGATGTTGCGCCCGGTGCGGCCGGCCCCCCCTGCACCCCCCACGCTACGCCACTGCTAGAACTCACAGTCTCCCAGTTTATAGCCTGGTGCTTAACCACCACACCAAACTGACACTTCTAACGCCTCTAACCAGTTTCAATTTCTTCTGACTTTAACTTATTTATTTAGTTATATTTATATACCGCCCTATTCCCTGAGGACTCAGGGCGGTAATTTTGGCTAAAAATCTGATCAGGGGCCTCTTAGCGCGTCTTAACTCGAGGCCCCTATCCAAGCCCAACCACCTCTCGGAGTCCCAAGGCTTGGGCCCGTCATTAAGGGGAGTATGAAAACAGGCGACAGGTCGCGCCCATGAGGCAGGAACCGCCCTAAGGGCATACAAGTCCGCTTCGGAATAACGATGGATCATATAGCACTCAATTAGTCTCTTGGGGCCGATGTTGAAAATATGGCCAAAGGATTGTTCATTGATGGTACGAAGATGGAAAAAGAACAGGTCCAGTGGGCATATCTCTCAATCTGCAAAGCCATCTCGGCTCTCACCCGAGATGGAGTTCCAAGGGACAACCTCAGCCGTCCTCTCACTCCGGCTGAGGAGTCTAGCTGGAACAGAGAGAGACAAGGGGAGTCCTAAGCCAGGCCCACCCTAACTGGTCTCCCACACCAGAGAGGTGGTCGCTGACCAGTCCAGAACCGTCCTCCCACCACGGTTCGGTCCCGTCCACACTGGATTATCCATAGGGGGATCTTAGTTCCCATCAGGTATGGAGCTAGCCGTAATGCCTGCCTGTCAACAAAAGAAGTAAGAAGCAGGCAGGCCAGGCCTCTGTCAATCCTCACAACGCCAGCCCGCACCGCCAGTCTGGGGGGGGGAGAACAAAAGATTCTCTCCCCAATGTCCATCCACCAGTCCAAGCCATCCTTCAACGGCGGAAAGAAGTGATCCCAGCAGTCATGTTGGGTCCTGGAATTCACTAACATGTCCGCCGGGGCCGATGACCAGGCCCACAATCTGCAACCACCATCCGAGAGAAGAAGGAGGCTCCTCGCCACCAAAGAACGGTGTCGGTCAGCAGATGGTCGTAAGAAGGATCTCCATCCGGTGGGGTCGTCGCCGCTGCCCCTCCGACAAGCAGAGGGTATCCACGGCGAACAGGCAGAGGAAAGAAGGCAGGTGAGGCGTCCTGGGCTGCACGGCGCTGTAGAGGTGATTGACGCCATAACAGAGCTCTTCCGCACTGTTCCGAACTACCGCAGAAACACCTATCTTGATTATCTACTAAAATGCATTGCGATATGCCCTGGGGCTAAGCAAAGCATTAGTTTTCTTTTTAAAGATAGCCCTGTAAGAAAAACTCACAAGGCCACATGTCTGAAATATTTTCCACTCAATGGTGCAAGAAAGCCATGACTCTTATCTGAAAAGCAGCTAGGGAAAAAAAAGGATTCTAGAGATAAATTAAGGCAAGAGGATAAATCAGAACCTATTTTACAGAACCTCTATAAGCGAGGCAAGGACAAGGGTTTTAGTCTTCCGAGCATTTGGACTTGTTCTGGAGCCCATCCTCAGGGAGCTTCTCTCTACCAGAATGGTCCTGCAATTCTAGTGTGGTTACAGGTGCCAGAATCAATACACAGAGACAATCTGTTTCCAACAAAAGATAGGCCAAATGCTTAGAGTCTAACAGAATAAATATTTATTTATTTATTTATTTATTTATTTAGTTATTTATTTATTTATTTATTTATTAATGGGATTTATATCCCGCCCTATCTCCCGAGGGACTCAGGGCGGCTAACAACAACAAAACTTAAAGGTCTCTGTACAGTAAATTAAAAAATAAAATTTGAAATAAATTAAAATAAATTAAAGAATAAAGTTAGAATTGTAAATATAATTAAAATCCCTGTCAGTCTAGGTCAGCCAGGTGGAAAAGGAGTGTTTTGAGGCTGCGGCGAAAGGACTGGAGATCTTGGGCCATCCGAAGCTCAGGGGGGAGCTGGTTCCACAGGGCTGGCGCTCCCACAAAGAAGGCTCTTCCCCTGGGGGTCGCAAGCCGACATTGTCTAGCTGATGGTACCCTGAGGAGGCCTTCTCTGTGTGAGCGTACTGGGTGATGAGAATTCGTTCCCGGCAGCAGATGGTCCTGCAAGTATCCTGGGCCTAAGCCATGTAGGGCTTTAAAGGTAAGAACCAGCACCTTAAATCTCACCCGGAGGGCAACCGGTAGCCAATGCAGCTCACGCAGGAGGGGTGTAATATGGGAGTATCGGGGTGCTCCCATCACTACCCGTGCAGCTGCACTCTGCACCAGTTGAAGCCTCCGGGTGGTCTTCAAGGGCAGCCCCATGTAGAGAGCATTACAGTAGTCTATACGGGAGGTAACGAGAGCGTGGGTGACTATACGTAGGGCATCTCGGTCTAGAAAGGGGCGCAACTGGTGTACCAGGCGAATCTGGGCAAATGCCCCCCTAGCCACGACTCCAATATGATCTGGAGATTAAAGAGTTTGAAAAGAAAATATGTCTTACTTAGTTCAAGATTAAGTTGTGGAAATTCAATCAGCAGTGGAAGTAATAAAAGGTAATTTGGATACTTTTAAAAGAATACTGGATAATTTTATAGAAGTGCTGGGTGTGCCTATAACTGAATTTTAAGCTGCCGTCATGTCTGAAGTACTAATTGCAGAGAAGCAATAGTACAACTCTAGATTTGCAAGCTTATCAAATTCCTGTAGTTGGCCCTTGCATGTTACACAATGCAAGGAAGAATGGTATGATTTAGCAGGCTTCTTTTTGTTTTCTTATTAATCAAAAAGAAAGCCTGATGGAAGTCTACATTGTGTGTATGAAAAGGGAATGCAACAATCCAATTAGATTGGATAACTTTATTTCTGATGCTTTTCTGGGATTATAAATAGGAGAGCCATAAAGCTTGGTGGGTGGCTTTTGTTGATTAAGTGAGGCTTAAGCTGAGAAGTTCAAGTAAGATAATTTTGTTTGACTACTTCATTTTTAACTTTCATTATTTCCCCAGCTTACACAGGATACAGAAGTAACCAGAGCCTGGATTTTCTTGCAAAATTATATAATTTATATAGAATAGTATAAATTATTTGAACCCAAATAAAATGAGATTGGGAAAAAAGCTTTAATTTCCCCATGCTACTACTGTAACACACAACCATTTTAAATAAAACACTATACATACTTGAAAGATAAAAAAGTTTTTGTAGCTGTTAAATGAATGGCAGATTTAACAACCTGTACTGCAAGAGTGCTTTTGTTTTGCTACAATTTTTACCACTACTAATGAATAATAAATTATTAGCACTTCTGAAATAAATTATATTTGTTAGCATCAACTGCTTTCCTACTTGACAAATGTTAGCAAGAATAAATAAACATTTAAGAACATAATTGTTTTTTATTGCAGCATTTATAATTTTAATCTGCCCTTGCCTATCTGAATAGATAGCAGTTGAGCTCCAGCACTGAATACACCTGATACAAATAAAAGAGGGGGGGAAACAATTTAGTCATGTTCTTAAAACTCCCATCCCTTCTAGAAATTTTTGTTTTACATGCTGCATCACAGACTCGGTAGGAAGTTGCTTAAAAAAAAAACTTCAAGGGTTCAACTTCAACCTGTATATAATGAATGAATGAGAGGAAGTTTAAAGCATATTAAGTAGCCCTTGAACTTATGACCACAATTTATGTTGCTAAATGAGACAGTTAAGTGAACTTCATCCCATTTTACGACCTTTCTTGCCACAATTGTGAAGTGAACCACTGCAGTTGTTAAGTTAGTAACGTGGCTGTTAAACGAATCTGGCTTCCCCACTGACTTGGCTTGTCAGAAGGTCGCAAAAGGGGATCATACGATCCAGGGCTCTGCAACAGACATAAGTACGAGTCAGTTGCCAAGCATCTCAATTTTGATCACATGACCACGGGGAGGCTGCAGCAGTCGTAAGCATGAAGAGCGGCCATAAGTCACTTTTTTCCAGTGCCGTTGTAACTCTGAACGGTCCATCGCGCAGTGCGCTCACACAGAGAGGGCCTCCTCAGGGTGCCGTCGGCTAGACAATGTCGGCTGGCAACCCCCAGGGGGAGGGCCTTCTCTGTGGGAGCGCCAGCCCTATGGAACCAACTCCCCCTTGAGCTTCGGATGACCCCGGATCTCCGGTCCTTTCGCCGCGGCCTCAAAACACTCCTTTTCCATCAGGCTGGCCTGGACTGACAGGGATTTTAATTATGTTTTTAATTTTAAACTTAATTTTAATTTTAATTTATTCTACTGGGGCTATTAATTTAATTTCTTTTTAACTTTTGTATTATTGTATTTTATTGTTGTTAGCCGCCCTGAGTCCTTCGGGAGATAGGGCAGCATATAAGTCCCAATAATAAATAAATAAATAAATAAATAAATAAATAAATAAATAAATAAATAAATAAATAAATAAATAAATAAATAAATAAATAAATACATACATACATACATACATACATACATACATACATAAATACATAAATACATAAATAAATAAATACAAGTAATCCTCATTTCGTGACAACCAGACAGTAACTGTTTGGAGTTATAATAGTGATGAAAAAGTAACTCTGCACCCAGTCCTTGTGTTTAGTACCTTCACATGTCTACAAAAAGCTGAAGTAGGACTGCAAGCACAGTCACAGTTTCACTTAATGACCATTTGCTTAACGATCGTCGGTTTCAACTGTGATTGCTAAACAAGGGCCGCTTGTACTATGATGGAATGTTACATATATATATATACCTATAGGTGAGGCTCTCTCAGTGTTCAGGAACTTTGCCCAGAGGGAGCTGTTTACCAGACACAATCTGAACACCTGAAAAGAGTATGGCAAAATATTACATCTATAAATAGAACTGAGAAAAGAGTGTTCCTGTAACTGATGTTAGTCCCTTGGAAAAAGGCACTTTCTTAGCTCTCACTTGATTGACATTGTGATGCTTGGTCAGACCTAACAGTTTTTATATTTCTGTTCAGCCTCCAATGAGCAAAGGTTTAACCTGCATTTGGCAAATTGTTATCTTCCATACCTAGGGAGTCCATATTCGCTTCCCGCCCCCTTTTTTTTAAACAACTGGAGAAAAATTGCATGCATATCTTTTTTCTACTTGCAAGCTTAAAAGAAGATAAATAATATTTAGAAAAAAAATGACTTCTGAGCAATACATGAGGGTTGCACAAAGCTTTCAAGAGATTCATGGGAAACATTCCTGCCATGCTGCTTTTTAAAGTAACTGATCCTTCTTGTGTCTACTTCTAAAAACTAAGTGATCACACAACTTCACTTTGAGATGCTCTGAGCCCTTCTTTCAGCTGAGAGAGGCTACGCTTCTGGATTCTGGTTCTGAGAGCTAGGTTATAAAAGCCCTGTGAGTAATAGAATCACTTCACCTTCTCACCTTGATGAGGAGAGTTACGAGTATGTTATTCTGACAAAATCTGAGCACGGACGTTTGGTAGTACAGCATTCCAGAATGTTCTGGGTACAACAAAATGTGATATACAAATATTAAAATTAAAGAAATAAAAGTGAAGCGATAGGTCTCTGCTGGGGTAGGGAAGGGGGCCAAGTGAATAAAAAAGTGAAGAACAAATGTCACAATGTCAAACACTGAGTAATGTCCTTGTGTTTTTAAATATAATGATAGATGCTTGGTAAAAACTTGAAAAAGAAATCAACAGAATTAAAAAGTAGGCACAACACATCAACATTGTACAGCAGGGGTGGGCAATTAATCTTCCTCGGGGGCCACATGAGAAACTTGGGCTGTTAGAGAGGGCCACCGCAGCCGTCCCCCCCACCCCGCTGCAGTCATGGACTGAATGGGGCAGCCAAAGGGCTGGACGTAGCCTGTGGGCTGTAAAATGCACAGATCATACAGGGTGTTATGAATCTATGGTATATAAAGTTTCACACAACTATTTCAATAAAGGATGACCATATTTCATTGGAATTATGCACACGTATAATCTATTTCTGTAAACAACTTGTTTATAAGTCACAAGTAATAGGAGATGTTCAATCTGGTGAGTAATAAAAGGTAAAGGCTCCCCCCCACATGCGTGCTCATCTCCGTTTCAAAGCTGAAGAGCCAGCGCTTGTCCGAAGACGTCTCCGTGGTCATGTGGCCGGCATGACTAGACGCCAAAGGCGCACGGAACGCTGTTCCCTTCCCACTGTAGTGGTCCCTATTTTTCTACTTGCATTTTTACGTGCTTTTGAACTGCTAGGTTGGCAGAAGCTGGGACGAGTAACAGGCGCTCACTCTGTTACACGGCACTTGGGATTCGACCCGCCAAACTACCAACCTTCTGATCGACAAGCTCAGCATTCTAACCTACAATTTATTTTGGAAATGTTGACATTTTTTTTGTCATTGTGGTTAGTAGTATGAAGACAGTTTCTAGTCTGGCACTCAGTCTCCAGATCACTGACTAATTCATGCTGATATTGAAAAACAACGGGGGAAAAAAGAACAGAAACCTATGGGTTCTAAACACACAAATCAGGGGGGTTGAAAAGGAAATCTTCCACTGCCATTTTTCAGTGTAGTTCAGAATGGGAATTCATGCTTAGGAAACTAGACATTCATGTATCAGAGCGTTTCAATGCAGAATATTTTCCCAGAGTAAATCTATAAAGCGAGCCTGCTTTAATGGCACTAGGCCTGTGTCTGAAGCATTCTGCATCGTGGTGAGAGGCCTCCTCTGAATAGTCAGCAGTTTCTGCACACATGATTTAGAATTTTCTTACACTTTTTCACACTGAAATTCTCTTCTGGCTATTGGCTATTCTGGAGAAGGCCCTTGGAATTATACGAGACAAAGCCACATAGCACTTTCATTTCACCCTTTTCAGAAGCAGGGAGCTGTGCTGTTCCATGAAGCAGCTATAAAAGGTGCTTTGTTTTAAGAAGTACCAAAGCAAGGCAACCCTCTAAAAGTTTGTAAGCCAATTTCTTGTAGAAAAGAGGGAGTGGGTTTAGGTGTTGCATCAGGGTATTATTATGGCCTAGTTGGTTTTAACCTAGCATATTTGGCAAATCCAACATAGGATTTGTTTAATAAATCACAGTTACATAAAGTAATGTTTAGTATACTATGTGAATCTTGCTAACGACTTGGCTGATACCATTCAAGGATGGTTGGGTGGGTTAACATACATTGGCCTTTCATGCATCAGCTAATAAAAAGTTGGGAGGATTACATTCCCCATCTCTTGTTAGTCTGGCTTCACTAGTTAGAGAAGATATACAATCCTATTTCCTGATGAGAGAGAGCCAGGCCTGATCTCTCCTGCAAGGATGAAGGAATCAGTTTGAGACTTACAGCATCTAAAGCATTCTTGAATGCTCCGGGAGATTTTCCAGGCTTAATAGCAATTGCACTTAGACTTATATACCACTTCACAGTGCTTTACAATCCTCTCTAAGCGGTTTACAGAGTCAGCATATTGCTCCTAACAATCTAGGTCCCCATTTTAGCTCGGAAGGATGGAAGGGTGAGTCAACCTTCAGCCGGTGAGGCTCGAACTGCCAAACTGCTGGCAGCCAGCAGTCAGCAGAAGTATTGGTTGATTGACTGATTGATTGATTGATCATACAGCAAGTAGCAAGAGCACTAATTCTAGGATTCCCAAGAGCCCTCTGTGGTTATGGGAAGCCTAAAATGTCCACTATTTGCTGATGAAACTGGGGACTGAATTAAATGGCTACAGTAGAGGTGTAGTAAATCTTGAGGAAAGTATAACCAAATATCTATTAGAGCACACATTGAGTATACACCTATTGAATAAATGTGGTGGGATGTTATTACAGAATCACTACAGGTCAGTGGTGGCGAACCTATGGCATGTGTGCCAGAGGTGGTATTAGGAGCCCTCTCGGTGGGCACATGCGCCATTGCCCCAGCCCTGCCTCCCCCTGCAACCCCACCAGCAGCCTGCCTGGAGGAGAGTCTCCCCCAGGCACGGCCCACACGGAGCAGTGCAGCCAAGCACATGGCATCCGGGCAGCAGGGGCAAGACTCAGCCCTTGCGCCCCATCACATGCAGATGATGTTGTGGGGTGTGGGCGGAGGGCATGGCCACCATGGTGCTGCAAGGCCGCCTGGGCGATCTGTGGTGAGTGGCCCTGTGGGTGGGTGGAGCAGGGGTTGGAGTAGGGGGCATAGCAGGGGGCAGGCTGGGGGACGGGCCGGTTTTTGAGCACTCAGTCTCTAAAAGGTTCGCCATCACTGCTATAGGTTGTGGTGGATTATCTGGTTAGAGTTTGTTGGAAGAGTTTCAATTATTCCAACTCCAGAAAGTAGAAAAGAATATTGTGGGTTTAGCCAATTACTTATTCTTTCTTAGATCCTGGACCACCTCCGGAATGGTTGGACTGCTGAGTCCAGAAGAAGGGCAGAACGTTCCAGCTTTCTCCAGAACTTTCTGTTCCTGGAGCAGGTACGTATTGTACAAACACAGTTATTGTCCTTAGCACCTTTGAGAATTTCCTAAATATATTCATTTATTATAGGAAAGGGAACATTAAACTAAATGGCTGTATTCTGGGTTTTTTTTCCAAATTTGCCATGCATACTCTAAAGCAGAGCTTTTAAATCTTTTCACCGATTGTACCACTTTTAGGATATGGCAATTTTCAAGTATCACCTAGCAGGGTGTCAAAAACTTGATGACCAGGAAAAAAAAGGAAAAGAAAAAAGTGATAAAGTACAGGTAGTCCTTGACTTACAACAATTTGCTTAGTGACTGTTCAAAGTTACTATGGCACTGAAGTGACTTAAGACCATTTTTCATACTTATGTCCGTTGCAGCATCCCCAGGGTCATGTGATTCATATTTGGATGCTTGGCAACTTATTCATCTTTATGATGGTCACAGTGTCCCAGGGTCATGTGATCTCCTTTTGCAACTTTTTGACAAGCAAAGTCAATGGCAGGGCTGCTGGTGGCCAAATGCTAAGGCGGGACTTCCTTCAGACACTCCCTCCCTTTCATTCCAATCTCCCTCCCTCTCTTTTTGTTTCCCTCCCTCCCTCCTACCCTGCCTCCCTCTTTCTCATTCCCATCTCGTTCCTTCTGAAGGAAGAATTTGCCCCACCCCCCAATTTTCCCTCTTCCATATATTTATCAAGCAAGGAAAAGCCTCCAGAGACAGAAAAGACAAGCCGCTGAGGGAACTAACTTAAAAAGGAGCATTCCCCTTTAAGAATTAGCTATTGGCTAGAAAGGAAAATTAAGCAGCTGGTAGCCAGCACTTAAGAAAAAACCAACAACAAACAAATGTAGCAATTACTGGCTGCCGGCTAAGGCAACCTCCCCAAATGGCTCCATTTATAAGTAAAGGAATGCTACAGGCAAAAACCATTCAGGACAAAAATACTTCAAAATCTGTTGCAGCAAAACGTACAGCTAACAATAGCAGAACAATAGAATTAGAACCCAAAATCCAACACAGGACATCAGCCATCAGCCACAATAGAAATTGCCACTCCTTGAGAACACAAAGCCCACGTTGCACAAATCCCAGAACTTCAAAGTCAAAAAATCACATAAGAATCCTTCCACTTTCTCGGTTTGTTGGTCAGCTGATCCAGAAGGGAACTGCTGAAACAGAACTCCACTTCTGCCAATAAATATCTCCTCTCGTGCAGCTGGAGCAGCCGGCTTCCTCTTGCCTACTTCAAATGGCAGTGCTTCATTTTTTTTTCTTTTCTCTTAAAGGTATAGCCTCCCAGCTGGAAAGCAAGCCCTCGCCTTTTTCTTCCAAAACTTCCTTCCTTTCCATTTCCCTCCCTCCCTCTCTCTACCTCCCTCTTTCTCATTGCCATCTCCTTCCTTCCTTCCTCCCTCCCTCCATGCCTCACCTCCAGCTGATGCTGCCTTTCTTCATTCCTCATGGAGGGTTACCCCTCCCCTGCTGCGTTTGCCTCCCCTGCTACGTTTCTTGCCTGCATTTCTTGCCTGTTTGTTGCTGCCACCTATCTGCACGCCTGGCACGGATGGCTGCCACAGAAGTTGTCAATCAGCTCCCGGCCAGCCTGTTTGATCTCCTCTCCTCTCTCTCCCCTCTCCTCTCAGCAGCTCCAGCTGAGTCCTCTTCCCAAGGCTGCATCTTTTTTTTTCTCTCCCTCTCCTGCCCAAACTGCCTCCTTTTATAGCCTCTCCTGTCCCCGCACCCCCCCCTCCACCACCTTTCTCTTTTGGGTGAGCTGGAAGTGCCAATCCTGGGGTCTTTGCCTCGCCCCAGCAGCCCTGCAGCTCCTGAGGACTCTCACAGCAAGTCCTGTGCTGCACCACTTTGGCTCATTCCCTTCCCTGCTACACTTGGCTGGTCTGGGCAGGGCCACGCACCACCTGCCAGGTGCCAATGTTGAAAAGTCCTGCTCTAAAGCTCCCATCAAATTTCATGGTACCTGTAGCAGCTGGGAAGAAGACACCAAACACAGTGAAGAAAGATTCCCCTGAGCTGTAATCTGGCAGTGTGTTGTTCAACAGAAGCTCCTCTGAATAGCCAATGAAGCCATATTCTGTGGGTATGAAAGAGAGGGGAGAGCTCAATATTAGTATCACAAGCTGTTGTAATTTTGTAATTCTCCTAAAAGCATGTTCAACAGGAAAGTATTGTTATACACCAGTAGTTTGGAAATTAACAGAACAACAATTCTGCACTTTGAAGATTGAAAAAAGTGATTAAAGTTCACTGAAAGATAACCTTTTCTGTCCATTACAGATAGTCCTCAAATTACAATCACTCATTTACTGACGGTTTGAAGTTACAACAGCATGAAAAAGGTGACTTATGACTGGTCCCCCACTTGTGACCGTCGCAGCATCTCCATCATCACATGACCAAAAGTTGGGTGCTTAGCAATCCCCATGTATTTAGAATGGCTGAGGTGTCCTGAGGTCACATGATCATCATTTGTGACTTTCCCAGCCACTTCCAAAAAGCAAAGTCAACGGGGAAGCTTGAGTCTCTTAATGGCCATGTGTTTCACTTAACTGCAGTGATTTACTTAACTATCATGGCAAAAAGGTTGTAAAATTTGGCAACAGCCACTTAACCAACCACCTTGCTTAGCAATGGAAATCTAGTCCCACTTGTGGTCTCAGGTTAAGGACTACCTATATATAACATGGAAGGACGTGGTGGCTCAGTGGGTTAGGACGCTGAGCTTGTCGATCAGAAGGTCGGCAGTTTGGAGGGTTGAATCCCGAGTGCCGCGTAACAGAGTGAGCACCTGTTACTCGTCCCAGCTTCTGCCAACCTAGCAGTTCGAAAGCACGTAAAAATGCAAGTAGAAAAATAGGGACCACTACAGTGGGAAGGTAACAGCGTTCCGTGTGCCTTTGGCGTCTAGTCATGCCGGCCACATGACCACGGAGACGTCCTCGGACAAGCGCTGGCTTTTCGGCTTTGAAACGGAGATGAGCACCGGCCCCTAGAGTCGGAAACGACTAGCACGCATGTGTGGGGGAACCTTTACCTTTACTTTAAGCAAGGCCACAGAGTCCACACCACCTGAAATTATTGTTCCATTCAATTTTGCCTTTATCGGGAATATTACATCAGTTCTGTAGTCTAAAAAGGACACCAATAAACTGGAATGAGTTCAGAGGAGGAACACCAAGATGGTGAGAAGACCAGAAGTCAGGGTGTTTTGGGGAACAATGAAAGAAATTGGTTTGTTTAGCTTTTGTGGGGAAAAAATCTATCTATTTGGTCACTAGGAGTTGAAAATAACTTGATAATACATAATCAATCAATGTTTAGCTTGCAGAAGAAGAGACTGATACAGTAATTATTAATAGTCCTCAAATATCTAAAAGACTGTCATATAGAGAGGAGAGTGGACTTGTTCTCTGTTGCTCTGGAAAGTATGTTCAACAGTTTTCTGTTGAAACTGCAGGGAAATAGAGTCAAGTTAAATATTAGGAGGAATTTCCAAATGACAAGAGCTATCAATCAGAAGAGCAGATTGTCTCATGAAATGGTATATTCACTGGAGAGCCTCTATGCTTTAGCAGATTCTGCACTGAGCAGAGGATTGGACCAAATGACGCTGAGATCTTTTTCAGCTCTGCGATTAGATGAAACAGTTAAAAAGAAACCCACACGTACTACACCAGAGATATTTATTCACAACATTTTAAACTAAACATAGCATAAAAAATATATATTTTGAAAAGGGAACTAGAGATTCTGGAATTCAGATACTGCTGAATTAGAATTTCCAATCTTTATTGCCCCAGGGAAAGTTCCTTTAATTGCAAAGATATTTGGGCGATACCATCACTTTCCTATCCAAGTAAAGTTGGCCTCAGTTGTCTGGGCCTGTTGACATCTGGTAGAGGTCAAGGGAACCACAATGGTCATCTCTATCTCCATTGTTAGACACTGCAAAAAAAGAAAATTGTTCCTATTGTCTTGAATAATGATTACTGGGGACTTCCGGTGGCGACGCGACGTCGAAAGACAGCCGTTTTCGGGCTGCCCGCTCCGCAGCTGTGTTTTTCCATCGTAAACAGCGCCTATCAGCTGTTTAGATGGATTTGAAGCCCCCTCCTCGGGAGAAGAGGAGGGGGTGAGGCCCCAGGTAGGGGTTGAGCTCTCCGGGGCCGCCTGAGCTGAGAGCTTGGGCGGCTGAAGGATGAGCCCCCCCGAAGCCTGGGTTGCTCCGAGCTGCGCAGCGCCTCTGCTCTGGGATTCTTGGAGCAGAGCCAGGCGTTAGCAACCACCCCTGCCAAAAGGAAATACTTTTGATTATCAAGATGCAGGCAGAGCGGTACAGGAGGTCAAGGTGAAGTGGTCTCTTTATTTTTAAGGAACTTAAGAAACGTGATATTAAGTTCAGATGGGAGATTCCAGTTGGGTTGGTGACAACGTACGAAGGTAAAAGACATCGTTTGGTTACTGTGGCTCAGGCACGTGATTTTTATAGTAATGTGTTAAAAGCAACCCCCCTATCATTTTTGGAAGTTGCAAAAGGACACGGTGTGGGAAAGTTTCAAGATGTTGCAGACAGACAGACAGAGGACAATGGTGGTGGAGGGGATCAAGCTACAGTCTCATCGGTTGCTGCAGGAGGCCAGAAGATGACGCGTGCCCCCCTAAGAAGAGCGAGACGAGAGCAAGAGCAAGACCAGCGGAAAGTTATGGAATCTTCAAAGTGTGCTTACAATGAAGATGTAGGAGGAGAGCGGTCTAAAGAAGTTTTGGGGGTCATGACAGAGGTGCTCCAAAAGTTTTGGGGCGTTAAGATTGCTGATTAAATTTTTAGATCAGAATGTCAATGGAGTAAAATTATTATAGAGGACAAAGAAAGTTTTTTTTCTTTTTTTTTAATATTTTATACAATTTAAGAATGATGTTATTTGCTTGCTAGAAAAGTATATTAGGGTTACGGACTTAAAGTATGTGTTGAACTAAGAGTGGGTATGTAAGCTCCTAATTAATAACAAGTTGTCTTAGAGATTGCTTAAAAATTTTTTTTTATATATACTCTTTTTATTTGAACTTTTATTTGAACTTAAGGATGATTTGGAACTGTGAGACATTTGGCGTGATACACGCAAGAACTATTTTAGATTACAGTTTAGTTTGGTTGGAGATTATTAAGATTAACAGAGATAAGCGCTTTTGGTGCGTAACTGAGAATTTGTTTGGAAATTAGAGAAAGGTGGGAGAATGCAAATAGCAGGTGAAAGTGTTTTTTTCTTTTCCCTTTTTTTTCTTTTTTTGAAATTAATATGAATAAGGACTGGGATTAAGAAAATTTATTTTGAGTAAAGATCTTTTTTTGTTTTCCTCTTTTTCTTCTCTACTTTATTTGTAATATTAATATTGTTTGTACTCATTTTATATGAGCTAGAGAGAGATAGAATTTATAGTTTATTGTTGATAATATAGGGGTGTTTATGTTTGTTTTTTGATTTTATGCCCTGTATTTAGCTCTGGGAAGTCGGGGGGGGGGGAGGAGGGAGTGGGGGAGAGGGATAGGGGTGGGGGAGGGGGGGATTAAAGTCAAAATGTATTGTAAAACTTTTTAAATAAAAAAAAAGAATAATGATTACTGGGCCATGGAACCTGGGGCATGGTGGCTATTATTCACTTAAGAAGTTTGAAGAAGGCAATCACAGTAAAACTTTATTTTTAGCTCCCTTGGTAAAATTATTAGGGTTGTGCCCCACCCATTAAAAAAATCAAGCAAAGGAATGCTGAGTAGCCAGATTTTATCCCACAAATGTCACCACATCCCAGATCAAGCGCATGGTGGGTGTCATTACAAAGAACTCAAGTGAAGAGAAACAAACATCCATAATCCCCACTAGTTTTCTTAAGTAAATAGAGGAAACTTCCTATTTGCTCTCTAAATCTAAATTACTGGAGATGTTTGTTTTTGATCATATTTAAAAGCCTGTATGTGAGAAAAGAAAAATGTTATGTTTTAAAATTTTAGAAATGTTTTAGCATTTTGCAAAATAGGTCAGATTTCCAAACTTTGTAAAAAAAATATGACGTTTCTGCCTACTAATTTGAGAACCTGGAAAATTATTCAAAAGGTTAAATTCCACTCAGTGAGCAGTGGTTATATGGGGTGAGCTGTTATGTAACTGCAGCAAAGATATCCACCATGGCAAGTTCTGAGAAAGCTGGACTTCATCATAGATTATTCAAGTTTTGGATCAAATTCAAGGTAAAGCCAGTTCAAAAGTTAACAGTTTGCAAGTCTTGGAACTGAGGCTGTAGTGCGAAACCTAATAACACAGCACTGAAAATATTCTGAAAGGTTTATCACCATCGGCCAAGCTGTTCTTATAATGGGGGCGGTGGGGTGGGGAGATGTTGAAACAAACAAACAAAAAGATTGTAAAAATAGGAGCTTAAATCAAAATTCCAGAGAATGAAGGAGAAATACCTTACTCAGACTTTAAATGTTTTCAGATGGTAGGATGAGGGGGATTTCAACTAAAGCTGGCATGCAGTATTCATCGTAATGGACTTCGTTTGTGCTATTCAGCAGTATAATTTCAATTCTTTACAAATCAGCTATGTAATATGCAAGATAATGGTGTATAGAAGTATACCTATGCATGATGCCCACGTCTCCATAATGGAGTATTTTGTTATCCTTTTAGGTCAGGCAAAAGGTTTTTATTATTATTGTTACTGTTTTCAAATCTTTTTGAGACCTTAAATTAATAATGCATTATCTATACTTCTATGTTATAACTTTCTATTTTATTTTACCTCTTTTGTGTGTGTGTGTGTGTGTGTGTGTGAGAGAGAGAGAGAGAGAGACAGAGAGAGAGACAGAGAGAGAAAGAGCGAGAGCCACAGAGAAATTGATCTGGAGAATGTGTACAATATAAAAATAATTAGGATCCAGTACTCATGAGCTTATGCTATATCCCAGAAGACAAACAGCAAATTTTCTACACAGCACACCTTAGAACTAATTTAAGTAACTCACAATAAAAAATATGCATCATAATCTATTTAGTTCTTGGACTGGGGGGAATATCTTGGCTATTTTAATTGTTCTATTCCACCTGGGATAAGGACAGTGGTAGGATTCAGCCAGCCAGCTCACACCTCTTCGGCAGAACCAGTAGCTAATTTTTTGTTGCTCGGGCCCAGAATGGACTTCCGGAAGTGGGATCCACACAGAGAACCGGTTGTTCACATATTTGAATCCCACCACTGGATAAGGATATTCTTACCAGTAATTTCAGATAAAAGTATTTGCTAGCAAGGGAAGTTACTTTTAAGGGCTTTTCTTGCCAGCCTAGTTGGCCCATCACCAGAAGTAGTCAGCAACCATTCTTTGATGATGTGACTCTTCACTCATCTCCCTCCCATTGCAAATATTATCTATATGCACATTTTCCTGCTTGACTTTTAAAGTACTGATTTTCTCTTACGATGCCTTGGGCAGCTCTATCCATTTTGGCTGTTTTACTTCATTTCTTTACAAACTAGCCCTAGCAGTTCATTGGATACTTTGCAGAGGAAAGAATGCCTCATAGCCCACCACCGGCTTTTTCTAAGAAAGTCCATTGCTGCCTTTGTTACAAGGCTCTCTCTCTGGCACAGCACTTGGAATGCTGGTTTCAGATTGCAGAAGACCCATAGTCATAAAAATCCAGCAACAACTTAAAAAAAACACAACATTTTTCTTTTCATGATCTCATTATTTTTCTGAGCTTTACAAAAAAAAAGTCCAGGGGAACTATATTTTTCCTTTATTTCAACTCAGGGACATTTTGCCTGTAAAGCAAGTGCTGTAAAGAAAAAGAAAAAAAACCTGTGAAAAACTCAAAATGCAAAACAGATGGCTGTGCCTGCAAATATGTTTATTATTTGTATTTGATTTTTTATTCAATCTCTCTCTCTCCCTCCCTCCGTCTATATATCTATCTACTGTACAGACACACACACACACGATATCTCTATGTATTAATGTGTGTCTATATTTTTCTGTGCAGTAAGACTTGCCTACAGAAAGTAAAATGAATGCTGATTGCTTTTCGAGGAAAACTAGCTTAGAATTAGCCAGCTTAGAATTAACCTTCAAAGAGTGGCAGGAAAGTAGCAAATTAAAAATACAGGAAGGATTTGCCCTACGATATTCATCATCATCATCATCTCATATTTTCTGTAATTGCTTGGTGTACATTATTTCCTGTACTAAGGATATGAGAGATATTAATACTAAGGGTAGCATCTTTTAAAACCATCTTTATTTCATCAAAAAGAGGGGAGGGTTATTCACAATGTAATTTAAAGCAGTTGTGGTTAGCATGCACAATGTTTTATTTATAAATAATCAACATCAAAATTTTAAGAAGTTTGAGAATGAGTTCCCCTTGAGTTTGAAATTCCATGCCTTGTTTTATACTGCAACATGTTGTTTTAAAAAAGGTTGGGGTATCAACAATTTGGCATTCTTTAATTATGTACATTGTCTCATTGCTGAATTTCAAACAGAAATTCCAAAACTACACCTTAACGATCCATGGCTCATATCAATTAGCATATGTATTTGGAAATAAGCTTCATAGTGAAGTATTTAAATTTTAACACCTCTTAATTCCAAATGAATGAATTTTTCAAATATCAGTTGAAAAATAAGTGTACTGTGCAACCTTTATGGTCTGGAACAAATTCCAGGGAAAAGATGATACATAAAAACACAATCAAACCAAGACACATCTTAGTCTTTTTCCTGTTCTGCATCGTCAACCTGATGTTTCTGGGGTGCTTATAAGCAGAAAACGATTATTACAACATGGCACATTAAATACAAAACAGGCATTGACAAGAATGTAAGATTGCCAGTTCTGTACACAAATACTGCACGGTAATTAATTTGTTGTAAGAGGCAGAATTTTGAAAGAGAGCAGAGAGAAGGCTTCACTTATTGTTCCCTTCTGTACAGTCTTCAACCCAGTAAATTATTCAATTACTACAGTATTGATTCTGAATTCCAGAGGACAAGCCAAGCAAAAGAAAGTATGCAGAATTTAGCTAAAATGGCTTACAACAATCTAACAAAGCCGAGCCGTGAGAATAGCAATTCAGCCTCCTTATCTATTGATGAAAAAGAATGCGCTCCCTCAGATGAATGATGTGTTTACCCAAAAGGAAATCTCCACCCTTCTGAAGTACTGACTATTTGTTCCTTCCAAGTTACTGTTTGCTGATTCTGACTGGATCTCCCAAGTCTTCCCATTTAAAGGCAACCTCTCCACCCCCACCAAAAAATAATATTCTGGCAGTGGCTAGATGCCCAGAGTCCCTAAAGCTGGATTTTAGGGGAAGGTACTTCATGGCCATCTCAGCTGCTGTCAGAGTTGGGGAAATGGGACACTTTGGAAATAGTCCTGCATTATTTGCATCCAGAGAGGCAATTATTTGCAGATATCTCCAGGAGCATCTCAGCTCTAGCTATGGCTTGCAATTCAAAGGGAAAACAATCTCTGTATACAAACCCAGTAGAGTAAAAGTGAAACACAATGTTGCTGCATCTTAACTTAGTCCAGGCAATGTTGTGGATGTGCCCTCCACTTGTTATGATTGCTTTTCACAAGCACAAAATTAGGCTGAGCAGAGAACTAAAGCATCCCAAGAATTATCAGACTGCAATCCTATATTCACTTTAGGCTGGCAAGGATAGAGTTGCAATTATGCCTTCCATTAAAAGAAAGCAAAGTTAGCCCTTAGGAGATGGGACATCGTTCAGTCAGAGAGCATGTACATCTTCAGGCAAGGCAGGAAAAACAGCTAAGAGCTACTATCAGTTGGTGGAGATTGGGGTCATGCAGTACACAAAACTTTCATTTCTGTGCAACAACCCAGTTACTGTTCAATATATATTGTCTTACGTCATCAGCCGGGCTTTACAAACCACAAGGCCCAGGTTTGCACTAAACCAAACCCAACCAAGTCACATTACAACATAGCATGCATTAATCCAACTTATGTTTGGCTGGAGTAGAATAGATGTGATCAGTGCTTTTTTTGTAAAAGAAAAAGGTGCCGGAACTCACACACGTCATACAACCCGCCTTGCCTATCCTACAAGGTTCCATCCAAAAAAGGTGCCGGAACTCCGTTCTGGGCGTTCTATGAGAAAAAAAGCCCTGGATGTGATTGTACATGTTATGAGTTATGGAATGCAGTATATCCACAGTTCTGAATTTGGTATCAGGTATCAGCAAATTAAGACTATTTCATTTACGGTATTTTAATTGGCTTAACTAAATAGTGCACAAAATGTATGGCTGCTACCAAAGGCAACACGTTTTGCATTTCTCCTGTTTATTTTTTAATGTATAAAAGTCATTTCATTCAACAGTTTCCCAACTCTCAGTCCATATCATTGGTAGTTACTTGTAAAGGGGAAAGAGAGTGAAAACATCATTGATAGGGAGAAAGAGGCAAACATCCCATTACTGAGTTGCTTTGAATGGTGAGATGACCAGCATATAAATTTAAAGTGTTGAGAAGACAAGAGGAGGCATCTAGTATGTTCCATGCAAAGTAATAACCAACTAAGAGATAGATCAAGCTATAAAGAGGGATGGCTCCTGAGAGCTGGGTATGGTTTGAAGACACATTTGTTGTTGCTATCACTAAGCTATTTTATTTATTTTATTTATTTATTTTTATTACATTTATATCCCGCCCTTCTCCGAAGACTCAGGGCGGCTTACAAGCTTAGCAGTAGCCTTCATTCTATGTATATGCCTGCTTGTTAGGGCTTTCACACACACCCCAAGCGGCATTATTACAAAGTTAGCTTAATTGCCCCCAACAATCTGGGTCCTCATTTTACCTACCTCGGAAGGATGGAAGGCTGAGTCAACCTTGAGCTATGACAATATCTGTGCATTATACTATAGATTTCCACTACAATAAAGCTGAATAGAGCTTGTAGGCAAATCTGATCATGACCCACATGCTCTGGTTTGTGGCACCTTTCCTACACTGTCTGTAGACCCTCTGAAACCACTTTACCTTCCTGCTTTTGCTGGGTATTAAAAAAATACTAGACCCACACACAAGGGAGGAGGGATAGTAGTGCTTAGCGTTGTAAATATGGCGGAAGCATGGAGTCAATAGCACATACGCCTGAGGATATGGGACAAGAGTTAAGGAACTGAATGTTTCCGCATCACTACTAGATTGTATGGTAGAGGACAGGAAGGCCTGGAGGAACGTTGTCCATAGGGTCGTGATGGGTCGGACACGACTTCGCAACTAACAACAACAACTAGATTGTACAGTTTGTGTAATGCCTACTCTTTTAAATTAGAGAAATTCACTTGCAATTTTGTTGCAAAGAACACTGCACTTGCCAACTGGCCTGCTATTCCCATGGTAGGAAGCATTAGCCCACCGCAATCAGTATCATACTGCAAAGAGAACTGAACCACCAGTCCAGTTACGAAATAACATTTCACGCCTCTAGGTTTGTCCATAAAGCTATTCAGGCTTTATTGCATTTGGAATAAAATGCAGCTACTAGATGGATTTGAGAATAGCGTAGCTATTACACGGATTTTGTGTTTCTTTTTGTGAAATTGCAAAAGGGGGGAGGAAAAGCAAAACAGTCCACATACCACTGGGGGTGGGGGGGGGAAGCTGGGTTTTGCAGTACCGAATTTGGAGGAGGGGAAAAGTTGGATGAGGAAATGTAGTAATTAAAAAAAGCGCAAAGTAGTAAAACCGGAAAGGAACAAAACTTTTAAAAGTATAATCACAGATGGAAAATTTCAAAAATACAGAAAGAGATAAAAGATTAATCAAAACAAATTAAAGACTTAAATGTCAGCTATTTGATAATCATGATGTAGAAGGTCATAGCTTGAGAAAGATAAGGAACTTTAAATATATTGTTTGCCCAGCTTAGTTAACTGGACAACTCCCATCCTATGACCAAAATCTTTTTTTTCCTAATAGACTTAGCTATCTTGTTCCACATCCTTTGAACCTCCCAAATTATTCTGTAAGAGAGGACATTGAGTTCCCACCTTTCCATCAAGTCATATCCCATTTCTACATGAAATGTATTTAATGACATATGTTGGCACAAACTTAATTCAACATTTGCCACCAAATATGTTTCTTTAGTATGATTTACAAAGGGAAAGCACAGAAATTTAAACATTATTGCATTGAGTCAGTGATGTAATACTTAGACATTTCTTCTAAATAATAATAATAATAATAATAATAATAATAATAATAATAATAATAATAATAATAATAATAATTATTATTATTATTATTATTATTATTTAATTTTTATACCGCCCTTCTCCCGAATGAGGAGGTATGGCAAGCTATTATACATATATTTCACATATATTTATATATGTACTATAAAGCTTTGTACTAAAGAATGATGCAGCAGTGGGATTCATCTGTTGTACCCTAATCTGAATTTTAGACCTAGTAATTACTCCAGGCCATTCTGAGGAACCTTCACATACTGCATGGTACTGCCTTTCATTTAAGTTCCATCATGTATTCTCATTCCAGAAAAGGAGATTACTGCAAAGCAGAGGTGTCAAACTGCCGGCCCGCGGACTGGATGCATCATGCCAAAACCGCAAACACCCCATTGCCGGCAATGGGGGAAAAGTCGCGATAAGTCCCGACACACCATGTCACGAATTTGACAGCCCTGCTGTAGAGTCATCCCTCTTTACTATCTCCTTGTGCAGACCCAGCCTACAGGGCTTGACCTACAGGGAAACTTTGTAGGGCACACAAACTTTTGCTAAACTCACCCTGACCCTTGGAACATTCTTATATGTTATTTCATCAACTTCTCAGTGAGCTTTGGTCCGCACTTTTGACAAAAAAGGTTGACTCAGCCTTCCATCCTTCTGAGGTAGGTAAAATGAGGACCCAGATTGTTGGGGGCAATAAGCTGACTTTGTAATAATGCCGCTTGGGGGGGGGGACGAAAGCCCTAATAAGCAGGCATATACATAGAATGAAGGCTATTGCTAAGCACATTGATTTGTGCTTTAAATTGTAAGCCGCCCTGAGTCTTCGGAGAAGGGCGGGATATAAATGGGATCAAAAATTTTTTTTCCAGGATGTCCCTTGGCATACAGCAACATCACTCTGAAGTGTTCCCCTCAAAATAACTTCATAAACATATTTGAAATCAGAGCACTCCTTAGGTCCAAAAGCACAGCATTGTGGAATATGTTCAAGATTAACCACAGATCTACGCCTGGATGATATAATAAGCTATGACTGATCAAAAGCAGAATCCTCTGAACATCCCTACCTGGTCCCAAAGGAATATAGGGAAGTTACAGATACATATTTCTTGATTTTTTTAAAAAAACACTTATATGGCCTCCTATCCCTGAACCACAACTTTTGACAGCTCACAAAAATTATACAAACCCAAAAATTATACAAAAAGTAAAAGCAAAATCCAACAAAAATAGAAACAAGTCTGTTGCTTTCAGAGACCAGCTAACCAAGGATTAGTGAGACTTCAGGAAACGAATTTAGAAGATATGGGCAACATAATGTTAGCCTTACTCATTAGCTGACCTTTTCTGGTGAGTTTTAAAGTGTTTTCTAATGTCTTCCAGCACGAGCTATACCAGAGTATCAGTCTAAAGTGTATCCTATAAAGGTAAGGGTATGCACGGAGGATCAACTGAGCACCTGATGTTGCTGCAGGCAGGCAGACACTCTGCTTTCCTGTTAGTGGCCTCTTGATCTTCAGGACCATTTTGTCAGTGAGCAAGTCAGGTCTCTCCCAATGCACATAAAGGCATTTAGTTCTCTTATCCAACCCATTGGTAGTAAGAAAGGTAGAGCTAGGTATAGAGGTATACCCTCCCTTGTCCATCTTTTAACCTCTGACCTTGGTCTGGTACTTTGTTGTACACATTGCTCTGGACCTTCCTTATTTTCCTCGTTTCTTCCCACCACAAGAATTTAACCTGGCTCGCTATTAAGTCCAGAGTCCAATTTATGTTTTCGATACTAGCATTTAACGACAGTGGTTACCCATTTCCACTATCTGTTCGAGCTCCTATCTTGGCATGATCCTTTTGTTCAACACAATCAATCACTGAGAGGTTTCTTTCATTTCCTCGTCACATGTTGCTCCGTTCTATATGTATACATTTCAGGACTGGTGTGTCTGATTATGGAATTGTCTTTCCACTACTATTCCACTTACACACATCCTTAAGGGCCCTTAAGAGAGATCTGAAAAACAGACTGATGGAGAAAAGCAGTTGTAATGAAGGTTGAGGGCAACAATTAGTGAGAGAAGATGCAAGTGTAGTTTTGTTGTGAATGGGGGAACAGCACTTCTGGTGTCAGCTTTCTGATCCATCAAAGCACCTTTAGCAGAAAAGTCACTTCGTTGCCATTCACGGCAACAAAAGCTAGAAGGAAGAGGGAAGTCTCTTCTGATGACGAGAGGAGGGATGTTGAGAGATGTGCTAGGGCAGTGATGGCGAACCTTTTAGAGACCGAGTGCCCAAACTGCAATCCAAAGCCCACTTATGTATTGTCGGGTGCCGGGTGGGTGTGGCCCATTGGGTGGGCGTGGCCCATTGAGTAGGCGTGGCTGTGGTGGTAACAGCAGACTGGGTGGGACTAAAAAGTTCAGTCAATCAATTCCAACTTTGCGAGATCTTTTTTTCCCCGCGAGAAGTTGAAAATGATTGAACCTTTTTTTTTTGCACATGGCGGCGGAGGCCTAAAGCGAAAAGGTTTTATAAAACCCAGCTGAAGGCCTAGGACTGGGGCGACGGAGCATGTGCCCACAGAGAGGGCTCTGCGTGCCACCTGTGGCACGCGTGCCATAGGTTCGCCACCACGGTGCAAGGGAATGGCTTCTTTGGTTCTAGCTCTCCAATCCATGGAGAACCAAGAGCAGAAGACCTGCAGGCACCCAAGAAGGCTCCCATCCCCCTTTTCTCCACCCCCACCTCCCTTCTTGTGCCAACAGCAACTTTGCTTCTAGTGTATTTTTTGCTGGCTCCAGCATTCACTGGATAATAGCAGCCCAGAGCTGCCAAGCAGAAAAGCATTATGACCATTTGTACAAGCTTTGGGTAATCATAGATAATTTAAAGGAGTATTATACATTCAACTTGTACAGTAGAAGTTCACTTAGTAGCACCAGTTTGATCCAGCAAGTCGGCTCTTGCGAATTATGATTTGTCTTGATTTCCAATTATGCAGCCCATGAAATTTCACTGAAGCTGCGAATCCCATTTTTGCTTTTGATTACAACTACTGTAACAAGGTCAAAAAGTAAAATGATAGACCAGGCTAATCAGTAGTAGCAATGAGAATGATATGTCAAATGTTAATATTTTGGCCAGCCAAAGATATGATACAGTACGATACTGGTAAATTACACTCATTAATTTTCCACTTTCATCCCTGCTATCTCATAAATAGGCAATCTGGTTTTTTAAAAAAAAAACCTTTCTTTGAATTATCTACTCCAGACATTATGTAGGTTTTCCTAGGCCCATTGTTGTAAGCCCCCCAACGTTATCATAAAAAAAAATAGTCTGCGTTACAAATCGGATTCCAGACTTATTGGCAGGTAACCAGTTAATAAATTTCTTAGCCAGACTGTTGAATAGACTGGCCTATGGTCAAGAGTGATGTCACATCAATTCAATGCACTATAATTGGAAAAATGTGGGTGGAAGCAGCAGGGTGGGTTTTCATAAATAAAAGATTGCATTAGTAATCTCCTGATCTGTTCACCCATAGTGTCTACACTGAATTGTAGTTCTGCTGCTAGTTGGGGTTGATAATTTTGTGGCACCCATTTCCAGATGCGTTTAAGCAAAATAGCCAATAACACTTAGACTTCTGTACTGCTCAACAGTGCTTTAGAGTCCTCTCTAAGAGGTTTACATAGCCAGCACATTGCCCCCAACAATCTGGCTCCTCATTTTACCGATCTTGGAAGGATAGAAGGCTGAGTCAACCTGAACTCATGGTTGTGGGCAGAGTTAGCCAGCCATATTGCATTCTAACCACTGTGCCCTCAGTGCAAAGAAGAAAAGCCTCAGAGAAGAGAAAGATAACTGTCTTTCTCACCAAACGCATACTTCTACAAACAGAAAGGCAATCTTTCTGTGGCCTATCTTTCAAAACAACCTTTATAGACCAAATAAGCAGAAATATTTTTTAAAAACATGTATTTAAAACTTTTTTAAAAGTGTGCTAGTTCACCCAAGCTCTATAGACATCAGCTAAAGTCATTAGTTAAAGATCTATTTCTTATTAAAGAAACACACTCTAGGCAGTGACACTGTAATAATATCAATAGATTAATAAATGGCAAAAATAAGAAAAAGCACAGAAAAGCAAACATTAATAAACATTTAAGCTTCCTCCTTCCGTTATGTATTCAAGATGGACAGTGATTAATATTTATATGTTACTTATATGTAAGGCTGTAGGTCTATACATATGTTGTATATGTTGTTGTTAGCTGCGAAGTCGTGTCCGACCCATCGCGACCCTATGGACAACGTTCCTCCAGGCCTTCCTGTCCTCTACCATCTTCTGGAGTCCATTTAAGCTCACGCCTACTGCTTCAGTGACTCCATCCAGCCACCTCATTCTCTGTCGTCCCCTTCTTCTCTTGCCCTCAATCTTTCCCAGCATTAGGCTCTTCTCCAGTGAGTCCTTCCTTCTCATTAGGTGGCCAAAGTATTTGAGTTTCAGCTTGAGGATCTGGCCTTCTAAAGAGCAGTCAGGGTTGATCTCCTCTAGGACTGACTGGTTTGATCGCCTTGCAGTCCAAGGGACTCGCAGGAGTCTTCTCCAGCACCATAGCTCAAAGGCCTCAATTCTTTGGCGCTCGGATATTGTATATAGTATGTTTAAATGTGTGTTATGTATGTGTACACTTTGAGAGTAACTAAATTTCATTTTTAATGTGTGCCATTGTGCCCACAGTAAAAAATGACAATAATAGTTATCTATCTATCTATCTATCTATCTATCTATCTATCTATCTATCTATCTATCTATCATAATTACTATTGGTTATACCAGTATGCTGCTATATTGTTACATTATAATATTGTATTAATATGATTATTATATTAATACAGTAATAGGCTTACAGATCCCAGATTTAGTACTAGATTTACTAGATTTAGTACACAGAGGGAAGCAAGGAAAGGCATTGGGAAGACTGAGGAGGAGCTAGGATAATGGGATATATTTTATTGAAAGGAGGAGAGAGGAGGGACAAACATATACCAGCCAAGGCCTTTTCAGTGTTTGGCGTAGATGGAGTACATGAGACCTACTAAAATCAGATCATAAAAGAAAAGAAAAACTTTCTTTTAATAGATGCTAGCTTCTGAAGCACACGTAAAACACTAGAAGAAGTCCTTCTAAGAAGACACAATCATAGATAGTTTTCATAATAAAAGATAGTTTCAAAACATCAGATGGTTCTTCTAAGAGACTGTGAGGTACTCTCATGGCTTAGATGCAGGACAAACAACCAGGTACCCACTCTATTAAGAGAGTGAGGGGTTTCCAAGACTGATGTCAAGCTCCATGCACCTGAACAAGATCAAAGTATTAAGATCCTGGAGAATTTAGAAGGCATGAAATTATTTAGTTATTAATAGTCTACAGGTCATTCTCTAAGACAGCTAACCACCAATATATCTAAATTAGCTCTCATAGGTGAAAACGCTTATCATATAAATTGTTAAATTGTATTACTTTAGTAAAGTTAACCAAAACAAAAATATAAATTATGAAAAATAGTTATATCAGCTATGGTGCCTTTTAGAGAATCTCATAATAAGTTAAGAATAAAAGAGTCTGCTGATTATTTCAAATCAGCCTATGCAAATATAGTCTCATTTCCATGATTTTCCTTGTGATTATTAAATTCCCAAGACTTATTTCCATCTCCTAATGTTAATTTCTTCATCGCTGTAGTAGAGCACTCATTATACCAGCTCTCCTTTTCTTTTTCCTACCATTAGAACTTAACTTTTGCCTGTTGATTCTCAGGACAGTATTTACCGTATGCCCTTTGGGGGGTCAGTTCAACATGCCACTTTCAAGCACAAGGGCATTCAGCCAATTATTACCCAAAGTTCCAAAAATGTCCTTCCAATCACTTTGCCAGTGACTAGATTCACATTCCACATCACGTCTGGTTTTTTTCACAGTTAACTGAATAAATCATAATTAGCTGGCAAACCATCTAATAGCTCCGGTTAACATGGGGTTTAGGCTAGAGGAAAATCAGAGCTTAAGCCAGTTTGGAATCGGGGCTACATAGCTGATGTGTGGATGGATATGAGCTACCCTAATGAACACGGGACAGCAGACTTCACCCTATCTCTGTCAACAAGCCAATAATTCACGTGTCAAACTATATCATGAGAAGGACATGGCATATAAAATAGTTACCAGGTATGAGAGGATGAACTTTAATTTTAAAAAGTCTCGTGTTCCTTTAAAAATAAATATGAAACTATTTGCTTAGGATGATCAAATATAAAGCTATGGCAAGTTATGTACAGTAGAAGAGAGATTGCATCTATTTATGAAGAATGGTGTTCCTTCTTTTAGGCGGAAGAATTTAAGACTTTGCTTTATCCCTACAACTTAAAAGAAATTTCCTTTTTTAAAAACAGTATATGAGCCTAGCTTTATAAGGAACCTGGTTCAAATTCGCTATAATTGTTCTCTACAGAAGCTTTTCTACTTTTTATCTGTCTTTCCTTTTCAAGTGTAACCTTCAAACAGCTTAACTGAAGCACTGTTGAAACAGATATCCTACATTTGCTGTTTGCACTAATTCAATATTCTCCAGAAGTTCATTTAATCTGGGGAAAGGACTTGATTTTTGCTGCTGCTGGTAGCTATAATAAGGTCATAACCACTGCTGGAAAAAAGCCCTGGAGCTTTCGAAATTTGCTTTGCCAGCTCCACTCCTATATTCAGGGGAGTATCTAAATCTTCCATTTATTTTTAGGACTCATCCTTTGTCCCACTTCTAGCTGCTCTTCCAAAACCAGACTATCTTACAGTTAAAAACATGAGGAAAGCTGTTAAAGGGTGTGGCACACAATAAGAAAGTCTGCACCTAAACATATAGTCACTTGTAACAATCACAGCAGCTGACACAAAATACAAAAAAGAAAACCAACAAAGTCTCTCATGAGCATTTCACAACTAGCCAATGCACCAAGGATGAACTTTTGATGACTAAATTTTTCAGAGAGGCTTATAACATACTGAAAGTAAGGGTTATTAAGTTATGTATTATGTATAAAAGTTCAAAATAGCCTGCAGGAAGATAATAAAGAACTGTCTCCTAAGGGTTGATACTCCACTCATTCAGGATTATGATCAGGGGTAGACTTGTGTTCTTATCTCCTCCAATCCTGAACCCACTGAAAGAAGAAGTAACTATGACTGAAAGATGTTAACATTTAAAGCCTGGGACACAAAGTCTTCCTTCTGCAAAATGTAATCCAACAAGACCTGGAAGAATTCCCAGTACTTTTCTCACATAGTGTATGGAAAAGTATACATATCCTGAGACATGATCCTGATTCTTTCCTATATATTCTATGGAATGGCCATGCCATAGTTTCAAGCTACAGCAATCTGAGTCAGGCCTATTAATACACATGGTTTACAATCCGCAACTATTGGGTTCACTATGAAATTTAAAGCCAATGCATTAGAGGCTTTGTTTTGAAATGGACCAAGAAGCTAGCTTGTGGAGATGTGTATTCACTCTAACTTGTCTTAGAATTAACAAGAATCCTTTAATTCTTAGCCCTCTAAAGCTACAAAGCTTTGAGACTAGTAACTTTTACAGGGAGGCAGGGAGACCCCATCAGAGAATAATCCTACAATGAAAAATATGTGCTTGACTTCAACTTCTAAAAATAAAATCAGCAAAGGGAAGGAAGTGACTGAATCTGGGATAATACTGATGTGTGTGTGTCTCTGTGTGTGTGTTGTGTTTGGGGAAATGGGAATGATATAGCTAGGAAACTCCACCCAAGCCTAATCATGTAGCGAATTTCATTTGAATTCTATAAGGAGGATGTGCACAAGTTTGTGTGCTTTTTTACCTATGAAGATTAAAGGGGGGGAAAATCCTCTAATACTACAACCTGATTGTTTTAGGATGAGTAATTTTAATCTTTGTGCCTCAGATATAACCTGAGTATCAGTTACAGCTACAGAAGCTTCAATCTTTCTAAAGAACATTGCAATTTGTTTATTTATATATCACACTTCATAAACACCCATCTTCCTCCCTTAATACTTTTTATTAGTATTACCACATAAGCCACAATGCAATATGTTTTTTTCTTAAAACCAGTGTTATTCATCAATTACATTCATATATAATATGCCTAATTACAACTTCAAAGTTCTTAAAAAAGATTTTCCTCCTTAAAAAAAACAAGAGAAAACTACTGTAAAAAAATCAAAGCGAAGAATAACAACATGGGGAGAGAGGACAAAATTGTACTGCATTATAGCAATCACTCAAACTGTATATCACAAACTCTTCTCTTGTATTGGCTTCTGATATTTTTAACATGCCTTGCACATTTGTAAAAGTGATCAAGATCTTTATAAAAAAGTCTGTATATATGTTTAATACCTTTGAAATTCATGTGACACAGAGAGAAAAAGTAAGGTAAGCCTTTCATAAATATGCATGTATCTCCAATTTCTTAAGAAAACTGCCACTTTTCAAATACCCACAAAGAGCATTTATTTGAAGTACATCTGAAAATCAATACCTAGATACCACATAGAGGATATTTGTGGTATTTCAGGACTTCCCAAATCATAGTTTAGGAGCAGTAAAGAAAGATTACCTTGAATGAGAAGAAAGAAAGGAAAGAATCTATGAATTAAAAAACAATCTCAATTTTTTAAAAAATGAAATATTAGACAATCAGTCAACTAAACACTGCCTACATCCTGATCAAAGCAAATTAAAAGGCTCATTAGCCCATGAAATTATGTGAAAAGCATTATAAGCATCTTCTTGTTTATAGTGGCTTAACACACCAGAAATCTTTATCACAGAGACAGTCAAAAATGTAAATGCTGCATAAGGATGTTCTTGCCTTGTTCTATTGTATTACTTACTCATTCTTTGGTTTAGTTTCAGTTAACAATGCATGTGGCATTCTTTGTTTCAAGTTTAAGGATGCTTCTCAGAATTATTTTTCTAAAAGAATGCTTTTCACTATCATAGCAGGAATATTTGCCGCAGTAGAAGAAATCAGATCTTTTTCGTTTTTCAATTCTTCAGAAAAATAAAATTGAGACTCAAACTCCTTGAACTTGGACGTCTTCCCCATTACATTCAGAGTATATCATACCTACTGGAGGGGTTCTGAACCAACTTAAAAGAACTTGGAGCAATCTTATGGGCATCCTTCCTGTGATCTACCGTTTAGGATTAAATCCTGGTACAGAGTATAATGATAATCAAGACTTATTAAAAATCTAACTACAATCTGAGATACACAAGGAATAACTAAACGTATTTATCAAGAAGAAGAAAAACCAGCAAGCAAGAAGAAAATGAATCCTGTGGGAACAATTGCGGTATTTCGATCTCAGCGTTACTTTCAAAAGTTCTGGGGTGAAAATTGGTTGCAGATATGTACTCTGAATATAATTTTTGTAAACTGAGCAATAAATGATCTTAAAGGATATCTAGTCAATATTAAGAGACCTTACACTGGCAGAGATTTCAGTTATGCTCTCGCAGAAGAACATAAACTTTATTTATCCAGAAGTAAATTTAACTGTGCTCAATAGGTCATTAAAAATGCTCAAGGTTACAATCTGAGGAAGCAATAACCTCAGCTGTCTTTTACAAATTTTAAACAACTGTTAGGTAATTCTAAACTATGCGTTCCAGGCTACAATGCCATTGAGATTTTCTCCTGAGTTGAATCGCAACATAGGCATTGTTAAAAATTCTCTCCAGATAAAGAGATTAGAATATTTGAAGGTGACTCATCTTCCTGTCCTAGTTTTTAGATTTTTACATCAGTGTGGATAATACAAATGACAGCAAAGCCAAGGAAGAAAGAAAGAAAATCTCAATCTTAAAAGGCAGAGGTAAAGGAATCTGAAGATAAAGTGACACCTTCTGTTTAGTTGTGTAACTACACTTACTTTTACATGCTTTGATTTAATAACTAAAAACTGTACCGTGTTTCCCCAAAAATAAGATTGGGCCTTATATTAATTTTTGCTCCTAAAGACGCATTAGGGCTTATTTTCCAGTTAGGTCTTATTTTGGGGAAAATACGGTACTAAATGCATCCATCTGGCTGATGATCTTAACTGGAGCTTATCTTTTGGGTGGGGCTTATATTACGATTGTCCTGAAAAATCACGCTAGGGCTTATTTTCTGGTTAGGTCTTATTTTCTGGGAAACACGGTATGTATATTTGTAATATGTTTTACTGAAGGGGTGTCAAACTTGATCGTGTCATGTGACGCATTGTGACGTAGCGTGATGGTTTTTGCCTCTGCAGAGCCGTGGTGTGCAAGATGCATCCGGCCCACAGGCCACCAGTTTGACACCCCTGTTTTACAGAATATGTCCTTTTAAATATACTAAGGCTCCCTCTTCATTTTGCTTGACCAGGATAAAAGAAATTAATTCCAATTGCATAAATGTTATGATTAGAATTCACAATAAATTGTCACATAAGTATAAACAGATTTGTAGCAGTGAATATGATCCCTCCCCAATACTTATGCACTTGATCGTATCAATCACATTTATCCTGTCTACTTTATTTTATTTATAGGATACTCCTCAGCCTCATATTCCCAGCCACTAAAAGTACTGTGCAGTTTCTTTTAATTTTTCATAAGTAGAACTTATAACACTATGATTCTCAAACATATGGTGCTCAACAATGCTTGGAAAGGCTATGGGGGGGAAAAACTAGTAGGGAAGTGACTTTTGGGGGACAGAGCCAAGAAGACAGGTTGCAACATGCAGCAGGTATTCTATAAGTGAAGCAGTTAATATATTGACAAGATGAAACGTCTGGATAGATAGAGCCCTGATTTTCATTAGGCAAAAACAGCTGTTAGATGGGTGTATCTGTTTAAATAACCTTCTGAATAATTCTGTTCTATATTTTTCTTTAGCTCTAAAATTCTCAAGCACCCAATGAAACTCATAAGAGTTTAATGTGAATATTTAGTCATAATAACTTTATCCAAATTTGCTATGAGGGGGTAGTCTTCAATTGATTATTTTCTTCCATTACTTAATTGCATAGCCACTTCAATTCAAGTGAGTTCAACATTTTCACAGATTGTACCACTTTTAGGACATGACAATATTTGAGTACCACCAGTGCTTAACAAGGTGACCAAAAAAAAAAGGAAAAAAGTACTGGTTTTAATTTCTTTGGTGGCAGTTCCTTTGCTGGATCACTTTCTCTTTGCACTGATGAACGTATGATGAATTTATCCATATTTATTAATATGTACCACTATCTTGGTGATCAGGTGGCTGGTCATCC
Organism: Vipera ursinii; assembly: GCF_947247035.1. NCBI lineage: Eukaryota > Metazoa > Chordata > Lepidosauria > Squamata > Viperidae > Vipera > Vipera ursinii. The sequence continues at coordinate 130,930,757 of NC_139512.1, forward strand.
CTTCTTCCTCTCTCCCACTCCTCTCTCTCTCACAGCCTACTCCTTCATTGATCCCTCTGCTTCTCTCACAGAAGCCTCTCCTCTTCTCTTTTTCCTCACTGCTTCTCACAGAAGCCTCTTCTCCTATCTCTTTCTCCTCACTGCTTCTCTCACAGAAGCCTCTCTTCTCACTGTTTCTCCCACAGAAGCCTCTTATTCTCCTCTCTCCTCTCTCTCTCTTTCTCAGTGCTTCTCTCAGAAGCCTCTCTTCTCCTCTTTCTTCTCAGTGCTTCTCTCACAGAAGTCTCTCTTCTCCGTTTCTCTCACAGAAGCCTTCTCCTCTCCTTCTTCTCACTGCTTCTCTCACAGAAGCCTCTCCTCTTCTCCCTCTCTCTTTCTCCATCCCCTTCTTTTTCCCCATCATCTTTTTTTCTCTCCCTCTCTGGCCAAAACTTTCTCCTTTTATATCCTCTCCTCTCTCTCTCCCCTCCCCTTCTTTTTGTCTTCCAGATCCGCCACTCTCTGGGGCTTAGAGAGAGCTCCAGCATCCCTTGCTACCCTAGTCTCACTCCCCCATGCAGTCACCCACTCCCCGAGTGGCCATTGCAAACAGCGCTGATCAGCTGGAGCTGCGCACGCCGATCCTGGGGCCTCTGCAGCTCTAGCTGATTCTCTTATCCCATGGCCTATCTGCTGCTCCTGGTGACAGCAGAGGCTGCTGGAAGTGCTGATCAGCTGGAGTCCCTCGCGCTGATCCTGGGTCCTCAGCAGAGCCCCAGCAACACTGCAGCTCCAGCCGACTCAACCCTGGGCTGTGTGGCGCTGCTGCCATTTCAGCCAGGTGCTGAAGTACCTTGTAAAGCCTTGTAGTAATATATCAGATATTGCACTTGTTAATTGCCCAGCACATTTTAAAAATCATTTTCAATCAGTTCTTATTAGAAAAAAACTGAAGACGGTAAACATGTAGCTAATGCGTAGGAAGAACTTCTGTTGTTAAAGGTGTTCCATTGTGGTGTGAGAGAGACCATAAAAGTTTTCTCTCTCTCTCTCTCTCTCTCTCTCTGTACATAAAGAGCATGAAGGTATTTCTCTGTGTGTGCGAGAGAGACAGACCATAAAAAGATATGCCTCATGGAAACATAAAGGAAGAAAGACTGTGGCTTTAGAAATACCTTTTCATATTAGCATATTTGATCAACAGATAAATATTTAAAAACTTATCTCATTCATCCATTAAAATGGCTATCTTTCTGATTTGGAAGAATCAGAAAAAGGTTACCTGGACTGAGGTGTGTGAAAGATCCAATGACAAAATCCAGTGTGGAAACAGCCAGTAAAAAGAGAAGCAGCAGCTGGAGTCGTATTATCCATTTCACCCCAGCCAGGTTAATTCCAAGCAAGGCCAGCAGAACAACAAGGGAGATGCCTCTGATTGCCCAAATGTTAGTGAAGTTCAGGAGATCAGAGATGGATTCAGCAAATCCAGTAATGTACATAGCACCTGCAACACACTGAAGAATATTTTCACCCATGAAAAGGCTAGGCTGTTTGAACTGGAGGACAATGAACATGTTACTTATTTTTTGCCTAGAAAATCATTATTTGGAAGTTCCGCCACTCAGACTTCATTAGGAGGAGAAAACTCAGAGGAGGATACAAGATTCTCAGGAAGTTTAAAGGCCTGCTGTTGGCTCTGTTAATAACAACACTGAGAAAGAATAATAAATTAGAGCAGTGTTAACAAGACAAGTCAACTGAATCTGATTTTTTGCTTTTGTTTTCTTTAGGAAAGAGACTTGTGCCTTGGGCATTAATAACAGCTACGAAGGTTGATTCCAGATTCTGACCCAAATATGTCCCTCTATCAATTGCACAACTCACGGTCAAACGGATTTCTTACCCTCATCCCATCACTGGAAGGTATCCAAAAGATTGTTTGTGCAGCAGGAAGAAGAGGAAGTCCTTTGGCACAAGCAAACAGTAAGTACTGATAGTTTGTAATAACAATCATTTGGTATATAGAAGATGTTTTTTTTAAAAAAAGTGGTGCTCCTGGAGAATGTGATATATATGTGGTCTGAAAGTTGACTCTGGCCAAACACTGAAACACACTGAGGGAAAATATCTCTCCCTGAATATTACTCACATTATTGTATGTTGTAAACAAAGTCATCTAGTGGGGATGAACTACCCAAGGCTAATCAGAAGCCTATTTTAAACAAACAAAAATATGAAAAGCCATTCTTTGATAGCTTCCTAGGTGTAGTAATGTTTGACAGATGTTAATGTGAATCAAGTTGATTCACTTTCAAAACCAGGAAGTACCAATTAATATAGCAGAATGGTTTTAAGAATATGTTAATTACATCTACGCATAAAATATCATGATGCTTTGAAGAACAGCTCTTCTTCTTGGCTACTGCAGTACAATTTTATTACATTATGGCACTAGAGTATTTTGCTAAAATTCAATTGATTCTTAAACCCTATAAATCTAGTTCCCAAGTTATGCCAGTGGTATTTTTTAAGATAAATGTAGCAGCATACAGATGAACAATATTCTAGTAAAGAGTCACAGCTTTTGTCATGTTTGAAATTGTTAGTTACATAGGAATCAACGATAGATTTCTGTGTGGCACTAATAATAAACTGTTTCTGTATTTAAATATTCTGACATGAGTACTAATTTCATGGTTGGTACTGAACATAATTAAAGCCTCAGAATAAATAGAAATAAATAGACTAAACATCTGAAACTAAACAGATCTGGGCCTCATATGTGGTATGAATAGGAAACCAGAGTAAAATGTATGCTCATTTGGGTTTTTTAGTAGAAGAAAGATGAAGTATTAGACTACTATGAACCTGCCTACCACAAATTATTTGAGTGGGTGGTTACATTTGGAATTTTAAGAGCATGCTATGTAAGTATTGCTTATCCTCAAAAAGGCTGCCATGACGGGTGACGCAAGTTACAATATTAAAAATTTACCAAAAGGCAAAGTAGTGAGACTATGTCCTAGCTCAGGGGTAGGCAACCTTGGCTCTTTTATGACTCGTGGACTTCAACTCCCAGAATTCCTGGCTCAGGAATTCTGGGAGTTGAAGTCCACGAGTCATAAAAGAGCCAAGGTTGCCTACCCCTGTCCTAGCTTGACCAAGCACTCAGATGAAGCTAGCTAATGATTGGTAGTATATTCAGAGAAAGGAGGAGGCATCAACAAGCTTTAAGGACAACAAAGCATGACCAGGACCCTGGAGAGCTCACTGCAGGAAGTTAAAAGCTAGGTGACAGCAGTTGTTCCATACATTGCCAATGATTAACTGAAGGCTTAGAAAGGCTGGGTCATCCTTTGCTTGCTAAGTTAAAGAACCTGTGGCTCTATCTGACAGCTGAGAAACATGCACATCAGGTGAGTCAATGTAGAGTTTCAGAGCTTCTTCTGAATTGGGCTGACATGGAATCCATCATCACACTCAGTAGCTTCTTAAGAATCTTGTTGACAACCTGACTTTGGAGCTGCCGCAGATTATTCCTTTAAGCCTTTGACATAAATTACCAATGAATATTGAGTTATAGTTGCTGTTTTTATTCAAAAAAAATTCCCATAGAATCTAAGTGAGGCATTTGTGTAAATAAAATTTAGACGGAAATGACGCTTTGCAACATGCTAGCTTCCTAGTTAATTTTAATTGAATATTTTTTTAAAAATCAGAAAGTGGAAAGAAATTGGAAGTGCCAAGGAAAATGTCCATGTACTAAATAAAAATGCTGACTAAATAGATTCAATTTTTAAGCAGGTCACCAATAATTAGAATTTTTTTGGTGAAAAATTACTATAAAATCAAGTTTTGGAGATACAGCCTAATTTTTAAACATCTTAATTTGGATGTGCTTCATTTCATTTGAGTTTTAATTTTTGCACTTAAATTTCACTTTGTGAAGACTTTGGGATTCAGCAGATAATGTGATATACTTTTAAATTTTTCAAATGCTCCTTCAGGACATTTCTTTGAGCAATACCTGGTATCTAAGGCTTGGAGTAAGAATAATCTTAAATTAAAAAGCACCCCAAGCACAGAATCATACACAAATCCCCACTTTACTTTCCAGGCTATCACAGAATTTTCAAAGAGAATGTAGCATTTGATTCATACCACATCCAGGCAATAAAGGAAAACTGTACTTTAGAAAGGCATATACATATTTAAGCAACATTATCTTTCATCACAGCCCAGAGTTTTCAAACCAGTACTCCTGTTTTGGAATATATATCTTCTCACTTAATGCAACAGAATTTGCAGTTTGGATATTATTGCCCTGAACATAAAGGGGAAAATTAATGGGGAAAATTATATTAAAAATAGTTGTGATTCAGGGTCAGCCTGTGGGTTCGGCAGTTGGGTCGGACGACTCAGAGGAGGAGGGGGGTGTTGAAGAGCTTGCTGAGGGGGTTGAAGATCTTGCTGATGAGAGCCCTCAGCCAGGCCCCTCCCACCTGGTCACCACGGAGACCCAGCTGTGTGAGCCTGACAGCGTGGATGAAGATGACCCACAGCTGGCCCTGTTCAAGGACGCCCGACGCAGGAGGCAGTCAATCAGGAGTAAACAGAGGAAGGCAATGGGGCACCTCGGAAGGAGGCAGAGAGAAGCCACGCCCTGAACTGTATAAAAGGGGAATGCGTGGGAGGGCTGGTTTGCTGAAGGCAACCGCTTGATTAGTTCCTGTTTCATAGCTCCTGTTTCATGGTTGGTGTCTTGTTTTGCTCTGTTTTATCTTAATAAATTTGGCAGGCTTAATTCTAGCCTCTTGCCATTTGTAAAGGGGTTGTCCCTGCCTTTTCTGCAGGGCCGGTAGCAGGCTGGTACAGAACAAAAATATATATTCAGAAAACATGCATTCTTACCTGACCAAAAATATAAAGTAGGCCAATGGTGCCTCCAACCTGACCTCCAAGGACAGTAGAAATCATTGAATAGACTCCTCCGTTTCCAATGCTACATCGTTCACAAACCCCAATGCCGGACAGGACGGTTACTAAGGCCACCAAAATGACAAAGGACACCAAAAACATGCCCATTAGAATTCCAGTGTTCCCCTGAAATGAAAGCGGATGGTTAAAGCAAAAAAAGAATAGGATGTTTAAATTAATAACCACACTAGGAGCAAACCATTGGGTGAAGGTGGCTGATATAAGGGGCTTTTTTTCTCATAGAACGCTCAGAACGGAGTTCCGGCACCTTTTTTGGATGGAACCTTGTAGGATAGGCAAGGCGGGTTGTATGACATGTGTGAGTTCCGGCACCTTTTTCTTTTACAAAAAAAGCACTGCCGATATATAATCCATAAGTGAATTCACTGAAGTTACTTCAAACAGAAAGCCTACTGTTTGTTATTAATGAATTAATACCTACGATTAGCTTGTGCACTGATCCCATGCCACTTCTACCTGTACTGAATTGTATTTTGGTAATGAATTGGGATGTTCAAAGTGGCAGGGAATTCTTTGAAGACTAATTGAGAAATGTCTCATCTGCTGCAACTATCCAGAAAGATTACCTTTTTCCTAAGCAAAGGAAAGGAAGAAGTTTTTTTTTTACATGCAAAATTTAATTCTTCTGAAAATCATTCTCATGACCAAAACAGCAATACGGGATACACTTAGTTTTTCAGAAATAATCAGATACAGCAAGACCCACTCTGCATCTTTCACAGACATCAACTTCTAAAACTAGGCACAGCAGAGATAAGTTTTACATTGTGACCTGAAGACATGGATGTTCCAACAAGCGGGCCTGGACTGACTATGGTTTTAAATTTGGCTTTGATTGGGTTAAATTGTCATTTATTTATTACATCCATTGTTTAGTTCTTTTTAAAAATTTTGTACTTTATGTTTTTTAATTTTTATTGTTGTGAGCCGCCCCGAGTCCTTGGGGAGAAGGGCGGCATATAAATTTAATAAATCTAATCTAATCTTTGGGGGGGGGTTAGATAAGGAAAGGAATGAGTTGCTGTGTTGTTCTATTTCCCCATTTGTATCCTCAGAGGGACTTCCAAGTACTGCCAGCATGTGGATGTAAATTAAAAAAAAAAGTGATCTCAAACTTTTCCTCTGAGCTTGAGAGATCCCTATTGTGAACAAATCCAAGCATTTTGCTTCCTTCAGCTCTTCTTCAAAGCATTCTCTGTGTTGCTTTTATCCAGCAGGCGTGGTGTTCATTCCTGTAGCAGCTCTCCAGAAGGGGAAGTGATTTTAAGCTTTTTGGCTAATTGTTGCTTTGTGCAGAGTATATAAGACTATACTTATACCATCAACATATTTAAGTTGCCCATTTGAAATATATATATCCAGTATACATAACTTAAGTGCTTTCTGAAAATAAATAAGTAAATAAATAAGGCAAGCTGCAACAATGCTTTCCTTTTCAAAAATAGCCCTTTAGGGAGGGAATATAAAAGGACTAGATGCCAGCAGATGTGAACATGCTGAGTCCTGGCTCCGGTTCTCCTTGATCTTCTGCAGCTGTCATCTAACACAGCAGGGTAAGAAATTGAAACATAATTTCATGAATGCACCTGCATTCTGGGTAGATATTGGTTAGCAAAAAAAGATACAGGAAAAATAAGATGGGATCCAGCAACAGAAGTAATAACTTTGAATGGAGGCTTATCAGAAAAATGACTTTTACAACAATGAAAGAAAGAATATAATTGGGCCCATGCATTTGCTAAGCGATGGTTGCTTAACTATGGTTCATGGAATAAACCACAGTTAGTTGGATTTAGAAAACACAGGAAGCCACATAGTAGAGAAAAACAGTAAGACCATCCAGGCTGAAAATATTTCAACTATGGATGAGCCAGCTCACCTTCTGCAACTTGCAGTGAAAAATTTGTGATCTTTTTGGATCTTGTGAGTCCAGTGTAGAAACTCACATGTTCTTGGAAATAGGAGTCTTATATGAGTTTATTTACTTTTTAAAATTTATTTTCACAGCAGCCAATTATTTGTAGAATTTTGGAAATGCCATTACCACCATCAACAACAGTGCTCTACTAATACAAACTCTAGTTTATCCTGGGTTGCATTGTATCAGTCAATTTCAACAGGACAGCCTACCTATCAAACTCATATGTTTCAACTTTTAATTTGAGCCATGCATATCAATAATTCTGGCAAAATACTTAATAAAATAAAAAAATGTTGCAAAAGAAAATGATTTTTTAAAAAATGAGTAGGATTACTGTTTTATAGCCGTTACCTGAGAAGATACCAAATTCTTTAAATATTTGGAAGAATGTCACTATGGTAACATGTTTCACCTGAACTGTTATTTTAATCAGCTTCATTACAATTAATCCAAGATATTTTATTGCTATTTTTACATTCATAGAAAAACACAGAAAAAAACAAAATATTAACACATTGTATTTTAATTTGTGTTTAAATATTGAGAAAAATGGACATTTCAGTTTTATCTATTTTTGTAAATGGATACTGGAGCTGCAATATTATGCAGCTTATTCTGAACTAGTTTTGAATTATTTCAGCAAGATTAATTTTTTAGAAAACCTGGTAAAGAGAGCTAAAAGAAAGGTAGGGATGGATGTTGTAGCGAAGTCTGATGATTTTATAAGATGATGAAGGCCTGGTGAGACAAACTGGGTTATTGAAAATACATTGTTTACTGGAAACCATTAGCATCATTACTAGGCATAGGTAGCATTAAGAATTCAGACACACCAGGCAAAAGTCATTTGTTTCCTACAACTATCAGCTGTATCAGTGGTAGAGATATATTCTGGTGAAGTATCAATCTTGTTGCTACTAAATATTGAGAATTTAGCAGGTTGTTACTACCAAATGAATTCAACATTTGGTAATATCAGGGCTGGGTGTTCTGGGACAATAGAATTCTGCCACTTTCAAGGCTCGAAGCTGCTGTGGCTAAATCCGCACAAACCACTCTTTGGCTTTAACACAATGAGCCCAATTCATTATATAGGGAGTTATATTAAAAGGGTATTGTATATGTTCCATGCATCTTGTTGACAACCTGGATTGTTTCTCCTGTTAGTCCAACCTAAATCCTTGACATTCACTCTATATCACAGCATAGTCCAACCAAAGATTAAATAAGTAAAATAAATGCCACTTAGAGCACAAATTATTTCTGGGATTCTTGGATGGGGGGGGGGAGGAAACAATCCTATTTGCCTCCAGGGTAAAACCTTGATGCTCACAGCACACTGATCTACAATTATCTGATTCTACAGGCAAAAGGGATAAGAAAAATGTTAATCATACAGCTCATTGCTTTAAAAGCCTTCCCCCATTGCATTCTTAATTTAGTTGTAGAATGAGCTGTTTGCCAGTGTTCTAATGATAGATCTCTCTTCTTCATTATGCATTGGTTAACAAGCTATTTAAAAAAGCTAACAATAACTGCAGCTGGAGCAGCTGGTGATAGTTCTGCAGAGGAACATGCATTCAATACTTTAAAAGGGTGAGAAAAACCCTTTACATGAAAAGATGCCCCTTGTTTCTGGAATTTGCTTTTTTTGGGGGGGGGGAAGCAATTTTTATACAAGTAGTCTTCACCTTCACGACCACCAATTGTGTTCAGAATTTCCACTGCTCAGTAAGTGGAATAACACAGTGTTATGACCTATTTTTTGCCATGTTTTGAAAGTGAATCACTGCAGTGACTCATGTAGCCGTTAAGTAAATTTGGCTATTCCTATTGATTTTACTTATGAGAAATCAGTTGGAAAGGCTGCAAACGATGATCATGTAACTCTGGGATGCTGCAGCCACCATAAATGCCAAGCACCTGAATTTTAATCATAAAATTATGGAGTTGCTACAACAATTATAAGTGCAAGGAACTGTTCTCAGTGTGTTGTAACTTCAAATGGTCACTAAATGAATGGTTGCAAGTCAAGGACAAGCGCACACATTGTTTTTAAAAGATCAGCTGAAATGAAACCACATGGTGCAATAACTTCTACTTACAACCAGCCAACCTGTCCTCAGAAAGAGAACTACTCCAAAGATGTTAATCATACAGGAAGTAAAGACTCCATCCCATGTTCCAAAAAGCACTGGTTCCCAAACAAAAAGATCTATTTTCCACCAAGGTTTGTTAGGCATCTGATAACCCTGAGGGGGGAAAAAAGAACTTTTAAATTCCTAAATAAGGTGGCAAAGCAGTAGAAAAATCCATACCTGCCAGATACCTTGTACCAGAACATGCACATCAAAGTTTTTTATAACTAACTTTACATCTAAGTTTGATATATTATTATATCATAAGCTATGATTTACCATGGCTTGTTGAACACCCAATAGTGACTGGAGTCACGCTTGCAATACGTGGAATCACACAGGAGCAGCCTCTTTTTGAAGCATTAAAGCAGCTCTGGTTTTTACATGGTTCCCATGTCTTGTGAAACAGCTTTCAATCACAAAATATGTTGATGTAACCATTATGTAGGTAGTCCTCAAGTTATGACCGTATTGGAGCCTGCCCATCATGGTCGTAATTTTGATGGCTGTAAATAGGATTACCCATGTGGCCTATCTGTTTTTAATGACCTTTTTGTGATGGTTGTTAAGTGAAAACCATGGTCGTTAAGCAAATCCGTTTGCTATGCGCCATTTTTGTTAAAAACCAGTAATAAAAGCCAAACCATGATAAAAGGCAGTCATGTCACCGTGGGACTCTATAAACAGCTACAATACAGCCTGGCTGCCAAGCACCGGTGTGGTCACGTGACCAGGGAGGGAGGACAACCATTTTAAGTACCCGCAAGTATATCCATCTTAATTTCAGTCATTAAGCAAGCAGTCAGAAGTCAAGGGCTACCTGTAGTTTAGTACCATCTGTGAATCCACTCTATTTTAAAAGAAAATGGTTTCTGGATAAATTATAATGGAAGTTTTTATGGATAGTTATTGCACTGGGATTCTGTCACAAACACAAGATGACTTCCTAGTTTTCCAAATTTTGTTCAGCATTTACACTTGTCACACTAAGAGTGAGCAGAATACTCTCCTGATCATAAGCAAGTAAAATAAAATATTGTACAAGTATTTTGATGACCTTTTTTTTAAAAAAGTTATTCTTACATTTATGATCTAATTATTTTGTAAAAAAAAAACAAACCTAGGAATTAATATGGGCCAATTTTATAGTATATATAAAAATCTATATGAAAAATAGGGAAGAAAATCTTTTTGCAATTAGTCCTTGACTTACGATGGGTCATTTAGCAACCAAAGTTACAACCTATCTGAAAAAGGGGACTTATGACTCATATCTGAAGTTCTGAGAGTCAGAGTCATGTGACTGCTCTTTAGAAATTTGAGCAACACAAACACATTCATGGCTGTCTGCAGCATCCTGCAGTCACATGATTGCATTTGGCAACCATTTTGCTGAAAACTGCCACTTCGGGTTTACGGCAAAATGTACTCTTAGTGAATGATGCACTTACGACTGCAATGTTCACTTGACAACCATAGTGTTCACTGAACAATCACTACAAAAATGTTGTAAAATCTAGTCAGCCATATGACCAACATATTTTATGATCACCACACAAAAGAGCATAATGAGCAGGCTCTATTATGGTCATATGTCAAAGGTCTACCTGTATTCCATTACATCCTTCGTCCTGCAAGGTCTCAGAAGGCAGAACTGAGTTGGTAAATAAAATATAAGCCTTCTTAACATACCTGCTTGGCTTCTTCGATAAAAAGTTCTTGCACATGCCCATCACTTCTCATGCTCGTCCTGACTTGGGGCAGAAATGTTCTGCTTTTCACCTTGGATGGTTCTGCCATGACAAAGACAAGCCACTGCAGAGAGATCTCCAGGTCAGCTATCATGCCCAGATGAATCCCTGTAAGAATAAGATGTGTCCAGCAGATGTTTCGTGGCTTTACATCAGCCCAGCTTGGCAGAAACACAAGTTACTGTCACCTTATAACACATATTGACATAACCAGGTTTCACTGAAGTGGAGGAATAAAACTGGAATAAAAATAGCATAAAATACAATGCTTGTGTATGATAGCCTGAAGAAGACATTAATATTAAGGCTTATGCACCTATCTGAATGCTAATCTGGTTTTGCTTCTCCCCACTGTGCTGACTTCCCTAATGCCTTGCAACGCACCAGCGTGAAAAATATATCTTCAAGTCAAGCTTGATAGCCACGATGTTTTCTTGGCAGCAGTGCAGGTTTGCTATGCACTCTTTCCAGGGTTTTTTTTTTCAACTTCCCAGTCTTGTCAATAGTCCTGAATTCTCTGTGGGAGACCAGGGAATTGATCTATGCAAGAATTAACCAGGTGTTGTCCTACTTAGCTTACCACCCCACAGAAAGTCGGCTAGAAGCTGCTACATGCGGAAACACCCACAAGAGAATGATAAAGAAAAACACTGCCCATAAGTAAGCAGAAGAAAAAGAGGAGGAGCTACGGAAGGAATGTAAAACTGAACGTTCTTAGTTTCAGGAAAGAAGACGGAAAGACTTTGTTGAGCATATAGTACAGACATGTCAAACACAAGGCCCGGGGGCCGGATTCGGCCCGCGAAGTGGCTTCATGTGGCCCGCAAAGCTATCCTGGAAACAGTGAGGGAACGGCCCCCACTGCCTTGGCCCTGGCCCAGAGACCCTCCTTCTGCCAGAGACCCTCAGATCTGTCCCACTCCTGCCCAGGCCCCCATAGGCACCCTTGATGCGAACGATGTAGAGCTGACCACGCCCACCCAGTAGGCCATACACACTCTAGCCACACCCACCCAGTAGGCCACGCCCACCCAGTAGGCCACACCCACCCGGCCCCCTGAGGGCAACTGCAATGTTGATGCGGCCCTCAATGAAATGGAGTTTGACACCCCTGATATAGTAGAAGAGCAATGATTTCATTTACTCCTTTCTTACACCTGGAAAAGGAGCTTATGATTTTCAGATATTAACCAGAACTCCAGGCTAGCTGGAGTTGGTTCTGCAACAACCTGATTATCAATTTGAAGCTCAAATCTTGCCATCACCATCCTTCTCATCGGGGCAATATTTCTCCTTATCCTTTCTGCCTTACAGCTGCTTTCCTACAAACTATATTGCCCACTGAGTTTATCTAGTGCACTAAACTGTGTTGGGTAACTGGGTTCACAAATCATATTGCCTTGAGTTCAGGCTTTTCTCACATATTGTTAAGGTATTCCTGCACTCTGTGCAAACTTCCTGTGAAGCTGAATTGAAGCAGTTAAGGTTTATTGATTTCCTAGTGCTTATTCTCCTTTCAGTGGAAAGAAAGAATCTTTGCCAGCCACCACCACCCTTGCTGTTTTTTCAGTGTTACTGAGGCTTCACACAGGGAAGAGAGCAGCAGGGAGCAATGAACTTACAACACAAAAGGAAAAAAAAATGCAAATCAGTTAGGAAAGTAAAATGTCAGGCAGCTTTAAAAAAAATCCAACAGAAAGATGTAAGTAGAAATTTTATTTTGCAAAAACTGAAATGCTTTTTGCATGGTGAAATGCTTCTAGAAAAAGCAAAAATAAAATGAATATTTCTAGGGATGACTATTCCAATGCTTTGTGTTCCCAAGGGATTTGTTTACTGTAATGATGTGGCATTACAGTGATCTAGTGTAGTGTATCTAGTGTATCTAGTGATACATGAAGAGAAATACATTTACACAAAGCAATTATTCTAGTACTCTGGAAAAATATGAAAACTGATTCCAACTAATTTTCAAAGAATGGCTGTGAAACCCAAAGTGACGTATTGCAACTCATTTTTCTTTAACATTCACATTGGGAATATTATTTGGGAAGAATTCGATCCTGTGACTCCGGAAGAAGTGGACAGGATCATGGGGAAGCTGAGTTCCACCACTTGTTTACTGGACCCGTGCCCCTCCTGGCTGGTTTATGCAGCGCGGGAGGGGACATGGGGCTGGCTCCAGGCAGTAATAACTGCTTCTTTGAGAGAGGGCAGCTTCCCCACTGCCTTGAAGGAGGCGGTGGTGAGGCCCCTCCTCAAGAAGCCTGCCCTGGACCCGGCTATTTTAAATAACTATCGTCCGGTCTCCAACCTTCGCTTTTTAGCGAAGGTTGTTGAGAGTGTGGTGGCTCATCAGCTTCCTCTGTTCCTGGAGGAAGCGGATTATCTGGACCCCTACCAATCGGGCTTTAGGCCCGGGTACAGCACGGAGACGGCATTGGTCGCACTGGTGAACGATCTCTGGCGGGCTCGGGACAGGGGTTGCTCCTCTGTCCTAATCCTATTAGACCTCTCAGCGGCTTTTGATACCATCGACCATGGTATCTTACTGCGGCGCCTCAGGGGGTTGGGAGTGGGTGGCACTGTTTTACAGTGGTTCTCCTCCTACCTTCTGGGTCGTTTGCAGTCAGTGCTGACAGGGGGACAGAGGTCGGCCTCGAGGCCTCTCGTTTGTCGAGTCCCTCAGGGGTCGGTCTTCTCACCTCTCCTGTTCAACATCTATATGAAGCCGCTGGGCAAGATCATTCGTGGTTTTGGGGTGGGGTATCATCAGTACGCTGATGATACCCAGCTTTTTATTTCCACCCCAGATCAACTCAGTGATGCCCTCTCCGTGATGTCCCATTGCCTGGAGGTGGTGAGGGTCTGGATGGGGAGGAAGAGGCTTCGTCTAAATCCTGACAAGACCGAGTGGCTGTGCGTACCGGCATCTCGGGTTGTCCATTCTATTTCATCTTTATCTATAGGGGGTGAGGTGTTACCCCCCGTAGATAGGGCTCGCAACTTGGGCATCCTCCTTGATTCGCAGCTCAATTTTGAAGATCATATAGGAGCTGTGACCAGGGGGGCTTTTGCCCAGGTTCGCCTGGTGCGCCAGTTGCGGCCCTATTTGGACCGGGACGCCTTACGCACAGTCACTCATGCGCTCATGACCTCTCGGATAGACTACTGCAACGCTCTCTACATGGGGCTGCCCTTGAATACCACTCGGAGGCTCCAGCTGGTGCAGAATGCAGCCGCGCGAGTTGTGATGGGGGTTTCCTGATACTCCCATGTAACACCTCTGCTCCGTGAGCTGCATTGGCTTCCAGTTGTCTTCCGAGTGAGATTCAAGGTGGTGGTGATGACCTATAAAGCCCTAAATGGCATGGGTCTGGGTTATTTACGGGAGCACCTTTTGCCGGCGTTAACCTCCCATCATCCTGTGCGCTCCCACAGAGAGGACCTCCTCAGGGTGCCATCGGTCAAGGAATGTCGACTGGTGGCCCCCCAGGAGGAGAGCATTCTCTGTGGGCGCGCCTGCCCTCTGGAATCAGCTTCCGGTTGAGCTCCGGATGGCTCCCGACCTTCGCTCGTTTCGTCGCGACCTGAAGACTTGGTTGTTTGAACAGGCCGGCCTGGACTGAGGGATTGGATTTTAGTGTTTAAATTTTAAAAAAATTTAAATTTTAGATTGTATTTATTACTTAGGGCTATTGGTTTAATCTTATTTTAATTTTTATACCTTGCATGTTGTTAGCGTTTTAATTGCCCTGTACACCTCCCCGAGTCCTTGGAGAGGGGCGGTATATAAATCTAATAAAATAAAATAAATAAAATAAAATAAATATCTGACTTTTTTCTTTCTCTCCCCATCTGTTCCTAGATGCCAAGGAACAGATAGACAGTTATTAAAAATGTAACCTGATTGCTTGCAAAGGGCTTTTGATCTCTGAGCAAGAATTGCCTGTGAGTCAGAGTGTTCTGATGCCCAGCCTTTCTTTAACAGGATATGCACATGAAGTCCATATAAATTTAGTCTGAAACAGGATTATTTCAGAAAGATTAGCTGCCTGACTCCATATATTATGTAAAACTGCTATAAAACACAAAAGCTGGTTCACATATTACACTAAATTAAGCTTGTGTCAGATGAGTGGTTCTATAAATCAAATCAATCAATCAATCAATAGGCAAGCTATAGCTAATAATGGTTTACAAAGAAGTTATAAACAGCAGGTTCTGCTGTACTGAAGCGGTATGGGTTACTCAGATATGCACTGAGCCTTCCTCTTAAATGAATGAGTATTCAACTGAATTTGAAAGTGTCTTTATTTATTATCAATAAACTTGGAAATCTTTCAAAACATCTGCGGAGCTCTCATTGAATTGCTGGTATCTTTATAAATGTTCTCTTTCTACCTAAGGTTCTTTTTTCTCAGGACTTCATCAGACAATAGTTTTACACAGCTGTATTAAAACTTGTTTTCTTTGTTCAACCAGCTGTCACTGTAACTTCAATCTTGTATTGTTTGGTTTATCTTTTATTTGGGTTCAGCCTCTAATTTGGAAATGTTGCTGACATTTTTATTTGTGGGTGATTTTATGTATATGCGGCAATTTATCATTGCTGTCCAATTCGTATATACAAATAAAAATATACACATCTGCATTTAGTCTTATTATAGTGCACCACTAAAGTCCCAGAGCAAACTACTACCTGGTAAAGATCAGATTGCTCTGAACAACTGATTGGGAATGAGAAGCCAGACATTCATTTTTGGCAATCTCTTTTCATATTCATCCTTAATAACTTTTTAAAGTTTGTTCCATAGGTTCTCTGCTTGTCTATCAAAGAGATTCAGGGTATCAAAGCAACTCCTGAGTCTGCAAATTAAACATACCTGTTATTCAAATAACTTGGTTTCTGATCCTCTCACCATCTTGCAGCCCTCCTCCGAACTCACCCCACTTTGTCACTGCCCTTTCTGAACTACAGTACACAGAATTAAATACAAGGGTCTGATCAAGGCAAAGCACAGTGGCATAATTACTTCTTGTGATCTGGATTCTGTTTCCATTAATATATCCTAAAAAAGCAAGTACATCACGCTGCTGGTTCATGCTTACCATGTGATCACCTAGAACGCCCAGATTCTATTCATTACTGCCAAGCCAGAACTTCTTCCCCCATCTGTACTTGTACCTTTTATTTTTTATTTTCTCCTCACATGCAAGATTTTATATTTATCTGTGTTAAATTTAATCCTGTTTGCTTCAGCCCACTGTTCAAACCTGTCTAGAAGTTTTCAAATCTTCTCTTCCAAAGCGTTGGCCATTTCTGGTTTTGTATCAGCTGCAAATTTGATAATCATTTACTCAACCGCTTCATCCAGGTTATTAATAAATTGTTGAATAGCACAGAGCCCAGGGCTGAGTCCTGTTGCATTCAACACAGTAGAACTTTCCAATGTCAAGCCATTTATGAGTATTTCTGAGTGGAATTATTCAGCCAATTCTGAATCCATTACAGTTCTATCATTGGGAGCGTATTCTACCATTTTATTAATGTCAAATGCTTTGATGGGATCAAGATATGCTTTGTTACAGCAATTTCCCCAATCTAATAAGATAATATGTCAATGAAAAATGAAGATAAGGTTAATGTGGCATGACTGTTTATGCAAAATCCTTGCAGGCTCTTGTTAATTGTTGCATTGCTCTCCAAGTGCTCATAAATATGCTCTTTAACAGTCTTTTCAAGGACCTTGTCCACAACGGACTTTATATTAATTTATCTGTCCTATGTACAAAGGTGGTAGCCTGGTGAGATTAGGTCTGTCTGGATTTCTACTGCTGAGAAGCAAGCATAATCTTGAGATGCCACTTTATCATATATAGTTAGTAAATCTATTGCTTAGGCATGACCAAAAATAGTACACCTATTTATTACCCAATGCTAGGGCTATCACCTGGCCTGAAAGACGTATCTCTCTGCTGTTATCTAATGGTCTTAGGAATTTCTGAAATCTGAATATGGTAGCTGTATCAGAGAAAGCCAGGTTGTCAATATTTAATTTATATTAAACAAGCAACTGGATTCAAAATTTGCAATTCTATAAACATGCATTTTAAAAACTACATGTGCAGTAGAAAGCTGAGGTAATATAAAAGCTGAATTAAATTAATTAATGAAAAAACTGGCCAATCTACAACGTGAAAACAGTTTCATATCCATATAGTGATAAAGAGAGAAAGGCCTTAGATCAAGATACAATAATCAATGGCTTTTCTGATTCGAGCTCAAAGATGCTTGTAGGAAGCACACTACAATAATAATGGAGGACTTTAACTATTTTGACATCAACTGGGAAACAAACTCTGAACCCAGTGGAAGATCAAACAGATTCCTGACAAGCCTAGAAGACAACTTTGTCTCCCAAAACATAGAGAAGGCAATGAAAGGATCGGTCTTAGTGGATCTATCACTAACAAAATTCTCACTAAGAGAAATGAAATTGTAGAAGCGGTTGAAATTACAGGAACCTTGGGAGAATGACCATGTGATATTGGAATTCAACATAATACAAGCACAAGAGAATTGGAAAAAAAAAGTCAAAACTTTAAGAACATCTGGAGAAATAATCCGCATATGTAATAATACTGATCCTGACTGATTAGTGCTTGTATGGATCAGAGCTTACTCCCGGTTATAGAACCCTGTCCAATGAAGTTGCCAAAATAGTGAAGACGTTAACACTGCTAAAAAAATAAATTCTTAAGTCTTATGTGCTGTATTTCCTTGTAGTATGTGATCATAGGCAAAAGCATTCACACAGATGAGTGGTCAAGTTTGTTACAGGCAGCATGTGCACAAAAGGCAATCATGTTCTACTCCAGCGGCTCCCAACCTTTTCTATACCCCGCACCCCTAGAACGCTTCTGATATATTCTCGCACCCCTTATAAAAGTTCAAAATAACGGCAACAAATTATGCATATACATTATAATTTTTAAAACCCAAGTTTTCACACTCCCTGGACTATCATCTCACACCCCTGGTTGGGAACCTCTGTTCCACTCACTACATTCACCCTCCCGGCCTCCCCTAAAAAAAATCCTACAGATCCCTAATTTCCCAGCTTACAGGGCTGCCTGCAGCCTTGTTCATTTTAAGGCATTTCAATAATAAAATCTTCAATAAAACCTTTCGGAGACAGGGTTACCGCACCTTCAACTGCTTAGACGGCAGTGTTTCTCAACCCGTGCAACACGGAGATGTACGGACTTCAACTCCCAGAATCCCCCAGCAAACTGTACGGGCTGGGGAATTCTGGGAGTTGAAGTCCACCCGTCTTCAAGCGGGCAAGCTTGAGAAACGCTGGCTTTCAGAGTAACCAAATCCCGGCTAATTTTCCAAGGGAGCGTTCGAGAGGAAGACGTTTCCAACTACACCAGGGGTCTTCAAACTTGGCCCTTTTATGACTTGTGGACTTCAACTCCCAGAATTCCTCAGCCAGCGTGGCTGGCTGAGGAATTCTGGGAGTTGAAGTCCACAAGTCATAAAAGGGCCAAGTTTGAAGACCCCTGAACTACATACACACTGGGAAGAAGCGGGCGAGGAGGGTTCGCGCGACGCAGATGCCGAAAGAACCGGAGAGAGCCGTCCTGACGCGCGCAGTCACTCAACTCCCGAGCTTTTCCCGTGTGGGTGGAGCCCCTTTGGGCGGGCTCGGCTCCTACCGACCGTGACGAGGCAGCCGGGCAAGAAACAGACCCAACCCCACGCTGCAACGTCGGCGGCGGTTTCCTGGATCCTGGAGCCACCTGTCCCGGATTGCCCATCTTCCCTCCCCTCCTGTTTCAGACGGAGCCGGTCAGAGCCTTTCCCCAAACGAGGGAAACGAGCCTCTTCCCGCCTCTTCCGAAGCTTTGCTTGAGTCTGTCCCGCTCTTGCCCCACGGACGCCGGGCTGGCTCCCTCTTCAGACGGGCGCGAGGGGCAGCTTTCCCTCGGCGTCCTTCGGCTGAGCCGCTCCCTCCTCCTGCAATCCCTCCGTCCGGAACCACCCTAATTACGGGGGGGGGGGGTTCCCAAGCGCTCACCCGTCGTCTTCTGCCCCGGGTGCACCGAGGCAGCCTCCTCGCCTCATTTGCTGAGCAATCTGGATGGCTTCCCTCCTGGGTTGCCACGTGGGCTGGCCTGTGGGTGGCTCTTTATGGGGCAGGAAGGGCTATTTCCAGGATGTTTGCTCTTGTTTTGGCTCTCCTCCCCTTTCTTTCTTTCTTTCTTTCTTTCTTTCTTTCTTTCTTTCTTTCTTTCTTTCTTTCTTTCTTTCTTTCTTTCTTTCTTTCTTCTTTCTTTCTTTCTTTCTTTCTTCCTCCTTCCTTCCTTCTTTCTTTCTTTCTTTCTTTCTTTCTTTCTTTCTTCTTCCTTCCTTCCTTCCTTCCTTCCTTCCTTCCTTCCTTCCTTCCTTCCCTCCCTCCCTCCCTTCCTTCCTTCCTTCCCTTTTCTGGGGACTTGCCAAGAGGAATATTCGAGCCTCTTCCTGGGGTTGCGGAAGGAAAAGAAAGACTAGGGGTAACAGGATAGCAGTGTTCCAATATTTGAGGGGCTCCCACAAAGAAGAGGGGTGTGTGTGTGTGTGTGTCAAACTATTTTCCAAAGCACCAAAAGGCAAGGTGAGAAACAATGGATAAGGAAACTAACCAGGGAGAGGAGTAATCTAGAATGAGCTAAGGAGAAATTTCCTGACAGTGAGAGCAATCAACCAATGGAAAGGCTTGCCTTCAGAAATTGTGGGTGCTCTCATCACCGGCGGCTTTCAAAAAGAGTATGGGGCAATCACTTATCTGAAATGGTAGAAGGTCTCCTGCTCGGGCAGGGGGTTGGACTAGACGCAGGGGTGTCAAACTCCATTTCATTGAGGGCCGCATCAGCATTGCGGTTGCCCTCAGGGGGCCAGGTGGGTGTGGCCAGGATGGGCGTGGCCTACTGGGTGGGCGTGGCTAGAGCACGTATGGCCTACTGGGTGGGCGTGGCCAGCTCTACATCGTTCGCATCAAGGGTGCCTATGGGGGCCTGGGCAGGAGTGGGAAAGATCTGAGGGTCTCTGGCATGAGGGGGGGTCTCTGGGTGAGGACCAAGGCAGTGGGGGCCGTTCCCTCACTGTTTCCAGGATGGCTTCGCGGGCCACATGAAACCACTTTGCGGGCCGGATCGGGCCCCCGGGCCTTGTGTTTGACATGTCTGGACTAGAAGGTCTCCAAGGTCCCTTCCAACTCTTTATTATTCCATGTTCTAGGAAAGACCACACACCCTTCATCTGACAGATGGTGGCCCAGTGGCTGCTCTTGAACATCTTGGGGATGTGCATTATGGTCTGGGAGTGAGGAGAAAGGTTATCTCAGTTTTGGAGATGAATTAAAAGACAAAGAAAAAGAGCCAAACTAAAACTTTTCCAAGGGGCAACTCTTGAGTGGGCGTACAGGTAGTCCTTGACTTAAGACCACAATGAAGCCCAACATTTCTGTTGTTAAGCAAGGCAGTTAAGTGAATTTTGCTCCATTTTATGACCTGGGACAGTGCAGCCATCATGCCATTTGCCAGGTGCCCAAATTTTAATCACATGGCCATGGTGATGCTGCAACAGTCATAAGAGTGAAAAACAGTCATAAGTGCTGTTGTAACTTCGAATGGTCACTAAATGAATGGTTGTATGTTGAGGCCAATTTCAAACAGATAACCTTGACCACAGTTCTTTAGGGAGGGAAGGAAATGCTTTTTAATACTTCAGTTAATCTTTAAATAAATAAATCCTGTTATTAAACATTTTGTGGCAAATGATGTTCATTGATGTATTATTAATGATTCAGCAAGGGCACTGAATATCTGGAATATTTATAAAATCTGATTTTGTAATTTGGTTTTGTTGTTTTCAAGGGTGCATCTGGTATTTTCACAGCAACTGATGTGTATGGAAGGAGAGGGGGAGACAGTGGAGGCTGAAGTAGATAAAATATTCAGTTACGTAGATTTCTTTTAGTAAATCATTTAATAGAAACTAGATTTTACATTTCAGTTCTATAGGTAACCATAAAAAAATGGAAAACCAATGTTGTACAAAAAAGGATCGTACTTTGACACTGTCTTGGCTGTCGTGATAAACTTTAAGAACTTTACTGATTAATTAATCAGCTGATCTCTTTTTGTTGCTGTTAACTAGCTTTGAATCCTGAAATTCCCTTTTCTCAAAAGACAGGCAAGTTCACTATAAGGTTGACTCAGCCTTCCATCCTTCCGAGGTAGGTAAAATGAGGACCCAGATTGTTGGGGGCAATTAAGCTGACTTTGTAATAATACAGCTTGGGGGTGTGTGTGAAAGCCCTAACAAGCAGGCATATACATAGAATGAAGGCTACTGCTAAGCTTGTAAGCCGCCCTGAGTCTTCGGAGAAGGGCGGGATATAAATGGAATTAAAAAATAAAATAAAAAAAAATTTTATTCTTGATTTTCTCATTAATTCTTAGAATAGTCTGTTTGTAGCATAGAAAAATGATAATTGGTAACTTTAAGCATTGTTAAGCCCTTAATGAATTTATTCAGGCTGTTGCCAAA
Organism: Vipera ursinii; assembly: GCF_947247035.1. Taxonomy (NCBI): domain Eukaryota; kingdom Metazoa; phylum Chordata; class Lepidosauria; order Squamata; family Viperidae; genus Vipera; species Vipera ursinii. Next base: position 130,952,144 of record NC_139512.1, read on the forward strand.
ATGATAAGACTTCCCACAAATGCCAGCTTTTATAAATATATTGTGTATCACAGACAAATATTAGCTGAAAGAGAGATGGTCGATCAAATATTTCTTAAGATAATGTTTTCCAAACGCGGTCAATGATACTTTTTTTTACTATAATGAAGTACAAAAACAGTATTTTGAAATTATATTAGGAGCCTTTGGGACAGAATACATCTACCAGGCTATTAGTAGTTTGTTTTTGTCTCTTTACAAAATATTAGCTGTCTTGCTGAGGAAATTATTTTACTTGTTCTTCAAACAGCTTTGCAGTTTGTTTAGCTTATGCACTGACAGATTGTCCAATTTTCCCCCCCCCCCCATTGCATAGAGGAAACTTGAGTTAAGCACATTCTGATCTCCTGGAAATTGTCTCCTGGAGCAAAGAATGCTTCCAAGGCATTTTAAGGGTCTAATAAGAATTGTGGAAATACTAAGATGGTTTGCAGTAGAAAAAAAAACCACAATCAAGTGGCTAAGCACCGACAACATAAGGCCCACCCACTTTGAATGATTTTTTTTAGAATCATAAAGAATGCAATTCACAGTTCTAAGTGATAGTTCAAGTTGATCTGAAACTTTGATGGCAGAATATTTGACAAAAGTGATATCCAGATGGCATATAATTGTATTTTGTTCATTATTTATTACAGTTTTCCTAATCCCCCTTTACAGTCCAGATTTTCAGAGCACATTGCCAAGTGTTTCTAATCATGACAAAATAGCAATAACTAGAACACACGCCAGCTTAAAAGCATTAAAGATGGTAAAAAAAACATCATCAGAAAATATAAAACTCCTGGCCAAATGAAAATATCCCCTTGTGCAGAAAAAAAAAATCAGGATGAATGAGGTTCCTGGGAGAGGGCTTTCTGTAACTGCAGAGGTCAGGAGAAAATATTGTTCTTTTCTGCTGCCACCCATCTTCTCTCAAATACCTTGCTCCTTCTGATTCATAGTTTCCTTCTGTCTTTCCCTGTGTGACTTTCCTGTCTCTTCCTAAGAGCAACCAAGAAAGGATAGACAGCTCTTAGCAAGATCTAATATCATTACTCATAGATCTTAATTAACCGAAGGGTTCCATTGCTCATTCCCTTAGGTAAGCTGCAGCACACTGAGCTATGTTTCAAATAAAAGTAGCAGGCAAGACTTGAAATTCCTGGCACTGTAACTTACATTCTGGAAAAAAAAACATTACAAATTAAAGCATTGTAGATGTTTTGTCTGTTAATTAACCTTGTTAACCAGTCATTTACAGTATAAAACAGAAAAAATATTGTTAAAACTGGATATATTAACATCAAAATAAAATAACAGAGGATTAGAAATGCTAAATGTGAAGTTTGTAAGTTAACAAATAATTCAGTCTGTTTTGCAGAAAGTGCATTTCAGACTCAATAGACAGAGAAAAGGCTTAATTCTGAGTTAAAGTACATTAAATCTACAGCAAATCTGTGTGTGTGTGTGCGTGTGTGTGTGTGTGTGTGTGTGTAAATACTCTGCTAAACAAACTGGATTTTCTTGTATTTCTTTTGAAGACGTTTTGCTTCTCATCCAAGAAGCTTCTTCAGCTCTGACTGGATGGTGGGGAGTGGAAGGATTTATATTGCTTGCAGACAGATGTTCATTTGCATTCCTTTAGAGAGTCCTTGAAACCATTTGGAGGTTTACCTGTGTCTTCAGTCACCTGAGTAGTGCAAATGTGTGTGGAGCTTTCTTGGCTGCAGGATGGTTGTTGTTGTTTTTTTCTCATCCAAGAAGCTACTTGGATGCGAAACGTCTTGGAAGTGAAATGTCTTCAAAAAAAACACAAGTCCAGTTGCCTCCTGAAAAAAGCACCTTTGGGACATTGACTTCGCTTGTCAGAAGCCAGCTGGTAAGGTCGTAAATGGTGACCACATGACCTCAGGTTGCTGCAACTGTCAAAAATACATTCTAGTTGCCTAACAGTCAAATTTCAATCATGAAACCGTGGGGATGCTGCAACAATTGTAAATGCGAGGACCAGTTATAAGTCACTTTTTTAAGTGCTGTTGTAAGTTTGAGTGGTGACTAAGGGAATGGTTGTGAGTCAAGGACTATGTGAATAGCCATGACATTCCCTAGTACTCTCCTATCCAAGTTACCCTTCTTCTGACTCAGACAAGAGTTCAAATACTGCCACAGCTGAGACACCTATTAATACTATGGTAAAAAAGGTAAAGGAGTCCCTACAGATTTTACTCTGCTATTCGACTATAGGGGGCGGTGCTCATCTCTGTTTCATCATTGCAGTCCAAAGTCATTTCCATGTTCATGTGGCCAGTATGATGTCATGTAGTGCTGTTACTTTCCCACCAAAGTGGTACCTATTCATCTACTTGCATTTGCATCCTTTAGGTTGGCAGGAACTGGAGCAAGGACAGGAGTTCACCCGTTGCATGGTGCTCGGGTCTCTAACCTGGGCTGCCAGTTTTCCAGCTGACAAGCCCAATGTCTTAATCTCTGAGCCATCGCACCACCCCTTTAATACCATGAGTATACTATTATTATAATATCTGGAGAAGTCTTCCCCCAAGTCAGTTTCATACTGTGTAGACAAAGCACAGTGACCAGGTTTCAAAACAGCTTCACATATAGAACTTATGATAACCAAGGTGAAATTTTCATTTCCTATCATGAGTAGCTGATTTCCAATAATTGGATGTCCTAAAAGTTAGCTTTTGTCCAAAGAAAAATGGTGGTGAATTGAGCAGTGCCAAGCAGACGAAAGGGAATAGAAAACATAGCTACAAAATGTTGCAGCAAAGCTCTATAACAGAATGCAGTATTTTTAGGGCAGCAAGTTGCTACAGCAACAGCCCATCTTTCTTGCCAAATTAGTGAGAACTTTCACAGTAAAGTAGACATCCCACAGGATCTTAGAATCTGGTAAATGGGAGGCGTAGAAGGGGGAAGGGAGTCAAAATCTTGCAAATGTTAAAACAAAAAAAAAGGGACAGAAAGCTGTTCCAAACAATTATTAGCTTAGAAAGAGTAATTATGATAAATAGAAAACAGCAATTATAATAAATAGAAAAAAATATAGTTCCAAGAGAAAATGTTGATCCAAGGAAAGGCCATGATTTTTGGTTTACTTTATAAAGACCATCCCCAACTTGATGCTCTATAGAAGTGCTGAGCTACAACTTCTATTGTCTATAGCCAACATGGCCCCAATTAGCAATGCTTGATATAGGTGATGAGATTTGTGTTCAGTGCATCTGGAGAATGCTAGGTTGAAATTTTCATATAATAGATAGAGAATGCACAGTGTATCTGGTCAGTTTAAAACTATCAGAAACATGTAATCTAGGGCCATATGCCATTCTTGGCTTAGTTTCAAAAGTCCGCTGGAAGCAATTAAATTTACCCTTTGACCAAAACTATCTGTCTCTTCCGTTCCAAGGTATATCTGCAGCTTGGGATGAAGAACATGGCACCTGAAAGTGAATGAGATACAGAAAGGGGAACAATTAAGAAAGGGGAACAAATAAACAAGAAAGGTGTCAAAAAGAGCACAAAGGAGGAGGGGAATGGCATCAGCTGTTTTAACCTATGAGGACATCCTGTGTTGGATTCATTTCCACTTCCCAAAGCCCCCTGATTAATGTGACTGAAATTATTTTTAAAGTTTTGTCTCTGCTTTAAGATAGCTACTCATAGCATCGAAATAACTTCGATTACTATCATATGCAGAAGAACAGAATTTTTTTTAAAAAAAATGACAGGGACCATTGTTTCTTTGATTTCAAATAATTCAGATTTTGGGTTGACTTGGTTTTGTTATGAATAGGCTTTTCCTAAAGGGTCACCTGAGGATATGAATAGTTCTGAAAGAGATCCGAAAGTGTATGTTTTTCAGTAATTCTGTCCTGTTATATAGGTACGCTGCCTGGCACCTATCCCCTTTGCAATTGCAGTTCTCCATTTGTAGCTCCCAAAGCATTCCTAAAACAACCATTTTTCAGTGGTGTAATTTTTTGGTCAAAAACAGCAAAGTAAAAATAGGAATGAGAGTATCTATCTCTGGGGAACTGAAATGCTCTAGTTCCCACTCCAAATCCAGAACATCTATTTACAAATGGCCTGAGTGTTTGGCCCCACTCTTTCTAGTAAAGTCACTGGCTCACTAGAAGACTTACAGCAGGCAAGTGATTTTTATGTGTTTTGTGTATGCTGTCCATCTTGCCAGATGGACCACGTTGAGAGGAAGAGAAAGATACATGCTCACTGGAGATAAAACTATTCAGGCACAGCTGCTTTTTTTCTTGACTATCAGAGACAATTACACGGCAGTGAGTAATAAAGAGTAACACTGCAATAACTACGTATAGCAGACGTGATTGACCTCATGTAGGCTGGACAGGGATGGCTAAAGGGCTGGATGTGGCCTGCGGGCTGTAAAATTCCCAGGTCTGCTCAACAGGATTCTTTTCCTCCAAATGACCTCATCTTCTTCCATTATCGCAGCAATTTGTTTCCTTCGCCTATCTCTCTAGAGTCAGTGCACATCAGTGCTCAGATCGAAGTTGAGGCAAAAGAGATTAAGGCAATTGGAGGTTATGTTCCTTCTTATCGCTTGCAAGCTTGAAGAATGCAGAGAAGCAGTCAGCAAGATGAATGGCAGGAATGTTGATGGCCCCTAGATTCCAAGATCTGGTCAACTACACAGATGAGATTGGAATATGGAAGTATGGAGCATAAATGAATATTCTTTGTTTCCTCAGTGACCTGCTCAGAACATCTGGAATTGAAAAACTCTTCACGAAATAAAGAGCAGTTTAAGTAAAGAAAATAGAGAGCTCAATCAGCACATGAAAGGGCTTGAAGAGACCAGACACAACATGACTTACAAGCTCTTCCTTGCCTATGAGCAAACTGGCTGTGTTTGTATGACGTGCTAAACCAAAAAGGTCAGTTAATCTGCAAGGGCATCACCATTTTACTTCCTGTTGCCTTTGTATTTTTAAATAGGTTTTGTGGCTGACAATGTTTCCAAGCCTAACTACACTTTTGAATTTCTGAAAAACAGGGCTTTTGCTCAAGGTTGGTTTTTTTTTTAATAGGTTGCAAACTTAACTTCAGAAAGTCCACAGTGGGTTTGCTTTCAGCTTCAAGTATGCCAGTATACCAAATAGTTTAGCTAAAGAATTGCACATGATCATGGATAAAACAGCAGTACATGCAGACTCATTTGTGAAGGATAATTCCATCAGACATTAAAACCAGACAGGACACTGACTGACCTCCCCCAACAAGATCAATAGACAAATCAACAGAGCCAGATCAATAACCAGGGAGGGCATATTTAAACAAAAACATAACACAGAAACTAAACAACACTCATATCTCACAACATAAGTCACTCAAATACGTTATTAATAAGCTACAGAGCATACTGGGCAATGACACGGCACTTTTTCATGCATTGGGTGGTGGCCCCAAACTTGCATAGAGATAATCACTCAACCTGAAGCAGATTCTCACAAACAGCAAGAAACAACAGTACAAAATGCCATCATGGGAACCAGACTCTGCAACAAATCCCATTTACTTTGCCTCCACATCTACAACAACAGCACCATCACAGGCCACAACAAGCCTATAAGGTTAGAGGTGTTCCTCCTCCAATAAGTTTTGCCCCTCTGGATTCTACCTAGGACAAACAGGAAAAATTATGTGCAAAAGAAAAAATAATGATAAAGGTTGGCATCAAAATCAGACAAGGTAATGTCAAAACACTCCAATCTCTCAGGACCTTCTGACTGTTTTATAAAATGGGAACTTTAACAGCACCATCAAGTGACAAACTATTGAATTCAAACACTTCAAATGAGCTCAACAAATACAATAGGTTTTAACACAATTGTTAAATAATAAAGTACTTGTAATCTGTTTCCCATGTAACCTGTGTCTGCATAACCAAACTTTCCTGTCTTGTTCTAATCCTACTTCAATTTAGCCACGTGAGCTTCAGATCACAGAAGCTCATCTTTTAAACAAACATTATTAGTTAGAAAAGATGCTATCAGACTTGTTTTCATATGTAATATATAGAAATCAACAAAGATGTCCCGAAGGTCTTTTTTTCCAAAAAGCAACTGTATTTTCTTGGTGTTTTCTTTGAAAATGTTTCGCTTCTCATCCAAGAAACCTCTTCAGTTTGGAAGAAATATACAGCATTTCGTACTAAAATAAAAGTTGGTGAAATCCAATTGGCTCTATCTGCTGGAGACAATTGACAGATTACCCTCTTTCTAGTACACATTCTGCACCCTTAAAATATGTTCCTGGAGGCTTGAGGGGAAGAAAAAAAAAGGAAATGAAGTTAGCATGCTGCATTGGATGTCACCAGACGTGTTCCAGACAGTCCTATTCCTTAGAGAGAGAAAAAACATAATTGACTTGCATTGGTAGAAATAATTAATAGAAATATTTCATAAAATTATGAAAGGATTATTAAAGTATGCAAACAGTTTATAACTACCATTCTATATTATGTAACATCTACTTACCGGTAATCAAATTCCCGGGGAATACAATTTAATTCTTGCATTCAGTTTCATAGACTATCTTATTAAAACAACTGCAGAAGAAAACATTGTTTCAGTCTCTTTTGGCGGTATAGAAAGGTACAAATCCAAAACCAGTAATTTTATTATGGTACTATTCAGTCAAACATTGTTACTCTACTACTGTTTTGTTGCTGTGTTCTTTATATAGTGTCATCTAGGCACATGGCTGTTTGGAAAGGATGGCTATGACAGGTCCTTCATCCCAATGGCTTATGATCAAGGCTGACAATTCTAAAGTTGTGGCCTCTACAGCTACTTCGAACCATACTGCTCTATTTTTAGGCACAGAATGACCCGCTCAGTTTCCTGTCACTTTTGAGGCTGAAAAGAAACAAAATTTGTGGTGTAAACTAGCAGTCCCCAAACTTTCTGGCTTGGTGGACCAGAGGGAAGGGGAGAGGGGATGGTTCTGTGAATGGAAAGTGCGTGCACGAGTGCCCGTGCTCACGCAAATGGAGCTTTGCGTGTATGCCCATCGCTCATGCAAGTAGAACTGCACGTGCATGCTCACCCACCGCTTGGGCAGCCCAGTTCTGAACAGGTCGTGGCATGGTAGTGGGCCATAGCCTAGGGGTTGGGGACCCCTGGTATAAGCCTTAAAATAGACTTAATTCATATAAACATGTAATCCCCCCCTATTCCTGATGGAGAAAATGGGAAATCCCAGTTGAAAGTCTGCTGCAGCCTGGGCCAGTTGTTCTTATCCTAATGTAACTGCAGCTCAATTGTCTTTTCCTAAATAGTAGCGTGTGCTGATAGAAAAAAAATACGTGTAGCTCAGGGTTGAGCTGTGGGGTCCTTAGTGTTCTCTCAGCTACAACCGTTACAATTAATCAAGCTCAGATAGCATCAAGGACTCTATAGTGACATGTAGCCACAGCCATCAAAAAGTTACTAATCTCTGATCTATTAGAAAATACTATAACCATGAATATTTGGTAAAATACCTGGCAGTTGGAATTTTTTAGAGTATAAAATGAGTCATAGTTAATGTCCCGTGCTTCCTTTTTTTTCCTCTGAGAATCCAATTGCATTAAAAGAAAACTTGCTTTTCCAAGTTGTGTAGCAGGTTAAACTGCAATTCAGAGTCTACACTTTTCCCAAATTTTAAGGTGGTCTCCATTATCCCTTCCACATCACTGCATGAGGACGATAACATGTATGGAGAATTCTACATACTTGTTTCGCCCAGCTTTACTTCTCTTCTCTCCCGTGAACATTTACGCTCTGTCCCTTTATAACACAACAGACATGAGTGTGATTGTTGCTGTATAATCTACTTGTTTTTATCCAATGTATTGTACACTAGTTTTTTTAATATTAGAATTCTGAAACCACAGCATACCAGCTTGTTCTAAATATGGAGGATTTTGTTTGATTTAAAACATTGAAATGTCATTTGATCATCCTGAAGGTAAATAGCAACGTACTGCTGATGATAAAGTAGCCAGTACGGGTGACGTTCAGTTGTGCAAGCTAAAGTCTGCTCATGCAACAAAAACATAGCTCTTCCCTCATCACTTCAGCCTACCAGGCATCGCTAAAAACTACTTTGAAGCACTGAGGAACGCCTCCCATTGTGCCCATTTTTGAGAGTACACATAGAAAGGAACAAGCTTCCTTCCTATTGCGCTCACAATTGGATTTTACTGCATTAACTACGCCTTCTAATAGGAATCCGATTTATTAAGAAAACATGTGTTTATGGCAGATGATGTACAATATAGTATAGAATGCAGAACGAAATATACAGTGCTTATAAATAGATTGCCAACTTCTGTGCTGAGAATTATAAATGACCCTTCACCTCTGAACATGAAAAGTGGAAAGATGCAAAGCACCAGGCCATTTCTAAAACTACAGCTCTATGACTTTGACACCCTTAAATTTTAGTATTAAAAACAGAATGTAAAGAAATAGCATGGCAGGCAGATGGAACATTCATGTATGCTCAGACTTGGGTATGAGGAATGGGGAATATGATAGATGTGTATTGCTGTTGCTAAAGCCATCGCTCTCTCCCAAGGCCAATAAAAACAAGGCATCATGAAACATTAATACACTAAGATTAACACTTCCAAATTATTTATTTTTTGATCAAACTAAATTTATTCCCAGGGAGAAGAGACATCAAAACATGTGCTTATGATTAAAATAGATCCTCTATTAGATCCTCTATGAAACTGAAATGAATGGTGCAAAATAGCCCAAATACCTGACTAGCATCTGACTCAGCCACTTCATTATATGGTTCATGTTTACATTATTTCCATGTCATGCATAATAAATAGCATATCTCCAGATGATTATCATAGAACATTTAGTATGAATTTGAATTATCAGAAAAAAATATATGAAGAGCACACAGATACGATAGGAATTATGAAGTTCTGTGAGACACATTTCTTCTAATTTATTGGTGTTAATGTTAAATTACCACTAAAAGATTCTGTTTACAACCTGAGACTGAATAATTTTGGTTAGTGTGATGGTATATGGGATTTTCTGCAGCATCAGTTAAGGAAAACTTTAAGTTTCATTCTACAAAAAATATAGTATCTACTTTTTCTTTCTTTTAAAAGGAAGTTCTATCCCACAGTGCACAGTAAAAAAGGAATTTCTGACCAGTACCTTGGTGGGACCCATCTGAATTCAACATCCTAGTGAATTTACATCTTGTTATTCATGCTGTAATATAAAAGTAACCTAAAACGAACGGCGTATATTTTTATAGACAGTATTTAGGTGTCTATGGAGATACTCAATCACCCAGGTCATGATTGTCCCAAAGGTGCTTTTACCAAAGAACTGGATTTTCTTTGAAAATGTTTCATTTCTCATTCAAGAAGCTTCTTCAGTTCAAATTGAGTCCCCATTAGTCATTCCATATTGGTCCACCACTCATTTCCCACAGTCAGAACTGAAGAAGCTTCTTGGATGAAAAATGAAATGTTTTCAAAGAAAAAAACCCAAAAAAGTTCAGTTGCCTTTTAGAAAAAGCACCTTTGGCACAAATGTCTTTAGGACAGTTTCCCTAAATAATTCTTGTTTTGCAATGTTAGATTGCAAAAGATAAATCTCCCATATATAAATTATAGAGTTTTGGAAATTCTATCTTACAATTTTTTCAAAAACTAAGCAAGAAGGAATGATCAACATTATTTGTAACATTATCAGTCTTGAATATAACTTAGAAAAAAGAAGTAAAATATTAACATTAATATTAAATGCATGCTTTTGTTAAATATTTTTAAGACCACATGTAAGAAAACATACAAAATAAGATATAAAATAAATATTAATATAACAATGAAAAAAAATTCAAGCCAAACTGAGGAATGCAGTTAAGTATCTAAAGCTTAACAATACTAGCCCAGAATTGGATATTTAAACTCTAGATAGCTTTTCTAGAAATCAAAATATTAATTTATATAAATACAGTGAAGATTGATATGGATGAAAGAATAAAAGATCATTTAGACATAATATGATTTTCCACTGATCAACCATCTCTTGCCAGTCAGTTCCTGGGGATTATACATGGGGCGGTGCAAAATATGGCAATTGTATATCTTGTTATGGGATCATAGTCTAGGGCTAATAAACAAGGAGAAACTTAAGCCTTATGAGGAGATAGCAGCAATTCATATTTCCTCCCGAATTAGCACTGAAAACCATGTTCAAGAAATTTAACTTTTCCATCAATGTCCCAGGTACATAATGTTTTATCTTCCCTCTAAAACAGTTGGAAGTGACAGGCAGAAACTTTATTTTGGTCACTGATAAATAAAAGTACATTCAGTAAAACAAAACAATGCAGAACTATCCCCTAAAAACAAGAACTACTGGCAGCCATTTGTGGGTGAAGTTTACACATAATGGAGCAAACTTCTGCTACTTGAGGAGAGCTAAATTTATCTAGATGTTTTAACAAATTGTTACTAGAGTCCCCGAGAAATTTAAATAAACTTGAAGGGAGGGTATCACACCTTGCCAGAGTTGGGGTTTCTAGTTTTATTAACTTTTCCAGATCTAAATATTTCTAATTGCCTAAGATGTGCCACAAGTACGATTGTGCACCTACATTTGTCAACGGTAAGATTTTAAAACCTATTTAGATCAACCAGGTGCTGTATGTCCATATTCATTATTTCAACACTGCAGGGACAGCAGATAGGAGGAAGGCAGGCCAAGGGAACCTGACTTTTATCATCAGAGATTGCTTCCAAACAGACTGAAATCTGTCCTCCAGAGACAGATGAACTGTGGCCAGAGACAAAAATGGTCATTTTAGCTAATCTTTAGTATAGATATCTATGGTCCAGCCTCCACTTTTACCAACACTAATGACTAAGACGAGACACCTGCATTTGATCTTCAAAATTTAGTTTCAATTTGCTCAGTGGGATAGACCCAGCTGTGCACTATAGAGCATCTGTTCCAGTGTTTTTACTATAAATAACATACAACTCATTTTTGTTCACAAGACTCTGATGGAAAGCACACTCCTTTGAACATTTTGGGCAATATAGGAATATGAAAAACCATCGCCAAATACTAAAATATTATTTACCTACGTAATTGCCTGTTGGTGCCCTAGGCATGCTCTCCTAGCAAAACTCTGGATTCTGGTCTTTTGATAGGTAATTTTCAATTTATCCCCTTGCAAAATTATGTAAGAGCCTTCAATGCTCTTCTGAGACCTATATTAGTCTTAAATAATATAACCACATAGGACAGGGCTATTAAACTGGCAGCCCACAGGCCGGATGCATCATAGCGAAACCGCGCCCACCTCATTGCCAGCAATGGCAAAAAAGTTGTGGTATGTCACATGTCATGAGATGTTGCAAGTTTGACACCCCTGACATAGAATGTAGTGGCTCATGAGGTTAGGACACTAGACTGTCAACTGGCAGGCCTGCATTTAAGATCTGGTTGCTGCCATGGGCCAGTGAGCTCGTCACACGCTTCAGCTCCTGCTGACACAGGAGTTTGAAAGTGGGTGACCACAAGTAGATGGGTACCACCTCAGCAGGCAATTTAATGGGGACACGAAAGGTGCTCCCAACTGGGCATCCCCCAGGCAATTGTGATGCCATCAGCTGATCCTTTCAAGGCTTCAGTGCTTCCAACATGGAAGTGTAGTGTAGTGCAGTGTAGTATAGTACAGTATATAACAACATCAACCATATACATTATAATAGATTTCTCACTTAACCCTCTTTTTTGTTGGTAGATGTTAAATTAGCTTGGGGAGATAATTGGTTTATGGCATGAGACTGCTTGTCATTCCACCTTCCTCTTGACCTCAACCGCAGATTCTTCTGCATGGGGTAACATTTGTCTTCAGCTTTGTACCCTCATCAAGAATAATAATAATATAACAGACACTGTACAATTGAGAAAGCTTTTAACTTCTCCCACAACTTATCATAAAACACTGACTTAATATCCCTGTATAAATTTACTATACTACTTATCATCAGTATTTGTTTTGAATAGATAAACCTGGATGATTTCAATGCCACTTGTAAGAGTAAGGATGATTAAACTTGCCTACACATATACTCTATTCAAATAATTTTACTCTTATTCCAAATAAGCTACTTTTATGTAAACTACAATTATTACAATGTACTTAAGAACAATTTCTACAATTTAAAAAAATGAAAAATGTTCGTAGCGGGACTAAACCTCTATTCCTACAAGTAGATCTGGCCAAATTATCAGGTAGTACTTGCTGCTGGATTCTACTTACAGAGTTTGTTGCAGTTCACTACAATTGGATGGAATTGTCTGAAAATACAAGATTTGGCTGTAATAAAACTTTAACCTAAGCTCCAAGGAAGATTAATGGAAAAGAGAGCAAAAACAGTATTTGTCTATACCGTAATATCTCTCCAGTTCTAACGGCAACAAATTCTCTTTGATTTTTTTAGTTGCTATATTTAAGGAATCATCTTTTTTAAATATGCCTATTAATTTGTTAAAACATAAAGAAAAAAAGAAAAGGCAAACATAAATGAAGCAAAAATTGAAAGCATGACATCATTAGGAATTTGTTACTACTGAATGAAATGACACTTGTGAGAATTTATTCTCTCATAAAGAAAGAGAGACTATGACTGCAGGAAAACCTGGCCAACTTCTTCAAGAACTGCACAATCTATGTTTTGGAAAACTGAGTTATTACCTAAAGTGTACTCACTAATATTTCTTTAGTGTCTTACAACAATCTGCATTTTTCAAATAAGAAGCCACCACATGTGCACAATTACCACAGAAACACACAGTCATCACAAAATTCCTGATATTCCAGGAATCCTGCATCTCCTAATTTATTTCAAATACAAAATAATTACACAAATTTATAGATTCAAGGTTTATACAAAAATGGTCTGTATCATTTATACATATTTTCAGACTCAAACTGGGAATTTAATCGAGTTTGATGAAATCATAAGTAACAGTAAAACAATTTGTGATTGTGTGCTAATACTGTATTAACATTAAAATAGATATTCATTGATGTTAGAGGGGATTTTATGAACTGAAAGTTAAAGGATGCATATGATTTCAGGAAAACAAATACTTTGTATCAGAAAATGCATTCCAGTAGAATTCTGTTCTTTTCTTGAGTCCAAGCATAGCATTCTTTTAATGGGCTGTACAATAAAACTTTATGCTTTCTTCCAAAGTTATCCTATTTCTGGACCCATTTGTAGATCACACAGCATGGTTCACTGAGTGCACTCTAAAAATAAAGTTGGATTTATTTGAATACCAGGATTCTTTCCCCAACACTGTTAAAATAAAGACAAAACTACAGAGACAAAATCCAGTATAGTTTCCAACAACAAAAATTCCCAAATACTGTTGCAAAAATTCCTTCTACTGAAATGATTTGCTACCATAATAAAAAGCATACATTACATATAAAAAGATACCAGTGTACTAAAAGTGACAGAAGTGAACTAGCAAATCCTTCAAAGCACATATTATATAAATGACTAGCATTTAAAAACATTTCCTCCTATAAAATGTAGGTCATTTACATTTATAAATCTGCGATTTCCACCCCCCACCCACTGAAACAAGTTTTCAAATAATTCTGCTATTCAACTCTGTACAGCTTGAAACCACAGTTCAAACTTAAGTTTCCGTTTGACTTTTTGATTTCTTTCACTTGAATTAAATAAAGCTCATCTCATCAGCTGATAATTCCTATAGCAAAAAGTAATTTTATAAAAATAAACCATGACTCAATGCTCAACTGCAGTGTACAATATAAACAGAGCTATTTTCTTATAGTGCACAAATCTGATTTTATAGAGATGCATATTCATATTTTCAATCGGCACAGAAATGGGTGTGGGAGAAGTCTTTTCTTCCTTCCAGGACACCGACATTGGTCATCTTCATCGTCTTACAGAAGTGCAATTGAGCCATTAGTTTCATAATGAATGTGTGTGGCAGGTGCAATACAGATCTAAAACTCTACTCTTCCTGCAACTCCGATTGTGCTGTGTAAACAACATTATGCTTCAAACAGAAAAAAATGTCGGATTTATTGATTAAAAACATTAACTTAAAACAAAACTATTGAATTCCCCCAAACAGTTTTTGGAACTATCCTTATGCTACTTGTACAGTTAGCATGGTTAGGCATTATTGCTTACATACAGTACATCATATGCCTCCTGATATAAAGCAGTTCTATGATCTGTTTATATACAAGGTTCTTTTTTTTCCTTTTTAGTTTAAAAACAAGCTGTAAAAACATTACATACTTTACAGACAATACAAATTCCCACATTGGTACTCAAGTCTAACAAATGGAATGCATAACATTAATTAAAACGTCAAAAAGGAAGACTGACAGTAAGTCCTTGATTGTCAAGACACATTTATATTTTATATATAAACTCTTAACTGTGCAGAATCAAAAGATTCAATCATAGGTACATCCTTATTTAATAACTCATATTTACAGAACAATATTGCATAAAAAAATAAAATAAACATTTACATATTTCTATTTTTCCATGTACTGGGGTAAAGAATGCAAGAAACAACTCTGAGAAAATTGCTTGTTTCAATTTGTGTCTATTACCAAAAGAACTCTCTCTCTCTCTCTCTCTCTCTTTTTTAATTATTATTGAAAAGAAAAACAATGATTTCTATATGTATAGCAAAATCAATTAATCAATCAAATTTCCCTGAAACAAATTAATTGAAAAATAATGGAAGCTAAATTTAACACAATGTTGTTTTTCATTCACTGTAATACTTCTTCAGGACATCCTCCTTGCACGCAAAAAGAATAGTTAAAAGTCCTGCATACCTAAAAAAACATGCATTAACAGAAAAGAAAAGCATTTCAAAAAGTTGCAAGGCTTCTGTTTGAGCAGAATTTAAGAAAATATAAACATCGTTTTTATTAATAATTTTATCAATTGGAAATATTACATATGAGGTTTTACCAAATGAAATACCCAGATCACAAACACATTTTGTTTTCTAAATTTCTGAACTATATTCTAATATCTATATCTCCCTGCAACTTGAGTAAGAATTTCTACCCGATAAAATTTTAGGTTGCAAATTTACAAATACAAAGCAAGTTAATACTGAAATATTCAAGCAGGCTGATCTTGTATCTGGATCTTCTTCAAATATTCATGAAACATATTACACACGTTATTAAAAATAATCTGAGCAAATATGGAACATATGTTGTATGTGGAGCTATTTCTGAAGATAATCCCAAAACTATGGAAATAAAATCCAAAAGCTATCATTAAAATGTATTAATTCACACTATTGATTAGAATCCCCCTTTAAAATCACAAAATAAATAAGGAAAAAAAGCAAGCATATGAGATTATAATGTATTTCATTCATTTTGACCAGTCTCTTAATTTGCAGCACTTACACAAATGCTCTGCAATATGCTTGTAAAAGTTACAGTCATAGTTTTATGTCTACTACATGACTTTACACCACTCAAGAGAATCAAGGGAAAAACCAGCTTGGGAATTATCAGCTATTCCACAGAAATCACAAAAACATTTTAGGTTTCAACAAACTGCTTGTTCTCTCGAAATATTGTGGCAACCTACTTTACCTTGGAATCTATATTAAAAGTTTTAGACCAATTTCAGAAAAAGCAAGAAAGGTGATCTAACATAAATGAAAAACAAATCATTCTAATTATTCTTCAGACATGTAGTGCACTGCAGTTCATCGTGTTGTTTCTCTTTAAATAAATCATTCTTGGTAAATTATATAGCCTGAGTCATTGAGCCCCTCCCCCCAAAAATGATAAGGTAGCTATTTCAGCTCTAAATCAAAAGCCAATTCCTTCATTTACAATTTTTTTAAAGACTTTGAGATCCAGCATGTATCCAAATTTAAACTATTGAAGGATGAGATAAGGCTTTTTTAAAAAAAATAAGCAGTATATTTCTGTTTAAAGATGACACCAAAGGATAGTCAACCGAACTGTAAATATACTGTGGAGTTTAACAGGATTTTAGGACCTAAATAAAATGTAACAAAACTTTATTCTAGCAAAATATAGTTTTATTAGTACTATCTCACAAATGTACCGTGTGCATGAGATTGACCTGCAAAATTCCCTAATCCTAGTTAATTTAGAAAGCTGCTTTTAGGTAAAAAGTAATTTGGGTTCTTACATGATTTTTACGGACAGGATGACAAACACCAAAACTAAGGCTTCTACTCATACATGAGGTATTTCCTGCATACTCCATCTATGCCACTTTGGGCTTAAAACATTTCTTGCTAAAGCACCCTTTCTCCAATTAATAGATTTAATGATGCTATGGAGTAACTTCCCTCAATGAATCTCAAGAAGCCATCATAATCAAGCATTCTGGTGTTCGTAGCCATGCACATAAAGCATTTTGGATGTCTGCTAGAGTTCATTCGGCCTCCCTTTACAGTATTCATTTTTTAATGTTACGTATGTTCATAGGAAATAAACACCTACATTTTCTCCACACAACTTGGGTTCCTCTTGGCTATCCACAAATGGCTGCAAACTTTCCTTTTTATTCCAGCTACATTGTTTTACTTGCCAATCTTGCTTACCTCGCTGAAACATAATCTATTGTTCACTAAATAAATAGGGGAACACTGAGATATCCTGCTGGAAAAGCTTAGTTAAAATTAACACGTTATTGGGGCACAGATACAACTAGCAACAGGAAAAAATAAAAGATTAATTTTTAGAAGTATTTGCGTATAACTGCATCATCATGAGGATTATTTAATCAGGTATTTAAATTTGTAGGCATTGTGTAGAGAAAAATGGGATGCAACAACCTAACTGTTATGGAAAGGAATGCACAATGAATCTACGAAGATTCACAAGTAGATTTAAAGAGTATTTTGCCATCCAGAACTCTTAGGTAAATATTATGATGGCCTTGAAGTTCTACTGAAGAAATAGAGGAGGAAAACTGCCAATGGGATAGGAAGCTATGTTTAATTAAAAGTCACAATTACTCTGGATTTTTTTTCTTAACCAAATTTTGAAAGAACTCTGGTTTCTTAGGTTTTGTGAGAGAGAATAGCAAGGAATATATAAGTTAAACTGATATGTGCATCCTTCTTCCCTATCTGAATTATTTTTGAGAAAGAGAAGCACATTCCTAACACTCAGCCTTTCCATAATACTACTTAATGTTTTCTATTAATGGATACATAGAATAGAATTCGTGGAAAGAATAAAATATTTGTTCTATTACAGACTGAAATAAAAATCATTTTTCAGCTTTAAAAATGTCTACATTAACCCAACATTTATGTTAAGTAAAACCATGCCATTTAAAAAAGTGTACGGTATATAGAATGATTGCAGCGCACTGTTTAACTCAGAACAATTTTATAGGGAAAATGGGAAAGGGATAAAATTTACACTTTATTGTGTATGAAATATATTAAAATAGGGACTGTATAACTTTCTATCACTAACACTGTTCACCAGCTCTGGCTGGCAAAACTATAGTGAAATTGCTCATTCAGGTTAAGAGATGCAGTAAGAATAACTGCTTTAGAGAAAGTTTACAGTATCTAACAAGCTGAAGTGCCAAGTGTTTCTGGGTAAGCAAAACATTTTGTGGATGTTAAGACATACCCTTCATTTTCATTATTAATTTTTTTAAAAATCCTACAATGTAAGGTGAAAATAATGCTGGATAATGAGCCTAAATGTCAAAAATACTTTTTTTTAAAGGAGAAATATGAGGAAGGATCTAAGTGCTCTAATGTTAATTATTGCAAATTTGTAGGATGAAATAGTTAAATTTTAAATCCTGGAGTTTTATCATTTATATAACATTACAGAACTGGGAACATAGACTGCAAAGCGTTTAGCTAAAATCTAACCATCTGATTAACTGTCATCACTGGTAAAAATTAATTAAAATTTAAATGCATGAATAGGGACTTAGCTTTTAAATAACTTTTAATTAATCAAACATTTAAATAGGAAAATGTGTCTAGCAAACATCATTATTTTCATTAAAGTGTATTAAAGGAAACCAATAAAAGGGTTATTATGTGGATTTAACAGAGTTTTTTTTTTAAAAATAAGTTCCCCCCCAAAAAATTCTTTGTAGCTTCTAGCTACAATCTCCTGACATTTAAACTTTTGAATTTGTACAGCTTATTCATATTCCCTGATGAAGTGCAACAACTAGACTAATTGGGAAATGCAATATGAATAATTTCATAATGATCATTTTCTCCCAAATAATCAAAGTTACCAAACTAGGAAATTATTATAGGAGAGATATCTTAGCTGGATTTTTTTTTTTTGGTTTGCTTCATTTTTTTTAATCAATCTCAACACAGCAAATTCCTGATCTCAAAAAAGGAAACAGCCACCTGCCTTTTCAGTGGACGCCCACTTATAAGGCAATTTAAAAAAAAGACAATTAAAAAAAAGAATTATTAATATGCTGTACCAGCTTACTTTTTCATTATAACACAAGGCCTTAAATCTGTATAGGAGCCATCTTATACAGAAGACACTCATTCTCAACAGACCTGTGGTAAAGTGCCAATGTTATTTCTACAGATTTTCTTAGCCAAATGTTTGGCCTGTTGTCGCATCAGGTGACGAGTTCATCCCTGCCCGAGCATCATTTACATTCACCAAAGGAAATTCTGGGAAATCAGCACTTCCCCCCGGTCCCCGCAGGTTCACTTGTCCATTAGCAGTATTAAACTGAGATGATAAGCCAGCTCGTGCTCCATGATACTGAGCCCTGAATGGTTGCTCAAATGAGCCTATCTGATATGCTTGATGGACAGGCTGTGCCTCTGCCTTCTTCTGAGAGGTCACTTGATCCAAGAAGTCCTGGGTAGAGGATGATGAAGAGTGATTTGGCTCATCACCTGAAAAGGGAAAAGAGTGCTGGGAATCGCCAACAATCAGTCCAAAGTGAGACTTGTCTGGAGTTGTTCTTAGGGGAGAGTTCATTCCCGATCGAAAACTGTTAACAGGTATAGATGCATAGACCTGTTTGTCAATAGCAGAGAACGCTGGTTGCCCTGTAAGAGACTGGTTGTCATTCACAAAATTAAGGCTTGAGTTGTTCAAATAGGCATCATTTTGGCTCGTCCTGTCCAAAGCTTGCTGCAAAAACTTGGAATATTCCTGTAACATACTGGCTTTGTCAGAGGAGGAACCTTGAGAACTTGTTCCAACATTCTCCGTTTGCGTAACCTCTGACACTTCAGAAGAATTTATAGATATGCTGGAAGTCACTTCAGTATCAGCCACACTGAAAGCAATTTCATGCTGGCCATTGGCTTTATGCGAATAATGGTCTAAAAGAGTTTGAAGTACTTCGTCTGGAATGACACTTTTGTCATGGTTTCCTTTAATCTCCACATTCAGTGCTGACGTATCCAATATCGATGCTGTGCTACCTTCATCTATCACGCTTGCTACAGCAGCCTGGGTGACTGACGGCTGTGAAGCAATAGTGCCAACGTTCAGAGCATATTCTCTGCTGTTACTATTAGCCGCTTGGAGATACCGCCTTTTCTTTAAAAACTGCATTGCATCGTCATAGTTTGTACTGCTGTGGACGGGTTTACTGGGACCTTCCTGTAAAGAATCAACCTGGTCAATATCAGCGTTGCCTTCAGCCTCCAGTAAGCCTTGTTTATCCACCAGATCGAAGGCATATTTTGAAACCTTGCTGTCTTCGTAAGAAGCTAGGGATGAAATGGTCTGACTCTGCTCCAGTGGTTGCTTGAGGTTTCTCTTACTGTTAATCTTTTTGAGCACGAGTTTAGGTGGGTGTATTTCTCCAGAATTTGCTTCGTGTAAATGACCTCCAGTGACAGAAGAATGGGGCATCTCAACTGCATATTCCGCCACCATATATTCATCCTTTATTTTAGTACTGCCAGCGTACAATGGCAAGAAATCATTCTTATCTTTCCTATGTTCAGATTTGTCTGTCCCAGTTTCTTTATCCATCCCGGAAGATTTCAATTTCTCAGTTTTTTGCCTCTTCTTTTTTGGCAAAGCACAGTCTTTCAAAGATATAGGGAAGCCTTGATCTTCATCAGGAGTCAAAAGGCCAACTTTGGTGGCACTTCTATTGGGTTTCTTGTCACGGTTTTCATGGCACATACGTTTGTGTTTCAGTACACGATCAGTCCTTGAGAAGAACTACAAGGAACATGTTTTGGATTAGAGAAGAAAAAAGAAGTTTTGGGCCAATTTAGTTTTTGACATAGGAAAGTCTTCATAAGTCATATTGCTAGCATGGCAATTTTAAAAAATCCCAGAAAGGCACTACAGAAATTGCTGTGTGAAACCCCACCATGTCAAAAGATACGGCTCAGAATTTATGTTAAAACAATTTTAAGTTATTACAAAATTCAACCTTCTAATTCTGTTCAACAATTCTGATTTGTCTCAGCTTCTCTGCTCTCGTTTCTGTAGTTAAAAGTATGGTCCCTAGGGTTTACAGTTTTCCTTGTTGAATAACCATTCAACCAGATTCAAGTAAGGGTTTTGAAAAATTAAATGTAAAAATAACATAACAATAAATGTGCTCCTCTTCTACAAGACACACATTAACATCAACTACTATAATACAGTTTGTCCTTGCTTACCAGTGGTAAATTGGCACTGGGAACTCTGTCACTAAGCAACACATTCATAAGGACTGACACGTGGCCATGCGGTTCCATGCAGTTGCAGTGTGTCTCGTGATTACCATTTGCGACTTCCCAATGGCTTTCCCATTGATTTTGCTTCTGGAAAGCTGGCAGTGAAGGCCACAGATGTTAATCACATGACTACAGGATATTGCAATGGCCACAACTACAAGAATCCATTGTAAATACCCCTCGTTCAGCAATGTTAAAATTTTTAAAATTTTCAACAGTCAGTGATTGAATGGATGTTAAACAAGGACTACCTGGACTACCTGTACAAGTTCATCACTTTGCTTATATTTATTTCCCTGATATACAGTACTGCGATGAATTACATAGTCACATTAGTCAAACAGTTCTGACAATTTTCACTGAATCTTTCTTTTCTCCTAGTCTAATTACCTGCAAGCAGTATTCACACTGATAAGGCTTCTCTCCACTATGAGTCCTCTTATGTCTTTCCATGTGATACTTCTGTATGAATCTCATGCCACATTCATCACATCGAAATGGTTTCTCACCTAAGAATAAAAATAAAAAGTATCGTTAAATAAATGAGAAATAAGATCTATGTATGTTTCCATATTAACTTGCAGTAATTTTTATTCTCAAATACAATTAAGATACCATCGCAAAACTTGACATGAAAATGCCATAATATTCAGAACATACAATTTGGAAGAAAACCAGCATTGAATATATTTATTTTCATTCAAGTGTCTCAGAACTAGAAATGTAAAACAAGTATCAGGCACATATTCTTTCCTAAAAAGTTTTTGACACAAAGAGCTATATGATGTTGGTGATAGTGAGGAATATTTCTTTACCATCTAGCAATTTAAAAATAGTAAACTTTTGTACAAAAAATTGTTGCATTTAAGATTTACTATTATTTTTTCTCACTTTTGTAAAGAGATCAAGTAACCATACTAACTTTGAATACACTATAGTCATTTGTTAACTAATCAAGTATCCTAATTCTACATTTATTTAGTTAGGCAATATGGAAAGAAAATAAATTCCTGATTTATACACTCAGCCTTCCTGGAGAATATGGAATCTTTAATATCATTTTAAATAAATCAAACTTCTCTCTGAACTTTCTTTAAACTACTCCTAAGAAAAGAAGTAATTCCATGTCAAATCAAGAAAACATAGTCCTTGAGGGTTGTATGACTATCATGATTTTTCTTGAAAATGTACACAAACATAAAAGCATCAACACTATATCTATAGTTTTTAAAACCTTTTTTAAAATGGCCTCTGGGATCTAAATTTCAGCCCCTCAAATATATGCTAAAGGTTATCTTTTCCCATAAAACATATCCTTATTTGTTTTGCCTGAAAATGAGATGTACACCATCCACAACAGTTAATGAAGTCTGTTAACTTCAATTCTTTAAACAGTGACAATTGCTCTTCTATATTTTCAAAACTATCACAACCGATAACCAAACATTTCAGAGAAAAATCAGGGTTTTTGCACATTTCTTTTTGATTATCTGCTATATGCTTATCAAATCTGATCTCCAATTTTACATTACTCTCTACTTTTCACAAAGATAACAGCTCCCAATGGAATAAAGACGCTTAATGGGGAAAAAATGGAGTAACTGTATTTTTCTTTTGGTTGCAAGTTCTAATCTGATACTGGAAATTACTTTATATTAAATTATATTTTTATGTATGCAGGTAGCCCTCAATTTACGACAGTTCATTTTGTGACCATTTGAAGTTACAACAGCACAGAAAAAAGTGACTTATCACCGTTTTTCACACATTGCAGCATCCCTAAAGTCATGGGATCAAAATTCAGATGCTTGGCAACTGACTCATATTTATGACAGTTGCAGTATTCTGGGATCATGCGATTGCCTTTTGTAAGCTTCTGACAAGCAAAGTCAATCGGGAAGCCAGATTCACTTAACAACTGTGTTACTAACTTAACAACTACAGTGACTCACTTAACAATTGTGGCAAGGAAGGTTGTAAAATGGGAAATTTTGGGCTCAATTGAGGTCGTAAGTCAAGGACTACCCGCACTGACATTCAGTTTAATTCTGTTTCTAATAACCGAAAGTGCACAATAAGTGTAATATATTTTAAGCTGTAAAATAATTCACAATTCAAAATCTTCATTGATAACCTGTCATAAAGCAGGGAAAGAGGTGGCTATTCAACTCAAGGCACAAATGACTTATCACAAATGATCCTACTTAACATACTGAGCCAAGATCTATTTCTCGGGAAAAAGCTTTGAGGCAGAGAAACATGGAAGGAAAGGGTAGAGGATGGCCAGCAGCAAGGTGGGTGGACTCAAGTACAATGTTGATGAATATACAGTTGAAAGAGTTGAGTCTATATTGACCAGTTTAGGGACAGATCGTCATGAAAAAAAATCTATGCAGTCATTAGGAATGGAAAATGACGTGATGGCACTGTGTCAATCAGAATTCATAGACCAGAAGAAATAAAATATTTGTTTGAGTAGGAAATCCTGATGAGAGCCAATATTTAATTTTAAAAATAGTGAAGAAAACCTTTGAAACCAAGATCAAATACAGTTTTTATAACTTCACTCATATATTCAACTCAGGGAGGGAGAGAAAACTTTTCGTGGAAAAGATGGGCTATTCCACGGCAGAATTTGGAGAAATCATATTATCTGAAATAAGAAACGGGGGGAAAAGAGACTTTTATCTAGAGTTTTTTTACAAAGCAAATTCTGCCTCATGCAAGTGGGTAAATGCTGTTACGGTGCTTTTTAAAATCTTTTTAAACAAATGATCCCTGCAGCACTTGGCAGGAAGCGGACTATAACCCTAGATAAAAATCTTCTCTGTATATCAGTTATCAAGTTACAAATATCAAAAGTAATCATACCGTAACATTAATCTGACATTAACAGTATCTTGGATTTTGAAATGTACGTTCACTGAAGTGTGTTCTTTGAAATGTCAAACGCTTCCTTTTATCATACAGTACAATACGTAGAAACAACTATCTCAAAGTGTTTACATTGATCCACTGTAGAAACATAGCATATGTTATGGAATTACCTTTTATGTAAAAACCCACATGGCTGACACTGCTACTGTTCTAAATGTTTATAGGTGGCATGCAGTGAATAGCATTTGTTCAAATGGTAAAAGTATACTACTGCTGATGACTCTGTTGAATATGCGGGACATGGTGAGCAATGTGAAGTTTTGGTGTAAAATCAATTATGAAAATAACATTTACTCATGATAAAAAGTCCACAACATAATGCTCCTTTTTTCAGATGGCATAGAATAAGGGTTTTAGAAAACATAGCTGTAAAGGTAAATCCAGTAACAAATTAGTAGATAAGTAATGGTGGCAATTTATACTCAGATAACACAGTATACAAAAATATTAAACCACTGCTAGAATTCTATATTAACAAAAGACTCATTTCTTACTGATTAGCATTTAGGTAAAGGTAAAGGTTCCCCCGCACACACGTGCTAGTCGTTTCCGACTCTAGGGGCCAGTGCTCATCTCCGTTTCAAAGCTGAAGAGCCAGCGCTTGTCCGAGGACGTCTCCGTGGTCATGTGGCCGGCATGACTAGACGCCAAAGGCGCACGGAACGTTGTCACCTTCCCACCGTAGTGGTCCCTATTTTTCTACTTGCATTTTTATGTGCTTTCGAACTGCTAGGTTGGCAGCATTTAGTTTTGGCTAAATACTACCTTCCCCCCAATGCTTATACTTTTCATCTCCTTTTTTATTTGTTTTTCTCTTCTCCATAGGACGTGTTACTTTGCTTTAGCTTAAACCTTTACACTGTAATAAATATTTGGAATTAAACTAATCCAGTCTCACTGATTTAAAAATAATCGAAAATTTCAATCCACTTGTGCTGCAACTTTCTCTGGAAAATTCAGTTTTCTAATCCTAGAGCCATACTTGTAACTTTTGGCATACAGGAGCTGCAAGCCAAAAACCAGTAAGTCCAGACCAAAAACAAACTGTACGTATTAATTACGTGTACTCGTTGCCATCCCCATTCAGACTCTACTATTATTTTGTGTACATGCAATTAAAATTATGTATCATTAACATGATCACTCTCTAATTGCATACTTGATCATCTGTTCTGTCTGTTAAGTGAAAGGGTCTGCATTCAAGCTTTACAGGGAATATATGCAGGACTTGAATCTCAGGTTGTGTGTTCTTTTCCTAAACGGTTTTAACCATGGTTTATAGAATGAGTCACATTTGGATGCAGCTATGCGACATTCAAAGGACTGGATTGGATTGCAAATTGCCAAACGATCTGTGCAGTCAGAGGCAGAATCAGATTATCATTATAAACATCATAAACCACGGCTTAGAAACCATAAAGGCTGGGTTCACACAAAGATTCAATATGCTGTGTGAATCAGGTCACACAGTCCATTCAGATACATTAGTAATGTGACCTCATTAACCTTAGTCTGAAAGTATGAAGTAACACAATATTTATTCTGGTTTGTATACTGCAATCAATCTATTCTGAGACACTTGGGAGTGAGGTTATGTTATTTCCAAATGTGCCAGAGAGCTAGTTGTGTTCTTCCATATTGGACCGAAAACCGTAACTGCCTTGGTGACAGCTGGTAGGGAAGGGCGATTTCAAGATGTACCTTGAAGGAACCATGTCCATTGGTCAAGGAATTAACATTAGTAATTACAAGGCCAATGAGAAATATGACCAGTCAATGGGTCTGGCCAAGACTTTGAAAAGAAAATATCATATGTGATAGAGGAAGCCAAAAAAAAGGAAAAGAGCAAGTCTTCCCCTCCAAAATCAACCTTAAACTGGGGTAGTGGTAGCCATATGACATTAAGAAATCTGGTTTCAGTGCTGGACACTTTCATGAAAATCTCAAACAGGCAGCAGAACTCAGGACCAAAGAGTTTCAGGAAAAAGAGGCACGGAAAACAGGTTTGGAAAGCAATTCAGCTTGGAAATCAGAAGCAAAAGAAACAGTGGACAGCAGCTGAAAGCTGCTTAACTGTGTAGGATTTGGTTGATAAATTTAAAGGAAATGTGCTCTGAGAGACAGGCCACTGGGTGCTTATTATGTGGAAAAGAAAACCATAAGCTAAGCGTACAAAATCTAAATACGGCTATAGTATTCCAACTTAGTACTTGGAAAGTAAGCAATTTTTAATAAGGCCAGTTTGGTCTAGTCATTAAGGCACCAGACTAGAAGCCAGGAGTGTTCTAGACCCACCTTCGGCATGAAAGCTGGTTTTGGGTCAGTCACTCTTTCTTAGCCCAATTCACTTCACAAGATTGTTGTTATGGAGAAAATAGGAGGAAGGAGGAGTATGTGTTTGCCACCTTGAGTTACTTATAAAAATAATAAGGGTGAGATAAATAAATGAAAATAAATATTATTTCTTTGCCCAACTAGAGTGAAGGATCTCTAACCGTGGGATCAATTCCTTGCCTTTGCCACAATACCATACAGGCTACTGAGATTTTGTTAAGAGTTACAGTTAATTTTGATGGCAATATTTTTCTTTAATAAAATCCCACTGACCCAAGCATTCAAAATTTACAACGGAATAATCATACCATATCTAGGTCACCAAAATCTTGTCCATCACTAGATGACAGCAAAGAGATAAAATAAACCCTAACTGTTGACATCTCGTTGTCCCCTGGAATTTTGCAGCCCAGTACATTTAGCAGCCAATTAAAATGTGCAACTATAACGTACACATTATAATGTAAAGCTTCAGAAGAAATCATCAGTAATTCACGGTAGTTATGGTTGTATTCTACATAACTGGGATATGAATTACATGACACCAGCTTGGGAAAGGTTCAAATGAAGACCTACACAGTGCAAATGTACCCCTTGCCAAAGTCACTACCTGAACACACAGACTACATATGATCAAGAAGAATTCAGTTATCAAACTGATCTTCCAGATTAAGAACGAGTCCCAATGCACAACTGAGACTTTGTATATAGGGATAGCACTTCAAAATATTTGGGAACTATACTGCAGGGCAGAGGTCCTAACCCCCTGGCCATGGACCGGTACTGGTCTGTGGCCTGTTAGGAACTGGGCTGCACAGCTGGAGGTGAGCAGTGGACAAGTGATCAAAACCAAAACCATCCCCCCTGGTCCGTGGAAAAATTGTCTTCCACAAAAACGGTCCCTGGTGCCAAAAAGGTTGGAGACCACTGCTACGGGGGAGGGGGGGATATAAGACAGCTGGAGTTTATAAGCTTGAAACTGAGAAAGTTTATTCCTGTTCATCTATGTCAGTGGCTCCCAACCTTTTCTATCCCCCACACCCCTAGAACGCATCTGATATATTCTCGCATCCCTTACAAAAGCCCAGAATAATGGCAACCAATTATGCATATACACTATAATTTTGAAAACCCAAGTTTTTGCATCCCCTGGAATATCGTCTCACATCCACAGAGGGTGCGAGAACCCCAGTTCGGAACCCCTGATCTATGTGGTTGGCTAATTAGAAAGACTAGATTACTATTTGTACCTCAGCTGAAATTTGGGATCATCTGTGTTTCCCCCAAAATAAGACCTGGTCTTTTTTTGCCTCCAAAAGGGGCACCAGATCTTATTTTCGGGGGGGAGGGTTCCACTTACATTGCGGCGGCAGCCCCCACAGTCCTGCCCACTTGGCCCACTTCTTCTGCAGCTGAAGGAGCAGCTTCATTCAGCAGCTGAGAAGGAGCTCCAGCCTGCATTTCGCCATCAGACACCTTTCCGGAAGGCCCGTGCAGCAGAGAACCGAGCTACGGATTGAATCCATAGCTCAGTACTTGGCTGCAGAGGCCTTCCGGAAAGGCCTCTGTCTGCGAAATACAGGCTGGGGGATGCTGCAGAAGAAGTGGAGCGAGGAGAGGAAGGTGTTGATTCATTGGAGGCCTGGTAGGTAGGTGCGGGACGCGTGGGACAGCTCCACCCCCCATCTCCCACCCTAGTTTGATTTTTAGGCGTGCGTCTCACCCCAAAAGTAGGGCTTATTTGGGGGGGTAGGTCTTATTTTTGGGAAAACACGGTATGTAAACCTGTTAATTTCTTTAAAACAATTTACCGTAAAAGGCAATACAGGTAATCCTTGACTTATAACTACTCATTTAGTGACCACTTGAAATTACAATTACAAGTCACTGAAAAGGAGACTTACGACCGTTGCAGCGTCCCTGTGGTCATGTGATCAAAATCTGGATGCTTGGCAACTGGTGCGTATTTATGACAGTTGCAGTGGCCTGGGATTCTCTGGCGACCCTCTGACAAGCAAAGTCAATGAAGAAGCCAGTTTCACTTAACAAATGTGTTTCTGAGCTTAACAACTGCAGTGCTTCACTTAACAACTGTGGCAAGAAAGGTCGTAAAATGGGGCAAAATTCACTTAACTTCCAGCTTGCTTAGCAATGGAAATGTGGGGCTGAATTGTGGTCGTACGTCGAGGGCTACCTGCAGTGAATTTACTACATATAAAAGGAGAAGCAAAGTCTAAACATCTTCAGAAAACACAAAGAATTCTAAATATAAAATACATTTTAATTATGTGCTGAATTTCAGCCCTTGAAATCAAAATTAAATGCAACTAAAATATTGAATTTTTCATACAAAAGCCTGCAGGTTATACATTCCAGTTTCTCTCTGGTCAAAAACATTTGCAAGGAAGCACTAAAAAAGAATTTAGAGAACTTTTGCGACATGGTTTGCGGATTAATAATCTTATCTGCTACTATATACAGTACTTCTATGGCCCTAATATGGCTATGGCAATTATGCAAATAGCATACTTTGGGATTTTAGTCTTTGTTTATTTACTTGTTTAAAAAGCAGCTGTTGGTGGTTTTAAGTAGGAACACAGGAAAGAAAAATGGGCAACAAATGTAAAATATTTCCCAATCTATCTTCCCCCATTTAAATGGACTGAAAAGTGGGTACTGATCACCAGCGTTTTTCTCCTTTACAAGAAAAGTAACACGGTCAGGATTCTATTTTGGGAGGAAAAATGATCAGCAAGGAAAAGGAAATGTCACTTCTTCCTTTGTTTCTGATTGACCCTTCCTATGGCTAATTTTTATTATCATTCTGTGTAGCACTTTGGATTCTGCTTCCAAATGATGCTCTGGAGTGCATGAAGGCATGAATGTTGCTACTGTCTCACTACCAGTGCAGCTGCAAAATCCCAGGAAAAGGTGGCTCTATTTTAGTATATTTGCTTTCTGAAACACGTTTTGGAAATCAAGTTCAAAGCTATACACAGCTCAGCTATTATTTATCTTAGAGGATAAACACTGCAAGTTTCAAAAATGCCATGTACCAATATAGACTAATACAATGGAATTCCAGGTTTATTAAAGCATGTTTGTAATTCTTAGTTGACTTTCCCAGTAATAATTGCCATGTCACAAACAGATTACAAATCCAGTGTACCTGGATCCTACTCCTTTCATGTCATCATTTCTTCCAAGTAACTTATTGCTTTCTTGTTTGGCGTCACATCTTCATAAATTAGAAAAGTGTATATTCTAATAAATTGTACAAACTAAGCTGGTTTATGCATATTTAAAAATAATCTGAATAATCAGTCTGAGTGAATCTAAGGTATTTTTTACAAGTGACATCTAGAATACATTTAGGCAATTTTTCGTCTTTGTAAATGTTGGAAATCTTTTGGAGAAGTATTTTTTATGTTAAACATGCTGTACATGCTAATCATTTCAATTCACTGTGCGGAATGCTCACATATCCCTAGGGTAGAAAATTAGTTTTTGAAAAATAAATTAGATGTTTACATACTTATACTAAAATTGTTTAACTAAGTAAATAGCAACAATAATGAAGAACAGCAGTAGAAGATAGCCAGGAAAAAAAAGATAAAAATTAAGCATAGCTTAGATGAGTCAAGATGTCAAACCACAAATCCAAATACTATTAAAACTAAGATGCAAGCATTCCAAGATTTGTGCAGGCAAGTTCACTGTGAAAAAAATGCTATTGCGTTTCTCAAGGTTTACATATGGACCAAAACATACGAAGCATTAGTAATTTTAAAAATATGAAATATCTCACCAAGCCACACTTAGCTTATGTGCAAGTTATACTTTTCAGAAAGAGAGTCTGAAATTTGGCATCTAGAAGTCCAAGGGGACTGTACTCCTAAATATTTTTGGAAGCAATGAAAAGGCATGCACCAAAATGCCAAAAACCTACTAAAGTCAAAGCTGTTTAGAAAATGTGGTTTTCCTGAAGTAGATTTTTTAAGGCACAAATGCAGTATAATTTTCCTTTTCTATTATCTTTTGCTAAATCTCCATCTCATTTTTAATTTTCCTTATGAACGTTTATAAAAGAAAGGTGCAAAGATTTATGCAATATGTACTTGGGCTATAATACTTTTGGAATATTCCTGTTTATCGTTTACCCAACAGTAAATATTTTGCAAGCACTGTTTGTACCAGTTATCACTACTTCAACACTTTAAAAAAAAAGCAAACTAAATTGTATACCTAAATTTTTTCATATATTAAAACAAAGCTGTCTAACTCACTTGGCCATGATTTTGTAGAACAATTTTTAAAAATATCAGCAAAGATACTCAAAGGCACTCTACTCACCGGTGTGAATCTTCTCATGTCTCTGTAGAAGGTACTTCTGTATGAAACGCATCTCGCACTGATTGCACTGAAATGGTTTTTCACCTTAAACAATATAATTCCACATCTGTAAGTTAAAAGCTACAAACATTCATTTCTAAATATGCTCTTGCGAAATAAAACAGTAAATTATTGGAAGGCAGCAACTAAGTAAGCCTGCAAATGTTTCAATTAAAAAAAAAAATCTACCCAAACTCTCTGGGATAAAATAGTGCTCCTGAGACACTATATACAATATATATTTAAAACCTTCATTGGCCAAGTAAGAAACCAGAGTCTAGTTTATAAACAAACCAGAATTAAAGATAGGTTGCTTATAAATACATAGTATCTCTGTATAAGAGCAACACAATATATCTTAAATTAACTGTAAGGACAATAATTGTCTCTGGTATTTTTTGACACCTTGGTGCATGAAATACCTAAGCTTAGATGCCAGATGTCCTGCACTTCGGAATCTAAAATATACATTACTTTATATTTATTATTCAGTCAATTGTTTCAGATTGATAAGAAAAGAAACAATTTAAATTCAAGCAGTACCTGTATGAATGAAGACATGTCTTTGTAAATGGTAGTTGGTTCTAAAGGCAGCATTACAATGCTCGCAAATGTGAGATTTGGTGGTTTTCAGACCAAGTGATCCATCCTCATTTATTGTAAGGATCTATTTTTAAAACGGCAAAATTCAGTCTCACATTAATTTCTGAATAATTATATTCAATGCAAATTCATATTCAGTAGGGGGAAATTAAGCACTTTGGTATCAAGCCACAATGCAAAATAGGGAAATTTATAAAAGTGGATGAACTGCAATTATTTCCTTCAGTGATGTAACAGTGTTGTTATCTTTTCAGTGTTTGCAATATAGGTGAAGTTGTAGGTGCTCCATTGCTGGAGGTTTTCAAGAAAAAAAATGGACAACCATTGTCTGGGATGGTATAAGGACCCTTGCCTTAGGCAAGGGTGTGTGTGTGTGTCCAACTAGAAGACCTCCAAGGTCCCTTCCAGCCCTATGATTCTATGTAAATAATGAAGTAGAACAGCTAGAAACATGTTGATACTATTGCTGGTGTAACCTTTTTTTCTCTTAACACTGGCATCCTGCAACAAGTTTAAATGACCTTTCTGGGACACCTAACAAAAAACAAGCAGCAAAATAAGCTTCAAAGGGAGTGGGTGGATGAGTGTTTGCTTACAACTTAAAAAACCTTTTTGCTTACAAATACCTACCAACTGCAAAGTTGCTGTTTTTATTTTACTTTGTTTTGGGGATAGCCATAGTGATGTCCTAAGAGGATAATTTGGTCATTTTGCTTGCAGATTTTTAGTGAAATTTTAAGATTTCTCTCAAAGGAACGCCATTTTTAGTCTTAATTACATGTTCATGAATAAGCGGTATGCTGATTCACCTTGCCCGACAGCCTCAGTCAGGCTTCTCTGTCCGGCAAAAGAAACTAGACGAACCACCCCAGCCCATGCTATCTTTAACCTTCTGTGTGAACTATGAATTTTGTCTTTAGTATAATTGCTAAATAATGATACTAAACAAGGCACATGCTGAAATTTCACTAGAAGTGCTGCTTTGAACAGACAAATCTAAACCTGGGGACTCTTAATCCCTAACCACGTATATGAAACACAGCAGAAGGCATATTAAACTGTCATGCTCTAATTAGGTTAAATTATAATTTTCAAAAGCCATTGTTTAAAAAGTGCTACTCTTAAGTAGCACTAAAAGGCCGCTTTTTGCAGGCAATTTTGAAATCTAGTTTATACAATACCAAGAAAGTCTGAAGGGCAATATAGGCAATGAAGAAGGAGAACTTGGTTTTTTCCCCCAGTATTTTCAGATGATGAATGAAACAACTATGTGAAATGTTTAACTGTTTTGCATACAGTTAATGAAAAGTTAAGAAACCGAATTAAAACAAGAGAAATATTTTCAAGAGTGATTATTTTCAACAGAGACAACATTTGACATTCTCAAGCAAGCTTAAATCTCACAGTATGAAACTTGCCACTTAGGACATACTGCTGAGTGGAAATTAATGAGAACAAATAATTGGAGTTCACATTTGCAAATGGCCACAGCGAAACAGGGAGTCTGAATTAAAAAATATGTGTTTCATTCCCAAGATCTTACATGTTTTTGACTGAGTTAATGGAAGGAAACTCAAGATGTAAAACCTTAAATAATAAGTTTCAGATCAAGAAAATGTGTTTTGAATTATTACATCTATCCTTATCACCTGTTCACTGTAAGGTAATTATTTCATTTCAGATACACACAATGATTACTTTCAGCACTAATGCATTGTATGGATAAAAATAAAGTTCATAAAATCCAGTGTTATTTGTCTCAATACTAAGCCCTTATTAAAGCTGTGTTATTCATCTAAGTCAGGGGTCTTCAAACTTGGCTCTTTGATGACTTGCGGACTTCAACTCCCAGAATTCCTCACCCAGTGTGCCTGGCCGAGGAATTCTGGGAGTTGAAGTCCACAAGTCATCAAAGGGCCAAGTTTGAAGAGCCCTGATCTAAGTATTCATTGGTAATTGGACTCTGTAGAGCATTATTATAAAAAAAATATTTAGAGAAGGGCTTTCCTGAGATGTGAAAGTACACCAAAGGCTTATGCTATGAAAAGAAATTCAAAGAAACATGCCATGAATATCTTTCAGACCTTCTTTGCTTCAGAACTGTTGCTAGGTGAATCTAATTATTGGCAGATATTATTTCCAATGGAATGGACAGATTCCATGGTAAAGCACCATGCCCTTTCATTACCAGGTCTTTCATTAATTGTCTTACCTTTGCTGGAGAACGCTGCTTTCTTTTCTTCTTCTTTTGCATATCTATACCTTCTCGCATTAACTTTTTGTCCCGTTTCTGCTGCTCAGTCACATCAGTAAATGTAATTTCTTGTTTCACACTGATCTGCTAAAAGAGCAATTGCAGCATATTTTAAGAAATAATGGCAATTCGCTCGAAAGGGCTCAGTACCTTTTTATTATGTTGGATTTTGGGGGGAGGGGGGAGAATAACTTTGTTTATTTAATGTTCTACTGACATTGCCCTGTTGTGTTATACTTCAAATACAGTTATACCTGAATTATGTGTCATACATACAAATAAAACCTTGATTTATTAGAACAAATAGAGGCTGTGTCTATTATTGCCAACTGCATTAAATCAGATAGGATGTCATCAGTAGTGGTATAACTACACAAATTATACAGATTTCAGTAATGATATCATTAAATGATGCAAGATGACACAAATACAATGAAAATTTGTCCACTGCATCTGATGTCCATTGCATTAAAGTCTGTTAAATTGAGGATCTGCTGAAAACATGTTTACTCAAACATTTAAAACAGATAAACCATTTTTGATTTCTTATTCATGACAATACAAAAAGGTAAATTCTCCCTCAGATTAGCCTACATGGACATGATTACATGGACACATCCATCTTCTTTTCTTGGCAACGATATTGAAGTCATTAACACAGACCCCTTCCCACATGTTTATTTCTTCTTGGTATTGTGAAGCCTGGATGGTTTGTCTCCTTTTGAAATATTAACCAAGTTCTTATTTAGCTTTACAAGTTGAGATTAAATTAACTAGGACCTGAGATCTGCTGTCTTAGTCACAATATGAAGGAATGCCAATTCTGCAGTGGAAACTTGAGCCTAGAAATTGGTCCACTGCTCCAAAGGGCAGTAACTGGTACCTCGGTCATAATGTTTTTAATCTAAATTTTTGATTGCTACTGCTGTAGAGTTGCTATATAAATCTCAAAAGAATGTGAAGTTCCAGAATTTTAATGACTGAAATCAGTGTTATTTTTCCTACAGATTAGCAGTTGCTTTAATTTTTTTAATGTTTTCTTAAAAACTCAACTTACATTCAAAGCAAGTGTTAAAATCAAAACAGGTTATTTCCCACAGAGAAGTAAGACGCAAATGTGTTCAGTTTGGCATTAAGATTTAGACACATGGCTTTGTTCTACATAAGTATTTATAATAAAATCCTCATGTTCTATGTCCTATATCTCATTTCCTTTCTCAAGATTTTTAACAAAACCTTCAATTGTAAGATCACAAGGCGAAATTTGACAACATACTTAATGAATTAAAACATACATGTAGACCCTGCTTAGCAACTGCTGTGGGTAGTGACTGTTTTAAGTTATGATGATGATTTAAAAAAAGTAATTTTTGTAACCAATGCCCACATTTACAACCTTTGCAATGTCTTTCCCTCTCTCTCAGTCTTGTGTTTGTCAATACAGTCAGTTAGTATATGCCACCCTGTGCCTGATCAATTTTTTCTCTCCTCCCTTCCAGCAGACTGGAGAGATTGCCTAGGCAAGCTAGTTGTTCCTGAACCCACTTTTTCCACAGTGTAACTCCTCCCTAAAAAGTGCTAGGACAAGTTAACAAACTCAGCTCTGTGACCTTAATTAGCAGGCTTAATAGCTGCTGCCTGTAACTGACAAGACTTTAATCACTTTCACAATTTTGACTTCTGTTTGCTTCCTAAGTAGTTCATGCTGAGAGCAGCCAGCATACTGGGCAAATAACTGGCACAAACATATTGCTTTCAATATGTATTTCCCATTGTGTCTCTCCATATTTCCTTATAATTTCTTCTTTTCCAGTGAATATACAAACACTACTTCCCTTCTTGCTCATTATCCCAGCCTCAGAGTGAGTATTCCAAAGGGAGGGGGAGGGGGAGAAAGTTCCCCACTGTTTGACAGAGCTGGCTGTTTGGGGTTGTAGCCTTCTTACACAGTAAAGCAAAAGAAAGAAAGCTGAAGTAAAAACATAAGCACAGTCACACTCATTTAATTTTCTACTTAGTGAGCACTTTGCTTAATGACCTTGTTGTTGGTTCTAATTGTGGTCACTAAATGAGGACCACCTGTAGTTGCTAATTCTCAAGTTCAGAAATTCTTCAATTATAATGAACAAAGCTGAATTTTGGTTTCATCTTTTCAGAATCAAGATCCCCAAGTCTTGAGCTACCAGGGTTTGCCTACACACATATAATTTTTATATGGTGAATGTAAATTCATACCTAAGTTCCATAAACTTTAGATCTGACATGAATCAAGGGATAAATTTTCTTGTGTAAAATCATCTCATAACCCTATAATCTTCTTTGAAGTTTATCTTCTGTAGACTTTTTTTTTAAAAAAAAAACAGATATAAAAATAACTCACAATCATGAAGAATTGTCCCCTGATAAAGTTTTTGTAAATCTTCCATTGCTTTTTTATTATAAAACAAAATTTCATCAACATTAGTAAAATGGTTTGGCTACAAGAGCACAATAGTGCTTGTAAAGGGTTTGTAACAGCTATCTTAGCTACTGTTTTTCATTCAGGATCAACACCATCTTGTATATATACAAAAAGTACAGTGCCCCAGCAGGATTTTCAGGCAGCTCTCATCACACCATGCACTTCCACTGCCTTGTTCTCCACTACATTCCTAATCCCTCTTTAATTACCCTGTCTGTTGGCTCTTTTGCCTTCTTCCAGTCCTTATCAGTGCCTTGCTGCCCACTCTCTTCCAATCCCATTCATCTATTCATCTGCTTAATGGCTGAAACTTTTCTAAGTATTCCAAAATGAAAAAGAAAATAAACCTGCAAATCTGGAGAAGGAGAGTGTCTGGAGAATTAATAGAGGAAAACTCTTTTTCAATGTCATAATCCCATCAGCAATTTTAAGAACCACTACTCTTTAAACCAGGGGTCCCCAACCTATGGTCCGCAACCTGCTACTGTACCATGGCTTCTTAGCCACCGGGCGCCGGGAATAACTGGTGAGCCCCTCCCATTCCCAGTAGCACCGCCGCGCAGGTGCTAGCAGCCCCATTTATGCATGTGCAGGGATGCTAGCACCACTGTTGACATCATGCAGGTTCCAGCGGCCTGTTTGTGCATGCATGGGGGCGCCAGCAGCCCGTTTGCGCATGCGTATGGGTTCCAACGGCCCGTTCACGCATGCATATGGGCACCAATGCACATGCTGTGTGTGTGCATGGCCCACTTGCATGTGCATGTGCACACTAGCGCTCCCATCATGTGCACGCCCATTTGTGCATGTGTGCATGGGGCTGCATGCATGCACATTTCCCTAATCCTCTCTTTCCTTCCAGGCCATCAAGCCAGAAAGTTTGGGGAATTCTGCTTTAGACTACAGAGAAGACGCTAGAAAGGCTTTTAATGACAAATACATAGTAGCAAAGATGCGCACACCTAGAAAAACCGGATGAAGTTATCTTAGAACAACCTTTTAAAAATATATTTCTTCCCACTATTGACTTCAAACCAAATCTGTCATTAATTAATGAAATAGCCATAAACCACTGCCTTTTTTATGTTTACCCTTTGCTTACAGTTTAAAGCAAAACTCTACAAAATAACTGCAGGCAAAATTAGTGAAAAGAAAATACTTACAGGAACATTGACTGCATAATGAAGCCCTTGGGGAAGTCTGTCATGTCCCTCTATGTCATCATCATTTTTCACCGTCTCTTCATGAACCATAAGTTCATCATGTGGGATCATTTCTTGCGGTCGGAGTTCACTTTCTTGTAAAACTTCATCTGCAGAAAGGATTTCTTGACGTGCCATAGCCCGGTCTTGAAGCACTGCTCCTTGCCGTTCCACAGAAATTGCCGACTGGTCAGAGGTGGCACCCATTCCAACCATATCCCTCGATGACTGCATCTGTTCTATGCTACCACATTTAAGAAACAATCCTCCTAGCTTATCTTCAATGTTCATTCTTAAGTGCAGTAACCTATAAAAATGGAATTAATAAACCGAGTTGAAAACTAGATATGAGATACAAACGTAAGACTTGCTGACAACACTGCTGAAAGGAATGTTTCCTGACTAAGTACAGTATAGGGAACACAATATACTTTACTGATGAGACAAAATCTAACTACAGGAGCTTTGCCAATCCCCTCCCAGAAAATGAAGTAGGTCCCCCCCCCAAACAAATAAAATACTTCAGGTAACCCTTAAATCTCAAACGTAGCATATACAGAATGAAAACCACGTACATTATTAGAAAAATACACACAACAGGATGTATTTGCCCCAGATATTTAGCATTAAGGCACCGAGTTTCTTGAAGAATGTCAGAGTGCACTCCTAGGTCACTGGGAGTCATAGGACATTCAGAAGATTTCCTCTTCCAAGAATGGGGTGAGGATCTGACTTCCGAGAGGAGGGGGGGGGAAACAAAACCTAGAACTGGATTCCCCTCTCCCAGACTGTCTTAAAAGCTTCCACAGATTTTTTTTTTTACTGAAGTTCCAACATCAGAAAAAAGGAAAATGAGGGACACTGGAGACCACACTAGACTGAGGAAAACTTTACATTGGTGGAATCCAAAGGTCTCCTATTCATTAATCACCCAACATAGAAATATTTATACCAACCCTAATATTGGTCTGAATAATTTCTCTCCAATTACTTGCAAAGAGGGAAAACAGTAAGTAGTTGCCACCCTCATTTTGGCTCTGTACTAGGAGTGCAGCAGGGCTTTGGATACGAAAGGCTACCATATCAAATCAGAGGCATAAAGGCAATGGTGGGATTCGCACCAGTTCGGCAGAACCGGTAGCTAATTTTTTGTTGCCCAGGCCTAGAATGGACTTCCGGAACTGGCATCCACACAGAGAACCAGTTGTTCACATATTTGAATCCCACCACTCCATAAAGGACTGACCTATTAAAAGTCAGCATTATAAAAAATACAGAAATGTATATCTGCAAAGTGGAAACCTAATTTGCTAGCATGTAATCTAACAAAACAATACGATTTAATTATGGACTACTTTAAGAACAAAGGAATGCTTAATTTCACCCACTTAATGGCCATTTTCTATTAAAAAG
Organism: Vipera ursinii; assembly: GCF_947247035.1. Classification (NCBI taxonomy): domain Eukaryota; kingdom Metazoa; phylum Chordata; class Lepidosauria; order Squamata; family Viperidae; genus Vipera; species Vipera ursinii. Next base: position 130,990,589 of record NC_139512.1, read on the forward strand.
TTGCCTCCAAGGGGTCTTCAAGGACAGCCTCCTTGAAAATAAGAGAGTTCCAATGTCCGATTGTGAAGTGATTATAGAGCATGATTGACTGCCTGAAGGGTCTCCCAACTGACACACCAGATGGATCTGTGCAAAGGCCCTCCTAGCCATATCTGCAACCTGCTCTGTGACCTCCACATTGCACTCCAGTCTCAAATGAGAACGTGCAACACAAGACCAAACTGGGACGTTTGTAAGCTGATTTAATATGTCAATTCCTCTATAAACCCATAAATGCAAAACCCAAACAAACCACATTCAGCCTGGGATTATCCCAAAGTGTAAATCTGTCAGAAGAATAAGAATCAGAATTACATTTCTGCCCCTAAATCTTTCATATGCACCTTGCTACCTTTATAACTGAAAATGCAGCAGAATCTTGATTAAAACAATTATCCAAAGAAACAAGTTTCAGCTAAGGTATTGGTAGGATATAATTTAAAACTGTGCCCACAATTGTTTTTTAACCTGTTAAACTAATATAGTCAATGGTAGAGTTGAAAATCAGGAAAGTTAAAATCTCTGTTTTAATCTATCAGCCATAATTTAGATAAAGAAATACTAGGGGAGGGTTGTTCTTATTAAAAGCATTCTTCAAAACTCACCAAACCTGCTTTAAGTTCCTTAAAAGTATTAGCAAGGAATTCCTTCTAAGAATTTTAGAATAATATTCATTATTACATTTACCTTTCCTTATAACAAATAGGTAGGTACATCTTTCTCTATTATCTATCCATTTATATAAAAATAAATCTGGGACAAGCAGGTTGAAATATTTATGTCCAGAAACGAAAAAACTGTTCTTACAATAATTATTCCAAGATATTTAAACTATTCAAGAATTCAAGGAATAAACTATTTTTCACAGATGTTCACAAATATATTTACAGCCTATGGCAAATTTAAAAAGTCTGCATTCAGTTTTGGTCATCATGATGTAAAAAAGATGTCGAGACTCTAGAAAGAGTGCAGAGAAGAGCAACAAAGATGATTAGCGGACTGGAGGCTATAACATATAGGGAAAGGTTGCTGGAATTGGGTATGTGTATTGTAATGAAGAGACAGGTGAGGGGTGACATGATAGCAGTGTTCCAATATCTCGGGGACTCCCACAAAGAAGAGGGAGTCAAGCTATTCCCCAAAGCGCCCGAAGGCAGGACAAGAAGCAACGGATGGAAACTAATCAAGGAGAGAAGCAACCTAGAACTAAGGAGAAACTTCCTGACAGTTAGAACAATTAACCAGTTGAACAACCTGCCTCCAGAAGCTGTGAATGCTCCAACACTGGACGTTTTTAAGAAGAGACTGGACAGCCATTTGTCTGAAATGGTATAGGGTTTCCTGCCTCAGCAGGGGGTTGTACTAGGGGACCTCCAAGGTTCCTCCTCCTCCTCATTATTATTATTATTATTATTATTATTATTATTATTATTATTATTATTATTATTCCAATTAATCAAAATACCTAATAATTTACCAAACTGTGGCATAATGCCAATAAATTTTGCCACAAAACATTAATAATTTCTAATAAGACACATATTATCAACATATAATTTGTTCAACTCAAGCCACTTTTATGGCCCGAATGTGATTGCCTGACAAAAAAGGTCAAAATAAATATAAGAGGAGAGGTCACACTTGATGAATTCCATCAAACATCTTGACAGGTAAAGAAATAGTCCCACCTGTAATGATCCTGGTCTTCAATAAATAAAAATGAAGGAAATCCGTGTTTGGCCAAATCTTGTCTCAAAAATTTCAACTACTCTATATTAAAAGCCCTTTCTTCATCTAATAATAATTTTTTTTTAAAGTAATGTATATCAATTAATAACGTAACAGATAAAAGGCTTGTTGACCTTATATGAAACTAGACTGCAGGAATTAAAATAAAAGTACAACAAACTTTCAATTTTTTAACTATTTGGGAAGATAAGAGTTACTGTTAAATCTAAATTTTAGCAGTCTGTATCAGAGTTCCCCAACCTTTTCGGCTTTGCAGACTGGGGTGGTGGTGGAATAGATGTTTCTGCACGGTGCTCGTGCAAATGGAGTGCACGGCACACACTTGCCCTCTGCACACGCAAGTGGGAATGCATGCAGGTGCTCGTCTGCCACTTCCACGGCCCAGTTCCGAAAGGCTCAAGGCCTGGTAGTGGGCCCCGACCTGGGGGTTGGGGACCCCTGGTCTTTATAACAGGGTTGCTGTCAACATTTTAGTATCAACATCTATTAAGGAATCAAGCAGTAACTTGTATAATCAGCCAAACCTTTACCAGGTTTCAAAAGCACTGTTATATTATCTTGATAGAAGAAACTGAAAGAAATTTTATTCAGGCAAGCTTCATTATAACCTTCCAACTATGAAGAAGACTCCAATCCCTCTTCATTATGTATATTATATTACTAAGTTGGACTAAGAATTTTTTTTCATAACTTAATGTAATTAATATAATTCTTAATATAATTCTTATACATATAAAGGTGTAGCCAGATAATTAACTTGGTGATATGTAATCTTTGGAGGAACTATAGTAGATAAAATGATTAATTTCTCCTTCAGTAACTTTTTCTTTATTATATGAGAATAAAAATAAAAATAAATCATTATATATTTTGTCCTGAGCATCCTTAGTAGAAATAATATCTTGTGGTTTTTTTAATTAGGAAGCCAATAATTTCCAAGTCTTGTCTTATATAATTCTCTTTCTCTTTTTTCTTTTTATCTATCTATCTATCTATCTATCTATCTATCTATCTATCTATCTATCTATCTATCTACCTACCTACCTACCTATCTTCCATGTTTTTAGACTGCCCATCTCCCTCAAGGATGAAGTCCATAAAAGGAATTAAGTTTCAACTGAGCAGATATAAAAGCTTTCTGTTTCAAGTGTAAATTGCTTTATATATGGACTCACAAGTTCCTTAATTCTTTTCTTCAAATGCTTTTGCTTAGATTTTTTAATATTTTTTTCCATGAAGCATAAATAACAGATATATATGTCTTAAAATGCATCTGAAACACAAATAAAGTTCACAGGGTACTTGTCTTTTTATAAAAAAAATCTTCAAAATCCTTACTTCGCGTCTTTTATAAAATGTGATAATGAAAAATAAAGCAAAACAATCAAGCATATATGTTGGGATCAAAAAAAAAAAGGAAAACATGAAAAGTATATTTCCTTCAGCCCCAAATTAAAAGTGGAAATTTCCAGAAAGCAAAACAAGGTAAAATGGAATCAGAAGTTTTTGTTTCTTTTGTTGCTTAGGTAAACACAGATGTGTAGTTAGCACTGTACTAAGGTTATTTTTAGTTTCTGTGTATTTTAGTCTGCTTTACTGCCAATATCCATTGCCTTTATTCAATCTCAGGCTGTTTGATTAATTCAGGATTTTGGTGCAGAAAATTCCCCACTTTCTTACACATTCTATATTATCCTGGAATTTGTCCAGAATATTATAATTTTCCTGTGAATCTATTAAAGAACTTGGAGCAGCAGTATATAATGTTAGCACTATAATCTTTTAACCTGAGACATTAAAGGTTTACATTTTCCTTTCACTTATTTTTAATAAAATTGATTTTTAAATTGTAGATTGGGTATTCTTATCCAACTCTCAAAAGAGGGGAAAGATTTACCCGGTCATACACTCCAAAAGTTACAGGGCTATATGATCTAGAGATTTAATTACTGTTGTTATAATTTCAATATCACTAATCATATGTCGTGGCTAATGTTGGTCAAGTGTGTTCTTCATTTGAGCTCTACCCATAAACCTGGGAATTGCGTAGGTAGCATGTAATTATTTCTGAACTCCACAGCTCCACTATTTGCAATTGGGCTATTTTAAATTGTTCTAATCCAATTTCTAAGTCTTTGTGGTACTCCATCTGGTGCCCCAATAACAAAACACTCCTCTATTTTGACTTTTAATATACCATTCCTAAGCTACTGCTATAATTTGATGATGTACAACTGCCCATCCATACAGTATATTTTTCAAAATGCTCATAGAGTATGCTTTGGTTGTTTCTCAGTGTTGTCTGTGTTCAGCCTGCTAGCTAGTTCTGCTTGGATCCTGTTCGTTCTTATCGTGTTCAAGTACTTTTCCAGATCTTTTAGTATGGTACCTAGCACACCAACCACTACTGGCATCACTGCAAATTCCTTTTCCACATTTGCTTGCTATCTCTTGCTATTTCTCTGCTTCTTCTTTCTCATTGACCCTTCTATTGCCAGCTACTGTGCTGTCAATTATCCACACTTGTTTCTTTATAACTAAGTCATAACTGGCTTATTATGGACTAAATCCTTACTGGTTTGTATGTGTAGGTCCCATGGGATCATGACCTTTCTGTTGTTCGTCAATATTGTGACTGGGTTGCTGGTAAGATGTAATTCTTACCAAGATTCCAATAACACCACTTTACTGTATCTTTTAAATAGTCAGTGCAATCCTCTCACATCCACATACCAGGTGTTCCTCCTGTTATTTGCATAACTGACAAGTTTCCTCAGTTTTTACCTTTAATTACATTTATATATCGTGACAGTTCTTGAGCCACTAAAATCAGCTCTTCTGTTTCCTTCTTTAATGTGCCTTTTTGAAACCATTGCCATGTATTTTCATTTACTAACTTCCCTTGAATGATGTTAAACTAATGGCTTATTTTGCCAATTCTGCATTTGCATCACCAGCTGCTCATTCTAGTATACATGCTTGGTTTCATTGCTTTTCAGTACTGTATACCTTCCTTTGTTAGGTCATTTAGCTTCTCTTCTTGGCTACTCTTAAAGTATTCAGCCAGAAATCTTTTCCCCCCCAATTGTTTCCTTCATTTGCATGTCTGCTTTCATTAAAGGGCACATATGGTGTATCAATCTCACTATAGGGATGCAATGCGCAGTCTATGATCAAAATTTCAATCTAATGCTTCTACCTCAGTTTGTGTCTGCTTTACAATTCCAGCAGAATATCAAAAAGTAAGATAACCCAGGTCATAATGCCTTTAAGAGCATTTTTGTCATTAAGCTTGGACTCTCCTTACCTTTATATATACCTTAGTTAGAGTGGTTTGACCTCCACTTGTTTAATACTACTACACCTAATATTTCAGTCTATCATTCTTAACCTTTTTTTCTTGGTTTATTATTAGGGACACATATTTATTTAGCTGAACATATTGAGGCCTCTGAACTATGGTGCTGGAGAAGACTCCTGTGAGTCCCTTGGACTGGAAGGTGATCAAACTGGTCAGTCCTAGAGGAGATCAACCCTGACTGCTCTTTAGAAGGCCAGATCCTGAAGCTAAAACTCAAATACTTTGGCCACCTAATGAGAAGGAAGGACTCACTGGAGAAGAGCCTAATGCTGGGAAAGATTGAGGGCAATAGAAGAAGGGGACGACAGAGAATGAGGTGGCTGGATGGAGTCACTGAAGCAGTAGGCGTGGACTCCAGAAGATGGTAGAGGACAGGAAGGCCTGGAGGAACGTTGTCCATAGGGTCGTGATGGGTCGGACACGACTTCGCAACTAACAACAACAACAACAATATGACAATGTCATTGCTATAATTTTGATTGTATGAAGTTGTGATTTGATTTTTAATGTTGACTTTCTATATACAGTAGTACTTTCTATATACAGTAGTACAGGGGTGTCAAACTCAATTTCACTGAGGGCCACATCAGCGTTATGGTTGCCTTCAGGGGGCCGGGTGGGCGTGGCCAGGTGGGCGTGACCAAGTGGGCGTGACCGGGTGGGCGTGGCCAGCTCAATGCTGCTCACTCAGCGCAGCTTACTCGAAATGCCTAGGTCAGGAGAGAACACATTGCACCAGCTAATTTGATGTGGGGACATCTCATTGCCCCACAAGCTCTTCACCTCCCCAAACATCTGCAGCCAAGCATGTGCAGAGGATGGAAAGGGCCTTCTTCCCAAGCCCAGGCATGATTGGTAGTTTGTTAGCTCAAATGTAGATAGCCTCCTAGTCTCCAAGCTTGGAGAGAGAGTGTGTGTGTGTGTGTGTGTGTGTGTGTGTGTGTTCCTTCTTCTGCCTTGACAGATCTCTGGAGAGCAAGAGGAGGCAGGGAGCAGCACTTCCCAGTCCTGCATGAGGGAGGCTGGCCCTTCTTGAAAGGGAAACCCCATTTCCACTCATGCGTGGAAAGGATGCTGGCTGGTTGGAGCAGCCTTCCCTCATGCAGCTTCCCTGCCAACTTATGCTCCTCTCCAGAGATCTTCCCTCAGCAGCGGCCGGCAAAGAAGCTCGCACGCGAAACAAGCCTGGCAGAGGAGCCGGAGCAGCGAGCAAAGACGCCCGGCCTGGATCCTGCAAGGCCCGGCCGAGACGCGTCCCCAGCAGCGGAGCTGCTCCAGCTCCTCTGCCGGGCTTGTTTTGCATGCGAGCTACTTTGCCTGAGGCTGCTGGGGACGCGTCTCGGCCGGGGCCTTGCAGGATCCGGGCCAGGCACCTCTGCTTGCCCTCAGAAGCACCTGGCCCAGAATTGCATGCGAAAGAAGCCCGGCAGAGGAGCTTCAGCACAGATGCGCCCGCGGGAGCTGAGCCGCTTGTCTCCTCGTTCGGGCGCTGTGGAGGGCGAGCCGAGGCGCCCGGGCCGATCCTGCAGCGCCCCAGCCCAGATGCCCCCACGAGAGCTGAGCCGTTAATCTCCTCGTTCGGGCACTGCGGAGGGCGAGCCGAGGCACCCGGCCTGATCCTGCAGCGCCCCAACCCAGATGCGCCCGCGGGAGCTGAGCCGTTAATCTCGTTCGGGTGCTGTGGAGGGCGAGCCGAGGCGCCCGGCCCGATCCTGCAGCGCCCCAGCCCAGACGCGCCCGCGGGAGCTGAGCCGTTAATCTCGTTCGGGTGCTGTGGAGGGCGAGCCGAGGCGCCCGGCCCGATCCTGCAGCGCCCCAGCCCAGACGCGCCCGCGGGAGCTGAGCCGCTTGTCTCCTCGTTTGGGCGCTGCGGAGGGCGAGCCGAGGCGCCCGGCCTGGATCCTGCAAGGCCTGGCCGAGATGCGCCCCCAGCAGCGGAGCCGCTCCTCGCCCTCCGCAGCGCCCGAACGAGATTAACGGCTCAGCTCCCGCGGGCGCGTCTGGGCTAGGGCGCTGCAGGATCGGGCCGGGCGCCTCGGCTCGCCCTCCGCAGCGCCCGAACGAGATTAACGGCTCAGCTCCCACAGGCGCGTCTGGGCTGGGGCGCTGCAGGATCAGGCCGGGCGCCTCGGCTTGCCCTCCGCAGCGCCCGAACGAGGAAACAAGCGGCTCAGCTCCCGCGGGCGCTTTTGGGCTAGGGCGCTGCAGGATCGGGCCGGGCGCCTCGGCTCGCCCTCCGCAGCGCCCGAACGAGGAGATTAACGGCTCAGCTCCCGCGGGCGCTTTTGGGCTGGGGTGCTGCAGGATCGGGCCGGGCGCCTCGGCTCGCCCTCCGCAGCGCCCGAACGAGGAGATTAATGGCTCAGCTCCCGCGGGCGCGTCTGGGCCGGGGCGCTGCAGGATCGGGCCGGGCGCCTCGGCTCGCCCTCCGCAGCGCCCGAACGAGGAGATTAACGGCTCAGCTCCCGCGGGCGCTTTTGGGCTGGGGTGCTGCAGGATCGGGCCGGGCGCCTCGGCTCGCCCTCCGCAGCGCCCGAACGAGGAGATTAATGGCTCAGCTCCCGCGGGCGCGTCTGGGCCGGGGCGCTGCAGGATCGGGCCGGGCGCCTCGGCTCGCCCTCCGCAGCGCCCGAACGAGGAGATTAACGGCTCAGCTCCCGCGGGCGCTTTTGGGCTGGGGTGCTGCAGGATCGGGCCGGGCGCCTCGGCTCGCCCTCCGCAGCGCCCGAACGAGGAGATTAATGGCTCAGCTCCCGCGGGCGCGTCTGGGCCGGGGCGCTGCAGGATCGGGCCGGGCGCCTCGGCTCGCCCTCCGCAGCGCCCGAACGAGGAGATTAACGGCTCAGCTCCCGCGGGTGCGTCTGGCCCGGGGCGCTGCAGGATCGGGCCGGGCGCCTCGGCTCGCCCTCCGCAGCGTCCGAACGAGGAGATTAATGGCTCAGCTCCCGCGGGCGCCTCTGGGCTGGTGCACTGCAGGATCGGGCCGGGCGCCTCGGCTCGCCCTCTGCAGCGACCGAACGAGGAGATGAAACGCCAAAGCATGCCAGCAGAGGTAACAGAGCGGCTCTTTCTCTGGCCTCCTCAAGTCCGCCCCCACCCACACAGCAAGTAGAAAAAGGTCCCACTCACCTTTCCACTCCTCCTGTTTCTTCCTCCGTTGACTCCACGTGCAGTCCAAAGAAGCAAAGAAGTTTGTAGGCAGTCCCACAAACCAAAGAAGTTCATTCAATCAATTCGAACTTTGAGAGTTGTTTTTTTTTTTGTGAGCAGTTTGAATTGATCGATTGAATTTTTTTAGTCCCACTTTTTTTTTGGAACTGGGAGGAGGCTGCCTGGGCTCTGGCCAATGAGCTGTTGAGGGGCTAATGAGCTGCAAATGTTGCTGGGCTCCACCAGCACTTGCCTCCTACTGAGCAGGTGCTCAGCCGGGCCGGCGCCAAGGTGGTGGGGGCCGGACCTTTGTAATTTCTGGGAGAGTTGTGCGGGCCGGATTCAATCATATGGCGGGCCGTTTGTGGCCCGCGGGCCTTGTGTTTGACATGTCTGCAGTAGTACTTTGTGAACACCCATGTATGTAGCATTGGATCATTTTTCTCAATAAATAGAATGTTTCAGACTCATTTAATTGGGTTCTCTTTGTAACTGGTTTTAGGACTTGAATGGGTAAAAAAAATCACATTTTAGGTCACATTTATTCAGAAACATTGAAAATTTAAAGAGGTTCATAAACTTTTAAGCATTACTGGAGTTTCAAGTAATCCATATATAGGAGGTGCAGAAGCTGAATTGAAGTTTCAGGGTCAGATATCCAGTCCACAGTTTAGTCAAAATTATTAACAGGAAACTCAACAGTGTTACCAATAGTAAGAGGAGTATTCCTGAAATATTATTCTGATGTTAATGTAATGGTATATGGGAAAAATCTTAGGAGGCAGGATGAAGTGATGCTACCTAGACAATGGTCAGATGAATTTTACTCGTCATGAGGCCAGCCTTAACAAGCAGACCAGACAGGAAACACAACCAGATAAAACTAATTCTATTTTATTGCAAAGCTATATCAACAGAATTTTGCAAGTCTGAAAGTAATATTCTCTCGCTATCACCTTTACAGAAATTAGCAAGGATCCCTTTGAAATTCTTGCTCAGCCCACTATGCAGCTATGGGTTATGCTCTCTCTTATCTGACACTTCCCTAGACAGCATCTCTTTGCCCCATCACCCAAGGTCTTTCCCACATATTATTACAGTTAACTTGGCTGATTTATTCACAACTGATTGTCAGCTATATTTCCCACAAGTGCATTGGGTTTTTAAAATAATTTTGTGATTCACTTCAGTCATTTCCAAGCACTTTGAAATCCAGTCAAACACCTTAGCCAAGCAACATGCTCATTTCTCCTTCTATTTTCTAAAAGCAGTTTATTAGAAGCTTGTCTTTAATATCCTTTGTGTTTTGTCTATTTCCTTTCTGTTTAGTTCAGGGGTAGGCAACCTTGGCTCTTTTATGACTCCTGGACTTCAACTCCCAGGATTCCTGAACCAGCATGGCTCAGCTTGGAAACCTCTCCCTTTCCCCTTAGCATGGCTGGCTCACGAATTCTGGGAGTTGAAGTCCACGAGTCATAAAAGTCATAAAAGAGCCAAGGTTAGTTGGTAACACTTATTGTTTTCTAAATGATTTGAATAGTACCTGCTTGAATATCTGATTTTGAATAGCACCAGTCAAAAGTTCAGTTATTATTATTGTTATTTCTCTGCTACTTATTGGTCAGGTACTCAAATAAAGCAACTACACCAAGGTGGGTCAGAGTCTGTAAATTCAGAGGATTTCTGGAGAAGAGTTGAGACCTCCTCCCACTTTTCACACAATGGGCTCAGCTGTGCCACAAGAGATCTATATTACAGTTGCCTATCTGACCAACTGAGAATCAAGATACTAAGAAACAATCAAGTCAGGAACACATAAAATATGGAATTGAAGAAAAATAATATTCTTTCTTTGAAAGATTTAAATATCACCATATATTCACCAAATTAAATTCCAACAAATAATGCTATAGTGTTCTCCAATTTTTCTAGATCGGTGGACTGGCGGACGTGGCGGTGGCGGGGCGGGAGAGGATGGTTTCACACGCATGCATGCACTTTCACAAATGCAGCTTCACAAGCAAGCGTGCACGCTCACCTGCCACTTCCACAGCTCGGGTCTAAACAGGCTGAGTCCTGGCAAGGGACCATGGACTGGGTTTGGGGCCCCTTGCTGTAATATGTTCCACTTACAATAAATAAATATAGCAAGAATAATGTTGGGATGTGGTGGCACAGAGCTTTAATGATACTGGAACTTCTGGCCAGAAATGGTCTGCACTTTGGTGCTTTGAGCCTGGCTCCATGAGATGGAGTGAGCTCCCATCACTCAGTCCCTAGTTCCTGCCCACTCAGCTGTTCGAAAGCTTGCAATATTGCAAGTAGATAAATGGGTACCACTTTGGTGGGGAAAAAACCTAGCTGCATTCGTGTGTTTAGAGAGAAGAAGCCAGAGCTGGACCTGTCTAGACGGGAGGCATTGCAATACAAGGCAAGGTGAGACCAGCAGAGGCGCCCAGAAGCTGTGCCCAGAAGCTGTGCCACTAGTTAATTGATGTATAGATACTGCAGTTCACTCCTCATGGTGCACCAAGGATAGATGCACAACTACCAAAAGAATGAACTAGCAATCTAGGCTGTCAGGACTGTATTGTGTCTAGCATGTGTGTTTCCCTACGATAGATAGATAGATAGATAGATAGATAGATAGATAGATAGATAGATAGATAGATATAGATAGATTAGATAGATAGATAGATAGATAGACAGACAGACAGACAGACAGACAGACAGATATAGATAGATAATATTTTGATCCATGCAAAGAGAACTAAATACTTTTTAAAATATCTTTTATTACACATATCAGAGAAGACAAGCCAATGGTAACTATGGTTCCCAAAAATATTTTCAGTGATGGTCCTGATAGGTCAGGCACATCTTAGGTTTACATGGCAAGAAAAGGAAAACTATATTTAACAGCGTTATTTTTCAACAAGCAGTGCAGCTTTAAAGAAATAGTAGCTGAAATTTCAAAAATATCTGGATAGTGAAACAAGGCAGGCAAAGACTAAATTGTACCTATAAGAGAAACTGTTCGCAAAACAAGCTAATAGAATATGCATATATTACTCACTCATTAAGGGCATATAAACTCCAGTGAGCTAGTATGTACCTTGGTTAAAAAAAGGGCAACTTTTAAACATAGAGTTCTTCCTACTCTCAAAATTATATTCATCTTCCTTGGGTATTGGTAAAATTTAGCAGATATGAGACAAATAAATTCCTCATTTATTGTGGCCATACAATAAATGAGGAATCTGTATATTTGTATACAATAGTCCCAATTCTTTTTAAATCTGTCTGCCAAAATATATGGAGGATGGATGATAAAAGCTGATTTACTCATTTCTTTGCAAAGAAATCAAGAGCTGCCTGCATTTTGGCTCAAACGCTTGGAAAATTCTAAACCCTGCTTCTCTGATGACCACCACTGCTATATGCAGAAGCAGCTTTACATCAGACATGTCAAACACAAGGCCCGGGGGCCAGATGCGGCCCGCGAAGTGGTTTCATGTGGCCTGCAAAGCCATCCTGGAAACAGTGAGGGAACGGCCCCCACTGCCTTGGCCCTGGCCCAGAGACCCTCCTCCTGCCAGAGACCCTCAGATCTGTCCCACTCTTGCCCAGGCGACCATAGGCACCCTTGATGCGAACGATGTAGAGCTGGCCACGCCCACCCAGTAGACCATACAGTCTGGCCACGCCCACCCAGTAGGCCACGCCCACCCTGACCATACCCACCCAGCTCCTTGAGGGCAATCGCAATGCTGATGCGGCCCTCAATGAAATTGAGTTTTGACACCCCTGCTTTACATGATTTAATAAAAGCTATTAGCTACACAAAGAAAACATGAAAACAACAGGTTCAGGTAAACGTTGCACAACTTTTAATATTTTCATCATCTGTCACTGAGATTCATAAATTTAATTATTGGCCTCTACTATGAAAAGTTCAACTGATCTTTTTTCAGTTGAAATATCAAGGAGGGAATAATTAATTCTTAATCATATTAAACTTTGTGGAAACGGCTTACAATTTCCTACTTTTATCTCTGGAATTGTTTTTCCCATTATAGACTACATCCTGGGGATTTCCTGATCGCTCCCCATCCAAGCAACATTTGCTTTTTCAAGGTAAACCAAAGTCATCTAAGTATTACTTGATATAGACAATTGTATGTTGGTATATTATGAGTATTTGCATATCTAGTATCCCTTCAGTGGAATAGGCTCCATTTACTCCTCTGAAAACTTTGCATTCTCCCATCTGTTTTGAAAGTCTCAAGAATCTTCTATAAAAAAGTAGAGAATAAAAGGAAAGAAATCTAGAGCTACAATAAATGTTTTACTACCTCTGCTAAATATTATGAGTGGTTGGCATTGTCGAAAAATTACAGATGCTAAGAATATCAATTAGCCAAAGAAAATCTGCTCGTATAATTCTAAACTGGACAAATAATAACATACTTGAAATTTTAAGAAAGAAAGAAAGAAAGAAAGAAAGAAAGAAAGAAAGAAAGAAAGAAAGAAAGAAAGAAAGAAAGAAAGAAAGAAAGAAAGGAATTGTTACTATCATATATAATTCCATAAAAACAGAATTTAAATCTGTGAAACAGAAATATTGATATTTCTGACAACTCCTAGTATTGTTGTTGTTGTTAGCTACGAAGTCGTGTCCAACCCATCGCGACCCTATGGACAACGTTCCTCCAGGCCTTCCTGTCCTCTACCAACTCCCAGTATATCTTGACCCAACGCCTAGGTCTGTTTGAAGTTAGGCAGATTTCTGCAGTTCTCAAGGAGGAGAAAGCGGAATTGAGTCCTGTCCCATCAAAAACTGAATGGAATGTGTGCCAGATAGATAGTCTAAAGTTATCTTTTAAAGGTTGCAGTGATTCAGAAGAAACTAACAACAGTTTTTAAGGCTAACTGAACAATCCATTATGCTCAATATGCTATCTTCACTTCAAATTAACCAAAACAATGAAAGCTTACTAGTGGAAATGTAAAGAAGGGATTGCATTATTTATATTTTCTAGAACAAATGCTGATGGGGAGCCAGAATCGTCCTCACGAGACAGCATAAGCAATTATACTGAAACACAGAAGACAACCCATTTCAAAGATATAAGATTTTAACACAGGTAGTTCTCCACCTACGATCATAATGCAACATGCCCCAGTCCCCAGATGAAGTCATTAAGTGTGGCTCCTTAAATGGAGAGCCTCAAGGGATGGGAAGACCCTGGGAGGCCTAACACAGACCTAGGCTAGGCTTAAGGCCTCTGGGGACTCAGGGAACGCAATGGAGGGAGAGAGATGGGGTGATATTATAGCATCCCTGTGGTCAGTTGTAAAAGCGAATGACTGAGGGACACTGCAGCAGCCGTAACTTTGAAACTTTGATCTTAAGTAGCTTTTTTTTTCTTTGGGGGGGGGGGTCTGTCATAACTTCAAGCGGCTGCTAGGTGACCAGTCATTAATTATCTAAATAAAGACCAAAAATGTTTACAAACTACCTATGAGATCACTGTTCAGAAAAACCAAGAGCTATGGTAAGGCCTATTCTTTAAATATTTAGAAAATAACAGAAAGAATCCATCTAGATCTGTTCGCTTTGTGGTACACATATTGATAACTTCCCTCACATAAGATCTGATATCCAGAATAGGACGGAGAGAACAGGACATAAAAGAACAGACATTATTGCCCAGAAATTTAGGATGAGCCTTTATTTGGATGAGAGTGTAATTTTTCTATTCTGGTAACAACCAAAGGAAGACACAGTGAAAAGTGTTACAGAAGTTTTTTAAAAATGGTAAAGTAGACATTTTATTAAACTTTCTTTGCTGGATAAGAGCCAACAGACTACAGATGGAGTGGATGCCTGAGAATATTTTTTTATCTATGGCTGTTTTAGAAAATACTAATGTCTCTGTAAGCTCATTTGCTATTTTAAGAATAACTGGATTTCTCCCACACAGTTGCTAATAGTATACTTTATCCTTATATAAAAGTTATGAACACCACCTTTAAAACACGTAAACAGTAATTGGGAAACCTGGCTGCCTAAGCAATGAAAAGAAAGGATCTCATCATTCAGTTGGGTTGGGGGGTTTGTGCATGTCATAAGGCATTAACCATTCTAAAAGCACTTTGGCTTCTGATTATGAACCAAACTAGTTCATCTTCAGGATGATAATGAATGGTTTCACTTTTGATTAGGCAATTATCTCCCACCTCTAAATTACCTTTATAGCATGTGATAATGCAGCTGTTTCTCCCAAATTCTATTACCTACTGGTAACAAGCTCTCACATTATCGATGTTTCGGTCTCTTTCATGCTGCCTATGAGGTGAACAAGGAATGTACTTCTCATGTGTACAAAAATGAATCGGGTTATTACATAACCATTAATTTATCTTAAATCTGGGAACCATAACTTCAAAAGGTTAATAAGATATAAAGTAATAGCAAAAGACATTCAGGGATTATGAGGGGGGTTGGGGGGTGGTGGAGGAGAGAAGCTTTTTCAAGCCAAAAGTAAAGATTTCAAAAACATGGACTATTTTTGTTTACAGAAAAGGGTAAAAAGATGGGCCTGTAACCAAAGGGAAAGATTTAATCCACAGAACTGGAATTCAACGGGAGGATATAAAGTGCGCTGGCAGTGTTCAAGATGAGATTATGAAAAAGAAAGGGGGCTGAGATTTATCCTAGTACAAACAGGACCCTGAGCTCCTAATCTCCTTCTTACTCCCACCTCTCACCAGAGTCTGCTTTCTTGTCTCCTCAGAAGATCCAAAAGATAAGAGTGAGGGTCAACAATTCTCAAAGGCAGTGATGGTGAGAGACTGTACAATTTAGACCGCCAGGGCCTCATTGTTCCTACTGCATTCTGGCAAGACGACTAACCCTAACCTGTGGTTATTTATCTAGTTCTTACCTTTACTGCCTGGAAGTGGAAAAATGTTAGATCCATATTAATGCTCGATATTTGTTTTGTAAACCATGGGGGGGAGGTGTGTTTTAATCCTCTGTGTGCTGCCTAGAGTAAATATTTTGAAATGGCAGCCATTCCTTCTTTAAATAAAAGGAGCAGTATAAATGATGATGAATTGCTGAAGTATACAATGAAGGGATCTGCTTAACATGCTGTTTAATGTTTTAGCAGGTTGGGTATTTCCATGCCATTTTGCTGAAGTGTCAGATTTTCCCAAGCCTTACCGACAGTGATTGAAGGATGCAGCTCTCTGATTATTATGCTTACTCTAAGAACTAACCCATTAAAAATAAGTCCCAACAATGTTATGGACAACAATTGTCCACATATGGAAGTCCTACTTATGCAGAAGCAGAGTTCGCTTCTGCATCATTTCTTCCAGCCCTGCAGTGGAATACCTTGGGGGGGGTGGCTCCTTGACTCTTGTTACTCTAAAGCGGGGTCCCCAACCCCCGGGCCGTGGACCAGTACAGGGCCGTAGCATGCCAGCAACTGGTCTGCACAAACAAGCAAAGAAAGCCCCATCCATGGGATGCAGGCAGCACACGAAAACCACGCACATTCCGGTCCGCGGAAAAACCTCTCTCTACAGAACAGGTCCCTGGTGCCCAAAAGATCGGGGACCTCTGCTCTAAAGTATCTGTGTGATCTCAGACTATTTGCCTCTGATCTTGCCAAAATTTGCCTTCACCATCTTCCTTCCATTTCTTCCTCCTCCTCCTCTTTCTCTTCTTTTCATAGATGATGAGCCTGTAGTCTTCCACTGCTTCCATTTAAGTTTTGGTTAAAACCGAAAAAGTCCCTCTGCCTGCGCCCCCCCGCCCCAAAATCCCATCCAGGAGAACCTGACAGAAGAGGAAGGTCCATTTCCTTTCGTTCTACCTTCTTTCTTGCATAAATGCTGCAAATGGAACGATTGTGGAAAGGAGGCTACGCAGTAATCTTCCATGGCTTCCCTGGATCTGTCTGTTTCCAAGTGTCTCCTACAGTGAAAGTGTGGGGTATCCAGGTTGATTTATTCAACTGCAAGAAAATGTCTAATAAAAGAAAGGAGTCTGACGGAAAACCAGATACAATCTTCAATAGCATGAGACAGCCTTCTGGATGTCAATCAGTGGTACGTTATAAGAAGACCTGATAAGATTCATGTGCTCTTTGAAGAAATGCCTATTATACTGCTTGGAGTTTCTGGTGGAAGTTAAAAACCTCAGAAAAGGGATAAGGTGCGCAAGTGTCAGGCAACAGACACGGGTGATAACCATGCAAGTTCTAGAATGGTAAAAATACAAATAATTAACTGAGCTTTTGTAGGTGAGCTTACCTATATGCAAAAAGACCATTCCAATTCTTTTGTTGATCGTTCAGAAAGAAAAACATTATTGGGTAAGGTACCATTCTTTCAATTTTCTCATCACATTATTGGGGGGGGCGATAGGGAGAAGAAAAAGAAAGCTTAACAACTTTTGAAGTAGATTGTGAATTGAAAATATCTGTCAGAAATCAGATCACACAGCATGCCTTCATGCCAAAAATATGAATAAACAGCTCTGGGGGCAAGGAAAGGTCATGACAAGGAACGAAACACACCATTTTTGAAATCAGGTCAAACTTGGGGAAAAAAGACAGCAGTCAAGTTTCTTGACATATGGTAGATTGGTAATAATGTCCAGGGAAACTGTACCTCAAGATCCCTGTGGAAAGGGAACAAAATCCAATATACCAACTAGAGGTCTGGCATAACAGGTATAACAATAAGAAACATAACCCTTAGCACCTGCTGGGAAACAAGGCCACCAAAAGTCATTGAACAGGAGATGAGTAGTTTTAAATAGTCCAAATTGTCCACCTTGCTAGTTGTGGTGGTGGAGCTGTAAAATGTCTTCCCTTAGAGACTAAGGGAAGAATGTTCAGTCAGTCATTCTACTGCAGTTCACCCTGAATCCAGGCCAGGGTTAAGGGCCAAAGAGGCTGCAGAATGGAGACCAGAAAAGGGTCAAGGTGAACAAAATATTCGGGCTGATTCTTAGACCGTCATCCTTTGCTTGCTCTATGAGCTAGAAATTCACAAGAGTTAAAGTAAGGGGGAAATTGTGTTCATCTGATGTGCAGTGATGGATTTGTGAGAGGTCTGCTGGTTTTCTTCAGTCCTGTTGTCTTTTCAAACTTTGTTGGGGTGTGAAATTCCTTTCAAGAACATGGAGCCAAGGTTAAAAGGCGTCTCTAATTGCTCATCTTACTTATTAGGTGGCAGACACTGCCCCAAGTTTAAAAAAAAAAAAAACAAGCACAAGTTTTTCTAAAGTACCAGCAGTCTGTAAAAGTATTTCCCCAGTCAGTATAAACAAGAAACAGGATCACCCATACAATCAGGGTGAGTCTGATCTTCAGAGGGGTGATATTCTAGAGTGCGGGTGCCATAACAGAGGCTCTCTTCAAACGTCCTGCCAGATGGTACTGCCTCATGGTTAGGATCCAAAGAATGCCTCTCCTGCCAGATCTAACTGGATGGGGAGATTCTATTCGGTAAAGACAGCCCCATCAGTAACCTGCCCACAAGTCATGAAGAGTTTTAAAGGGAAACCCTGAACGGAACCCGGAAATATACAGGTAGCCAATGCAACTCACAGAGGAGAAATGTCACATATGCCAAAGAATCGGCACCCAAAACTGCCCATACCACCACATTTTGCACCCCACCAAAAGCTTCTGAATCCCCTTCAAGGTTATTATATATAATATTTAATATATGATATGATATGATATTTTGCAGGATCCAATCTGGGTTGGTCACCAGGACCACAAGTTTTGTCTTCCAAGCTTTTGGGCTCATACTGGAGCCTCATCTTCAGAGAACTTCTTTCTAGCGAGATTGAATCCTGCAATATTATCCCGGGACATGTATATTCGCCTTCATTCATGGAGATATTATTATCTATTGTATTATAAATGTAATAGTATAGTATAGTATAGTATAGTATAGTATAGTATAGTATAGTATAGTATAGTATAGTATAGCATTAGTGTAATAATTAGTATTATAACATAACATAACATAACATAATTATAGCATATTCCTTTCCATGGCCTGTAAGTGAATCTCTAGATCTGACTTCCCCAGAAGGGAGCTAAAACAGAGTCAGCACGTGGCCATCTGAGAAACCATAAAGACCAAAAGTAAAAATACTCTGATGTCTTTACCACCCTGAGGTAGCCTTGGGAGAAGCTCTAGACCACAAACTCCATCATGTCACATGATGTACCACAACATTTTTGGACTTTGGGGAGCCAGGGTGGGCGTGGCCTGCACGTGACGCATCCAGCCCATGGGCTGCCAGTTTGACACCCCTGCTCTAGACTCTGGTCAGATTCACTTCAAGTTACCTCCAACAGTGCTCTAGGCATCCCTTACTATGCTTCATTTTAGTAAGCTCCTTTGAAAGCCGAGGGGTGACCAAGGGGAGGGGAGAGGCATGATAAAATCCAAAGCCCCTGTCACACTGTCATGCAAAGTGGTGACTGAGACTTTGACCAGGCCTTGCACCAAACCTTTAGGAACAGCCCCAAGTTTTCTCTACAACCCCCTGACTCTATTAGGTGTTTCGGATGGACAGATTTAATACTTTAAGTTCCATCTCCTGGATGTAGGGTGCACTTCAAAAAACATTCTTATGATGATGAGAAAGTAATCTGACCATGAAAGGGAGCGATGGAAATCTCCATCTTCAAATGATGTTGGTGTGGTCTTGACAAGAAGACCAGATCCAAAGTGTGACCTTGATTACTTGCCCCCCCTTCATTCAAGCACGATGTAGCACTTGATTAACAACACAGTAATCAGTATTTCTACCTGTCATTTCTTCACCACTAAACAAACATGTAAAGATGGTTCCGCTGACGAAGCAACCAAAGTTAGCTAGGGACCGTCTGTGACTAATTGTTTTGAATCTAGAATTATGTGTTGATACTATACATGCAATGTTATATTGGTTCTAAAATATTCTGATTGAAAATGGTAACAGAAGCATTGGTGACTTTTTGAACTGATCCATCCCATTTAAAATTTTATTTTCAGTTTTGAAACTAAAGGGCAAAGGGCATATCAATATATAATACTTCTGGTAATTTAAGAAAGAAAAAACAAGAGAGGGTATTATGTAAGATTTTTCTTTTATGAATTTTGATCAATGTGACCTATTTCAGATTGTATTGACTGAACATTGGCCAATAATGCTCTTACAAGATTTCAGAGATCCAAACTGAGTCCAAAATGGCAGTATTAATGAAAGCATTGGCAATATTCATTGCCAAAATATTTCTGTGATTTTATTATGAAATTTTTGTTGCACCTACTGAAAAATATTGCTCTTACATTCTATGGTGGCATCCATTATATCAATGGTTTCTTGGTAAAGAGATCATGTCTCTTCCTAATCACAAATACACAAACTATTCATTAAATTATAATCTGAATAATAAATAACTTTTTGCCTTGTCTGATTTAGCTGTATTAAAAAAGAGATTAAGGAGGGAGACAAATTTTCAGCACTATTATAACTTTTTAAATATGAAAAATGCAAGCAGAAGGACATTGGCAAACATGACAAGAAAGGAGTTTTAAAATAAGGAAATAACTAAAGAAAATTATGTTCATTATTATTAAATTATTAAATGTTCATTTAATATATATTTAGGATGGAAGAGATTGCTTTTTTTCTAAACCAATCAATATTTATGTCAATTTGTAAAAGGCATAACAATATGACATTTTATTTCATCTGATGAAAAGGATATAATTGTAAAATTATAAGAGTACTTTTTTTACTGCAAGGATGTCCCTTTACCATTATATAATCCAAGGATTCCCCAACCTATGTCCATGGCCTGGTGGTGCCAGGCTGCAGCCTGTTGGCCACTGGGCCGTGGGAATAGCTGGCGAGCCCCAATTTACGGTAGCACCACTGTGTGGGTGCTAATGGCTCCGTTTGTGCATGTGAGGATGCACTAGCACCGCTACCAGTGTCACACAGGCCCAGCGGCCTGTTTGCACATACATGCGGGCGCCAGCAGCCCATTTGCACAGGCTCCACCAGCCTGTTTGTGCATGTGCACGGGCGCCAGCACTTCCACATGGGTGTACGTGGCCCACTTCCACATGTGCACACTAGCACCACTGTCGTGCGCCCGCCCATTTGCGTGTGCATGAGCATGGGCCACGCAGGCACTCATTTCCTTGCTTCCTCCCTTCCCCTCTGGGCCGCCAAGCTGGAAAGATTGGGGGACTCTGATATAATCTATTCTAGTGAGGTCAATGCAATTAAAAGGACATACATTCTCAGAGCAATCATTATTTGTGAATTTTAAGTACTAATGAAATATTCTGAAATTGTATTTCCCATTACTAGTAAACCTTTCCCATAATTCCACCACAAAATTTATATGGATATGTTAATTAAATCACCAGAAACTGAGTTCAAGGAAATTTCAAGAATGAAAGACATGAAAGAATCTAACTTCCATCTTCCATCAGAGAGAAAGAGAAGGCAAGATACATTTAAAAGAAACCATGAAACCATGCAACCATTACTTTTTCAAATAAATATGGTAGACTTCCACAAAAGTCACAACCTTAACCCTTTGGAAAGCTATGTCAACATAAAGAGATCAACCTAACCCAAAGTTACTGATCTGCTAGTCTCAAAGAAATCCACAGAAATAGCACAGAAGTAAAGCCAGTTTCTCTCCAAGAAACAATGGTAACATTTTCAACATTGCAGTCTGAAAAAGAAAATTTCCCAGAACCATTACTGATGCTTCAGTATCTACTTATTTGCAAAAATAACTAGTAATTAAGAGTAAAATTCAAGAGATCATGAAGATTTATTCAAACTATAAAGCCTCTAGGTAGCTCAGCTTAAATTGCTTAAATCAATTTAAAAAATAATGTAAATTTAACTTTTAAAGATAATCATGAAAATATGACTACCCTAAACATGTAGATAAATGCCATCTACAATCAGATTCAACTTTTTATGTGTAGCAACAAATCCCAACTTTATCAATTAGATATGCACAAAAATAAGCTCAGCATAAATTATATTTCATTTTCATACATGTTGCAGATCACATGTTTCACTCAATTAAATACAACTGACTCATTTTGCACAATCGAAACTATTTTTAATCACTGGTAAAATGGGAAGTAGAGAAGTAAAATAATCTATAAACCATTATTTACACATTTAAGTGGGGTCAACAGTATATATTACATCAAAATCAGACAAATATGACAGAACTCACCAAATAGTGTTACTAAGTCTCAAAATTAAATATAGAGTTGACATTTACATACTTTTCTAAAGTATTTCAAAACTTTATTTAAGAGTACCCTAGCTTGTAGCCTGAACTCCCCCCCCTTTATGTCTTACAATTTACATGCACAAGGTACTTTCATGTAAGATTTCTATTATAAAATTGGATGTCAGACTTTGAGAGAAGAAATGGTGACAGTAAAAGCAGGTCCACTAAGTATAAGTAGATGACTCTTTGTAATTCCTCTCCAGAGAAGGAAAGGACTTGAGATCACCTACAGATGTTCCAGACAGTTGTTCCTCATGAAAAGACCGTAAGACAAAGATCTCCAGAGGGCCAGAGCTCTGGGAGATAAGGGAAAACCATCTTCTCTTTTCAAAGGACACCGAGTTCACATACTTCCTTTTCTAATCACTTTCAGGAATTGCTTATTAACTGCTTTTCAGCTATTAGGAACTTTTGGATCAACAGGTTTTACAGCACCAGGTGAGTTTCCTTCAAGTCTTGGTGAGATAAACCTAAATACAAGTTTAAGATCTTCAAAAACGTACTTGAAATGCAGCTAAAGGGTGATTAGGACTTTGATTTTGGAAAGTTACAACACATGAATTTGAAATAAAGATTTTGGGGTTAATTATAATGCTTTCATTTTGAATTCTTTTTAAAAAAATTGATATGGAACTTTGAAGGTTGGACACTGGAGGGAATTAGAAGTAACTAAAGAATATAATTAAAGAACATTTAAATTTGACTTGCAAATACAATATTTTAACATTGGAAATATTGAAGAATACTTTTGAACAATGATTCTAGAAGTGAATTTTAAGAGTGTCTGTCTCTATAGATCAGGGGTGTCAAACTGCTGGCCTGCGGGCCGGACGTGTCACAAGGAAACCGCACCCACCACATTGCCGGCAATGGGAAAAAAAGCTCCAATACGTCACATGACATCACATGACATCGCAAGTTTGACATGTCTGCTATAAAGGTAAAGGTAAAGGTTCCCCCGCACATGCGTGCTAGTCGTTTCCAACTCCAGGGGCCGGCGCTCATCTCCGTTTCAAAGCCGAAGAGCCAGCGCTTGTCCGAGGACGTCTCCGTGGTCATGTGGCCGGCATGACTAGACGCCAAAGGCGCACGGAACGCTGTTACCTTCCCACCGGAGCGGTCCCTATTTTTCTACTTGCATTTTTACGTGCTTTCGAACTGCTAGGTTGGCAGAAGCTGGGACGGGTAACAGGCGCTCACTCTGCTACGCGGCACTCGGGATTCGACCCGCCAAACTGCCGACCTTCCAATCGACAAGTTCAGCGTCCTAACCCACTGAGCCACCGCGTCCCTTCAGTCTACTATAGACAGACTGTATTTAAATATGTGATGGAAAAGGAACACATTTTACTGGACAAAGCTGAGACTGATATGAAAGTAGATTAAAAAAATGACAGGCTATAAGAATGATATGGAAAAGATGCCATACTGGATATACAACTGAAAACAGAGCATGTCATAATAGTTAAAAGGGATGTAGAAATACAAATCAAAAGAGCGTCCTGGATAACTTTCCAATATATGATTTATAAAACTGACTTGTTAAAGCTGTGAAGAATCTTGCGAAAAGGAATAAAGAATGAAAAGAAAAATCAAGTTCTAAGACATTATTTGAATAGATTAAAATCAGTGTTGTTAAAAGTAAGGAATATAAAGTTGGTTTATTTGATCAAGGTTAAAATAGATATGTTGTTGTCTCTGGTAATTAAGACTTTTGCTAATCAGGACTGAACGACGAGGCTTTAAGGATCTGTTTATGGAGAAGTAGTAGAATATGAGAAGAAGAGATATTTTGTTGTAATTTTAAAAAAATGACAAGTTACTAAAATTGTTTATACTTGTTATGTTGAAGGGAAAAATGATTTCTTTGCATATATTTTTTTCTTTACTATGATCGTATTTCTTATTTTCTTTCTACTCTTTTTTCTTTTCTGCATTCTGTTTTCTTTTATTCTTTTATTTTTGATTTGTTAGTTTTTCTTTTTAATTGTAATTTTTAGTAAAAATTATATATAAAAAGGATATTTTCTGATATCTAGAAATAACATCTACTGTAATATTCATTTCTTCTTTCCTTAATACAAAAAAAATCAAGAAAAGATGAAATTTAGTTTGTTTGGTTATTAGAGTTGATAGCTATCAGTCTGGAATTATCTTTATTCCAATATATTATTTATATCAGAATGTTGCCAGAGTTAACATATGGAATAGAATAATTATTCAATAGTATAGGTAAACCAGAACTATTATGAGATTTAGGAGTCATTAGTGATATTTAGGAATGTCTCTACTTAAGTTGGATCTGAATGCTCCTATCTAGTCTACAAGTACCTTTCATAGAAAGCAAATATTTTGATAATGAATGAGTTTTGTTATTATCACAATTCACTTTGGAGACATTTTTCAGATTATTCCCATGTGGGTAAATGGGAAACTTGATGCCACTGAAAATGTTCTCCTATGAAGATTTTTACACATGATTTAACAAGTAGCTATACTGCTGATAAACATTTCCTGAAAAATATGATTAACAAATTCCAATATCCTGCACTGAAATATTTTTATATGCACTTCCAGGGGGACTAGCACTTATCAGAAATGCTCCTAAGTTTTAGGTGATCTTAAACATATGAATTGTGGCAAGTTTTTTCAAGAATTTTCAATTCTACATGTAAATAGATAATACAAACAATTATGAATAGAGTATTACATCTTAGCTAACTACTTTTAGAATCGGGCATTTCTACTCATAAGTAAGCTCCCAAGCATTTTAACATCTTCATCTATAAATAAAATTAAAAATAAATTACAGAACTCTTTAAGCCATCCCAAAAGTAAAATTGCCAAGTAAATGGGCTCAGTTATTGTCAATGCTTCCTACTTTCATAATATAATCGTGAAAAGGAATGTCATTTGATAATACAAGGGAACAAAGACAAAAAATGGCAATTATGGGAACAAATTTATTTCTGGATCTATCACCCTTTTTGTACCCCAATGAACATTTATTAAAAAAATAACTGCCACTGAGATTAAGGATATTTGATTCCCATGCACACGTGCATAGGCATGCAGCCTCAGTCGATGTTTCTGAGGCTCTGTCTCCAAAGAAATTAGAATTCCTCCTAAACAACAAAAAGAAGTCAGATACTGCTATTCCTGAATTATTTATTTTCAAGCTATTCTGAATCTAAAATCACTTTTTTTTCAAAAAGGGACTATTTCTGCAGGGGAGCTCACTCATCTTTTCTCAAAATAAAAAAATTCAGAATAGGTCCAAACCCATCCGAGCACGGATTCTACGGATTAGGCAAGTTGCAATTTCTTGTTGTTGTTTTTTTTAAAATATATATATATATATATAATATAATCTGTCCCTCCCTTTGTCTTGTTATGTTGTCGATCAGCCTGTATCCAAGATCCGAGGGAACACTCCTTGGCTAAACAGGAAGCAGTTAAGAGTTGGGGCTTGACCAGGTTGTCAATCTTTGCATTCAAACGGGGTTACGATCGGGGTCATTCTCGATAGCGAGGATTGTTGTATTAGCGTCAAGCCTTCGAAGGGCAACCTGCCAACCTTCTGGCAGTCCTAACTTTCCAAACCGGAGCCAGGGAACCAGGGGAAGAAATCGTCTTTTGGCCAAAGCGGACGGGAGTGTTTTCCTACCTAGGAGGTGGACCGGCCCTACAAGCCCCTTTGTCTGAAAGGGTCCTTCCCCCCCACCCCGTTGCCAAGAAGGGCCCCCCTGGGCTGAAGGAAGAAAGTAGGGTGGGAAGCCTTAGCAGAGGAGACCTGCCTGGCAGCCCAGCCCCGCAGCCCCGTCCTTTGTTTGGGTCTCTTTCCTCGCCTTTGCCCGCCTCACCAAAGCGCAGAGGAAGCAACGGGAGAGCTCCGGCGAGGCCTGCTGGGGCTGCCCAGGGCCGGCAGACACTTGACTTTAGGCAACTGCAGGCCCCGGACAAGCCGGGTGCCAAGCAGGCAGATCCCGGAGTCCTTCGCGAACCCGCTTCTCGCGCACTCGGGCCCAAAGCGGCTGAGCCCGCCCGCCACCCGAGGGCCGCCGAGGCCCCACCGGCGGGCAGAGGGGCGCCCGCCCCTCCAAACCCCGGGCCCGCCTCGCGCTCCGGCTCCCGCCTCGCTCGGGGCTCCTTACCGGCGGCCCAAAACGGCGGCGAGAAGGGCGGCGGGCGGCGGCGACACAACCGGCGACGAGGAGGAGGCGGCGACGAGGGGGCTCAGAGCCCCCAAGCCGCCAGCGGGGCTGCAGCCCCGGGCACCATGATGGCGGCGGCGGCGGCGGCGACTGCAGAAGCGGTGGCTTCTTCCTGCAAGCTGCGGCGGCTGGCGGGCACCAGGCCGGTCGGGAAAGCGCAGCCGCCGCAGCCTCCTCCTGGCGGTGACAGCGACGGGCCGAGCCAGAGAGCAGCGCCGCCGCCGCCGCTGCTGCCGCCGCGGTGCAGCTTGGGAAAAAAGAGCCGCAGCATCCGAACCCGCCACCAGGCTCGACCCGCGCGCGCGCGCGCGCGCCCTCTTCGGAAGGGAAGGAGCCGCTTAGCGGCGAGAGGGGACGCGGGGAGCCCGTCGCTGTAACTTCGGGGGAGGGCTGGTGGGGGGGGGGTCCCGTTCCTTCTTCTCCGGCCCCGGCGCTGGCCTCGGTGGCCGGGGCAGGGCTGAAAATGCCGGCCGGGAAGGCAAATGAAAGGAGCAGAGAGCAGGTGGGTCCCTCGAGGATGCCTTCCGGAAAGGTGAAAGGAAGCCGCCCTGGATATTCCCCCCGAGCAGCGGTTCTCCACGTGGAGTCTGGGCACCCCCGAGAGCTTTCAGAGGGTCCGCCAATAAGTCCAATAAGTAAACATTGTAAAAGTTCTCCCTTTTAATCCCTAATCCGGTAAACGGAGCCTTGGTGGAGCAGTGGGCTGATGCCTCCTTAAGTAACACCAGCTGCCTGCAATTAGCGCAGGTTCGCATCCCACCAGGCTCAAGGTTGACTCAGCCTTCCATCCTTCCCA
The DNA here is from genome assembly GCF_947247035.1 of Vipera ursinii. NCBI lineage: Eukaryota > Metazoa > Chordata > Lepidosauria > Squamata > Viperidae > Vipera > Vipera ursinii. The sequence goes on from NC_139512.1 coordinate 131,017,262, forward strand.
GGTAGGTAAAATGAGGACCCAGATTGTTGGGGGCAATTAAGCTGACTTTGTAATAATGCCGCTTGGGGTGTGTGTGAAAGCCCTAACAAGCAGGCATATACATAGAATGAAGGCTACTGCTAAGCTTGTAAGCCGCCCTGAGTCTTCGGAGAAGGGTGGGATATAAATGGAATTAAAATAAATAAAATAAAAATAAATAGCGACAGATGCCATCCGTGCACAATCAAAGTTCTTTTTTTGCATCCTCCATCATTTTTAAGAATATAAAGGGATTCCCAAGACCAAAAAGTTTGAGAACCGCCGCAGTAGAGAAGTATCTCTGGCGCCTTTAAAACACAACGGTCTGGTTTTGAGCATTGCGAAGCCAACACCCGCGTTTAGTAGGTTGGGGAAACAGAAAATTTGGTTCTGTGAACTTTGATCGATCAGCATAAATATATAGATAGGGCAGGCCCTCCAACCTAGGTTTCTTTCAGAAAAACATTTATTTTGTAATTAACTTTCTTTACTGATTGCATTTTAGGGAGTCTCCCAACTTGTGACCCTCTTGCATTTTTTATAGCTTTCCACACTTCTGCACACCCAATCCCTTAAGGGAGGAGAAAGTCAACTGTACTATATATTTTTGATAGTACTAGAATCCATTTATCTTGGTGCACCTCTCACATATATTTTGAAATGAATGGGAGAGGCAGAGTATGCATTAGTAATTTGGATCCCAACATTAAAAAAATTCTTAATAGTTTATAAAACAGGAAAAAAAGCAAATTTGTGTCATGAAGTAAAGAGATGCAGAAGACTATATGTGTATAAATGTTTTTACAGAAGGAAAGCATTGTCAAAGATGACTTGAAAGCAGTAAGAGGGGGCTGGGATTTGAGGAGGAGGAAAAATCCACCACAGCTGCAGAGTTTTCTCTGAAAATGCTCTGTTCTTAATGCCATCATTTTTTTTCTTGGTGTCCTGGCCAGACAGCAAGGCCTCAAATAGTACTCTTGTTCTTAGGGATGCAAGCAGTCTTTCAGATACTAAGTGCAGGCCATTAAAGGTTTAAACTGGCACTTTAATTTGCTGGCAATTAATTGGGATATCTGTAGCATGTGCTGACTGCTTTGCTCTTACAGTATTGATCATTTAGTGGCTATGTTTTTAACCACTTGCAATTTCTAAATCATTTTTAAAGATACATGTTGAAAGATAAGAAGTGCAGGCATGTATTCTTTAATAACAAGAACAATTGTCTTCGTTCTATCTATTCCTCATAAATTATTCCTTCCTGGCTCTTCATCCTTATCCTCAACATGCTTGTCGACAATCTTTCTAAAATGCACATACCCAAAAAGGGATGCAATGTTATCTGTTTGAATAAAAATATCCACAGAATAAAAATATCCACAGCAGGGATAATATGCCCCCAGCCTCTTTATATTGCCACTGTGACAACATCAAATATGCCTGTATGAATAGGTGACATGATGAACTGCTAGTGTGGAAATCTTCAGGGATAGTGTGACTCTGAAAAACCAAAGAAATTACTTTAACCTTTGTCAATATCGGTTTAAAGTTACCACATTTATTCATTAATGACATTTATATAGACACCCAGCTCCAATAATGTAATTCTGGGCAGTGTACAAAAAAGACCCCATTTACAACAAATGGAAGAAAAGGCAGACTTGATTTTTTATATGAATTAATCTAAAACAATTAGATTATTGTTTAATGCTTATTAGTTCATATTGCTTGCTCACTTAACCTGCCTTGCTTCCTTTATAGGTACCTTACCACCGCATCTTATTTTCCCTTCCCTCATATACTTATATGACAAGTATAGTCAAAATTGTATTATGATCATTGACCAACTGTAGTGGGATATAACCATTAAAAAGAAGCATAAAGGATTTTATTTTTATTTTTATTTTATTAGATTTATATACCGCCCTTTCCCGAAGGACTCAGGGCGGTTTACAGGGCATTTTAAAATCACACCAATACAAAATACAATACATTTAATGTACCAAGAGTGGAAACAAAAATCTAAAAAAAATATAAAAAGCTAGAAGATATAAATTATAAGTTAAAAACTAAAAGTGTATATAAAAAGCGAGAATCTGCAAGGAACTGTGGGAGCATTAGATGAGTGTAGAGGAGCATAAAAAGTTAGCATGTAGACTATATCATGTTATAAAGTGTTCTAATAAAGTAGCGCCCATTAGTTTTAATTCATAAAGTAGAGCTCAGGTCATCAATGAATTTTGAGCACTGCTGCATAGAACATCTTAATATTGTATGTTGGATTGGTGTCTGAAAGCAATAAACTTATGTAAAATTCTCCTGTGCACCCTGGGTATTTATGTATAATGATAAGATGAAATAGGACTACAAATATTTCTGTAATACAGGCACTGGAGAAACAAGTCCTGTTGGTTCTATGGTGTATATCCAGATTCACAGAGCGTTGTGTTTCCAAATTAGATATCTTCTTCTAAACAAAACAATTAAAATACTTTAAAGTATTCTTATCTGCTACCAGAAAGTACTTCATGAAAATGATCCAAACCAACCTCCAAGATCAGCCAGTACCGTGTTTTCCGGCATATAAGACGACCCCCTACTTTTAAGAAGTTTTTCAAGGTTTTTTGTCTTATACGCCGGAAAATACTTACATGCCCTGCCCTCCCTGTCCGTCGCAGAGGAGGCGAAGGCCCGACTGGCCCCGCTGGCCCTCCCACTGCTCCCGCGCTTCTGCTGGCCCCCGAGACGCAGCGTTTCCTGGGCGGCAGGCAGCGCCGGAGGGCAACCGCCACCCGCCACGGCCGGCGGCCCTCCTGCTTTCCTCCCCCAGGTCTTGAACTTCTCCCATTCGGTGCAGGGCGGGGCAGCTCCGCCCGCAGCCTCTTTTTCATGTGCCGCTTCCCTCTCACCGTCGGCCGAGGCGCACTCGGCCCGGGCTCCCGGTCCCTCTTCCCGACCGGCTTCCCGCCCTGCCCCTCATGGAGCTGGACTGGGCGTGCAGCCTCTCGGTGTGGCTGCTTTTCCTGGGCAGCCTGGTGGTGCGGCTCCTGCGCTCGGACCTGTTGCTGAGCCGGCGGCTGCTGCTGTGCGTGGGGCTGCTGCCCCTCAGTGCCGCGCTCACGGCGGCTGCCTGCTGGCTCGTCTCGGCCAGCACCACCCAGCGGAAGCGCAGCGTTGGACGGGAGCAGGACTTCCCTGCCGGCTCCCGTCCGACGCTCTTAGGGAAGAGCGAGCCGGCAGGGAAGTCCTGCAAACGCACGCACACGCAGGACTTCCCTGCCGGCTCCACGCTCTTCGCTCTTGAGGCAGCAGCTGCCTCAAGAGCGAAGAGCGTCGGACGGGAGTCGGCAGGGCAGTCCTGCACACGCGCGCACTCCCCAGCTGCTAAGGAGCAGCCGGGGAGTGCGCGCGTGCGCAGGACTGCCCTGCCGGCTCCCGCCAGACGCCACCCACTGATTTTCCGGCGTATAAGGCGACTGGGCGTATAAGATGACCCCCAAACTTTTGAGAAGATTTTCAGGGGTTCAAAAGTCGTCTTATACTGCTAAGCTTGTAAGCCGCCCTGAGTCTTCGGAGAAGGGCGGGATATAAATGGAATTAAAATAAATAAAAATAAATAAAATTATACGCCGGAAAATACGGTAGTCTTATTTGAAAGATCAAACTTGACAATACAACTACAAACCTAAAAAATGTGGTGAATAAAAAAGTTCAGGAACCAGTACTGGGGACTACAGGAACAACATGAGCCAAAAAAATATGACTTCTAAATTATGAACAATAGGTGTCATGGAAATAGTTATTTTTAAAGCAGGGTGACGGGGCAAGCAAATTATATGGCAGGGATAAGCAATAGATTTAGTAGCATTGGTCAGTTTTCATATATATTTTTGATACTGAATTCTCATCAAAAAGGTCCCTTCTACCTTTAGATTATGACAGTGAAATTTAAAACTTGGCAACGAGTTGGAAGCTAAGAGTGGATCTTTGTGGAAAAGGACTGGAAGTTTACCTGTTATGAAAAAGAAAAGATTCCTGCAGCGTAAAGACAGATTCTTGGTGACTACAGAAACTCATCCTTATTATTTGCATGGCAAACATGCAGAATTGACTTGCCATGGCCTTCTGTAGTGTGAATTTTATAAAATTTTCCAGTAGATTTCTGAAGCTCTAAACTTGTTCACTCTTTTTTCTAGCAAGCTAACAAATGCAACATTGGCCTTTAGAAGGTGAGAAGGGCTGCTGTTGTGGGCCAGAACCAGGATTTAAGAGATGAAAACACAAGGAGCGAATGAGCAAACAGTGAAGTAATGGCTATAGGTTAATTTGTAAATGTTCAAGGTAAAAGAATCCAAACCTTTGCACAAGGCCTAGTAATAAATTTCTTTTTAGAATCTCAGCCAGCACTCAGGTACTAACATAGAAGAGTCCAGGACAAAGCTGAAATAGATCATTTTGATCCATCTAGTACAGTGGTAAGAATGGCCTAAGCAACACCATCCCAGGAAAGATCTCTTGCCCTAACCTGGAAGACTATTTAATTTTGTATTTAAACAAGCATTCAATATGGGACAGCACAAAACAAAAATGGCAGCTTAAAACTCCAATGTGAGGAGCAACAAAAATTGATTAAGAATTAAAAGCTTGGCCAAAGCAACTCATCTTTAGGTTTTCTCAACACCCAAAATGTTATGAACAATAAGCAGTTGATAACCAGTGCAGGCTTTCAGTACAGTCAGCATGTCTTCTTTGTCTCTTGCAAAATAAAAGCCTAGTTTTTGCGCTATTTGCAACTTCTGGATATTTTTCACAGGTTATCCTAAATAGAGCACACTAAAATAGATGAGATCCATGAGATTTGAGAAGGATTACAACCAGCTCCATAGCCAAACTACCATAGCCTCGGTAATTTCAGGACAGCTGAAGCTCCAAAAATACTCCCAGAGCATTTAGTTGCAGTGTCATCCCAGGTGTTTGCTTTCTGGTCAGTGTACAAATTCTTCGTTAGGATAATGAGGCAGCCTGGTATGCCCAGGTTTTTAAAGAGCTATTCGCATTTTGTTGTGCCTTAAATTATCAAAAGTATTGGTACAATCATAGATATGTTTTGGAGCTCCTATACAATTCCTGTGATCCATCAGATACTAACAGTCTTATAATCTTGGATCCCACAAGATACAGGTAATCCTCAACTTACAACCACAACTGAGCCCCAAATTTCTGGTGTTAAGTGAATTTTGCCCCATTTTATGACTTTTCTTGCCACAGTTCTTAAGTGAATGTAACCTGGTTGTTAAGTGAATCTGGCTTCCCCATTGACTTTGCTTATCAGAAGGATGCAATTGGTCCTAACATGACCTTGGGACACAACAATGGTCATAAACATGAACCAGTTGCCAAGCATACAAATTTTGGTCACATGATCATGGGGACGCTACAAAGATTGTAACTGAGAAAAACAGTCATAAGTCATTTTTTTCAATGCCGTTGTAACTTTGAATGGTCACTAAATGAACTGTTGTAAGTCGAGGATTACTTGTATTTGACTCCTGTCAATTTAAAATGCTATTTTTTAAAAAAAAAATCTAGGGAATTGAAATTTTTGCATTATGAAGATCTAGTTTCCAACATATGGAATATACTAATGACAGCTAGGCTCACCCAAACGCATAAACCAACATAAATCACATTAAGCTCTAATGACATGTGAATCTGGACTTTGTGTGGAGCCAGTGTCTTAGGAAAGAAAGGGAGATAAATAGCTATTGCGTACAGAAGAAAAGCTTCTGTAGATATTATTTGAGGTGACCTTCCTACAGGGGGAAGTGATAATAAGAATGTATTTTAAATGGCTTACTAAAATGGGAATGGTTTTCTCTAAAAATAACGGGCTTCATCTTTAGCCTCACCAGTTTAGCTTTCTGCAAAAGCGTGCATTGTTCAGAGCGCTTGCACAAGCAAAAAGACAAACATATGTTCAATAATAATAAAGGATTGTTTTCCAGATGTGCTCATGTATCCTCTAAAGATCATTTCACTTTACTCATAAAATCTAAATAAAGAGGGGAAAAACCCGTAAAAAGTTTCAGAGGTGATGCCCTGTAAATATGTTGATGCCGTTGCAAAAAGGGAACAAAGCCAGCTTTTCATAAGGTACCCTTCCCTTATGTCCTTGAAGAGCAGAATGGTTCAGTGTCATCTTTTCAGAAGATTCATATTCCTTGAGAGAATAATTGAAACAAAGCAATAAAGAATATGCAATTAATAGTTTGCTGAAACATAAGAGACTGCTCTTTTCTAGTAAATTATGCTGTCCGTTTTCGGTTTGTTTTACTTGTGTCATGCCTTTAACAAGATACCTTAAAGTCAAACGGCATGAAAAAAAAATCCCCTGTATGTACTTTTTCTTTTAAAGTAGAGTTTGGCTAGTGTATTTAAGCAGGGAATGGGGAATAAGCCATTGTTAGGTGGTTAGAGCATCACATCTTGCTTTACTTTGAAGTTAAGATCAGAAACTGACATAGGAGCAGATCAGGAAGCGACTGAACAGAATGATCACAGTGATGTCTAGTTTAGCCCTCGGCCTAAGAGAGGCCACTCTTTTTCCCAAGCCTACGTCATCTCAACCTTTTCTCAGATTTGTTTGGAAGCCTATAGTTAGTAAAGATTGCAGGGAAATTAGGGTTAAACCACCGGCGCAAATGTTAGCAAGGCCCATAATCTTGATTCTTCCGCCAATTTCTCTCCCAGGGTTCAGCAGCACACTGGTGCTGTCATCTTCTCTTCCAGGATGCTGTAGAGCAGACATGTCAAACACAAGGCCCGGGGGCCGGATCCGGCCCGCGAAGTGGTTTCATGTGGCCCGCGAAGCCATCCTGGAAACAGTGAGGGAACGGCCCCCACTGCCTTGGCCCTGGCCCAGAGACCCTCCTTCTGCCAGAGACCCTCAGATCTGCCTCACTCCTGCCCAGGCCCCCATAGGCACTCTTGATGCAAACGATGTAGAGCTGGCCATGGCCACCCAGTAGGCCATACGCACTCTAGCCACGCCTACCTAGTAGGCCACGCCCACCCTGGCCACACCCACCCGGCCCCTTGAGGGCAACCGCAATGCTGATGCGGCCCTCAATGAAATTGAGTTTGACACTCCTGCTGTAGAGTAAAATTGCTTTGCTTAATGAGCAGCAATAGTTAGTTGATATCACTGGCACTAAGAATGTAATTTACCCTTACCTGCCCCAGAGGACTAAAATTCTCACTTTTCCCATAACTTTGACATAACCAACAGATGACTCATCACCGTCTACAGCTGCTCTTCCTTCTGACCATTTTTTCCCCTGTATTTCCAGCAGCATCACGAGTGTGTACCGGTAGTCCTCACCCGACAACCACAATTCAGCCCAAAATTTCTGTTGCTGAGACATTTGTTAAGTGAACTTTGCCTCATTTTATGACCTTTCTTGCCACAGTTGTTGAAGTCAATCACTTCAGTCGTTAAGTTAGTGACAAGGTTGTTAAGTGAATCTGGCTTCTCAATTGACTTTGCTGGTCAAAAGTTCACAAAAGGTCATCACATGACCCCAGGACACCACAGTCCTCATAAATGTGAGTCAGTTGCCAAGTGTCTGAATTTTGATCATGTGACCGTGGGAATGCTACAACAGTGCTGTTGTAACTTTGAATGGTCACTAAATGAACTGTTGTAAGTCAAGGACTACTTGTATAAAACATTCCCTGTTGAGGAAGAAATAGATGGCAAAGGCTTCTGTGGGAAGCAAACGCCCTACGAAATGTCTATCAGCTGTCCAGCATGAGATCAATTTATCAATGTTTTGGAGGCAGTAAATGCTTGGGATATATACTGACATCAATTGGACTTCCCAGAAATTTATAACAAACAAACGTTAGCCTTCAAGATGCTTTTATTATTGTTGCGATAGGCTTACATGCTACTTCCTCCTGAAATGGGCTGCATACATACTGACAACTCTGTAAATTGTATTATAAGTTTCTATTGTTGCTATTATAATTGCAGAACATAACTCATTTAACTGGAGGGAGATGTTCTCATTTTGAATTTGCATGTTAGATGCCAAACATACGTGTTTATGATCTAGAGCAGCAGTTCCCAACTTTTTATATCCCCCGCACCCCTAGAACGCTTTGATATGTTGTAACTCCTTACAAAAGTTCACAATAACAGCAACCAATTATGCATAGTCACTATAATTTTGAAACTTCTAAACCCAAGTTTTCACACCCCCTGGAATATCGTTTCACACCCCCAGTTGGGTACCCCTGATCTAGAGGAAATGTCATTATATTTATTGGGACTTACCTTTTCCTTTTTTGTAATAATTTTATTAGGGTTTGAAAATACAGAGCTAAAAGATAAATACAAAGTAAGAAGTATCTAAAAAGTAAAGAGAAAAAGCGACGTCCAAAGAGATCAATAAAAAAGTAACAAAGATTTGTAAAAGATGATTCCCAGCCAGACAAATATAAACAACTTCAGTAACTTAACACCATTTCTGAAACTTCAATAAAAAAAGATTTTTTCTTCTGAAGGGCAGACACCAAATAAGCATGCAAAACCTTTCTCACTCCAATGGCTGTTCTTGCGTTTAAGTTTTTTGCTGCTGGTTTGTTTCCAAGCATTAGCTTTTGGTTTGCACAACAGTCCCTACCTCCACAAAAGCATCTTGTAAATGGTTGTCATGCTGGGAGACCCATATAAGTTATGTTTAGCTTTTGTATTTCCCTCAAAGCTTCTCCAGTAGAATACCATTTAATCAATGACACAGTTGACAATAAATACATTGACCCTTATCATTCCACCCAGGGTTATTAAGAATTTGATTTAGCCATTAGATTATGTCTGCTTTACAGGCTAGACCAGACCAGGCACTTCAGAAATGGAGCACCTGAATGATTGGGCAAAGCAACAGCCTCTTCAAAGAGTGATTTTTATTTATCTTATTAAAATAGAAAAAGAGGAAGAGGAATATTTTCTGCCTATTAATATCTAAACAGAAGGTCCTACTAATCCCTCTGCAATGAACTCTGGGTGCCGAAAACCAAGAGTATCCCCAAATTGGTAATATCTAGATTACTGGGGTATTAATTTGACTTTGAATTCTTGTATATATATTCCTCAGACAGTATCATCATTCTTCATTGGCACTGAACTGGTAATGCAAAATTGAGTATAAAGAGTTCTTCACTGAAGTTACTGAGGCAAGCTGCATATATAAATAGAGCAGGAACATGATTTAACAGGAATAACACAATTCCATCTGCTCTTTCGTGTCAGCATCTATGTTTTATCTATTCTTTCTAAAGTGCTCTAATCCTTACACATACTGTTCACATTCCCAAATCCTTTTTTAGAAAGTGCTAAGCATTGACCACACTACTATATAAATAAAAAAATTCTGCTTTTCCAATCATATAATTTCCATAAAACATGAACCAGAAAATAGTTATTGTGGCTTCTGGGTCAGCTCTCAGATTATTACATGTTCTTTGTTGAAAAGCTCTAAGTGGCTTCTTATTCAAGCACAATAATATTTTTTAAAAATCCAACAGCATTTTATCTAAGTGCACAAGAATAAGTGGAATGTGCATCACAATGTTTTTGAATTAAAGCTTCAAAGTGAATCAGAAACTGCATTTAGAATTTCACACAGTATTTTACTGGATGGGAAAAGCAGGAAAGGAGCCATTCTGAAAAATACCATTCTAAAATACTAAGATTTGGAGCTACTGTAGTTGCATTTCATGGATCTTTTTACCAAAGAGATACAAAATTTTCAGCCATGAATCGCTCCCAATACAACACGCCCGATACTAACAGCCACTTTTTTCCTAGGCAGTTGCTGGGTTCGTTGGAAATAAAACCTACCACAGCTACTGTTACAAGCCAGATTCTAAATCCCTATTATCAAGAGAAATGATGGATCTAGAAGAGGGGAAAAAAACCTCTGTTTGTAGAAAATAAAAATCATTGGTGAAATGTGGATGAAGCTGCTTTGCGCAGAATTTGAGGTGGATTCCTGTATTTACATAAAAATCAAAATAGCTATGCCATCACTACCTACTTTCCTCTTTGGAACATATTGGTTGCATACTATGTGTTCCTCTTTGAGGACTTTGGCCTTTTGAAAAGAAACAGCCTTAAAAGTTTACTAGGAGACAGACTACAGAATAGATTTTTGAATAGTAATTGATTTCCTTATTACTTAGTTTCAGGTTAAGAGATATAGTGTTATAGTTGCTACAATCCTATCTGGATAGCCAATCACAGAAAGTTACATTGGATGAAATCTGATTTGTGACATGACCAAATTTTCTTGGTTCTGGTAACACTAGGTTTTTCTTACACCTTGACCTTTATTTTTTAAATAAAAAAGCCTTTACTGCACAGCTAAATTCAGTATATTCACTAGAGGGTGCTGTGTAAACATTTTTGCCTAAGCAAAAATATACAGCAGTTCACAATCATCAAATTTTGCTTCACTCAAAAATCCAAAATTACCTTCTTTAACATATGAGCACAATTAAATAGGTTTATTCAAGCCATATTTTATCTATTTTGTGGGATATGGAGAGAGTTGTGCAGTATTAACAAATATTTGGATTTTCAAGGAAAACAAAAATATGCTTGCACACTATATAGACAACTACCTAGATCTGAATCATTACTTCCATTATCCAAGATATTAAGTATTTTAAACTAGCATTAACAAAGTGCTTCTCTATGATATTCAGGGAGCTGTTTATCCAAAATATTCAATAGCCAAAATACCAGGAAATATCAATTACTGATTTAATTATAATTATTATATTTATTAAATTTACATTCTGCCTAACGCCCACCAACTCTGGGCAGTTCACAAATTGTTAAAACCATTCAAAATAATTAACAGTACAGGAAACTATATGTTTGAAAATACTTTTATTTATTTATTTATTTATTATATTTTTAATTTGGATTAAAGTGGATCAATACAAAAGGCTATCTTTTTTTTCTCATTCTACCTTTATCCTTTTATCCCAAAGATGCTCTGAAAATTTCCCCCATCTTTTGCAGAATTCGAGATTCATCTTTCCATAAGTGATAGGATGCTATTTATCACAAGCTTGAAAATCTACTTCTAATGTTTTGTTTTTGGGTATTTTGCAAAACTTAATTTGGACTCAGTTATTAAGTACATATATACGTAAGCATGCATTGTTCATTTTGCAAATATCTGGTTTCCCCAGTCTCTGCTCCCCACTTGCCCATCTTTTTTACTAGTCATATTGATGTATTTTATTTCCTTTTTTATCATTGTTATTTTACTTGCCCCTTTGTTTACATTTCCTTTTTCTTTTTTATTGCTGTAAGCTGCCTAGAGTAGCCCCTTGGTGAGATAGGCTGCAAATAAACGTAATAAGAATTCAAACAGACAGGCGCTCGCCACATAACACCCCAGACTTGGGAAGAAAGAGCAAGAACAGCTATCACCTGGCTGTTGTGAACCTTTTGCACACTGACAAAATCAGCAAAATTTGCCATAATCTTGACTTTGCATCTTAGGGTCCAGAAGCAATGATTTTATAGTTCCCCAGCATTTATTTCTGCTTGCAGAACCTGCTTTTCAATACAATATTTTTGGCCCGTAGTTCAGATGATCTTCCTGATTAGGAAGTGACCCGTGTCACTGGGGTAAGTGTGTGTCAGATGTTAAGAAGGTACTGGTGTGTTTCTTCTTAAAGAGGCTTTCCTTGAATCTAATTATTTTAGACAACTATCATTCTGATTAGGTCATACAGTTTCAGATATACAGAACCTAGAGGCAATGGATTATCCAATCCTTTTCAGTCAGGATTCAGGCCCGGGCATGGATCTGACATTGCCTTGGCTATGTGTCACAACCTGGAGTGACAGAAGTGTTCCAAGTTGATTCTCATTGATGTTTCATAGTTGACTATGATGACGGTGTCCTTTGGCTCTGCAGCAGTTGTGCTCCTTTCCTGAGCAGGCAGTAATGCTCTCTTATAGTGCAGTGCTCTGGGTCAGAGATGCCAGGGAAGTCCTGACCCAGAGCATGGAGGCTGTGGAGGTCTGGATGAGACAAAACAAGCTGAACTGCAAGATGGCCTTACTGCTTGTGCAAAGACCATCTAATTCTCTGTTGGCTCCTGTTACTACTTTGAACAGTGTGTCCTCCAAAAGAGTAGATCCACAATTTGCACGCCACCCTGCTTGAACTAGTGCAACCATTGCAGCCCTACCTGGAGCAAGAACTAGTGACAATAACTCATGCCCTTATCCCTACCAGAATAGACCAATGCAGCATATTTTATCGGGTTACCTTTGAAGGTCATGAGAAACTGCAACTGATGGAAGGTGAAGCTAAGATAAAGTGGAGGATGAGCAATTTCAATCATGTTATTCCTGCCCCACGGGTAGTGCATTGCTTATCAAAAGGTTTCCAGGTAATCATGGAGAAGGCGGCATTCTTTCTCTTGCCAAATAAGCTCACCTCTGCGAGCTTTCCATAAGGTTTACTACTGAGTGCACCCGTATGTCAGTCATACATGATACTACAGTAGCACATCTAGATATCACTAATTCATAAAATGTTCATCGTTCTGCAAGAGAAATTGGAAAGCTTGCTTGCTATAATCGTATCCTCAAACTGCATAGTGCAGGGGTGTCAAACTGCCGGCCCGCGGGCCAGATGCGTCATTCGGAAACCGCGCCCACCCCATTGCTGGCAATGGCAAAACCGTCCCAATACGTTGCGCGACGTCATATGTCTGGCATAGTGTACTAGAAGAAATCAGTTGGAGAGAAGCCTCAGATAGTGGTAAAATCTTTCAAGAACGTTCTACTGTGCTTCAGTAAGCAGAGATTTTAAACATTTTTTAATCACTGCAAATGTCAATCAGAACCCTCTTCTTGAAATCTGAAGAAATATGAACCCTCACTGAACAGAAACAAATACTTGAAAATCTTCCTAAAGAAAAATACTAGATTTTGAAATAACAGAAAATGAGTAATTACAAATCAATAATATGCTTTTTATAAAGCATATTAACAAAAAAAGTAAAAAATTAAAGAGAATCCAAATCAATGTGGAAAACAAAACATAATAAAGGGTAGTTTTATTAAATATATTTGGCACAAACCTTTTGATCCCTTCTCAATACAGTTAGCAAAAGACATACTAATACATTTATTTTACACAGCTTATGAAAGAAGGGTAAGAGAAGGAAGGCACTAGGAAGATCAAGTGCATGGAAAATATTGACTCCGAGTGCCTACTGATATTAAATTAAGGCACAACTACTCTAAAAGTCTACTATAAAAGTCTATGTTTGTAGCTGCTTATTGTTTTTGGAATGTAGAAGTTTTATCAGTTGGGGGAACTATATTTTACACTTCTCTGAAATGGAACAATGTGCTGATTTACCTTAATATACTAGATTTTCTTTTGAAATAAATATGTAATTACAATTAATCATTTTAAAAGTTCATAGGTTACATGATAAGCCAAAAAAGTTATCTGCAAGTATTATTTCTTAGTAAATAGTAAAGTAGGTCTGATTTGAGGAAATAAACAGATTAAGTACTTTCTAGTATGTGTACTGTAAACTAATTAAATCATGCTTGACAAAATGAGTACCATGATTTTTCAATGAAGATTCACAGTTAAGTATGGTTTCATTCCATATTAATCGCTTAAATATCGTTATGAAAAAAGCAGCCAAGGAGCATTAGCACTTTCTGACAGCTGGGAATAAGAAATATAAAGCTAGCAAAAAAGATTTTTTTGAACACATTGTAAAGGTGACAATGCACTCATTACGCCTCCTTTTCAAAGAAACCTAGATAAATGTACATTATACAAAATCAAGGCAAAGACATGTATAAGCAATTCGTGTTCATATTGCAAATAAAGCCTATTTGATTTCATATTGGTGTTCTCAAATATTCAAAAAGGGGATGTTTTCCTATTAAAAACCAACCAAGAATCAAATGCTTTAAGCTCAGGGATACCGAATAAATGTAAAGTTTATATTAAATAAGTTTATTGAGATCAATGATAGTAGCTGTATGAGGTTTTGAGCTGGCAAACGGAAAACATCTATAAGGAATTCCTATTGGCTTTAAATTGTGACCTCAGAAACATCCCTCATATATAACAAATGAATATCCAAAACCTTTAGTTACAAAGTTTAGGGAGTTTTGTGAGATGGGGTAGAATCTGAGATGTGCGACATATGATATTGTGGAATATTACTTGGGGGGAAAATTTACTTTTGTACCACTATATCTATAAAACAAAGAAAGAAATAATCTTCATCAGCACATGTTTACAGTGTAGGTTACAGTGCTTACTGTACTGTAACTTTTAAAGAAGGGGCATTTGGAAATGATTTACATAGTGTACAAACTTGTGGTACGGTGAATAGTTTGATTAATGTGATCAATGGAGCCAGCCTGGATCATTCCTATAGCCTTACCTCAAAACAGAATTACAAAGTTCAGTTTGCTACTGCATGCAAAACAAGCCACAAGGTGGCCATCAAGAAACAGAGACCGTTTCTTTGTGCCCTATTTTCATCAACACACCAATTCCATGATATAGTGAACGAGGCAACTTAGCATCCATATTCATGCATTTGTGCTTCGGTTCTCCAGCATTTTGCCAAGAAGGACAGTGTTTCCTGGGTCACATCTTGCTGAAACATTCTTTTGCATTTGTCCACACCTGAATTCCCTGGAATAACAAAACACGACAGAAAAAGAAATATCCGTATTTGAATTAAGCATTCAAGTAAACAAGTGATTAACTTCCAGCAACATATCAATGTATTAATTTCTATTAAAATTACCAATTTTTTTTCTGTCATGATGGAAGCATTCTTGCACTCAACATGAACAGAATGTTCTCCATCCTCAAGGAATGACAAACAGATGTCAGAAGCCTACTATAAAAAATACAAGGGCTCTCTTGAGGTTTTCATTAATTTAGGATAAAACCTCATATTTCAATATTTCATATTCTGGTTCTTTTTTTGAAAATCCTTCTCTGACAGACTTACCTTTTTGCACATACTGATCTGCATCACAGCATAGCTGATCAGCGCCTCCTTTAAATCATGGTTCTTTTGCTCCTTGAAGCGTTCAATATCAGCCCAAGCACTTTTCATGAAGTCTCTGAAATAAATTAGAGCAAGCAAGGAACACCTTAGCATAAGACCATCCCCAGGTAAACAGGCTGATGACATGAGTTTATTCATATATTTGAACAAGACAGTGATTCTCCAAATGCTTGCTATTTTCTTGTCTATTAATTACAATTTCTTATATATCCATTTCAGCAACATTACCATCTGCTCAAGATCTCCATTTCCTTAGCCATTTTATTTCCATTTTAGCATCTCCATTTCATTTCAGTTTTGCAATCAATATAACACATTGACTTGAACATTTGGAGCTATATAAATACATTTAAAACAAAACAAAATCGTAACACATGCTTTTCTTATAGCTGGAGTTGTTTCATTAGTTTGTAGGAGTATTCTTGGCAAATTATTGCTTGAAATCTTAATCTCTCCAAGAAATGTTTAGTACTTCTATGACTTGGAATGAATGCACTTAAACTTTTAAAAAAAACAAATCCACTAAATTAATAAAAGGTACATATAAATATATACAATAATAATACTGAACTAATATAACTTTAGATTTAATCATAATTATTATATAAGTGGGAAGGGGCAACAGTAAGAAAAGTAAATGTGACAGAACAAAATGTTTCATTTAACCAGCAATGTCCTAATTTCAAAGAATTGAGCAATACGTCTCCAGGGACTTATTGTTCAACATGCCTCAAGTTTAACAGAACTAAAACTTCACTATAACCAAGGTATAAAACTTGCTAACCATGGAAATAGTCCAATAGCCTCAACCTTCATAGTTTGCATTACAGGATGTACAAAATGGTTTGTACAGAGTTGTTTTTGCCAATAATGGGGTATTCATGAGCACCTGGAACACATACAAGGACACCCATAAAATAATCACTTGCGGTATATACGCAGTGGCAGAAGCAATGGTTACCGGCTCTCTAAGTTCTTTGCTTTAAGCTGTTCTTCTCCATCTTGTATCTGTTCTTCTAGAATCTTTATTTTTACTTCTCTTTGTTCAGGTGTCTCCTGGCCAAAAAGTTTGCTGGTCATTCCTTTCAAGGAGAAAGTTCTTACCGTCTGAAAGAAGTATAATAATCAGGCTGTTTTAAGAAGTACTTGACTACCTTCTAGAAAAACAAGGCATCCAAATTTTTGCATGGAAAATGTTTATATGGGCCGTCGGTTTAAAATATTTACTAAAAATAAAAGGCTTTATTTTTATCCCAGATAAAATTTCTTTCTGCAGTACAATAGTCTCCCTCTTCCTCTTCCAGTGAGTGTACAGCTTCAGGAAGGACACCCAAGGAGCAATGAGAAAGGGAGAGGACCTCCATCTAGCCAGCCATATCACCAAATCAACTCTACCAATTAATGGGATGACAATATCACATCCGGATCAGCTTCATAACCAGTCCAAAAGGAAGCAAGATTTGCCCAGTCCAGATTACTGAATTGAAAACAAAGCATTTAAGTTCCTATTTTGTATTCGTCATTTAAAGCACAAGTCAGTTTATCTTCCAAACCATAAACAGATCAATCGAGAACATGCTGCACCTTACGTTCCATATCCTTATTCCATATTTGGATTGCTCAGTTCACCATGACATATTCTAGCTGCAGCGAAGAGTACTGAAGTCAAAAACCAGGGAGAGACCAAGAAAAAGGCAGGGGTGGCACAGAATATGCTCAGCAGAATTGTTTATAGAATATTTTAAGCTGAATCAATGAAACACTGAATCTCTTTTAGAACAGCATCAGATTCTTCCAAAGCAACAGTAATTATTATTATAAAGTGTTATTATAGAATAAAGATTGTCACACTGTATATACAATTTAATTTTGAACTATGACATATATAGAATTTACTTTTGTTGCCAATACTTAGTGGTGGAATTAATTTTTTTTTAGTTCTGTCCTTTTCAACCATCAAAAATGTTGATAAATTTCTAGCCAGATATCTTCCTTCCCTTCTGCCCTATTCAAAAGACCATTCTCATCAGCATGTAAAGTCTACCTTGCCTTTCTGCACTTGTTTACCAAACTTGGTACCTATTACATGATGGTATATATCATATTATTGTACAGCTGAACGCATGTATAATAAGTTATTAAGAAGAGCTGTATCACATGAACTATACAGCACATTTTTTATCAAAATTCATTGAGTGTCTTCCAAGTTCTTGAACATACAAGACTGTTCTATACTTTCTTAAAATATCTGAAAAGATTCCTCCCTGTTGCAAGATTACAAAAATCCTGCAGCTTATTCAACAGCATATGAAACACTCTTACAGTAGTCAAGAAATAGACTTCTATTGATGAATAGCATTAATCACTGAAATGCATTATAGAAGTGTGCAACATGCACATACTTCATATAATTGCTTTGCTGACAGGAGACTCATAAAACACATATACATACATACACACAGAGAAAGAGAACTTCATGAACCTCTTATGACCAAGCTATATATTAATGCCATGTTTCTTAAGAATATGATTCTAATTTTAGACTTTAGAAAATAAAGTGGGTAAATGAAGGGATGGATAGACAGAGCCAAACTTACACCTGTTGCCAATTCTTCACACTGCTGTTTCTTTGATAGGAGATCCTGAGCAGCCATTTCAAACTCATACTGCAGCAGTTCATGCTTCCTGCAAACTGTCCTGAAAATAGTTAATAAAAATTATAAATGAAACATTCTACTCATTAATCCAAATCTATGTACATTCAGAAGCAGTAAGAATGATTTTTTTAGTCCCAGTCTAGCACTTAAAGTGTGATTCACAGATTACAGGGGGTCTCCCAAGACCCGCTCAGGGGTCCACAAAATCAAAATTTGTCAAATATTGAAGATATTTGTAAACATTTAAAACAATATCAACTTTCTTGTTACTTTGTTAAAAATAGTTTATGAAAAACATTTTATGTTAATATCTAATGGATTTAATACTGTTATTTTATGTGATTCAATAAAGAAATATTCTATGAAGGTGCATTTTAACTTTTAATGTGATTGTTGTTGTTATTAGTTGCTAAGTCGTGTCCGGCCCATCGCGACCCCATGGCCAACGTTCCTCCAGGCCTTCCTGTGCTCTACCACCTTGTGGAGTCCATTTAAGCTCACATGTACTGCTTCAGTGACTCTATCCAGCCACCTCATTCTGTTGTCCCCTTCTTCTATTGCCCTCAATCTTTCCCACCATTAGGCTCTTCTCCAGTGAGTCCTTCCTTCTCATTAGGTGGCCAAAGTATTTGAGTTTCAGCTTCAGGATCTGGCCTTCTCAAGAGCAGTCAGGGTTGATGTCATCTAGGACTGACTGGTTTGATTGCCTTGCAGTCCAAGGGACTTGTAGGAGTCTTCTCCAGCACTATAGTTCAAGGCCTCAATTCTCTGGCGCTCAGCCTTTCTTATGGTCCAACTTTCACAGCCATACATTGCAAATGGGAAGACCACGGCCTTGACTATACACACTTTTGTTGGCAGGATGATGTCTCTGCTTTTTCATATGCTGTCTAGATTTGCCATAGCTTTCCTCCCCAGGAGCAAGTGTCTTTTAATTTCTTGGATGCAGTCCCCGTCTGCGGTGATCTTGGAGCCCAGGAAAATAAAATCTGTCAGTACCTCCATTTCTTCCCCATCTATTTGTCAGGAATTGAGAGGGCCGGATGCCATGATCTTGGTTTTCTTAATGTTCAGTTTCAAGGCAACTTTTGCACTCTCCTTCTTTACCCGCATCAGGAGGCTCTTTGTTCCTCTTCACTTTCTGCCATTAGAGTGGTATCATCTGCAAATCTTAGGTTGTTGATATTTCTCCCAGCAATCTTAATTCCAACTTTTGATTCATCTAGCCCTGCCTTTCTCATGATGTGCATATAAGTTAAATAGGCAGGGTAACAGTATACAGCCTTGCTGGACTCCTTTCCCAATTTTGAACCAATCAGTGGTTCCATGTCCAGTTCTCACTGTTGCTTCTTGACCCGCATATAGGTTTCTCAAGAGACAGATAAGATGGTGTGGTACTCCCATCTCTTTAAGAACTTGCCACAATTTGTTGTGATCCACACAATCAAAGGCTTTAGCATAGTCAATGAAGCAGATGTTTTTCTGGAACTCCCTAGCTTTCTCCATGATCCAGCATATGTTGGCAATTTGATTTCTACTTCCTCTGCCTCTTCGAAATCCTGCCTGTACTTCTGGTAGTTCTCAATCCACATACGTAATATGGATATTACATATTTAATGTGATAAATATCAATAAATATAACTGTTTGGTTCGAATTGACGAGGACTCAGAGTGGTTAACACTGAACGAGTTTATTGAATACACAAAGTCAACTGTCAAATGTCAAATGTTGCAACCCTTTTATAGAGAAAGCGTTTGAACTGTAACCAATACAAACAGTCTGTTTTCCCGCTCCTTGGTTGTGGCGTCCAATGATTGCACCTTATTTTCCCGCTTTAAACCTTGCAAAGCTGCACAGTGTTTGCAATCTCTTCCATGGCTTATTGCTAACTATTTACATACACAACACCCCTTACCCCCCAGTTGGTGTCATTTCTTTACAAAATCCATTAGGTATTTTGGTGGCCTATGTATTCTAGAAGGGTATCTGTTACTTTGGCTGCTAGGGACCCTTCTTCCTGGTTGACTGCTTGGCTGCTGGTTACCATGCTGGTTACTACTAGACCTGGGCTCAGGGTTACTGGCTTCAGATGTACTGCCTTGTGTATTAGGTTGTGTTTGGGATTCAGTTGTCACTGGCCTACTTCGCAGGGGTATTTCCCAATCAATTGGACTGAATTGTTGTTGATGGGCATCAGGAAATATGTCATCTTGCCCAACCACTACACCACTTTCTGGCCTAATGTTATCTGTACTGTTTGCCCTTACTGAGCTTTGGTCCCCCTCAGCTGGCACACACCCACTAGATCTTTTCCTCAGCTGGTCTATGTGTCTTTTACAGATCCTATTCCCTTCCCCCTCAATGATGTATGATAGGGGACCTAAGATTTCAGTTACCACCCCAGGAATCCATTTATCCCCTTGGGCGTAGTTCCTGGCCCAAATCAAGTCCCCCACTTCAAATGTTCTGTTAGGAATGTCTAATTCAATGTTTGGTTGGAGTCGGTCAGGGTGTAGTCTGTCCAACTTGGTCAAGATTTTCCTTCCCCACCTCATTTCAGCTGGACTTTTCCCTGTAGCCGAACAAGGGGTTGTGTGTTGAGCCAACAAGAACTCAGCTAGTCTCTGATGCCAGTCACCTCGAATGATTCTTTTAAGCGCGTCCTTCGTGGTCCTCACGTTCCTTTCGGCCAATCCGTTGGTGGAGGGGTGGAAGGGTGCAGAAGTCTTATGCTTAATCGAGTTGGCCTTGAGGAAATCCTGAAATTCAATAGATGTGAATTGTGGCCCGTTATCAGACACTATTAAATCCGGCAACCCATGAGTGGCAAAGAGGCCCCTTAATGCCTGTATTGTTCTGCCTGCCGTTACTGAACTGACCGGTACTACTTCTAGCCATCTAGAGTAGCTGTCGACCACTACAAGGAACGTTAACCCCTGGAAAGGTCCAGCGAAGTCAATATGAATCCTGGACCAAGGATTCCTAGCTAGCTCCCATTTATGTGTGCGGATGTGTTGTTGTTCAGGCCTGGAACGTTGGCACAGATGGCAATTGGCAACGCATTCCTCAATGTCTTGGTCCAATCCTGGCCACCACAAGTGACTCCTAGCCAGGGCCTTCATCCTTACTATTCCGGGGTGTCCCTCATGCAATTCAAATAGAATAGCTGATTTGTGGATTTCTGGAATTACTACACGAGTTCCCCAAAGTAAGCAACCCATATGAACTGATAGTTCATCTTTCCTTCTGAAAAATGGACTGTATTTTACGTCCGGGTTGGCGTTGGGCCACCCGCTCATGACCCAGGCCATTACTCTCCTTAAGATGAGGTCCTTATTGGTTGCCTCAGCTATGTCTTTAGCAGTTAGGGGCAGATCAGGAATATCTTGTAGGGACATTACTTGTCCCACTGGGGCAGGGTCCTCCTCTGTTGTGCTAAGGGGCAATCTGCTAAGAGCGTCTGCATGACCCATGTCCTTACCTGGTCGGTATTGGAGGGAAAATGAATATGCTGAGAGGAAAATGGACCATCTCAGCATCCTGGGAGACATAATTTGGGGAGTCTGTTTATCTGTGGTAAACAGTCCCAGCAGGGGTTTGTGGTCTGTCAGTATTGTAAAGTTCCTGCCATACAGGTAGTCGTGGAACTTTTTAACTCCTGCCACTATGGCTAAAGCTTCCCGGTCAATTTGAGCATAGTTCCGCTCTGCCTTGGTTAGTGTGCGGGAGTAGTAAGCTATGGGTCTTTGCATTCCCTGGGTGTCTAAATGGCTGATTACTGCCCCAACGCCATAAGGCGAAGCATCGCACGCCAGGTAGATTGGTCTGTTTTCTATAAAGTGGGTTACAGTTGAGCTACTGGAAAGGATATCTTTTAAGGTCTGGAAACTCGTTTTGTGCTTGTCTTGCCAATGCCAAGGGGTCTTCTTATCTAAAAGCCTGTGCAGTGGTTCTGCAATGGCAGCCTTATGTGGCACAAAAGTGTGATAAAAATTTACCAAGCCTAGGAAGGCCTGTAGCTCAGCCTTGTTCCTTGGTTCAGGCGCCCCTTTTATTGCTTTAATTTTTTCAGGGGTAGGGTGGACTCCGCTTTTGTCAATCCTGAACCCCAAAAAATCAGTGGATTTAACCCCTATGCTACATTTTTCCTTTTTTAATTTTAATCCAGCCTTTCTAAATCTACCCAGTACCTGTTCCAGTCGCTCTACTAACATTCCTTCATCTTTTCCAGCTATTAGGACATCATCAAAGTAAGGGCATACTCCAGGTATGCCCTTTAAGGTCCTCTCCATCACTTCTTGAAAGATGCCTGGAGCTGCTGCAATTCCAAATTGCAGTCTGTGGACTCGGAACGCCCCCTTGTGGGTAACAATTGTCTGTGCCTCTGCCGCCTCTTTGGAAACAGTCAACTGTAAGTACGCATGCGCCAAGTCGAGCTTGGCGAAGATGGCGGCGTCCTGGATTGTGGCGAGGACCTGCTTCACCGTCGGGACCGGGTAAGCATGCTTTTTCATTCCAATGTTGAGGGTCGCTTTGTAGTCGGCGCAGATCCTCACATCCCCATTGGGTTTGAGGGGTGTGACGATCGGCGTCTCCCACAAACCGCCCTCGACAGGTTCTAAAACTCCGAGGCCTACAAGCCGGTCGAGCTCGGCCTCGATTTTTTCTTTTAAGGCAAAAGGTACCCTCCGGGCCTTTAGCCTGATTGGATTTACTGAGGGGTCTAGGTTAAAATTAATGGGGGGCCCTTTGTACTTGCCTAGAGATCCATCGAATACGTCTGCAAATTCTTTGCAGACGGATTCGAGGGTCTTATTTCTAATCACAGAATTTATTCCCCCTATCCAAATTCCCAGGGCAGGAAACCAATTAAGCCCTATTAAGCTAGTCCTATTCCCCTCCGTAACTACCAAATCTAAGACCCCCTTAAACCCCTTAAAGTTTACTCTAAGGCTGGTCTTTCCTTTTACGATTATTGGACTTTTTTGGAAGTCCATTAATTGAATATTTGTTGGACTAAGTGGAATTCTTTTTCCGCTTAGTTGTTCAATTTTCTCCAGGGTTTCAGTGGAAATTATCGACACTGAAGCCCCAGAGTCGATTTCCATTCTGCAAGGAACCCCTTGCAGAAGGACTGTGATTTTTAATTTTCCGTCCGGAAAATTGTGCCCCCTTCCCTGCCGTTTCCGATTGACTCGGGCCACCTCCCTTAGGTTTGGAAATTTCGCCCGGGATCTAGGGGTCTCCTTGCCACTAGCATTGGGGGTTACCTTACCCTCTGGCCACACATCGACTTCATTCAGACGGGAGTCCCGGACGCGGTTTCTGCAGATGGCCTGGATGTGGCCGGTCTTGCCACAAGCCCTGCACTTGGCGGTGCGGAATCGGCAGGAAGCGCGGGGATGGTTGCCGCCACAGCTGCCACATCGGTTCTGGGTGTCATCTTTCCAAATCGCCTGGAGACTTCGGCGATCTCTTCCTCCCACTGCTGATCCACCTCCCCGCAGTCCACATAGCCCTCTTGGTTAATTTCAGGTGCTGTTGCCATGCTACTGTGGGGGGGGTCGCGATACCCGGTTGACTCATACGTTAGGAGTTCGTCGAGCACTTCCTGTAAATCGCCGGTAGGTTTGGCGATTATTCTATTTTGTAATTGTTCATCGCGTAAGCCCAGCACGACTCTGTCCCGAATCCTAATTTCTAAATTATCGTATTTGCAACGTACTGCGGCTTCCCTGACGGCAGCGACGAATTTCTGTATGGACTCCCCCGGTCTCTGATTTCTCTTCTCGAAGATGCGCCGCCAAAAAAGTTCGGACCTTCGGGGAGTAAAGTGAACCTTTAGTTTTGCAAGGAGGTCGGCATAGGGCACGCTGGAGACTGGTTGTGGCTGGCACAGCCCGACAGCGACTCTGTAGACCGGTGTGCCGCAAATTGTCAAAAGTGCCGCCGCTTTTTTTCGGTCGTCGGTGATTCCGTTCACTAACAGGAATCCTTCGACCTGACCAATGTATTCTTCCCAATCTTCGGGGAAGTTAGGGTCAAATTCCTTCAGTGACCCGATTTGCGCCATTCGGAGAATTTTTTTTCCTATTCTGCCGCGGCCGCTCAGTTGACTGTGACTCGCTCTGACTTTGCCGCCTTCACGACAATTCTTCCTAATCTCTGGTCTTCTGTCAATCCCACCTTCGTCGCCAGTTGTTTGGTTCGAATTGACGAGGACTCAGAGTGGTTAACACTGAACGAGTTTATTGAATACACAAAGTCAACTGTCAAATGTCAAATGTTGCAACCCTTTTATAGAGAAAGCGTTTGAACTGTAACCAATACAAACAGTCTGTTTTCCCGCTCCTTGGTTGTGGCGTCCAATGATTGCACCTTATTTTCCCGCTTTAAACCTTGCAAAGCTGCACAGTGTTTGCAATCTCTTCCATGGCTTATTGCTAACTATTTACATACACAACAATAACCCATACAAACAAATGCTCTTTGGGGTTCCTCCATAATTTTTAAAAGTGGAAAGGGATCCACTTTTAAGAATCACTGCTCTAATCCATGTGAAAGGGAACCATCTGCAATAGAGAACTTCTTATTTTATAGAGAACCCTAGAAAATTGAAGTCCTTAATCATATGAATGTCCAGAGAAAGAAAGGAGACCCTCTTTTTAACACAAAGAGCTACATTATTTTTAAAAATAAGATTTTAAATATGTTTCATTCCAAATTTTAATCATCTCATTTGAGAGCGGCTTTTCTCCCAATGTTAGATTAAGCACACAAAAAAAAATCAAGCATTTCCACATTTACAGAATTTTCTGCATTGTAGGTATACAAAAATAACATATTTCAGCACACAAGTGACCAAAAAAATCAGAAACATTAGGATCAAAAGTTCCCCTTTACTCAAACTATAAGCCTATTTCAAGGTTACGAAGAAAACATAATTTCCACACCATGTTTGCATTTTAGCTTGAACCAAAAACAAATCTTCACAGCCTGTATATTTTGGAGTCATTTCTGGCTAGGCATATTTCAGCAGAAATATAACCTGGGGCATCATCGATTGTTCCAGTTTCAGAAGAAGCAAAATCCCAAAGCAATTGTACAGTTGCAAGAAAAAGTATGTGAACCCTTTGGGATTACGTGGAGTTTTGCATGAATTGGCCATAAAATGCGCCCTAAACATCATGTAAGTCACAACAATAGAAAAACACAGTCTGCTTAAAATAATACTACACAAACATTAGCTGTTGTCATGTTTTAATTGAACATAACATGGAGACATTCACAGTGCAGGGTGGAAAAAGTATGTGAACCTTTGGACTTAATAACTGGTTGACCCTCCTTTGGCAGCAATAACCTCAACCAAACGTTTCCTGTAGTTGCAGATCAGACCTGCACAACGATCTGGAGTAATTTTGGACCACTCCTCTTCACAAAACTGTTTCAGTGTAGCAATATTCTTGGGATGTCTGGTGTGAATCGCTCTCTTAAGGTCATGTCACAGCATTTCAATCGGGTTGAGGTCAGGACTCTGACTGGGCCACTCCAGAAGGCGTATTCTGTTCTGTTGAAGCCATTGTTTTGTTGAATTACTTGTATGCTTTGGGTCATTGTCCTGTTGCATCACCCATTCTCTGCGGAGCTTCAGTTGGCGGACAGATGGTCGTACGTTTTTCTGCAAAATGTCCTGATAAACTCTGGAATTCATTTTCCCATCAATGACAACAATCCGTCCAGGCCCTGAGGCAGCAAAGCACCCCAAACCATGATGCTCCCTCCGCCATGTTTTACAGTGGGGATGAGGTTTTGATGTTGGTGTGCTGTGCCATTTTTTCTCCACACATAGTGTTGTGTGTTTTTCCCAAACAACTCAATTTTGGTTTCATCTGTCCACAGTATATTTTGCCAGTAGTGCTGTGGAACATCCAGGTGCTCTTTTGCAAACTTCAAACATGCTGCAATATTTTTTTTGGACAGCAATGGCTTCCTCCGTGGTGTCCTCCCATGTACTCGATTCTTGTTTAATGTTTTCCTTATTGTAGATGTGTCAACAAAAATGTTAGCATGTGCCAGAGATTTCTGTAGGTCTTTAGCTGACACTCTAGGATTCCTTTACCTCATTAAGCATTATGCGCTGTGCTCTTGCAGTCATTTTTACAGGACGACCACGCCTAGGGAGAGTAGCAACAGTGCTAAACTTTCTCCATTTGTAGACAGTCTGTCTTATCGTGGACACATGAACATCAAGGCTTTTGGAGATACTTTTGTAACCCTTTCCAGCTTCATGCAAGTCAACAATTCTTGATCGTAGGTCTTCTGAGAGCTCTTTTCTGCGAGGCATGGTTCACATCAGACAGTGCTTCTTGAGACCAGTAAACCCAAAACAGGTGTGTGTTTTTAAAGGGCAGGACAGCTGTCAGCAACACATCCAATATCATCACACTGATTGGAGTCAAGGTTGGCTCACTCCTGGCTCCAATTAGCTCTTGGAGAAGTCATTAGGCTAGGAGTTCACATACTTTTTCCACCCTGCACTGTGAATGTCTCCATGTTATGTTCAATTAAAACATGACAACAGCTAATGTTTGTGTAGTATTATTTTAAGCAGACTGTGTTTTTCTATTGTTGTGACTTACATGACGTTTAGAACGCATTTTATGGCCAATTCATGCAAAACTCCATGTAATCCCAAAGGGTTCACATACTTTTTCTTGCAACTGTACACTTATTTTAAGCTGTGAATAAGGCAGGTCCTACCTCCATGTCTTCAACATGACCATATCAGCCTGCCCATACTTGGTCTTCCAACAATCTCCCTTCCATCTATTGGAATGTTCTGTTGGCCTAATTTATCTTCTGAACATCTTACATTCTCCTTCCCCTGCTTTCCTATAGCCACTCTGCCTGGTTCATTCGATGAAGAATTCCTGACCCTCTTATATCCTGATAATCTTGATTTCAAGGCCGCTTTGCCATAGGTATCTGCACACAAGTTCAACTTACTTTAGATATTTGGACAAACACTTGCGACACAGCTGTCAGAAAAGCTAAATATTTACTAAATCCCAGGTTCTAAAAATTCTGTAGTAACTTTGCAAAACACCTGCAAACCATTACAGTAATTCCAGTCAGTTGTAAATAATTGCCTTTTCTCCCCCCAAAAGCACAAATCTGTTCAAAACATAGCAGAAGGAGCATAATTTGAGCCTGTCAGTATCAGCCTCAGTATAAAAACTCAAGCTTTATCAGAAAAATCACAGCATATGTATTAATTAACATGCGTACCGAAGAGCTTCTGCATAAAAGAGGTATTCTTTCAGCTGATCTGCATAGTGTTCTTCTTCCTCTAGTATATCATCAATAGAAGCTGCATACCTGGCAGGAAAAAAAGAAAACCAACTCGCATTCCCCAAACTTGATCAACGTTGCAGGAATATTTAAAAATATTTTCATTAGGCCTAATTAAAATGACTTAGTAAAAGCATACATTTTCTTTAAAGACAGAACCAAAACTGATACAGAAGATACAATGTCTCAGTTTTGAAAACCTTTCCAATAATTACTACAGTAAAATATAAATTTTGTAGTGGGCAAACATTTCTTGCTTTAAAAAAAAGTTTTATTGCAATAGAGGAAAATATTTAAGAAAAAAATCATATTTATTTATGCCACCTAGGCATACATAGTGATCAAATATTAGAATATATATTCTAATATTATATATATATATATATATATATATATATATATATATATATATATATATATATATATATATATATATATATATATATATATATATATATATATATATATATATGTTTTCTGAGGTTTTCGCGGGTGCCTGTATGTGGATCCTTGGTTTTTCGGGTTTTTCCCGGGTAGAATTAAAGGTGTAGGCACAACGTTTCGACGGAATCCCATCCGTCATCATCAGGCTTCTGCTTCCTTCTTCTGGGAGAAGCATGTGGCTGTTTGTTCCTCTTTTTTAAACTGCCAGAGGGGGTGTGTTCTGTGGAGGTGTGCTCTGATTGGGTAGGGGACCAAGTGTGTTCTGATTGGGTGGGAGTGTGTTTTGAATGGTGGGTGTGTTCTGATTGGGTGGGGGTGTGTTCTGAGTGGATGGGCTGGTCTCAGCTGCCAGCTCCAGACCTGAGCTGGTGAGTTGTGCTGCTTTTGTTCGGCTTCGTGTTTGTGAATATATATATATATATATATATATATATATATATATATATATATATATATATATATATATATATATATATATATATATATATATAATATTATGGTGTGGCCAGGAAGAGGACTGCATCTTGCCAATTAGAAATAGTGTCTCAATTTGTTGCCAGTTGTGGTTTGTTTCATAATTTCTTCATTGTCTTCTAAGATCACCCCAGCCCTGACTGAAGCAATATATAATACAAAGTCTATCCTCATGATTGTTGTTTTGATGCAACAATAGTAGGATGATTCCAGAAGCCCCATAATTTCCTAATGGAAAATGGTATTTATTTTATTTTTATTTTATTAAATTTCTATACCGCTCTTCTCCCGAAGGACTCAGGGCGGTGTACAGGGCAATAAAATGCAACATACAAAAGTTAAAAGAAAATTAAATTAATTAGCCCTAACAGTGCTGTGGAATTATCTTCCTCAATGACCAATCAGGAAAAGCAAGCCCTTGGGCATTAAAAAAAAAACCAAACTCTTGCAATATAGGCCAATAATAGTCTATAAATGCAGCAAACTGCCAAGTGAACCCTATGTTACGCTCAGAGTTTTTCTGGAAAAAAAGCTCCTTTTAAGGCCATAGTAGTCTACATCTCCCCAAATTAAAATATCAAATAAAATGAATATTTAAGAAACAAATTTGTAGTTAAGTAGCATCTATATAATAGAACAAAGCTACTGCTATCAAGTAAATGAAAAACATCAGGTCTGCATTACATTATGTTTTATTCTACAACTTTCTGGCATGAAAACTTAAAAGGAAACCTTGGAACAGCACCAGCCTCTTCTATAGTTTCAAAATAATAATATAAAAGAAATCCCTTTTAGTCACCAGGGACTTTTGGGGCTACTTAATGCAACATATTTTAAAACAGCCCCAACCTAAGAGCCCATGAAATACAGCACAGCCCACACTGCTACTCTCCCCTCCCCCCCTTAATGTGCTCATCTGGTTTCCATCAACTCTAATATAGCCAATACTTACACATCCATGTGATGACCAGCACTCTGAAGCCCATCCCCCATCTCTCTCTCTATTGCGCTCCATTCACTAAAAGAAAAAGAGTTAAATAAGAAACAGCACTGCAGATTCTACTTCCTGTTTTGGCAACACCTAAGTAAAATAATAAAAATTTATTTCCCAATACCTTTTGAGATCACTAAAACAGAAAAAGTTTGCTTTGGGTTTATTTGCAATATATCATCTAATAATTTAATAACTTAAAATTCTAAAATGAAATAGGTACTTCTCCATTTCATTAGACAAGGACAACAAGGCAGGGAATTTTTGACTGATCAAAGCTGCTTGCAAGCTAAGATAGTAAATAGTAAAGGATGCTGTGAGTAATACATCAGTAACATCTGAAAGGCCACAATTATTGGCCTAGAAAATTACTAGGCGCTCTACCCAGATGGTAAGAGACCACCCAGAAAGAGTGTCAAATTGCCATCACACTGAAGAATTATGCATACTATCTTGGCATTTAAGCCATACACACCTAAAGACACAACTAAAACCAACAACATCTGCACAATTATATTGGTGCCATTTGTTCTTTTTAGATATTAAATAGTTTATGTCCAGAAATAACATTCTGCTACATCACCCCCCACCCCCACCCCGCTTTCTGGCAGAGAAGAGAGCAAATCACTTCATATGCAAAAATGCAGGATACAATAAAATAGCTTTACGTACAGCCTGTCATAGATTCAAGTTAATAAATGTTTTAAAATGATCTAATACAGGTAGCTTTATTCTGACTCAGACAGATTTTGAACAAGACAAACATTGGTGGACTTAACAGATTCTTCTTGCTTCTTTACAAGGTGGCTGGAGGCAAGAAGAGCAGTGAAACTTTTTTTTAAAAAAAATAATAATTCATGGATTAAAGCATTTAGAAAATAGATTAGCTATATAACAGGAAAAAGGTGGGAAAAGATACAGTGGATAAAGAACAAAATATCAGCAAATAAAGGATTTGCAAGAATAATAAAAAATATTTAACTAAACATATAGAACTGGGTTAATATCTAAAAGTAAGTAAAAATCTCAATAGAAGTTTAAACATTAATAATGATGTTACCAATGCTGGTCATTGTTTCAAAAATAAGTGCCCATTGTTCTTGACAGTTTTTTTCTTTTTTTTTTTTTTGTTTTTTCCCCTCCTTTCCTTTCCCTTTACATCAGGGGTGTCAAACTGCCGGCCCACAGGCTGGATGCAACATGGCGAAACCGTGCCCACCCCATTGCCAGCAATGGAAAAAAAAAGTCGCGATACGTCGCAACACGTCACGTAAAATTGCGAATTTGACACCCCTGCTTTACATGATTAAGAAGAGCAGGTAATCTCAAATACACAGAGGCAGGTGGGCTGGGGCTCTTTACAGGCAGACAAATACGAAATTCTCAACTTTGTTTCCCCCTTCCGTGAGTAACTGCATTTCATACTCTCACTAACAAACTGCCAGCACAGCAAACAGTCTCAAATACTGCTTTTCAGCAATTTCTACTGGCAGAAAAACAAACCCCAATTTAAGTTACATTTTTGTTTTAAATGAAAATAGCAGGCATAAAGAGATGAGGAGGAGAGAGGGAGGGAGGGAGGGAGGGAGACTATTCACGTTCCAATTAAGCCAAAGGAGCCTACACAAAATGGTTATCTTTGGTATACAGCCCAGGATATAGAGATCTCTAACCCAGGAAACCGACTTTGGCCTACGCTTACTAGCCATCTGATCTCTGCCCATGGCCACGCCACGAAAAACCACCAAGAGGCTGAGGCTTCTTCTCTAGGGAAACCAGGCAAGACAGAAGCCAACTGGCCCAATTCCATCAGTCTGTGAAAGTACAACTTTTCCAACGCTTGACGTTCTCATTTCTGATTCACAATTATGGTCCATGCTGTAGTTAGAAAACACTAGGGATGTGGCAAGGAATAATATTTTGTTACCTGTTCCTAACTACTCCAACACCATTTCATATCTTCTTAATGGCTCATCTATCTGTGGCTTTCAAATTTTGGCTTTTTATTGCTTCAATCATTTCAAATGCTCACATAACATTAAAAAGTTGGGTGTCAGTCTTCAAAATATAAAGGGATGATTTTACAAATAAAGTGTGTTCTCATGTCTTACCTGAACACTCTCCCGTAATTCCCGTGGACTTTATATACACCATATAAACGATCTGCCACTCTCTAAAAAAGTAGAAACTGTATTTAGGTAAACATATTTCTCCCTTGGCAGAAAAACATTTTAAAAAACATTCAAGATTTTTGAAATTATCTCTTTAGAGTTAGCTTACTATTGGGAGAAAACAAAAACGACTGTGTATACACTGATGCTAATTTTTGCTTTTTCCAAAGTGAATTCTTTATTGTGGAACAAATTGTTATTGGAATCAGACTCCTTATTAGTGTTGAGCAGAAAACACTAAACAGTTTAAATATACTGTTTAAAACTTTTATATTGCCACCTGTATAATTTCATTTGGGCAAAGAGAATAAGCTGCCCAGAACAATTTAAGAATATTAATTTGTGCAAGATATAATTTGAATTTATACAAGGATAAATGGATTTGTACAAGTAATAAATAAAATGACAAGGAATGGAAGGAGACATCCTAGTCTTTTTACCCCTTTAAGCACTACTCAAGCACACTGAACCCACCACCATTCTCCATTTCCCGTTTTGGTTCATCAGAATATACAGTGAGGGGAAAAATTATTTGATCCCCTGCTGGTTTTGTACGTTTGCCTACTGACAAAGAAATGATCAGTCTATAATTTTAATGGTAGGTTTATTTTAACAGTGAGACACAGAATAACAACAAAAAATCCAGAAAAAACGCATTTCAAAAAAGTTATAAATTGATTTCCATTTTAATGAGTGAAATAAGTATTTGATCCCCTATCAATCAGCAAGATTTCTGGCTCCCAGGTGTCTTTTATATAGGTAACGAGCTGAGATTAGGAGCATCTCTTAATGCAGACATGTCAAACTCGTGACATTGTGCAACGTATCGAAGCTTTTTCCCCATTGCCGGCAATGGGGTGGGCGCGGTTTTGTTGTGATGCGTCCAGCCCATGGGCTGGCAGTTTGACACCCCTGTCTTAAAGGGAGTGCTCCTAATCTCAGCTTGTTACCTGTATAAAAGACACCTGTCCACAGAAGCAATCAATCAGACTCCAAACTCTCCACAATGGCCAAGACCAAAGAGCTGTCCAAGGATATCAGGGTCAAGATTCTAGACCTACACAAGGCTGGAATGGGCTACAAGACTATCACCAAGCAGCTTGGTGAGAAGGTGACAACATTGGTGCGAACATTCGCAAATGGAAGAAACACATAATAATTGTCAATCTCCCTCGGTCTGAGGCTCCATGCAAGATCTCATCTTGTGGAGTTTTAATGATCATGAGAACTGTGAGGAATCAGCCCAGAACTACACAGAAGGATCTTGTCAATGATCTCAAGGCAGCTGGGACCATAGTCACCAAGAAAACAATTGGTAACACACTACGCCGTGAAGGACTAAAATCCTGCAGTGCCTGCAAGGTCCCCCTACTCAAGTAAACACATGTATAGGCACATCTGAAGTTCACCAATGAACATCTGAATGATTCAGAGAAGAACTGGGTGAAAGTATTGTGGTCAGATGAGACCAAAATCGAGCTCTTTGGCATCAACTCAACTCGCTGTATTTGGAGGAGAAGGAATGCTGCCTATGACCCTAAGAACACAATTCCCATTGTCAAACATGGAAGTGGAAACATTATGTTTTGGGGGTGGTTTTTTTGCTTAAGGGAAAGGACAACTTCACTGCATCAAAGGGATGATGGACAGGGCCATGTACCATCAAATCTTGGGTAAGCACCTCCTTCCCTCATCCAGGGCACTGAAAATGGGTCATGGATGGGTATTCCAGCATGACAATGACCCGAAACATATGGCCAAGGCAACAAAGTAGTGGCTCAAGAAGCACACTAAAGTCCTCGAGTGGCCTAGTCAGTCTCCAGATCTTAAATCACATAGAAAATCTGTGGAGGGAGCTGAAGGTTCAAGCTGCCAAACATCAGCCTCGAAACCTTAATGACCTGGAGAGGATCTGCAAAAAGGATTAGGACATAATCGCTCCTGAGATGTGTGCCAGCCTGGTGGACAACTATAAGAAACATCTGACCTCTGTGATTGCCAACAAGGGTTTTGCCATCAAGTACTAAGTCATATTTCGCTCCTTCCGCCGCGACCTGAAGACTTGGCTATTTGAACTTGCCGGCCTGGACTGAGGGACTGGGATTTTAGATCTTAAATTTTAAAAATTTTAAATTTTAGAATGTGTTTTATTGTTTAGGGCTATTGGTTTAATTTCATTTTAATTTTTGTATATTATGTGTTGTTTATAGTGTTTAATTGCCCTGTACACTGCCCCGAGTCCCTTGGGAGAGGGGCGCTATATAAATCCAAATAATAAATAAATAAATATTTTGCGAAGGGGTCAAATACTTATTTCACTCATTAAAATGGAAATCAATTTATAACTTTTTTGAAATGCGTTTTTTCTGGATTTGTTGTTGTTATCCTGTGTCTCACTGTTAAAATAAACCTACCATTAAAATTATAGACTGATCATTTCTTTGTCAGTGGGCAAACGTACAAAATCAGCAGGGGATCAAATAATTTTCCCCTCACCGTATATACAGAATATATCATGGACACTAACTTAAGCATCAAAACATTTATAAAATGACTTGTTTTTTTTAATATACCCATAACCCCATATCTCATAGCCTAATCTCTCTATATATAAAATGTATATTATTAACTTGAAGTCAATGATAGGTAACATACAGAGAAAACAGATTAAAAATGTATATTTTAATGTTTAGATTCATGATACCAAGTGTTACCATTAAACCCAGAAATAGCCTTAAGGCACAGAAGCAATTAATTCCAGTTCCTAAACATACACTGCTAGTTGAAGAGCTTAAACACAGAGTCCAAATACAACTTTTTTCACAGCTCCCCCAGAAAGGTATGTCTCATATTGATTACCTCACTACATATGTCCCTATCATTTCAAATTATCCACATAATTTCTTGTATGTAGAGCGAGGGCTTATTTGATTTAATCAGTTTCATACAAAGAAACAAATGATCCCATGTTTTGCACATTAAGACATGCTGACTTACATTATTTTCATCAGAAGCCAAAGATGAAAACACTTACAGCTCTGACTCTTAGAAGATGCGATATGACAGACTGCAGCTCATCACTATAGTGCTTAAGTTCTGTAAATCTCCTAAAAATACAACATGGTGGAATACATTATTAACAATGGGGAACACAAACTTGTTCTCTCCATGCCAAGACAAAAGTTCTGAATAAAAGTCTGACATCTCAGAGACAAACTCCACTCAACCCCTTAGAAGATATAGGAAAATGGGTAGATACAACAAAAATAATGTAAATCTTGACCCATACATCTTATTCCCCAATGAACAAAATGAACAAAAAAATATCTGTTGAAAATTAAGAGTTTAGGAAACACAACACAACTGCTCATACAAAATAGACTATGCACATACTTAAGAGGGATGTGTACTTGTTTGAGTGGTCCAGTTATCAATGTTCACAGAAAACCTGTGGCTATGAAGAGGGGGAAAAAAATCATAATTCTCTCTCCAGAATATATTCTAGAAACAAGGGATAATGTTTATTACATGCTTTGGGTGGTATTTCAAATCAGGCTTCGTTATATTTTAATGAGACAAGTACCTCAGGCAATTTCAGCATCAAATGATTCTGAATATATTTTTCCAAAGTTGAGTGCTGTTCCAAAGTGATATAAGAAATGGAGTTTGATCAGACACAGTGTCCTTTCTAATCAATATAACAGAAAGTTAGTTTGAGCAAGTTAATATGTTTTAAGTTGCTTTCAAAGTGCATCTGCACTTCAGCAAAATAAGTACAAGCAAATGTAAGTGTTAGAATATAGTCCTGGAAGGCTACAACAGCTTCTTCAAATGAATGGACTCCAGAGAAAGGAAAGAGGTACTATGCTACTCAATCAGGAGGGACATGCTTGAGCAGAAAGTCATGAATCACGACACAGAAATCTTTCTGAGATTGTTTCACAGATAAATCAAAAGTGATATTACCATGGGAGTTTATTATAGACCACTTAGGTAGGAGGAACGTGTGGATCAGTGTTCTTCTATCAGATGATTAAACTTTCAAACAGGTACACAATAGTTACAATGGGAAAGTTCAGCTACTAAAACTCCCTTTTTATGACCCTGTAATTCCTTAATTCAGGGTAGAGTTGGGGCACAGCAGATATTTTTTCTTTGCATCCTAGAAGAGAAACATGTGCCACTACCTAGGATTGAACTCTTCGTCTTCTAAGTGACAGGTAAGCATCTTCACTACTAGGCCACCACACCGCTTATAAAGTTCAACAACTAGAGTATCTATTCATCTAGTTCTGCCAAGCTGATACTTGTTCCACATTGAAGGGACTAATTGTCCACCTCTATTCTTCCTTGCTTAGACCCCATATGGAATACTACATCCTATCCTGGACATCAGAGACTAAAAAAACCCCCATCATTTGGAGTAGGCTCAGCAGATGGTTACCAAGATAGAAGGGGATTGGAAGCCAAATTCTGCCAGCAATATTTTGCCAATTTAATTTGGAGAAAATTTGGATATGAACCACTTGAAGACCCAGGTGAAAACAAATGGATGAGTGGCTCCTATGGACACTGCACTGCACCGGGAGAGTGCAGACCAACATTTCGCTTATATGTAACTGAATGATACTGTTCTTACTGTTCTAAAATAATGTTCAAAATCTTTTAGTACCCAGCATATCCACTCTTTTGACTCACAGAAAACAGGACAATTTGATTACTCCTTTCAGCAACAAACTTTATAGAAGGGTGACAAGGGATTTTTTTTTTAATAATCTTATACCTAACTGGCTATGATATCCACTGAATGCTAAGTTAAACTAAAACAGGGAGCTCCTAAAATATATTGCAGTCCTTTAAACCAAGGGTCCCTAACGCCTGGTCCATGGATCGGCACCAGTCTGCGACATGCCAGCAACCAGTCCGCCCAAACAAGTGAAGCCCCATCAGCGGGATGCAGGCAGCACACAAAACCATGCCCCCTCCAGTCTGTGGAAAAACCTCTCTCCACAGAACTGGTCCCTGACGCGCAAAAGTTTGAGGGCCACTGCTTTAAACAGTAATACTATTCTATGATTTCATTCAGAAACAAATTCCGTTGAATTTAATCAGGATTCCATTGTTACATAAGTATAAGCATAATTGCTTTTAAGCCCCACCACACTTACTTATCTGGATTTTTCACTCTGAATGTTGCATTAAGAGCTTTTAACCTAGAATCTGCCTGTTGGAGAAACATATGTACAAAAATTAAAAACAAAAACAAAATTATAACCTAAAGTGATTGTGGTAATTCTTGCAGAAGTGTAACATTTTACAAAACTAACTTGTAGCACAAAACCCATAAACGGAAGCTAGAAGATTTTAATCCAGATCAAATTAATCAACTTTATATTTTTTCCTTTTACTTCTAATGGTCTTAATCTTTAGTTTGTTCAAATATTGTCACAGGATTATATTTCTCTTCATTTCTTCTTTTCCCCAAGTTTTTCAAGATTTTAACCAGTATCTTTTGTAAATCCAGTAGGAAAAAATTGTGAGATAAAATTATTTATAACCTTAGATAGGGTGAAATCACTAAATCTTGTTATAATAAAGGTTGCTAGTCACTTCATTTTTCTTCTTTACTTTTTTCTTGCAATGTTTACTCCTTTCTACAATACTGTCTTTAAATTTAGTATGTATTCTATTTTACTAATATAACCAAAATTCTTAATAAAATTATGTATGATAAAAGAACCTATACCCTGCAGATAGGAAAAAACGGCACATGATTCATGCACTAAATGAAACATTGAGGGGCTAAAGCAGACCAATAATTATGTTGCTTGTAAGCTGCACAAACATTCCAATTGTCATCATACTATACTACAATGTAGCACCTTAATTCTCTCATTATAAAACATTTATATAATGTATTTTCATAAAACATTTATATAATGTATTTTCACTATATAGCAAGTAATTTCAAAGTCAGCGTTTTAGATGTTCCAAGAAGCAATTATATTAGAAGTCTATTTGGGTTTCCAACAAAAAAGATATTTTAAACTACAAAAGCAGGAAACAGCAGCTGGAATATAAAATTCCAATTCAGAGTAGAACAATAATGTTGGAATATTTCAACATAATGGTAGGCATCTTTCAAAATATTTGTGGTAGCATTAAGCATATCTTAAAAATGCACGATTAATGTGTTACTTGGGACTTAGGACAGAGTTGTATATTCCTTTCCCTGCTTCTTGCACAATCATAGCAAATGCCTCCTTTCTAAGTGTGATTTATGGTTATGAAGATGGTAAGGTATGCAGTGTTAGCATTTTTGTGCAAATGCTCTCTTCTAAGTAGCAATTTAACCCATGTATATACACATATTTCAGAAGATAATTAGAAGGATATAGAACATTTATTTTCTAAATGAAAGTTAATTAAAAAAAAGTATTTTGAATGGAACTGACTGAATTTTAGCACACAATATAAAACCCTGACACATGATTACATCATTTTGGATATATAATTATAGCATATTATAAAGTAATTACCTTCAGTTGAAACCCTGTTTCATTTACCATTTCCTTCCAGCCAGTTTCCTAGAAATAGAAATTTATTTTATTTATTTATTTTAATTCCATTTACCGTATATCCCGCCCTTCTCCGAAGACTCAGGGCGGCTTACAAACTTAGCAGTAGCCTTCATTCTATGTATATGCCTGCTTATTAGGGCTTTTTCACACACACCCCAAGCGGCATTATTACAAAGTCAGCTTAATTGCCCCCAACAATCTGGGTCCTCGTTTTACCTCCCTCGGAAGGATGGAAGGCTGAGTCAACCTTGAGCCTGGTGGGATGCGAACCTGCACTAATTGCAGGCAGCTGGTGTTACTTAAGGAGGCATTAGCTCACTGCTCCACCAAGGCTCCTTCAAATTATATTCATTATTACTTCAAGGCTTTATTAATGATGCACTGATTGTTATAGCACTGCCCTTCCTTGTGTGAGACATAATGCATTGGTCCAAGACAATATAAACAAGAGTTAAACCATTCTCATAGAATGAAAACTAATCTGACAATCCTAACAATAATGATAACCACATCAGCCTATAGATTAAAATATGCCTTTTAGAATCCGCCTACATCAGTCGCATCATCACATCCCATACCAGCAAATGCCATATTTGTATCGTTAATTTAAATGGATAATTGTCAAATTCTAGTGTTGTCTGAGAAGACAGAAAATCACATTTTTTCCATACAATGCTCAAATTTATAAATTGATACAAAATGTTTTATATAACTAAATCACTTCAAGATCAGTTAATAGCTGATGTCTGGGAGAGGGAAGATTGTAAAAGTAGTATTGTGTATATACAATAAATAGTGCAGGGGTTTATTTGCTTACAGGATTACAGTTTTAGAAGAACACACTTTTCTACTCTAAGATATTTCTTCTCTTAACATAAAATTAACATTGTTAACTTGTTTAATATTCTTTTATGAAACAACACTAATTAGGCTACTGACTACACCAGATCTCTTTTTTTTATTAAAGAGTTTTACAAAAACAAGATTTTACAATATATCCCCAAATCCCCCCCCATCCCAATCCCGCCCACTTCCCCCCCCACTTCCCAGAGCTAAATACAGGATTATAGTTATAATAATCATATTCTAAATAAGAATTATGCATAATATACAATTAACCAAATTCATAATGTGCTTTAACTCCCCTTTAACATAAATACATACAAAGTACCAACACTAAGATCAATAACAATATCCCTCTAAAATCTACTCATAAGCTAAATGGAACTTTTCAGTCCCATATTTATTCTGAATATAATCTATCCATCTCCTCCAAACTGAAATATATCTTTCCTGTGAATGATCTTTCAAGTAAGCAGAAATCTTAGACATTTCTGCAAGATTCGAAACTTTAAACACCCATTCTTCTATAGTAGGCAAACTATCCTTCTTCCAATATTGTCCCACCAGTCACCGTGCTGCTGTTATCATATTCAACATCAAATTGGTTTCCTTAACATCACAATCTACAACAATACCCAATAAAAACAATTGCGGAGAAAACTTTATCTTTCTCTTAAAAATCTTTTGAATGTTCCACCAAATTTTAATCCAAAAAGCTTTTATATTGCTACAAGTCCACCACATATGAAAATAGGTGGCTTCTAAACTACCACATCTCCAACATTTAAACTGTAAATTAGGATACATGTTACACCAGATCTCTCAAAGAATTTGTAAATGCTCCCAGCATTTTACATACTTTTTAATTTTTTTTTAACCTTTTATCAGAGAGAGAGACAAGAGACAGGGATAAAGAGAACCATGAGCATTAGAATGAGAAGAGACACAGCAAACTCTTTCACACTGGTTCTGCTGTTCCATCTATCTGAATAATATCAATTGTCCTAGTTTTCAGTTAATTTTTAGTCCTACTTGAGAAAGAAACCTCAGAGCTTTCTGCCACAAATGTATATACATATTTGATTAATTAGAATTAAGGTGCATAAGTATATTTTACAAAATCCAACCAACATACTTGGGTCAAAAATGCATGAAACATCTTTTCCTGGCAAAGAATCGGATGTGAAGCCACACGCAAAAGAAAATTTTCCAAGCCAATCCTCCGTCGCTCTACAAAATCTGGATCCATGTTATCTGCTGAGAGCTTATGCCACACAAATTCTGCCTATGGAACAAGGAGGAAGGTTAATAGTATGGAATATTTATAATCCTTTTAAGGCTATCCACAGTTTTTCAAAGTAGTTTAGTTTTAGTTTAGTTTATTATATTTGTATACCGCCCTTCTCCCGAAGGACTCAGGGTGGTGAACAGGGCACATATAAAATACAAAGTACAAAAGTTAAAAGAGAATTAAATACAAAGCCCGAGCTAAAACAATAAATAATAATGTAAAAAAACCACAATAAAAACCCCAACACATCCCCCATTAGGCCAGGCCAGCTTGTTCAAATAAATAGGTCTTCAGACCGCGTCGGAAGGAGCGAAGGTTGGGTGCCATCCGGAGCTCAACCGGCAACTGATTCCATAAGTCCGGGGCGCCCACAGAGAAGGCCCTCCCCCTGGGGGCCACCAGACGACATTCTCTGACCGGTGGCACCGAGGAGGCCCTCTCTGTGGGAACGCACAGGGCGGAGGGAAGTTGACACCGGCAGCAGGTGAGTACTGTACAATATTTACCTAACAAGAAAACAACCTGAATTTAAGATGATCCTTTAAAAGGAGGAGAAGAGAAAACAGTGAGCAACATCCCGTTATCAACTTATGGATAATAGATGTGAGCACTAGCTGGAATAATCTTGGAGGTGTCTATCACCCATAAGAGAAAGAATATTCATACACATGAGTATTTGCAGCCATGTGTGGCTGTACACACATGCACGTGGGTGTCAACGCTGCTAACATTGAATGTTATTGCTTGACAAGAGATGAAGAAGTAGCCATTTCATATGTTAAACTTGTGTATTGCTTTAAGAGATTGAGTTTAAGGTTGAGAGGGGGGACAAGTAGGATTGTACCTTCAAGGCCATCTCTAACTAAAGAAGATAAGACCTTGGCAGGTTTTCTAACGGAAGGGAAACTGATTCTTTAAATTAATTGGAGAATATGATTAATGACAAAATTAGAAAGGTGGAGAATTGTGTTTTAATATATTGTGCAAGGGGCGGAGATTTCAGATTCCAGCTTCCTTCGAGCAAGCATTTGCCGGTGTATTAGGCTAATAAAGGACTTTTAAGGTAAACAATGCCTCAGAGTCACTTGAAAAGCCCCATACGTCAGAAACTTGACAGTGGGTATATATACTTGCCAGAAACCACACTGCCTCCAAAAGAGGAGGAAAATAAGAATTAGTATTATTGGTTGAAATTAAATGCTTGCAATATTAGGTACCTTGTTTATAAAATTATTTCATTCCTCATCTCCATATATCAACTGTTTTCTCCCATCTGACACAAAAAAGCATGTAATCAATTAGGCATACTTTTTCCTCTGTCTTTCTAATAGAAACAGAAAAAAGAAACATCAAAAGAGCAGGATGGGAATTTGCTAATAAGAGGAGGCAGCTTTGCTGGAAGGAAAGCAGGAAGAAAGTTGGTTGGAGGTGGTGAAGTTACAGCACAGGAAGTATATGAAAAAAACTGTTCACATTTTACAAATAGACTTACAATTCATCACATAAAAAGCTTCTCTTAAGCTGCAGAATAATTTTGGAAGATGGACCGCCCCTTTCCCATTATATCATGGAAAAAACCCATTTCCTGTCAGGTAAATGTGGTAGTCTAAATTTTCTCACTCCAAATATAATGTTTGCCATTATATACAATTTGCATAAATTTAAAATGAAGTACTAGGTATTTTTTTAAAGCTACACAAGCTCAACTCTTACTCACATCTCCTATTTTTTAAACTTTAAACATTTTTTACATAAATTGAAGGTTGTATTTGCAGCTTTAAGGGTAAAGATTGCACGTATGATTAAATTATAAGCCAAGAATTGCTCCTGAACCCCAAATAATGTTTTGGTATGTCGTCACAGAGGAATGAACTTCAATAAGTCCAAGTATGAATAATGTGTTAAAAGAAATGACCGTAATGAGCTGAAACTGGAAAAGAGTCTTACCCTTTTTTCTGGTAAAGGTGGTACAATGATTTGTGGATAGTTCACTAGCAAGTAATTTCTCAACAGTTCAAATTCACTGTATCGCCTCCAAAGAGAGTCTGGAGGGGAACATTGTCCTTCACCCATTGACTCCACAGACCTAAACAACATCAT
Source organism: Vipera ursinii (assembly GCF_947247035.1). Classification (NCBI taxonomy): domain Eukaryota; kingdom Metazoa; phylum Chordata; class Lepidosauria; order Squamata; family Viperidae; genus Vipera; species Vipera ursinii. Next base: position 131,059,341 of record NC_139512.1, read on the forward strand.
GATAAGATCAAGTGAAAATCAGTAGAATACCTAGTTTAGTTTCAAGATACAAAAAGATGGAGATGGAAAAATTCACCTGAATGTCAGAAAAACCAACAAAGCAGACACTAACCATATATTTTAACTTTTGTATATGTTTGATATGTGCTTCATTAATTAGTTTTAAATTGCTAATTTAATTTAATTGAAGGATGCTAATTAGCTAGCAAAATAATATAAGCTAATAAAATACTTTAAGATGATTCTATCAGTGTTTTGAGGGAAAAAATGATAGTGCATTCTTCTATCAGCAAAACAACTGTAAACGGTAACAGAAAAATATTGTAAGTTTAAGTATCCAAAAACATTGTTTCATTTGATATTCCTAAGGTGATGCGTAGCAGCATACGAACACCATACAACCACAATGAGATGTCTTCCACTCCATCCCTTAACATGCATGGGAGATGGCTAATTCCCCCCCCCCCAAATATCTTCAGTAAATAAGAAATTTGTAGGTTGTAATGGATTAGGTGGCAAATCTTAGTATCATTACCTATTGTACAAGTGGTCTTAGAAAACATACAGCTGTTCCCAGTCAGTTTCAAACCTCCAATATTCCTTTTTAAAGGGGTCCTTGCACATGAACAGATGGCAGACATTCCCAGACGACATCTTTTCTCATGTGTGATCACAAACACCTAACAGTAGATCTCCCCAGCCGTCACCCCCACATGCTAGTATTTAATTCATACATTATAGGCAGAATTGGCCTATAATGTCATCAACAGCTTGATTACATTTTCTTTACTCATTACGTAAAAGCCAGGAAAAATAGTTATTGAAAAGAAAAAAGAAAGTTCACCTTTTAATTAATTCATTAATTAAGCCTAGTGGTTAAGGCTCTCAGACTAGAATCCTGGGAGACCATGAGATCTAGGTTGAAAAAACAGCCAGTCACTCTTTCTTGGCCCAACTCACCTCAAGGAGTTGTTGTTGTGGGGAAAATGGGAGGCAGGAGGATTAGATATGTTCACTGCCTTGAGTTATTCAAAAAATAATAAAGGTGGTATTAAAAAAATCCTTAAAAATATATCATCATATATTGAGTTGCCACCGTAATGGAGCCTGCCTAATACAGACAAAAGTCAGGAGGACGTTAAGTCAACCACTTCACTTAATGAGTTCCCATCCCTACTCTCCACAATGTATTTGTTAAATGAATGCATGGGTCACTACAGGGAGTAAAGGGCACCTTGGGTGCAGGGGAGACCATACTGCAGGCACAAGCCCACTTGCCTCCAGCCTCCCAAAGCCTCCCCCACCCTGAGATACCCTATGCTACAGATCCCATCAATCAGAGAATTTTGATTGGCAGGGTCTAGGAAGACGCTGGAAGATGAGCCCCTCAGGTCGGAAGGCGTCCAATATGCTACTGGGGAAGAGCAGAGGGCTAGTACTAGTAGCGCCAGAAAGAATGAAGCGACTGGGCCAAAGCCGAAAGGACGCTCAGCTGTGGATGTGTCTGGTGGTGAAAGGAAAGTCCGATGCTGTAAAGATTTTTTCTCCATAGGAACCTGGAATGTAAGATCCATGAATCAAGGAAAACTGGACGTGGTCAAACAAGAGATGACAAGACTGAACATTGACATCTTAGGTATCAGCGAACTAAAATGGACAGGAATGGGTGAATTTAATTCAGATGACCATCAGGTATACTACTGTGGGCAAGAATCCTTCAGAAGAAATGGAGTAGCCTTCATAGTCAATAAAAGAGTAGGAAAAGCAATACTGGGATACAATCCTCAAAATGACAGAATGATCTCAGTTCGAATCCAAGGCAAACCATTCAATATCACAGTAGTCCAAGTCTATGCCCCAACCACCAGTGCTGAAGAGGATGAAATTGACCAGTTCTATGAAGCACTACAGCACCTTATAGAACTAACACCAAAAAATGATGTTCTTATCATCATGGGGGATTGGAATGCTAAAGTAGGAAGCCAAAAGATAACTGGAATAACAGGCAAGTTTGGCCTTGGAGTGCAAAATGAAGCAGGGCACAGGCTGATAGAATTCTGTCAAGAGAATACGATGGTCATAGCAAACACTCTTTTCCAACAACCCAAGAGACGGCTCTACACATGGACATCACCAGATGGTCAACACAGAAATCAGATTGACTATATGCTCTGCAGCCAAAGATGGAGAAGCTCTATACAGTCAGTAAAAACAAGACCAGGAGCTGACTGTGGCTCAGACCATGAGCTTCTCCTTGCAAAGTTTAGGCTTAAACTGAAGAAAGTAGGGAAAAGCACTAGGCCAGTCAGGTATGAATTAAATCATATCCCTGTTGAATATACAGTAGAGGTGACAAATAGATTTAAGGAATTAGATCTGATAGACAGAGTGCCTGAAGAACTATGGACAGAGGTTCGTGACACTGTACAACAGGTAGCAACCAAAACCATCCCAAAGAAAAAGAAATGCAAGAAAGCAAAATGGCTGTCTGAGGAAGCTTTGCAAATAGCTGAGGAAAGGAGGGAAGCGAAAGGCAAGGGAGAAAAAGAAAGATACACCCAATTGAATGCAGAATTCCAGAGAATAGCTAGAAGAGATAAGAATGCCTTCTTAAATGAACAGTGCAAAGAAATAGAAGAAAACAATAGAATAGGGAGGACCAGAGATCTTTTCAAGAAAATTGGAGAAATGAAGGGAACGTTTAATGCAAAAATGGGCATGATAAAGGACCAAAATGGCAGGGACCTAACAGAGGCAGAAGAGATTAAGAAGAGGTGGCAAAATTACACAGAAGAACTATACAAGAATGAGCTTAACGTCCCTGATAATCACAATGAGGTGGTCACTGACCTCGAGCCAGACATCCTAGAATGTGAAGTGAAGTGGGCCTTAGAAAAGCTGAGCAACAACAAAGCTAGTGGAGGTGACAGTATTCCAGCTGAGCTATTCAAAATCTTAAAAGACAATGCAGTAAAAGTGCTACACTCAATTTGCCAGCAAATTTGGAAAACTCAACAGTGGCCACAGGATTGGAAAAGATCAGTTTTCATTCCAATTCCTAAGAAAGGCAGTGCCAAAGAATGTTCAAACTATCGCACCATTGCACTCATTTCTCATGCTAGTAAAGTCATGCTTAAAATCCTACAAGCTAGACTTCAGCAGTATGTGGATCGAGAACTACCAGAAGTGCAGGCAGGATTTCGAAGAGGCAGAGGAACTAGAGATCAAATTGCCAACATACGCTGGATCATGGAGAAAGCTAGGGAGTTCCAGAAAAACGTCTACTTCTGCTTCATTGACTATGCTAAAGCCTTTGATTGTGTGGATCATAACAAACTGTGGCAAGTTCTTAAAGAGATGGGAGTACCAGACCATCTTATTGGGCTCTTGAGAAACCTATATGCGGGTCAAGAAGCAACAGTGAGAACTGGACACGGAACCACTGATTGGTTCAAAATTGGGAAAGGAGTCCGGCAAGGCTGTATACTGTCACCCTGCCTTTTTAACTTATATGCAGAGCACATCATGAGAAAGGCAGGGCTAGATGAATCAAAAGTTGGAATTAAGATTGCCGGAAGAAATATCAACCTAAGATACGCAGATGATACCACTCTAATGGCAGAAAGTGAAGAAGAACTAAAGAGCCTCTTGTTGCAGGTGAAGAAGGAGAGTGCAAAACTTGGGTTGAAACTTAACATTAAGAAAACCAAGATCATGGCATCTGGCCCTCTCAATTCCTGGCAAATAGATGGGGAAGAAATGGAGGTAGTGACAGATTTTATTTTCCTGGGCTCCAAGATCACTGCAGATGGGGACTGTAGCCAAGAAATTAAAAGACGCTTGCTCCTGGGGAGGAAAGCCATGGCAAATCTAGACAGCACACTAAAAAGCAGAGACATCACCCTGTCAACAAAAGTGCGTATAGTCAAGGCTATGGTCTTTCCAGTTGCAATGTATGGTAGTGAAAGTTGGACCATAAGAAAGGCTGAGCGCCAAAGAATTGAGGCCTTTGAACTGTGGTGCTGGAGAAGACTCCTGCGAGTCCCTTGGACTGCAAGGCGATCAAACCGGTCAGTCCTAGAGGAGATCAATCCTGACTGCTCTTTAGAAGGCCAGATCCTGAAGCTAAAACTCAAGTACTTTGGCCACCTAATGAGAAGGAAGGACTCCCTGGAGAAGAGCCTAATGCTGGGGAAGATCGAGGGCAATAGAAGAAGGGGACGACAGAGAATGAGGTGGCTGGATGGAGTCACTGAAGCAGTAGGCGTGAGCTTAAATGGACTCCAGAAGATGGTAGAGGACAGGAAGGCCTGGAGGAATGTTGTCCATAGGGTCGCGATGGGTCGGACACGACTTCGCAGCTAACAACAACAACACAGATCCCATCAATCAGAGAATTTTGATTGGCAGGGTCTAGGAAGACAGCCTTCTCTGCGGCTGCCCCTACTTTAGGGATCACACACACAAACCCTGGCCATTCTCCTGGCTTTCTGTAAAGGGGTCAAAACGTGGCTCTGCAGCCTTGCATGGGGGGGGGCAATCATGGAGTTGGCTGGTGCCATAAGAGCCCCCTTTCCACCTTTATTAATCATTGTTAAATGGCCATCTTGGATTTTTTTATTTCTATGAAATATTATAATTTTATAATTTTAATTTTTAATCTTAATTTTAATATTCGAATAGCAACTTTATATACTGTTTTATGTGTTGATCAAACTGTACATCACCCAGAGCTCCACTTTGAGGGTGATGGGCAGTCTAGAAACATAAATAAAATAAATAAAAATATTATATTTGTTATGCAACCTTAGTTTGAGCCACAACTGAAACACTAATCTAATACTGTTGGAAGATACTGAACCACCCATACTATGGACAATCTGCTTGATCTGAAGAATTTATGAGCCACACTGTCCCAGCCAATGAACTGCTTTTATTTTTAAGAGATTTCACAACAGTAAGAACCAAGTCAGCTCTTTTCTTATGTACTGTATAACTTATCTTTCTTTTCTTATGCATAGGTTATCTTAACAAAGTATGATTCTTTAAGAACATGGCTCCAAAATTGGGAACCAAACAGTATCCAAGCAATTCTCCTTGTTCCTGAGCTTATTAAGACCAAATGGAAAAACCACATAAACCATAAAATACATTGAAAGTAATTTTCAAACTAATAGTAAAAAGCTAATGTAACGGTTAGCTTTATTTTGATTTTAACCTACCTTGTTTCAACTAGGTAAGCAGTATAGGTTTCCTGCATGTTCATAGCATTCCGTCCTGTCCTCTTCTCTGCTTCTGCAATGCTGATCTCTATTTTTTTCAATAAACAATCCTCCATGATCTTTTAAGAAAAAAATATGTCAGTAAACATTACAGCTGTTGCTCTATATTTATTAAACATTTTGCTGCCGCCAGGTATCAAACCACTGGCTCTTAAAAAGCAGAATCAAATGTTGCTGGTTGTAAGTGATGACAGTAATATCAATTTACAATGCATATATTTTAATCTTTACAGTAATACCTCTATTATAACAATCCTTTTCACACAAGTCAGTGAAAAGTGTCTGTCCTATCTGAATACTTTATCCATTAGACAAAGAGTGCAGGAAAACATAAGGTATTGCAGTGCATGTCATGGTAACAGTTGTATCAAATTATTGTTCACCTGGAAGAAGGGATAGTTTTTCCCATTAATTTGTTTAAAGAGGGAAAGTTATCTTAATCCTCCTACTGAAAGTGGGAGATTCACTTAATCTCAAGCATTTAATCACAACTGGAATATCAGGTTTCATGTACTCCTTCAGTCAGACCAGCACTCCCAACTACTTAAGAGAAACCACAGATTTCCTGGGAAAACTGAACTCCATATAGGCAATCACCCTAGCAAAATCATTCCAACAAGCATGGATGCTAAACAGTCTTGCCACCAATGCCTCCTCTTTTCGAATTTACAAAGGACAGTCTTACATTGCTGAGAATATGATATATGCAGCTCTTTTGTTTGATCTTTTGGGGGGGAGGAGAATAATCTTAAAAAGCAAATGAGTAGCTTATACTACACACTAATTTCACCTACGCTAATGAAGCTTCTTCTCTCCTGATTTACAGGGCCTTCATATTTCTAATCGGCCATTTATACCAAGTTATATGGAGTTGCATGGTAGTAAGTCCTTCCCTGCTTTTTATCCCTTGTAGTGAAGCATTCAGCGCGTATGTTTAAGCAACTAAAATCAAACGTCTGCCCTCTTTCCTAGTATGTTTAAGCAACTAAAATCAAATGTCTGCCCTCTTTCCTAGTTTAGGCAGGTTGTACATTAACCTGGCTGGCTGGCATTAAATCAGCAAGATACTGACTCTGGCATTCAACACAAAAAAAAAACATTCAAAATTAGGACTCTAACAATGGGAATCTGAAGGCAGATGAAATTTGAACAGCCCACAAGAATCCTATGTTACCCATGATTGAGTCCATATAGAGTCCATATGCACACTAAAGACACACTTCCTGCCTAAAATCCTTAGAGGAAGGTACATCCAGCCACAGTTAAAATACAGCAACATTTATACCAACTAGCGTAAAAGTTAGCTTATGTTATTAAGAATCAGAAGAGTATCAACTAATAACACTTAACTTATAACTAGGCAATCTTGGCTCTTTTATGACTCGTGGACTTCAACTCACAGAATTATCAGGAATTCTGGGAGTTGAAGTCCACGAGTCATAAAAGAGCCAAGGTTGCCTACCCCTGATTAGGGCAAAGACAAGATTTTATTCTCTGATCTAATACTTAACATTTGCACTCAAGAATGGAATAACATCCCATAAAACCTTGGGAAGAGGGGACGTTAAACGTTTCATCACATTCCTCTCCCAACCAAGAGGCGCGCTGATAAAGATGGTGCCTTTCAGCCACACAACGGCTAAATTGCAAAAAACAAACAAACACATTAAGCCAAAGTTTAAAAAGCAGATCGCCACTGCTAAACCATAAATCACAGTTGACAAGCCACAACGCGGTTTGGTAAACTCTAGTCCCAACACATCTGGAGCATATCCAATTCGGAAAGTTTGCAGCCTTCTTCCTGGTCCCTGTCCCTGTCCCTGCAAAGCGAGCCAGGGTCCTTTCCCTTCCCGGAAAGGAAAAAAAAAAAAAGGGGGGGGGAAGTTTTGGAGCAAAATTACCCAAAAGGGGGAAAAAGAGAGAGGCGGGGAAAGAGGCAGACTTTTAAACAGGAGCGCCTTTTTCCCCGCATGCCCAGCACCTGCTTCCCGCTGTGTACGGCAAGCGGTGGAGACACCAGAGCCCCGCCCTTCTTTCTCCTCTTGGGCAATCTCGGCCACTAAGCCAGGTGATGGGCTCCTACCCTCCCTTCGCTTTCCTCGTCCACACGAAGCCGCCGCTTTAGCGCTCAGCCCAACGGGTTTCCCCCACCCACCCACCCCCCAAACACACGCGCAGCTCCATTCTCACGACTCCCCCTCGCCTTCTTCCTACCACGGCTCCGGTTACAAGCGCGCCCGCAACCCGAGCTCCCGCCGCCTTTGCTTCGGCTGGGCTGGGGAGGCGGGACTGGCCCGTCCAACCGGCCGCGGCCTAACCGCTGCCCTTGCTGCCCGGGTGTGGCGGAGCTTCCTTTACCGAACAAGCTGGCGGTCCGGTGGCCGCCGCTGCTATTGCAGCTGTGGTCGCCGCTGCCGTCTGATGAGCCTGGCTTGGCAGAGGACCAGGAAGGGATTCGGGCTCGTCGCCTTCCTTGCTGCCGCCGCCCCCGCCGCCGCCGCTGCTGGTGGTGCTGGTGCTGCTCCCGCCGCCAGGGCTCTCCGCGCGGAGATGCTCCATAGCGAGTTGGGAAGAAGAAGGAGGAGGAGGAGGAAGAGGAGGAGAACGGGAGGGGGGGGCTCGGAGGCTGCTTCCGCGCATGCGCCAGAGCTCTTTGAGGCGGGGCGGAGCCCAGGGGGGAGGAAGTGTGAGAAAGAGACGCGGGAGCGCGAACCTCTCTCCGCCTCTCCCTCCCTCCCAGCTTCGTTTCTCGAGCGGAGAATCCCTTTTCTCGCGAAAAGTCGCCTCGCGCCTTTTGCGCGGTTCGCTTGGGAGCTTTCAGGATATCCCGCGACTGCTCCCTGAAGGGATTTTAGTTTCAGACAAATGGGCAGATAGGAAAACAAAAAAGAGGGACAGAACCGGCAAGATTGCTCCGTAGGCGTGGCTACCCCCTCCCGTTTTACCGGGAAGCATCTCTTTATCCTCTCAACCGGGAGGAGGCTGGCTTCCTGGAGGAAAGGCAAATGCGGCTTCGGCTTACTCAGCGCAATCAGTCCGGCTACTCCCTACCGAGAAAGTTTCCCCCCCCCGGTTTCACAGAATAGGAAACGAAGCGCTTGAATTCGCTTTCCGCGCCTCAGAAGCCTTACAGCAGGGCTCTTCAAACTTGGCCCTTTTATGACTTGTGGACTTCAACTCCCAGAATTCCTCAGCCAGCGTGCCTGGCTGAGGAATTCTGGGAGTTGAAGTCCACAAGTCATAAAAGGGCCAAGTTTGAAGACCCCTGCCTTACAGCATTAAAATAAAAAAATAAAAAAAACATCCGTTATATAATAAAAACGTTTTAAAACCCTGAACACAATCATATTAGAGAAGTGATAATAAAAGCGAAGACGGAAATATATCCAGTTTTTCTTTTTTTGTTCCTCCAGTATTTCGTATACACAAAAATCCATATTTTTTTCTTCAGTCGAAACGCTTTTCCGTAAGCTGTTAGCTGAACATTTCTTGAATTGCTCCAACATGCAGTTGAATTATAAACTTAGATAATAGAAACTTCCAGTTATTTTTACTAACCGGCAGTATTTCCGGATTTTTAAGCACACAGTTTTCTTTATTGTTAAATGCAGGTTTAGAACAGGCCCATTTTGAAGGGTGAAGGCTGGTGTTTGCTGGCATATTGTTCTGATGCTCCAATGCCTGCAGTTGGGTTTCTTGCCAGGCGCTCTGTGACAATATTTTTAAGTTGAGAAATCAACCATGCAAATATTTGAAGCGTAGCTTAAGGAACAAGGGAATATATTCTTCCTTACTATTTAGTCCGAAGGTAATTGCTATAAAGAAAATGGAGCAACCTCAACAACAGGTATGCTGACATAGTGATAGGTAAGAAAGCTAAAGAGTGTCCTTAAGAAGAGAAAGTGGAGCACCTGTCAGTTCATCTTGAGGGCCCAGCTGTAATAATAATGAGATGTATTTAGAATTCATGGAATTATTTCAATAGCATCACTGGTTTGGATTCAGAAAATTCCAAAATTTTCATCTTTTAAAATACAAATAAAGAGACCTGTTGCAATACACACACACACACACACACACACACACACCAAACACCCCAGAGACCGCCCATAATTGAAATAAGATTTTGAGCAATAATGGGCAATCATCCATTAAAATGACTCTTGGTTTGTAAAATCAGTCATGTTCAAAGTCTTTTTCAATTATGTACCTAAGCAAGATGGGCCTGTTCTACCAAGATATTAATTATTGTAATAAGTTGGGAATTTCCAACTTATCAAGAAAGAACCGATAAAAGTAAACCATTAAAATAATTTTTGAAGAAATTTGTACAAACACCTAAGAAGGACTACAGATGCGCCAGATACACTTAAAGCACTCACAAATTAGAATGGCATTTATTTTAAATAAGAGTTGGGGGGGGAGTATACATGAGAAAAAGCAAAAAATACACATGTATTTTTTTCCTAAGTCCTAAAAGCTAAAATGTTCAGGAGGAGAAACTATTTTGAGAAAAATATTGATAATTAAGTTTAAAAGTACTGTGTCCCAGAGGTATCTTTAGGACAAAGCAAACAAGCCAAGATGGCAGCTGCAACTGATGCCCTGCTCCTTTTTTACTGCACTTCTACATGCAAAGGCACCCAAAGAATCTGGCCCTCCTGTGCTTTTGACAGCTGTTAAGTGCATAAGAGAAAGATCCTGGAGACAAAATAATTACAATCATGGTAACCTATTATCATCAGCATGTATCTATTTTCAGTACAAAAGAGGAAATTCTCTTCATGAGCTCTCCTTATCTTTTGGATGAACCTTCTTGTGAGCTCTCATGAGGGACAGATGGAATTTCCCTGGTTTACACTGTGGATGAAGGCGGGTGTTTGCTGGCAAGTTGTTCTGATGCTCTAATATCTGCTGTTGGTTTTCTTGTCAGGCACTCTCCGACAATGGGCCCTGGAGGCTCCACAATGAAAACAGAGAGCCAGATCTCACCGTTCCTGACTCTCGTCCAAATATCTTGACAGCTGCAATCTTCATTGGCTCCTCCATTTCTGAATTTGGGGGCACAACAGCAAGAGGAAAGAAAGACCTGTGTGTCACCTCTGCCCCTGACACCCCAGTTCGGCTTCAATTCCTCTACAATGCAACACTGATACAACTCATCCAAGGTGGCTGAGGTTGCTTGCCTCATCAGTTCATCTCAGAGGTCATCATGCAAGCCCTTTTTTGAACTGGCCAGTAAGGGCCACCTGATCCCAGACGACATCTCTGGCAAACAGTTTAAAAATCTATGATGCACAACCTTATTCTCCTGTAGCCCTTTCTGAATTTCTGAATCTCCTAATCAGCTGTGATCCTTTGAATGGGATTGCCAAAATGGCTTCTAAATCTCCCAAGGAAGTTCTGGTAGTTGTCCAGTAATAGCCTTCTATAAGCAGTTAATACTGTTGGTACAATTAATACTTACTGTATCTATTTAAAGACAGCTTAAATAAAGGTACAATAAATTTGATTTTGCTGACCAATCTATATGTTTATCAACTGGACATAAATTCTTCTGGTTTCTACACACATACATGCACATAAAAATGTACAATCTTTTTTGAATAATCGTTCTTGTATTCTGGTATGTTGTGAGTCTTGGACACATTGTTAATTTATTATCACAATGGTAATGACGGCTAATATATTGAAGGCTTATGATGCAAAAGCGATATGGTATGAATAATCTTACCGGTCAGTGATTAAAAACAAATAAACTTTGGTGGCCTTCTATCCACAAAAGCATTTTCAAAAGGAGCCAAGACTTTGTGGAAATAAGAGGACTGAGAAACAGAACATCAAAGATGCTCCCCCATGATCAGAGAAATTGCAGAGGCCACAAAGGCAGCAGGAGGGGAACCAAACATTGAGCCAAGCACCCAGACAGAGAAACACAAACAGGTTTTTTTTTAAAAAAAAAAAAAAAGAGAGAGAGAGAAAACTTGGAAAGTTTTCACAGAAAAGAAAGTACCCTGATCCTGCCAGTTCTAAAGCCAGAAGAAAATGTGCTTCTCTCTCTCTCTCTCTCTCTCTCTCTCTCTCTCTCTCTCTCTCTCTCTCTCTCTCTCTCTCTCTCATAAATGGGAGGGGAAATTGGCCCATAAACACCAATGTGGAAAAACTGACAGACTTTTGAAAAAAGCCAGATATCCACATGGATTGCATGAATAAAAATTTGTATAAACACGAAAAGATGGAAAGGAGGGGGCAGCAAAAACCCAAAGCTTTAGGGGAAGATTCACTTGGTTTGGCAGAGGAGTTCGAGAAATAAACCACCACTGCTGTAGTTGCTCCACTTACATATGATGCAGTAGTGAGCAGACCTCAGCTGAAAATTGTGATTCTAAACAAAAAACAGGTCACGTTGTTTGGAAGCTCACTCTGAGCCTTGGATCCTACATTTTGATTAAGCAGTCGTGACTGGCATAATGTCTACCCTGAGCCATTTGGAGGGAGAATTACTTTTTGACTTCCTCGTTGTTCGTGTGTCTTTAGATTATGCCTCTTGCCTCCTTGAGGAGAGGAGGAAAAGTGGGTCATGATGCTGGATTCATTGGCATGTCAGTTTTTTTTGAGGACTCCAGATTCAAATTATTCAAGGTAAAGGTAAAGGTTCCCCCGCACATGCGTGCTAGTGGTTTCCAACTCTAGGGGCCGGTGCTCATCTCCATTTCAAAGCCGAAGAGCCAGCGCTTGTCCGAGGACGTCTCTGTGGTCATGTGGCCGGCATGACTAGATGCCAGAGGCGCACGGAACGCTGTTACCTTCCCACCGTAGTGGTCCCTATTTTTCTACTTGCATTTTTACGTGATTTCGAACTGCTAGGTTGGCAGAAGCTGGGACGAGTAACAGGCGCTCACTGTTACGTGGCACTCGGGATTCGACCCACCAAACTGCCGACCTTCTGATCGACAAGCTCAGCGTCCTAACCCACTGACCCACCGCATCCCTATAAAAGTATTCATGGTGCCTCCTAATTTAGCAAAAAAAGGTCAATGCAGGAAGAGGTAAATCCAAGATTAGGTTCACATCCTGTTCATATCCTGCCCCATGTCAGCTTGCTTTTGGCGTAACACATTGCAGGAGATTGAACACGGTAGCTTATAAAAGGATGACTTCTGGCTTAGTATCTTGTATAAGCCAAATCTAATTAACAAAAATAATGTTAAACTATAGGGTAGTGTGGTATTTGACTTTAACCACTACTTTGTGAAAGTGTCACTTGAATAATATTTGGTTTTAATGGAATAAAATTTGAGGGATGAAATAAGTGGGGAAAACCCTTTCATGAGATGATATCTGGTTAAAAATCAGGACTGGAGTAAACAATGGGCATACAGAATGGAGGTGTGTAAGAAATGAAGTCTTCAAGGATTTGCATAAATCCCTTACTAGTGAGTATGGTTGGACCTGTGTGTGGATGACACTATATTATTCAGAGGAGTGGAAACAGAAAGGATTTCTGAGTTTATCTTCAGAATTGAAGAGGTAACAAAATGAAAACCAGGTAAAAGGAGGTAAAATAATATGCTGCACATTTGAATACCAAAAATATCCTAATATTTTCTAGATTGAGCTGGCCATGATAAGCCAGGTAAGGGATTCTGGATGGAAGGGAATTAGGAAATAGTTCAGCTGGATGACAGTTGGAAAAAACATCAGGGACTCCAAAGGAAAAGATTTGGAAATAAAATGTGCTGATGTCATAAAACATTGAGGTGAAGCTATGCTAAGAAACAGGCAGATGCACAGAGATTTTCACCCTGGTTTTCAGGGTATTCTAAGAACTGAAAAACAGGATCCAATATAGATAGCTCATCGGGACCAGAGGTTTAGTCTTCCAAGCTTTTGGGCTCATGCTGGAGAGAGTGACACATTCCAATAGAGAGAAGGTCCCTGAGGATGGGCTCCAGCATGAATCCTAAAGCTTGGAAGACTAAACCTCTGATCTTAGTGACCAACCCAGATTAGATCCTACAACATTATCTGGGACACTTATACTCACCTTCATTCAACTGAAAAACAACTTAGGTTTTTCCACACATGCTTAAATGGCTCATCAACTGAGTGATTGGGCACACTCTACACTATGAGTTTACATCATCACACAAAAGTTTTGTTATTTCTCCACTAGGGACTGAAAGTGTCATCATAGCACCATCTTTAATAGTGCTAAAGGCTAAATTGGCATAAAGCAATTGTAGCTTTGGCACAGCGGTGGTGGGATGATTGGAAGATGCCATAGGTCACAAATAAGGCAATTAAGCAAATCTGGCATTCTGCTCAGGTTCCCAAAATAAGCATTTTCCTTCCCCGTGCCATTGCTTAATTTCTATAGAATTAAAGCAATGGCAATTTCATGCCCAAGGGCAAAAAAAGCAGCAAAAAACCCCCACACACTGACTCATGAGACACAATTGCCTGTAGTAGAATAACTTGTAAGACTCCCAGAGTCCCCTTATAGTAGGCATAAAATGTAATAATAAATAAAAAAATAAGAGGAACTTTGACTCCTTTCTTAAACTGGACATAAACCAATTCAATTCTTCCAGTCCTAGTAATTAGTACTTCAGAATGAAATGCAATGAAAAATTATGAGATCCGATTTCTAGGTCTTGAGGCATTTCCCCCCTCCCCCCCATATCTTGTGCAAGAGCATATGCTCACATTCAAAGTATGAATGAGTCAACGTGGATAAGCCAGTGTAATTTGTCTTCTGCCTCCCAAATGTTCATTATGATTTATCACTGAAACTGTGCAATGAACTCCACTGTGTAAATGAAAGCTGAAGTCATCAAGGCTTTGCTTTCTCAGCCATTGTCTTCACTTTCTCAGCTTTCCCCTAGAAGTTGGAAGCTCCCTACAGTGTAGACTTTTCGCACAGAAATGTTCCCCAGGGAGGCCTGTCGGTGTGTGTTTATCTCTCATTGGATATGTTCACACATTTCCAGTCATGATTTGCTTGCCTGATGCTTCCTCTACCCGAGCAGCAGAGCTGCAAACCAAACACACATCTGTGGCTTTGTTTTCTAGCTGCAAATGTCACACAATGATTGCTTTTGGTCAGAGGAACCATTTGCTGGATGTCTGTTTTCCTCATAGGTTACTTCTGTGGGTTTTGAATGGAAACAATAACAATAACCCCAAATAAAGTACAAAGACGTTGCAACTGGGTTATTGAGGGCCAGTAGGTTCATGGCTAAACTATGGATGGCAGCATGTGTGCCCTGGAAATGCCCTCACAAAAAGGCAGACCAAACTAACTCTTCTTTGATATCCACCTTCCTCAAACTTGGCTGAGTTCCTTACAAATATGTCTAATCGTTATTTTGTTTCACTTTGCAAAAATTACAAAGCTTTCAGGTATGTTTTTATGACATGTGTATCTTTCATCATCCGTGGAATGCCACACAAAATAAAAGAGGACAAATAAGGATGGGTGTGACCTCTCTTAGGCGTTGACCTAAGCCAGATCTACTTTGCTTCAGTCATGTTGCTATACCAGTGGTTCCCAACCTTTTCTATCCCCGCACCCCTAGAAGACTTCTGATATATTCTCCCACCTCTCGTTCAAAATACATAATGGCAACGAATTATGCATCTACACTATAATTTTGAAACTTCTAAACCCAAGTTTTCGCACCCCTTGGAATATCATCTCGCAGGCCTGGTTGGGAACCCCTGTGCTATACCCTAGGCGTGCATCTTTATCTGCTTCCGACAAACACAGCAATGAGGCCTCTACTGATGCCAACAAAAAGTCTTTTCGACCCTTTGAAAGTCAGAAAAAGCTTCATTTCTCTTTTCTCTGGAGACCCTGAAGATGGAGCAAGAAACAGACTATAACGTGGGCTCTAAGAAAAAGAGAGGATTTCTGGAAAGTGGCTGGTTCTATCAGCTTCTAGCTGGATGAGAAAACCCTGTGGGCAGAATTAGGCTTGACTCCTAACTACCACAAAGAGTTCATCCACATAATGCCACTGGTGACAAGCCCATGAAATAGGGAGGGGAATATTGTTTTGTCCTGTGGCCTGCACTCCTAAGTTAGATGTACTCTTTTCCTTTAGCCATCTGTTAGCGATCTGGCAGGGTAGCCATGGAGTAAGGGCCTAAGCCAGGTGATCCCATCATGCTTGGCTGCAAAGAAAAAGAGGTCACACTGATCCTTATTTTGAATCAAGGAGAGATACAACCTAGAACTAAGGAGAAATTTCCTGACAGTGAGAACAATCAATCAGTGGAACAGCTTCCCTCCAGAGGTTGTGGATGCTCCAATACTGGAGGTTTTTAAGAAGAGATTGGACAACCATTTGTCTGAAATGGTATATAGGGTCTCCTGCTTGAGCAGGGAGTTGGACTAGAACAGGGCTTTTCAACCAGTGGTACGGGTACCACCTGTGGTACATTGGCACATGGCAGGTGGTACGCGACCATCCTAGAAAAGTGGTAGCGAGGGAGGGGAATGAGCTGAACCGGTGGCAGCACCGCACAAGCCTGAACGAGAGATGGCTGGAGCTGCAGGGCTGTCAGGGCTCAGCAGAAGCGCCAGGATCAGTGCTTCTTCGGGGCTGTCAGGGTTCAGCGGAAGCACCAGGATCAGCACTAGGCTCCAGCTGGAGCTCGGCGCTGATCCTGGCACTTCTGCTGAGTCCAGAAGAAACATCAATCAGCTGGAATGTTGCAGCATCTCCAGGGTCTTGTGATTTACATTCAGATGCTTGGCAACTGATTCAAATTTATGACGGTCACAGTGTCCCAGGGTCATGTGAAGTGACCAAAACCTGCTGCAACCACCCAACAGACGGGAATAAAAACCAAACACCCCCCTACCCCACCCCCACTGCGAATCCTCAACAGAAATGCTCACAACAATGAAAACCTCGGACAGGAGGAAGAGTGCTACCAAGCAGGCAGGCAGGTGTCTTGCTCAGCTGTGGCTTGGGGGGCACTTTTTCAGTGCCATTGTAACTTCAAACAGTCACTAAGTGAACTGTTGTAAGTCAAGGACTACCTGTACTTTATCACTTTTTTCTTTTTTGGGGGGGGTGTCATCGTTTCTGACACCTTTCTAGGCGACTGGTGGTACTCGGATGTTGCCATAACTTAAAAGTGGTACAATGGGTGAAAAGGTTGAAAAGCCCTGGACTAGAAGACCTCCAAGGTCCCTTCCAACTCTATTATTCTGAAAGTAAAAAGTTGGAGCTGGAAAATAGTGGCTCTAGGAGTCTTTCCCTCCATAGAAAGACAAACAGGCTGTTTGTGGGATTGTGTAACATCATTGTATTTGTGCAATGTTATGTTATACAAATGTTTCATCAGTTTTTTGGGGGGAGTGTATTTTCTCTTGTTGATAGCTTTACTGCTTCTTTTTCCTTTGTTCTAAAAAAAAAGGTGCATTTGGCAGTGACTGCAAGGAAGAGCAGAACGGAAGTGCAATGAGGGCTATAAAGCAGACACAGTGATAAATGCATAGAGCTTTTCCTAATTTCTAGATCTGTTCGACATTACTTCCTAATGGAAAGAGGTCTGATGGGAAAAGAGCTGGCGTGATATGCCTTGATTTATGATTTCATCCTTTTTCTTCCAAAGAAAGGTTTTGCACATTTAATCTCACAGGCCAGCTAAAATTAGAGACAGACATGAGGTGTTCCGTGCACAGCTTTGGATGGCAAGTTTTTTTTTTTCCTTTCCTGTTCCTGAAGCGGCTCGGCGTTGTCATCCTTATATCAAGCTTTGCTCTTGGTGCCAACTTTTCCTTCCCCCTTCCTCCTCCTCCTTTTCCTATATTTGTGTGTATTCAGAAAGAGCCAGCATTCGTCAGCTGAGGAACTTGAGTTCCTGGGCGGACCCCACACACTCACACAGCTGGATTTGAAACAGCTGGGTCTGCCTCCCCTTCACTTTTAGCGAGGAGCCCCACAAGCCCTGGCTAGGTTGGCTGGCAGAGGATGAACCGAGTAGCACTGCAAAACTGGGATTTGGTTGCTGGCAAGATCCAGAAAATGGGTTACTGGAGGAGGCTTCCTCAGCTTCTGCTACTGCTGCTTCAGCTCCGTAAGTAAAAGAACTAACTTTCACTGTTTATTTTTCCTTCTCCTTGCTTCATTCTCCTCTGTGGGTGATTAGCTGAAGGACACGGCTGAGATGTTGGAGAATTTAGAATAAAGCTGACTTGAAAATCCAGTCTGTGCCTCTTTTCAGCGAGTGTTTGGTAATTCACTTCCGTTCTTCAGGTTCTTAAAGGCAAAAAACTGTCATTGCCACAGCCAGGTCTGGGTCAGTATGAACATTATGCATGAGAACTTTTTAGAAACTGCAGTTCAGAATTGTTGATACCTTTAACCAGACTGAATCCAGCTGAGACGATTGGTTGAATGGTTGCGAGTTCAGCATATTTGAATGCTGAGATAGCCCTCTTCATCACCCTCTTTTTCCCATGCACTTTCACAGATTTAGGCAGAGAACTAATTAAGCTTAAGTAAACTAACACAGTTGAGAAGTGAAAGGGACATTTGGGCAACAGCATTTTACTATTTAAAGCTCAGCACAGCCAGCTCATAAGCAAATAATTCCTTGTTGCCCACATTCTGTTTATATGTCTATAATGGTCTGTTACAATTCTCATGCCAGACTTTGAAAGAAAGTCCTACGATACTACAAAGGCTACCTGCCTCCTTGGTTTATAACATGAAGGCACTCACCCAGAGATGCCATATGCAAGTCAAAAAAAAGTATACGGACTTCTCAGATGTTGCAGTATGTATGTAACGCCTGCAAACACGTATTTATATAGAATTTGTCAATTTAAGTGACACCCCCCCATTTCCACTAAAACCAGATTGTTCATAATTCTGAGGAATCACATGAGCACTTCCAGTAAAGGACTTCTTAAGTATTAGGCATGGCAATCCTGTGCATTCAGTGTCCTATGGGTAAAGTTTGCTATTCCCTGTGCTGCTTATTCCAACTTCTTTTGAAGAACAGACCTTGACAATCACTTGTCTGGAATGGTATAGGTCTCCTGCCTGACCAGGGGAATGGACTAGAAGACCTCCAAGGTCCCTCCCAAATCTGTTATTCTTTTTATCTACAGATAGTTCTTGTTTGGTGAGCTTTTAGAATCTAACTATATTAGCATCATTTACAATACTGTTTGGGCAGCATTCCTGCCGTCCAAAATCCTACACAAGCTGGAGGTATTCTTTGTGGCACAGTTTCTCATGTTTCTCCTTGATTGCTGAACTGGACAATTAGATTGATGATGAACCACTGCATGTAGGAACCTATACTCATAAAGTTATACAGAGCTCTCCATATAGGCCTAATCCATTTTATCCAATAGTTACCATTACAACTTGCAGTAGATCTGCAAGGCCTCAGGAAGAGGCACTATTTGAGATATTTTAAAGATACTTTTGAGATACTTTTAATTTGAAAAAAGCAGAGGATGAACTTCCTGCATGCAACTAAGCCAGGGGTCAGCAACCTGAAACAGTGAAAGAGCCACTCGGAACCGGTTCCCTCACAAAAGGAAAAATTGGGAGCCTCAAAAAATGTGTGCGCATGTGTGTACATGTACAGCCCTAATAAGCAGGCATATACATAGAATGAAGGCTACTGCTAAGCTTGTAAGCCGCTCTGAGTCTTCGGAGAAGGGCGGGATATAAATGGAATTAAAATAAATAAATAAATGTGTGTGTACATGCGCACATGTGCAGAACAGGGTTTGACTGAAGAGTGGAGCCAAGGCGAGATATGCACCTACCCTGCATATTTGAATTGATTGGTTGAACTTTTTTAGTCCCACTTTTTTTTTTTGGACTGCACATGGCAGAGGACTGGGAGCCGTAGGAGACGGCTGAAAGAGCCACATGCGGCTCCGGAGCCGCGGGTTGCAGACCTGTGAACTAAGCTATGACTCTTGCCTAAATAGATTAACCATTTTTACAATGGTATTTTTCTGCATTATCCTCCTCCAGACACATAGACATGCACACATAGAGACATCTTTTAACATAATAGACATGGAAACTAGAAGTTGGAGATAGAGGGGATTTTTATTTGTTTATTTCCACTAAAACAGCCTTCAATAAATCAGATTATGGATGTGTGGAGCTGCAGCTCCTGTCATATTCATGTGGCTGAGGAGTTAAAGGAATGAAGTCCACATGAGGACACCAATTGGGAAGGCTGCTATATGAGAACGTCTCTGGTTGATGCTAAATTGGAAGTCCAGAAAACAGAATGCAGAGCAGAAAGGAAGAGCTGTATTTTATAGGATTTTGTGCAATGTTCCCCAAGAAGCCCCTACTTAGGTCTTATAAGAATTAGATGAAGGTCCAATATAATTCATGGGTATCAGCAGCTAGAAACTAATAAACCAAATTAAGATTGCAAGCCCTGACGCTTACCTGCACACCTACAGCATTCAGTGCATAGAGTTGTACACAGCAACAGGTTGTCAAGCAGGACCTTCCACAGTCTGATCCTATGCACATCTACTTGCAGAGATTGAAGGTAAAAGAGGAGAATAGTTCAAATCTTTCCCTTGTATTTCAGTGAGATACCAAGCATTCCTGAATGCTGGTCATAAGCATCTTCATGCACTCCAAGTATCTTGACTATAAAATGTAAATCAAATTAAACTCAACAGCTCTGTTTGTATAAAGTGAAAATAAATCCAGGTAAACTAGGGCACCGCCACCAGTGCTCCCAATACACAACACAACTTTCTGGATCATATGCAGTTATTTAACTTTATTATCTTCCAAATAGAGCACTCAGCACTTTGGGTTTACAGAAACTGTAACAACCAAATTTCATTTAAATTGATAGCTAAACGAGGTCTAAACGAAAGTCTGAGTATGCTCCCCCCCCAATCCTGTCTTTGCCTTTGTGAGAACTAGGGAGGGTCAAGTCTGAGATGTTTTTTCAAATTACATTTCTGCCTTGGACTCAAATATTTTTTATCTGATTGTTATCTTGATTGCAGCTCATCTTTATGTTCCTCAAGGTTATTCCTACTGCTCATTATATCAAGTCACATCCCATAAGTGTTGCCCTTAAATGTTGCTATCCAATGGGGCGTAGGAAGTGTGCGTTTTCTATAGCAGCTCCTGCCCTACTGCAAAACCTTCCTCCTGGTTGTTCATCAAGCCTGTTACAGTATGTGTCCAGGTGAAGCGAACACAGACACACGTTCATAGTTGCTCTCATTATTCTCATCTCTCTTTGCTCTTTTGCCTCTTTTGCTCTTGTCCCTTCTCTCAACACCCTTTCCTCCTGTTCTATGCTATACTTACTCCGTTGCTTCTCTGTCTCGTCTCCTTGCTGTCTGACTACTCTTTCCCCTCTCAGCCTTTCTTCTTCTCGCTGCCCAAAGTATTGATCACAGAAAAGTTCTGCTTTCTCTAATGTGTCCAGTCTATGTCTCTGTTCTTGCTAATTTATCATTATTCCTTCTGGTATTAACCATCTAAAATTTATCCCTTTTTTAATTAAGCATTTCATCAGAAATTGATATTCCTTTCTCAGGTCTCTCACTCTTCTTGGGATCTGTTTTAACATCACTATCTTCCTTTGTATTTTATTTTAACATTTCTCAGCTTCTGTAATATATCTGCCCTTAATGCTTTTTTGGTAAATCTTATATGCACCTCTCTAGGGAGAGAATTTCTCGTTGCATATCTAGTATGTATACTAAATATCTCATCTATATCATTAATTACCTTTTCCTTGCTTTCCTCCAATGCTTCTGCTAATAATCCCACCTTCGTCGCCACTATTGTGTAGTGGGTTCTGGGCAGCAGGAAGGACGCCGAGACGATGAGTACAGTCACTACCAGCGAATAAAGATCTGCCATGCTGTACTCATCGTCTCCGCGTCCTTCCTGCTGCCCAGAACCCACTACACAATAAAGCCCCCAACCTTTTACCCTTTCAGAAAGCCATAAAGGGTTTTTTTCCTTCCTCAGATGCAAGGGGAAGCTTGGCGCTTCCGAGGATTGTATGGATAGATGGACTGGAGGTGGTGGGTCAGACACTTGGGTGTGTGGTTTTTTTTGTTTTTGTTTTTTGTTTGCTTTTCTTCTTCTAGCAAGCTGTCCACAATTGTGTTTTACCATGGGAGGCAGCATACAAATCAAATCAATCCGTCAAATAAACACATCATTAGTACTGATGAAAGTAAGCAGTCATTTTATTCATATCTGAAATGATTTGCTTTTAGGCAAACTTAGGATGAGAGGCTATGTCTCTAGCAGATGGATAATCAATTCAATCTCTGCAGCAAATCAGACACCTAGAACAGGCAATCGTATAAGATCAGCTAAGCCTCCAGAACTTTAATTTCTGTCTTTAATTTGCAAATGGGCATCTTTCCAGAGTCACTGGAAAATGCTGAGGAATATTCTCACCAGATGTACAGGAAGATAGTCTTTGGGTTGCTCTCCATTTAGCACATACTTTTCTTCTTCTATCACCATTATCACCAACTGCCCCTCCCTCCCTCCCTCCTCACCCCACCCCACCCCCCACTAGTATCATCACCACCACCGTCATTGTCTTCAATCCATTTCACAAAGAAAGTTATCAAGTCCTGCCCAAAGCAAGGAGACATGGATTACCGTACTTCAGTTCTTCCAGCAGAAAACTTTGAAACTGAATCAGTGTACTTGACATATGCCACCCCCGGGATTGAGTGCATCCCTTGGTAGATAAGTAGAGGCACAAAGCCAGCTGAGCGTCCTTGGGCCAGTTGTTTTCTCTCAGCCCTAGGCAGGAGGCAATGCCAAATCATTTCTGACAATCCTTGCCTACAAAACTGAAGGGACTTGTCCGGACAGTTTCCAAGAATGGGACCCAACTGAACAGAAGAAAAACAAACAAATTGAGAGCCACTTTGGCGTAGTGATCAAGAGTTAAGATAGAAACTGAAGGATTTTGGATAGAACAGAACAGAATAATAGAGCTGGAAGGGACTTTAGAGGTCTTCTAGTCCAACCCACCTGCCCAAGCAGGAAAGCCTATACCATTTCATTAGAATAGAATAACAGAGTTGAAAGGGACCTGAGGTCATCTAGTCCAACCCTCCACCCAAGCTATGCTAATCCCACTCTGGGCATGTAGCCCAGATGCTCTCAATCTGTCAATCTGAGGAAGCAGGCAAGGGCAAAACACTTGTGTGAGTTGTACTCTGAAATAGCCAAAGGACACCATGTTGATTATTCCCATAATATATTTATTTCTCTAATACTTGACGAGGAGCTTGCATAAAGAACATGGCTGAGTTGTGCCTGCCTGTTATATATTGAATAGTAGCGTTTAGCATTGTTATGCTGACAGCTCAGCTGAACGTCAGCTGTGTAACACCCGGCAACAACAGGTGGCGTCCTAACTCCCATCCCATTGGTCAGGCCATTCTGGCGGGACCCTTTAAGGATGTGGATTGGACACCGGCTTGCCGGCAACAGTATTTAAAGGAGCTGAGCTGTGGAGACTCCTCAGTTCAACCACAATAAAGCTTTAGTTAAAACCTCGACGTCCTGTCATCTGTCCTGACCGGTCTACCCACGATACATAACACTGCCCATTACAGGTTAATGCATCACAGTAAGCTAAACCAAATAAACCATGTTATAATTTGGTGCGTTTTGTGAATCCATTTGGTTGGGGTTCAGTCACTAAGGCAATTCAGGATTGTGCAAAGCAGGGTCTGTTCATCACTAGGAGGATGTAGCTATCAGGAAAAGTTCCAGATTTACTTAGAACTTCATTGTAAAAAAACACCAAGTTGGGGAGGCCAAGCTTAGCATACACACAAAAGGATTTCCTTTCTATCTGGATGATATCATGGCTTCCATCTCTGATATGGTGGTCACAAAGCCATCAGAGATTTGCTTTTCTTGATTGGTGATCATAATGGTACTTCCATCTGCATCCCTTGCTCTCCCTGTTTATCCAACTATCTTTTCATCAATCACCTGTGTTTTAATCTTTGGTTGTTGGGCAATTGTGCTTAATTGCTATTGGGAAACAGCACTTTCAAAGACCACAAAACTAGATAGCATCTAGCGCTAGTGTTTGTTGATGCTATTAAAAAAAACAGGAAAAAGAAGATAATTAGAGATCTTTGAATTATGTTTCCTGCAGAAATAACTCAGACTTTGTCAAGTAAAAAAGGACACTTAAATTTTGTTTAACTAGATGTTTAAAAATACAAATTAACAGTCCTATATAATGCTTTTCATTTATATTTTTGCAGTTTGCATGTATTTTGCTTGTGTTGTTATGTTAGTAAAGTCCAAAATGAAGACCCAATTCAATCAAAGATCCAGTGTTTACTACAGCAGAATTCCCCAATCTTTCCGGCTTTATGGACCAGCAGGGGGAATGGGAAGAGGGTATGGTTCCATGCGAGCAGCTGGCAAGTGCACAGGCATATGAACAGCTCCATTTGCATGAGTGGCGGGCACTGGCGCCCATTGCTTGTGCATTGCTTGCATGCATGCGCTTGCCTCCTTGTCATGCAAGGGGAATGCATGCGCTTGCCAGCGACTTCCATGGCCCAGTTCTGAATGGCTCAAGGACCGGTAGTGGGCTGTGAGCTGGGGATTGGGGATCCCTGTACTACAGGATTCTTCAGATAATTTTACTTGAAAGCCTGGTATTTTTTTCAATCAGCACTGTATTTCTCAAATTTGACAGTTTTGAAGGCTCTTTGGCTTTTGAATGATATTGAAATGTCATCTGAATAAGTTCTAAGATCTGATATAAGCAGTTATTTGGAGCAATTCATCATTTATTAGTAGGGCTTAGATTGGAGTCATTATGTATAGGATTACAACAGAATCTTCGACCACCAAATAATTAAATAATCCTTTACACATCTGTTTAGTCCTATGGCACTGAGCAGGGGGTACTGCCATGTTTTTCATCCACAAGGGGTATACAACATGAAATATACATATTATTAAATTTAAAAGAAAGTATATCCAATATTTCACATTAAAATATAAGTAAACAAGGTAGTGGCTCTGAACAGTGAAAGAATCTTTTTTATGTTTTAACATGGCACTGAGTAAAGGGATATGTTTATCTGGATAATATGGTGAAATGAAAATGGTTAGGGAGAAAGCAAGGGAGTGTGTGGGGGTGGTTTTCCCCACTAATGAGCCATTCTTATTGGAGTTGAGTAGTGAGGCATGTGAGCAGAGACAGATGGAACATTGGGTAGACAAAAGACAAACAATATGAGAACATAGAGAGAGGTTGAGAGAGCCAGGAATTGTGATATTGGCTGAAGTCCTGTGTAGAAGATAGAGGTTGGCTGCAGACCTGGCTCAGAGATGGTTGGCAGAGTAAAGATAAACCTGATAACAACTTTGACTTAGATGTTCTGGAGGTAGTGAGGGGCAGCAAGTTTATAGTAATAGTGGAACATCATTTACAGTAGATGCAGCAGTAAAAGGAAGACACCTTAAGTCAGGGGTCTTCAAACTTGGCCCTTTTATGACTTGTGGACTTCAACTCCCAGAATTCCTCAGCCAGGCACACTTTTATCAGTATTAACAATGTGTTTATTTGATGGATTGATTTAATTTGTATGCTGCCTCCCATGGTAAAACACAATTGTGGACAGCTTGCTAGAAGAATAAAAGAATAAAAGTTTGAAGACCCCTCCCTTAGGTGTTCCAACAGTTATGGCTGCAGTGCCAGGTATTGTCAGCAAGGGTGAGTTCTAAAAAGGAAGTCAGCGTTACAAGAGCAGCCTGCAAGCAAGCCACCATAAAATTGTAAGCAGAAGCTAGAGAACAATACGAAACAGGAATTGATGAGGAAGAGGGAGAAAGGTTGCAGGAAAAAGGTTGGAATTACTATAGTGGTGGAAACTATCCCAAATGAGAAGCAGTAATTGAGGATAGGCTCTCTTTGAGGCCTAAGTAAGTACAGAATGGGGAGGACAGAGGCAAGTTGAATGGGATGTTGTTGGGAACTATATAGGTAAGGGGGTGTTAATGAGAAGTGATGTGGATGGTTATAGAGATACCTGTAGAGTGACACGATTAAGAGCAGTCACTGAAACAGTGTTATATCTTGGGATATGGATGGAAGCCTGGTAGAGGCAGAGGAGTATGGTGCAACTCATTATTAATTGTCGTGAGGGAGGAAGGGAGGAGAAAGTTGAGAGAAATAGAGAGGAGGATGAAAAATTGATGTTATGATGACAGAGAGGTACTGTATATGGCAGGAAGCAAAGATCAGGCTTCCTTCAAAAAAAGGTAGATTAGAAAGATGAGACCAGTTCCTACTTCTGGTCTTCTGACTGTATCGCAGGAGATAGATAGTCATCCAGAACTCTGCAAATGACCAGAGCCAGAGTTTTACAGATAATCAATTCTGTAATTCTGGTGCAATTCAGGATGGTGAGCACCATCTTTAAAATCTTCTATGGCTTTGGGCAAGGGTCTCCAAACTTGGCAACTTTAAGATTTGTGGACCAACTCTCAGAATTCCCCAGCCAGCATAGCTGGCTGAAGAATTCTGAAATCTGAAGTCCACAAGACTTGAAGTTGTCAAGTTTGGAGACCCCTGGCTTAGGGAATGGTTATCTCAGAGCTTGCCTGCTATGAGTGGAATCTCTCCATCTGGCACATTGAGCAAGAGAAGGCATATTAATGTTAAGAGTCCCTCCAGTGCCTGTGGAAGACTACCTTAAGGGACTGTATTCTCATGCCTTTTCAATAATGTACCCCTACCCCAGCTCCTTCAGGGCAACCTTCTCTCAGATATCAAGACTATCTCTTTCTTGTTAAGTTTTTGAAAAGGCTGGCTGTTCTGGAGAGCATGGGATGAATAGATGGAATATTGAACTATCTCCAACTGTGGATGCTTTTTATTCTTGTTGGAAGAATTAATCTTGGTTGTTTGCTCATTCTTTGTTGTTGGTATGGTTTTTAATAATATCACTGTAACCAGCTAGTAAGCTGTTCCGAGTCTGCAGCACGTAAGGCCAGAACGAACCAAAATATTTTAGGGGCTCATAAATCTGACTGGGGGGAAAAAGCAAAGCCAAATGAAAGAAAACAAGTCGGATGAGCAAAATGTTTTTGGGTATGTGCCTAAATAAAAATAAAATTGGAACAACCCTTATTTCTAAGGCAAGATGTTTTCAGAATTAGTGGCAGTATAGAATAGAATTACTTTCATAGGAGTGGCACAATAAGGAAGTTCTCTATTGAAATCTCATCTGTCAGATAGCTTTATATATAAAATGGCATAATCTTAGGTATTCTAGACTTAGAATAAAATAGGATAGTACTTATGCAGGGCCAAGAGCTAGTTTACTTCCAGATAAAAAGATATAGAAATGGATTTTCAGCCTAAGATTTGCATATATATATATATGTAAATATTTTTGGATTGCTAACAAAGAATTAGAGGGAGACTGATATGCATTTCAAACTTATTTGTTCTCATCAGTCAGCCATACCCTTCTGAGATTCGAAAAAGATTCGAATATATATATATGTATATGTATATATGTATATATGTATATATGTATATATATGTATGTATATATATTTTGCAGTATGTGCCACTTGATTTTTGTGTACTATTGTACAAAAGCTTAAAACCACACTCTACTCTTCTGCCCCGTGTATATCCAAATCGAGCACATAATTTCCTTTTTGGGATAAAGCCATTATAGCAAGACATCTAAACTAATGTCAACTGAAAGAAATAAACATAAAACAGTTTATTATAATAGCACTAATGGCTTTGAAGTTATGGCTTTTGAGATTACGTTCCTTCAGAACTGAAGAATTGCTATAAGATTTTATCCACATTGGGGGGTGGGGGGTGGGAGAGAGAGAGAGAGAGCGCAGGCCATGAAACCCAATTCCAGGAAAACAACAAACTCGCAAAGAGCTCCTGATAATCAAGTTTGTCCAGAGTCTTTGTAGTTAATGCATATGACAGTTGTGGTTTTTGAGATTATAGTACATTCTTTCAGAACTGGAGAACTGGATAGAATTCTCCTTCCTCCCCAGTATGACTTCTCCAAATCTGCTAGGAGTTGGGCAGGAGACACGCTGGGAGAGGAGTGTAGAAGAAACTCTATTTGCATAGAAACAGCAGACCAATTACACTGATCAATTGAATTAATTATTAACATTGAGAAATAATTTTAAATTTCTGGAAGACAGAAAAGGCATCAGCTGAAAGCTGAATCAGAGGCAAAAATATGGTTGCCTCTTGGATCAATCTGATTTTTGTTGCTGTTGTTGCTGTTAAAGATCATTACACCCCCTCTCTTCATTTCTTCTAATTTAGTGGCATTTTTAAGAAAAAGGTTCCAAAACAAGTTGAAAAACTCTGAGCTTATTGGATCACAGAGCTTGATCACTGAGTTACAGCAGCTGCCTTGCTCTGACGTCTCTGTGTAGGCTCATCAAAGTTCCACCAGATGGCAAATGGAGCGGCTGTCAAAAATTTCCAAACACTTCACAGGCGATTCATCTAAACCAGCAATAACCCATTTGCACTTAAAACAGAGCACAAGCCCCCATCTCTCACATGTGATATACATAACACTTCTGCCATATTTACTGTTCCAAAGATAAGGCCAGATCTCTTTATGTTGTTCTTTGCAATCCTTTCCCATCCATTTGGACAGATTTATATCTTCTGCAGAGAAGATAACAGAAACTCTAGGAAGCTTAAGTCTCCAAGACAGGATTTCCAGTTGGAAAAAATCAGTTTCTATAGTATCATTTAGTGTGTTGTTGTTCAGCCATGTCCAATTCTTTGGGACTCCATGGACCATTGCATGCCGGTCCCCCCTGTCCTCCACTGTCTCCCAGAGTTTTCCCAAATTCATGTTCATGGCATCAATGACACTATTTAACCATCTCATCCTTTGCCATCCTCTTCTCCTTTTGCCTTTAATCTTTCCCAACATCAGGGTCTTTTCCAAGGAGTCCTCTCTTCTCATTAGATGGGCAAAGTATTTATGCTTCAGCTTCAGTATGTGTCCTGAAGGGTTAATTTCCTTTAGGCTTCACTGATCCTGATCCCCTTGCAGTCCAAGGGACTCTCAAGAGTCTTCTTCCCCAGCATACTTTGAAAACATCAATTCTTCAGTGCTCAGCCTTCCTTATAGATCAGGGGTAGGCAACCTCGGCTCTTTTATGACTCATGGACTTCAACTCCTAGAATTCCTGAGTCAGCATAGCTGACTGGGAGTTGAAGTCCATGAGTCATAAAAGAGCCGAGGTTGCCTACCCCTGTTATAGATCATTCAGTACCGTCATTTTAAATGCATTCTACCGAGGTCAGTGAGATTTCCTTCCAGATGAAGTGTGCTTGTCTTTGTAGGATCAGGACAAGACAACCTGCTGTGTTATGATTGTGGGTTGCATCAAATCAAAAATATTTAAGGCTAGGTAACTTGGTGCCTTTGAAGACATTTTGAATTACACTTCCCCCCAATATGTTGACATTGACCCAGGCAGATGGGGCCTGATGACAGCAGGTTGCCTTCTCCTAAATTATACAAATGCAAAAAAAAAAAGTAATTCCATGCATGCAATTAACTCTATGGTTTCTTTTCTCAGTAAGGACTTCTTCTTTATTTCCTCTTTTATTTATTTATTTATTTATTTTATTTTAATTCCATTTATATCCCGCCCTTCTTCGAAGACTCAGGGCGGCTTACAAGCTTAGCAGTAGCCTTCATTCTATGTATATGCCTGCTTATTAGGGCTTTCACACACACACCCCAAGCGGCATTATTACAAAGTCAGCTTAATTGCCCCCAACAATCTGGGTCCTCATTTTACCTACCTCGGAAGGATGGAAGGCTGAGTCAACCTTGAGCCTGGTGGGATGCGAACCTGCAATAATTGCAGGCAGCTGGTGTTACTTAAGGAGGCATTAGCCCACTGCTCCACCAAGGCTCAAGGTGGAGCAGTGGGCACTTAGGGTGTTGAGGGATCCAATAAGGACACAGCCTAAAAATTCCTAACAACATCCCCCAAAATATATATTGTACAGAAATGCTTTGTATTTGTTATCACCACATTTAGAATCCTGAAAGACAGAAAAAGGAAGTAAGTCTTGTCTCCTTCAATAAATTTAGTTGTAAAGCTGTTTATTATGGAATGTTAAAAACACTTGCTAAATCAATACACATGCATTCACATGAAAAGTGGATATAGTTAGAAAGATGGATGGAGATGATGAGAGAGAGAGAGAGAGAGAGAGAGAGAGAGAGAGAGAGAGAGAGAGAAGAGATACCCTGTCTATTCTGGAACCAGCTCACTGAATCAACCCCAAATAAGATTCTTTCCTTTTATGTTACTAATGACAGAATATATTTCCATGATTTGGGAATTTTTAGTGACTTCTATATCTCAGACATGGTTTAATTACTTAAAAAACCCTTTTGTTTCTCTTTTTTAACCACACAAATAAATCCTTTGTAAGAAATAATTGGAGTTGATGAGGTAAAATGTTAACTCTTTTCACCATTTGCTGTGCAAATATCAGTTTGGAACAGCCTGAAGGTTATACAAACTGTACTTATTTAATGGTACCTGCTTAAATGTGTGTCTGCATGCATGTGTTTGCTTTCTGATGTTTATCTTGAAATATTTCCTTGGCTTTAATAAAAAAAAACCCAAGTCAGTGGAAATGTTTCTGCTAGAACCAGCAGGCTTGAGAGCAGGTCGTGGATCAAATGCTTCTTGGTTTAATTTCTTCAGTATATGAAGGCTCCTCTTCTCCCACTTTCTTATGGATTTGTTTTGTTCACTAGTCTGATTTTTTTCATGCCTCAGTAAAATCGTGGTCCTAAATCAATGTATGAGAGGAAACTATAGTAAACCTGAGCTTTATGGAGCCCCCAAGTTGGTTTGATTACCACTAGTATTTATTACTTGGACTGCCATAGTGCATATCCACTTACCTGGGAATAAGACTGCATTTATCTTGATTCTAGAGTAAGCGGAGAAGACTCCCGCTTAATATTTGATATATCCTGGATCTAGCTGTGCAGATTTAGTAGAGATGACGGAGTCTTCAATTTTGCAACATTGTGAAGGATGAGTTGAAGCCTGCTGGTCCTGAGGAAGGGGACAAGATCTCAGTCCCACTGCAGTCTGGAGTCCTTCCCTTCCTGGTTCATGAACACCTCCAGGAAAATAATGGGAGGCTGAATCAGAGTAACAAAAAGGTGTTGTAGAGTGAGAGAGTGAATGAGGTAGTCGTGCATCCAGGAGAAGTGATTGCTCAACCTGGAAATTTTAGATAACTATCAGTTGGTTTCCAATTTTCCTTGAAAAGTCATTGAGAAGGTGATGGGTCTGTAATAACAGAGGGCCCTGGAAGAAACAGATTACCTGGACCGTTCTCAGTCTAGACTCAGTTCCAGGTCTGGAGTTAAATCCAGAGTCATCACTATCATATAGATCAGAGGACTTCAAAGGTGGCCCTTTTATGACTTGTGAACTTCAACTCCCAGAATTCCTCAGCCAGCGTGCCTGCCTGAGGAATTCTGGGAGTTGAAGTCCACAAGTCATAAAAGGGCCACGTTTGAAGACGCTTGATATAAATAGAATTTCTCCATGATGATTTATCCTTAACTTGTGTTTTCAGGACCCCCAGCAGACTGTCATCAGCTTACTTCTGGTCATTCTCTTCCTTTCACTTTTTCCAGAATTAGAGCCTTTCCAGAGAGATGAAATTTTGCATACTGTAACTGAAATGGAATAATTTGAATCTGGTCATTTGTGCCTCCAGTGAGAACTCTGGGTTGATTTCTTTGATGATCCTTTGGTTTGTTTTCTTGGTCAGCCAGGACTGTGATTGTTGTGTAGCCGGTTCTTTGCAGGCATTGAGCGAGACAGAAGGTTCAAAACAGCAACAGTCTTTATTGAAGGTCAAACATAACAGAAGCAACAAGAGAGCTGCTGTGCAGCTATTTATATGGTTGGCCGATAGGCGGTGACCAATAGGTTTGAAGCAGAGGTTTCCCGCCCAAAGACCTACTTAGCCAGCTGGAGACAACCAGTCTGGGTCAGATAGCAACTGTTACAAGCACACACGTGAACTAGCACTTAGCTGTTGAATTCAAGCAATTAGCAAGCAGTGCAACATAAGCAAACACACATTTTGGTTACAAAATCTTTTTTTTTTTTATTGAAAAGTTTTACAATACAATTTTCCATTAAAAACCCCCATCCCCCTCCACCCTCCCCTCCCTACCTCCCCCCTACCTCTTCCCTCCCCCCTTCCCTCCCCCCTTCCCCCCTCCCTCTTCCCTCCCCTCCCTCCCCCCCACCCCCCTCCCCCCCCGGACTTCCCAGAGCTAAATACAAGGTATATATATATAAAAGCAATCATAAGCAACCATATACTAACAACCATAAATTCTAAAATCCATCACTCTCTAACTTATATAAGAACAAACAAAACTTAACATTATTAAATATATATAAAAAAAAATAGGAAAAAAAAAGAAAAAACACGAAAGAAGACTTATTCGAATGCTAGATAAAACTTCTTAACCCTATACTTATTCTGGATAAACTCAATCCACTTTCTCCATTCCATAATATAACGTTCTTGCGAGTGATCTTTCAAATAAGCCGATATCTTCGCCATCTCTGCCAGGTCGGAAACCTTTAAAGTCCATTCTTCTATAGTCGGCAGCTCCTCTTTCTTCCAATATTGTCCTATCAAAAGTCTTGCTGCCGTGACTAAATTCAGCATCAACTTGGAGTCCACCACTGTAGCATCAACAATTATTCCCAACAAAAAAAATTGCGGACAAAACTTTATCCTCCTTTTAAAGATCTTCTGTATATTCCACCAAATTTTAATCCAAAAGGCCTTAACCTTTTTACATGTCCACCATATGTGAAAATATGTTGCATCTTCAACCCCGCACCTCCAACACTTAGGCTGATAATTCGGGTACATACTTGCAAGCTTTTTAGGATCTAAATGCCATCTATAAAACATCTTATAAAAATTCTCTCTTAAATTTTGAGCTTGAGTAAATTTCACATTCCTCACCCAGATCTTCTCCCACATATCCATTGTAATAACTTCCTGGATATTTTGGGCCCATTTTATCATACAGTCCTTAACAAGCTCTGTTTCTGAATCAATCTCTATCAATGCAAGATATATCCGTTTAATGTGTGCAGGTCCCTGATTTCTAATTTGCTTTATCAGATTTTCATCAATCGTTGCAAATCCAATTTTCTGGTCTTCTTTCCACCTGGCCCGTAACTGAGTATATTGAAACCATGTTTGAACAACCTTCTCTTCTCGCAAGAAGCTATATGATTTCAAGCACCAAACATTCCTTTCCAAACTTAAAATTTCCTTGTAGGTAGTCTCATCGTGTTTGAAACCAGCATGTATATTTTCTATTGCGTGTTTTGGAATTGCCCACAATGGTATCTTACAACTTAGCTTATGTCTATACTTCTTCCAAACTCTCAGCAATGCCTGTCTTAAAATATGCGTCCTAAACACAGTACCTACCTTCTTATCATACAACAAATATGCATGCCAGCCAAACAACAAATCATGGCCCTCAAGATTTAATAACCTCGATTGCGTCAAATTGATCCAATCACTTATTCCTACTAATGCAGCAGCTTCATAATATAATTTAAAATTAGGCAATTTAAGGCCACCTCTCTCACGAATATCCTGCATAATCTTAAGTTTAACTCGTGGCTTTTTCCCTGCCCACACAAATTTATTGATACCACGCTGCCATTCCTCCAAATTAGAGTCTTTCTTAAGAATCGGTATCATTTGGAATAAAAATAAAAATTTGGGCAGGACATTCATTTTCACTGCTGCAATCCGTCCCAACAAAGTCAATTGCAATTTTTGCCAACTCTCCAATTCTTTTTGAATTTTCCCCCACAATTTTTCATAATTATTTTTATATAGCTTTGTATTCGAGGGCGACAAAATTACCCCCAAATATTTAACCCTTTTAACAATCTCAAATCCAGTTAATCCTTCCAAGAAGGCCTTCTGTGAAACTGTCATGTTTCTAGCCAAAATTTTAGTTTTCTGTATGTTTACTTTAAATCCAGAAACCTTCCCATATTGTGTTATTATCTCTATCAGGTCCACAACAGAGTTCTCTGGCTGGGTCACTGTAACAACCAGATCATCTGCAAATGCTCTCAATCTATAGTCCTGATCTCCAACTTGTATCCCCTTAATTTTTTCCGAATTCCGAATCTTGTTCAATAATATCTCTAAAGTTAATACAAATAACAAGGGCGATAACGGACATCCTTGCCTTGTACCCTTCTCAATATTACATACTGCCGTCAGACTATTGTTAACTATGATTCGGGCAGTTTGCTTTTGATATAATGCCCTAATCGGCTGTAAGAAATTTTCCCCAAAATCCATTTTATCTAACATTCTCAACAGAAATTGCCAATTCAATTGATCAAAAGCCTTTTCAGCATCTAAAAAGATTAGCGCTGCAGAGATCTGGTTGTGCCTTTCCAAATACTCTAACACATCAACTATATGTCTAACATTATTTTTCATTTGCCTACCACTAATAAACCCCGTTTGATCCCCATGAATCACCTGTTGCAGAACCCTCATCAGTCTATTAGCCAAAACCTTAGCAAATATCTTATAATCTGTATTTAAAAGCGAAATTGGTCTGTAATTTTTAACTTGAGTAGCATCCTGATCTTCCTTCGGAATCAATGAGATAAAAGCTGTTCTCCAAGACGGTGGCACCTTTCCCCCCCTCTGGATTGTCTGGAACAGTTCCTTTAACGGTTTTATCATCTCAAATTGTAAATTTTTATAAAAAGCCGCAGACAAGCCATCTGTACCGGGCGCCTTATCAACCTTCAAATCCTTAATTGCTGTAAGGATTTCTTCTTCTGTGATCAGTTGGTTAATCCCCTCTCTTTGTGCTTGCGTAAGGACCGGAATATTAGCATTCTCCAAATATTTATCAATGTCTTTTACCTCAATTTCCTCTTTGGTATATAATTTCGAATAAAAATCCACAAAAGCATCCTTAATAAGATTCTGTTGAAACACGACCCTTCCTTTATATTCAATCTTGTCTATATTAGAGGCCCTTTGTTTCTTCCTCAGTCTATAGGCTAACCATCTGCCTGGTTTATTAGCGTTGCAAAAAATATTATGCCTAGCAAACCGCAGATTGGTTGCCACTTGGTCTGCCATTAATTTATCAAATTGTCCTCTTAACAGCCTAATAGCCTCTTTAATCTTCACGTCCCCTGGATTCAAAATCAAAGCCCTTTCTTTTTCCTTTATTTCATTCTCCAGTTCTTTCCTTCTGGTTTCCACTACACGTCTACGTCTATTATTCATATATATCAACACACCTCTCATATAGGCCTTACTAGCATCCCAAACCATATCCATAGAGGTACCCTTATTCATATTAATCTCAAAAAAATCCTTCATCCGCTGTTTACATTCTTCCACATTTCTCTGATCTCTAAACAAGTTCTCATTTACGCGCCACGAGCGCCTGTCTCTTTTCTCCTTATCAATCTCCAACCAAACTGGACTGTGGTCTGAAATAGTTCTTGCACATATCTTCACTTTTTTAGTTCTCAAAAAGAAATCATTAGTCAACAAAATAAAATCAATCCTTGAGAAAGATTGGTGTCTGTCAGAGTAAAAAGTATAATCCTTCTCCTGCAGGTGCCTCTCCCGCCAGATATCTCGCAATTCGAGATCATCCTTCAATTCAAAAAAAGTTTTAGGCAGTCTGGCGTGGCTTGGAATACGCTTAAAAGCTCCAGCTTTATCCAAGTGTACATCCAGAACACCATTCCAATCTCCCATAATAATAAAAGATTTATAATCCAACTGGGTAAGCTTTGTATGAAGTAAGCTAAAAAAATCAGCTTGTTGTTGGTTAGGTGCATATAGTCCAACTAGAAGCATCTTTTTACCTTCTAACAGCAGCTCAATCATAACATATCTTCCATGCTTATCTGCTTCAATTAAGTCTGCTGTTAAGGCACTTTTAACATAAACAACTACTCCATTTTTCTTATTCTCTGCAGAGGCAACAAAATGCGTACCCAGTCTCGAGTTCAGTAAATACTTTTGATCCAAAACTCTAATATGCGTTTCTTGCAAGCATATAACATCTATCTTAAATTGCTTTAAATATTGAAAAACTTTCTTCCTCTTCTGCGGTGAATTTAGTCCATTAACATTCCAAGTTAAAAATTTAGTTGCCATGCATATCATCCAGAAGCCCTTGGACCACAGCCTTGATAGGACTAACTTCTTTAGGCCGTGCCCCTCCCACAGCTTGACTGTATGTACGTTGCGAAGAAACTGAAGACTTTTGCTGATCTTGTTCTATTATTTTCTTTGCTCGTTTTAAAGCAGCACGCGTCACTCTTTGCTCTCTAGGATCATCCAAAGAAGTTGTAACTTGATCTCCTCCCACGCCACTTTCCTCTGTTTCCTCCTCTTGTTGTTCTTCTTCTCCAGATCCTTTTCCAGCTTCCAGGAGCGTTAATGGGGTTGCTTTTAGGACATTATTGTAGAAATCACGCGCTTGCTTCACAGTAATCAACCGGTACCTTTTACCTTCATGCATCACCATCAGCCCCTGAGGAATCTCCCATCTGAACCTTATATCTCTTTGCTTGAGCTCATGCACGAGGAATGTATAATCCTTCCTTCCCCTTAAAATCCTTGGAGGAATTTCTTTTAAAACCAAAACTTCTTGTTCAGCAATCACCACTTTAACATCATAGGCAGCTTGTATAATTTGATCTCTGATCTCTCTTTTTGCAAAATAAACCACCACATCTCTAGGCAACTTCCTCTGTCTGGCAATCCATGAATTCACCCGAAACACTTTATCCATAGCTGCTCTTATTTCAGATGCTGGCAGGTTTAATACTTCTTCAAAAGCCTCAGAGATCAGCTGCTTCAAATCTTCTTTAGTATCCTCTTTTAAGCCTCTGATTCTGACAGCAAACTGCATCTGGTAAAATTGGGCTAAGCTTAAGTCCTTCTCCAGTTTGT
Source organism: Vipera ursinii (assembly GCF_947247035.1). NCBI lineage: Eukaryota > Metazoa > Chordata > Lepidosauria > Squamata > Viperidae > Vipera > Vipera ursinii. The sequence goes on from NC_139512.1 coordinate 131,095,763, forward strand.
CTCTTACATTTTCATTCTCTCTTACTTTAACTTCTAATATAGCATTCCTTTGAGCCAAATCATCCATCTTTTCATCTAATTCTTCCACACATTCCGCCACTTTATGCACTGAAGACAAAATGTCTACCTTCATCACGCTGAGCTTCTGTTCCATCCTCTCTTCCATTCTCTCCTCCAGTTTCTCCAATTTCTCCTCCATCTGCACAAATTTGTCAGCCATTGATTGATTAATTGAGTCCAAAAGTTTATCCACAGCATCTCGAAACTCCTTCGCTGTCAGCGCTTCAGAAGGGTGCAACGCCTGTAAAGATGATTGTTGCACTGGCGAGGATCCACCACTCCGAAGAGTTTTAGGGGGAGGTTTCGCCGCCATCTTTTAATCCTCAAATATGACGCACTTTCACTTAGAGTTTAAAAAGTTCAAGTAGTTAGAGAGTATAATAAAATAAGCCTCTTCACCTTTATCTCTTGTATCGCTCTGCCTGCTCCTTTAAATCATAGTCCTTTCTTCAGGCAGGGATGGTTCGCAGACGCCTGGCTCTGCTCCAAAAAGTTCAGAGCAGACACGCCGGCCAGCTGGGAGCAACCCAGGCTTCGGGGGAGTTCAATCCTTCAGCCGCCCAAGCTCCGAGCTCAGGCGGCCTCGGAGAACTCAACCCCTACCTGGGGCCTCACCCCCTCCTCTTCTCCCGAGGAGGGGGCTTCAATTTCGCCCGAACAGCTGTTCGGCGCTGTTACGGGCGAAAAAACAAACAGCTGAGCCGCGGGCAGCCCGGGAAGGCTGTCTTCGGCGCCGCGACGCCACCGGAAGCCACATTTTGGTTACAAAATCTTGAAGATATTTGGGGGGTGGTCTTTGGGCTCGTTCAGAGCGTTGAGGGGTTGCCGGAATCTCCTGGTCTAGTGGTTCATCTGCCGTGCTGGGTAGACCCGGGCTCTGTGATTCAGTGGAGTCAAAACAACTCGAGTCCCTTTGGCTGGCCTATCCCAGTTGGCCCAGCCCAAAGTCTAACAGTGCCATTAAGTCGGCATGGCTGCTGCTGGGTGTCAGGTGACTGCCTGGAGGTCTGGTTGGGCCCCGTCCCCTTTCTCTTTCTTGCAAAATGTCTCAGAGCGCCTGAACTGCTCTGCTGAAGTGTGAGGTTGTGGACTCCAGGTCTGCTCCCCCTGGAAGTCCTGAGCCAACGACTGTTCTGTTAGTCGCCGGCACAACTGATCTACATGTCAACAAATGAGTCGCCCATCTTCCAGGACCACCTTGTAAGAGAGTGGTCCTGACACTTTAACAACTTCTGCTGCCACCCACAACTGCCCTTGCCTGTAGTTCCGAGTCCAAACCTGGTCCCCCACCTGTAAATGCCTAGGTGCCTTCAGTCATGCCATGTCAGAGGCTACTCTATCAGGGTGCAGTTTGTCCAATTTTGTTATTAGTCTGTTGCCCCAACGCAGCTCTGCGGGGCTCTTGCCTGTAGCCATACAAGGCGTTGTATGCTGGCATAACAAGAAGTTGGCCAGCCTGTGGTGCCAGTCCCCTGTAGTAATGCATTTAAGGGACTCTTTGGTTGCGCAAACCATCCGTTCTGCTTGCCCATTTGACGACGGGTGAAAAGGAGCCAATGTGGCATGCCTAATGAGATTGGCCCTGAGGAAGGCCTGGAATTCTGACGTGGTGAACTGGGCTCTGTTGTCAGAGACTAAGACGTCTGGAAGCCCATGCATTGCAAACATTGACCGCAACACCTGGATGTTCCTTGCAGTAGTCATATTGGGAATTGGAACCACCTCCAACCATTTAGAGTAGCTATCAACCACTATTAAAAACAACTGTCCCTGAAAGGGCCCGGCAAAATCTACGTGGATTCTTGACCACGGTGTGTGCATTTCCTCCCATCAGTGGACAGGGGCCTGTGGAATCTCTGGTCTGGACTGTTGACACGTGTAACACCGGTGTACTTGGACTTCAATAGCTTTATCTAGCCCTGGCCACCAGAGGTAGCTCCTCCCCAGTGCCTTCATCTGGATGATGCCCGGATGGCCTTCGTGCAGAGACTGGAGAACTCTGGGCCTGAGTGAACTGGGGACTATGACCCTGCTACTCCAAAGGATGCACCCCTTGTGAACCAAAAGCTTGTTTTTCCGACTGGAAAAACTCTGGAACTCAGGGCCCCCGCTGTTTTCAAGCCATTCTGTATGAATCCAAGCCAATACTCGACTTAGGATTTTGTCGGCTGCCATTTCTGCAGTGACATTTCCTGCATGTAGGGGAAACTCTGGCAAGTCTTGAATTGCTAAAATACGTGCAGCTGGAGCCGGATTGGGCTCCATGTGCGGCAAGGGCAATCTACTAAAGCTGTCTGCGTGACCCATTTCTTTGCTGGGTTTGTGAACCAGCTTGTAGTCGTTGGCCCAAAAAAAGATAGACCACCTCAACATTCGTGGTGACAGAATTTGAGGTGTCTGCTTGTCCGTTGTGAACAAGCCTAGCAAGGGCTTGTGGTCAGGAAAGACCGTGAACTGCCTCCCATATAAATAATCATGGAACTTCTTAACCCTGACCACGATGGCCAAGGCCTCTTTGTCAATTTACGCATAATTGCACTCCGCTGAGGACAAGGTCCTCGAGTAATAGGCGATGGGTGACTGTTTCCCATCCACCGACAAGTGACTCAGCACAGCTCTAACCCCATATGGAGACACATCACACGTAATGCAAACTGGCAGCTATTCGTTAAAGTGCGTGAGCACTGAGTTCGAGGACAACAATGCCTTGACTGCCTGAAAACTCCTTTCATGGAGCTTGATTCACTGCCATGGGGAATTTTTGTCTAAGAGCCGGTGTAGCGGCTCTGCCACAGCGGCCTTGTTGGGGAGGAATGAATGATAAAAATTCAGGAGGCCCAGGAAGGCTTGAAGCTCTCCCTTGGACCTAGGGCTTGGTGCCAGCTGAATCGCTTTCAGCTTTGACTCTGCAGGATGGATGCCCCCAGCATCGATTCGAAACTCAAGGAATTCTGTGGACAGATCCCCAATCTTATATTTTTCTCTCCTTAATCTAAGTCCCGTGGCGCAGAACTGCTGAAGGACGGCTCTAAGCCGCTCAGCCAGAACTTCTGTGGACTCCCCGGCGATGAGTACATCATCAAAGTAGGGGCAGAACCCCAGAATGTCCTTGAGCATGCGCTCCATGATCCCCTGAAAAATCCCTGGGGCTACATTTACCCCGAATTGAAGGCACTTTACCTTGAAGTCCCCCCTGTGCATATCAATCGTTTGTGTGGCTGCCGTGGCCTCGTCTACCAGCAGCTTTTGGTAGGCCTGCACTAAATTAATTTAGTGAACACACAGCCTCCTTGGAACAATGCCAGAATATGGCTGACGACTGGGACAGGGTACGCATGCTGCTGTAGTACCGGTTAATGGTACACTTGTAGTCAGCACATATTCTTACCTCTCCGTTGGCCTTGAGTGGCGTTACAATGGGGTCTTCCACTCCCCCTTTCTACAGGTTGTAAAACCTCCTAACAAGCTTGTCTAGCTTTGCATCAATTTTATGCTTTAATGCAAACGGCAGATGGAGCTTGACCCGAATTGGCACGACCTGGGGATTAAGTTTAAAAGCTATCAGAGGGCCCTTGTACTCTCCCAAACTTGGGCCGAAAACATCTGTGAATTCCTTGCAGACAGAAGGCAAATCTGTTGTTTGTGTCCGGTGAATGCCGGTGACCTGGATGCCGCGCGTTGATGGGGGCCTCCACAGCTCAAACACCTAGGGAACAGAACTGCCTTGTCAGCCAGCATTGTTCCTTTTTTGTGGTGCCACTTAATTTTGTCGACTTTGTGGTCAGAGTTGGTGTCTTCCAATCGTTCGGCATCCTTGTGGTGGACGGTTTCTGTAGATGACACGGTTTTGGAGGGCTGCAATGCCTTCATGGCCCCTCTGGTGGCTTTGTCCACCATGACTTCCTTTATGGCCTCTTGAAGTGAGAGAGTTTTCTTTGCAAAGAGTTTTTGTTGGAGCTCTCTGTTCCTGAGTCCACAGACTAAGCGGTCTCTTAGTCGCTCCTCTAGGTCAGAAAAATTGCAGAGTCGTGAAGCTTGATGAAGTGCTGCAATGAATTCTGTCACTGACTCTCTGGGTTGTTGTTTGCGTTGTTCGAAGGCGTGCCTCCATGCTATCACCGATAGCTTAGGCTCAAAATGGTCGTGCAGTTTCTTCTTGAGGTCAGCATACGTGACGGTTTCTAGAAGCACTGGGGCGACCAAGTTCTCAGCGATTTCGAAGGTGGCTGGGCTGCACACACAGAGGAGGGTTGCGGCCTTCAGCCCATCTTCGCTGACTTGATTTGCATGCAGGTAGTTCTCCACACAGGAACTTCGAGCTTTCCAACCTTCGCCATAGTGGGAAGTCTTCGCGGCTCATGTCTCATGTTGCCTCGTGATGCTGGCTTCTGCGTAGGCCCTTGGACTGATCCTCAGGGCGGGGTGGTCTCTAGCGTGGCTTGTTAGGCAGACAGGGAGGGAATGCTGTTCTCTACCAGGCTCTGTGCTGGTCTCACCCCCCTAGTGACTTCAGGCTCTTACGATGAAACAGCACATCCCGTCCTTGTCACCAGTGTTGTGTAGCTGGTTCTTTGCAGGCATTGAGCGAGACAGAAGGTTCAAAACAGCAACAGTCTTTATTGAAGGTAAAACACAACAGAAGCAACAAGGGAGCTGCTATGCAGCTATTTATATGGTTGGCCGATAGGCGGCGACCAATCGGTTTGAAGCAGAGGTTTCCCGCCCAAAGACCTACTTAGCCGGCTGGAGACAACCAGTCTGGGCCAGATAGCAACCGTTACAAACATACACATGAACTAGCACTTAGCAGTTGAATTCAAGCAATTAGCAAGCAGTGCAACATAAGCAAACATTTATACATATAAGAAAAGGCCAATACATTACAGTGGTATTCTCAGTCTTTTCAGCCCCAAAATTCAAAGGTGCCAATATTCTCACTATCCTGCTTTAAACAGTCCAACTGTTGCTTCCATAAATTGTCACAGGGAATACTATAGTTTGCATAATTCTGCTCTTTAGATTCCCATAGTTTTTACTTTTTCAACTATTTTTTTTTCCTGTTAATAGGATAAATCTAGGAAAGTCAGTCTTTTTCAATGTTCCAGAAAAAATATGGTCAGTAAGACCACTAAGGAATTTTTGGAGTTTGGTAATCTTGGCTGAGTTGATTTTCCAGTGTTAAAATTAATAATTGGTCAATATCTTTAGGGCCTGTGGGGGTACCAAAGCTTCTGGAACATCCTACAAGGACTTAGGGGCCCCAAATTGTACAGAAACAGCAGAAACTAAATTTTCACAACTTTGCATTTAATCTCTCTCTCTCTCTCTCTCTCTCTCTCTCTCTCTCTCTCTCTCTCTCTCTCTCTCTCTCTCTCTCTCTCTCTCTCTCTCTCTCTCTCTCTGTCTTTGTGTGTCTGTGTCTGTGTCTGTCTGTGTCTGTGTATCCAAGTTTGCAAATTTACATCTGGATCTGTGTTAAGCGTTGGAAGACTTACAGTCATTTCATTTTAATAAAACAATGTAAACTGAATGGACAGCCTTAGGACTGCGCAGCTTCTCACTTTACTGTCTATCTTTTTTTTTCAAGGAGAAACATGAGTACATATAATTTTCCCCAGAAACCTACTGTCAATTAAAATCATACTTTAGATCTAATATATCAATTCCGTCAGAGGAACCTAACACACTTAATATGAGGTCTCACTATTCCAGGAAAGAAGAAACCTTGATTTATTTACATATTCAAAGCTGAATCTGCTTCTGATCTGAATTATTCCCCTTCATCTTGAATTCTTTCCACTTGGATGAAACTCAGCTCGACCCCTTTAAAATCTACCATCCAGCATTTATCCTTCATACTGTACCCATAATGTACCAGACATATAATATAGACAGATCCATGGTAATATAGTAGTTAAAGAACTGAAATAAGATTCAAAGTTTTAGATTCTAGTCCATCTGTAGTCATGGAAACATCCTGGGTGGCCCTGGGCCAGTCCCTCACTCTCACCTCAGCCTACTTCATGGATTGTTTGAGAGATAAATTGGAGACTGTCATATAACTATTTTGAAATTATTTTTTGGAGAAAACCCAAGAAAGCATCAACAGTAGCAAGAATTCTGTATATTAGCTCATTGGTAGCTGTATCATGCAAACAAGCAATAAACAATGCTGGGATAGCATGGCAAGAATTATCCATTGGAATTTGTGCAGAAAATTATTGTTTGCAAAAACCAAAACTATTGGGAGTATGAAAATCTCTGAAAAGGTTTTTACAAAAAGTGAACAACATTTTGTGGGATTTCAAAACTCCTATTGACAGGCACAGTCAGAATGTAATAATTAGACACTATTATTATAGAAAAGAAGAATGTGTGATCCATTGATGTGACAATACTGGGAGGCAGTTGAATTGCTGGAAAACAACCAGAGAAAGTAACAAAGTACTATGATTTACAAATTGAAGTAAAAAGGGTATACAGGAGAAAAATCACTTTTCATATTGACTGTCACTGGAGCTCATGCTACAGTACCAGAAAGATTCACCAGATTTTAAACTTTACTGGACTTGACACCACTAATTTTGCACAATACCCGCTTTAGTTGAAACAGTATACATTTTGTGGAGGTGCCTCCAATATTAAGTTCTTGACCAGGAACTAAATCATTGGCATCATTATCTGGTTGATTACATTGTGACATTTGCACAACAACAATAATATAACAGCAACAGAAGCAACCATCAAGTTACTTCACTCATGTGCATCTATCCAGAACTTTTTCTAATTGTATACCCAAACTTCTGACCTAAGAATCACATTTTTTTTTCTTTTCAGAATTCCAAACGATTGTCAGGACACTTTTTTCAAGCTCTCACACCAGAAACAGCAGTTTTCAATGCAATCCTGCAAACATTTTTTTAGAATATGAGATTATTATTTATTATTTCTCTAATTCTATGGATTTAGAATTAGATTTGGACAGAAAGGATATTGGTCACCCAGGTGAATGAGCCACATAGTGACACAGACAAAAGAAGTGCAACTGTGTTGTTGCTTTTGGTTGTCTTGGCACATTTCAACAATTTTAACCGCATTTTAATCCAGTGAGGGAGTGGAAGGAAGGAGTTATTGCCTGATGATGCATTCTTCATCTCTGGGTCTCTTCCCAACAGGGTCAGCCTCTCCCTTAAGGCAAAGGTTTGTAATCTGGGGAATTTCCCTTGTTGTTGTTGTTGTTGTTGTTAGTTGCGAAGTCGTGTCCAACCCATCGCGACCATATGGACAATGTTCCTCCAGGTCTTCCTGTCCTCTACCATCTTCTGGAGTCCATTTAAGCTCACGCCTACTGCTTCAGTGACTCCATCCAGCCACCTCATTCTCTGTCGTCCCCTTCTTCTATTGCCCTCAATCTTTCCCAGCATTAGGCTCTTCTCCAGTGAGTCCTTCCTTCTCATTAGGTGGCCAAAGTATTTGAGTTTTAGCTTCAGGATCTGGCCTTCTAAAGAGCAATCAGGGTTGATCTCATCTAGGACTGACCGGTTTGATCGCCTTGCAGTCCAAGGAACTCGCAGGAGTCTTCTCCAGCACCATAGTTCAAAGGCCTCAATTCTTTGGCGCTCAGCCTTTCTTATGGTCCAGCTTTCACTGCCATACATTGCAACTGGGAAGACCATAGCCTTGACTATACGCACTTTTGTTGACAGGGTGATGTCTTTGCTTTTCAGTCTGCTGTCTAGATTTGCCATGGCTTTCCTCCCAAGGAGCAAGCGTCTTTTAATTTCTTGGCTACAGTCCCCATCTGCAGTGATCTTGGAGCCCAGGAAAATAAAATCTGTCACTACATCCATTCCTTCCCCATCTATTTGCCAGGAATTGAGAGGGCCAGATGCCATGATCTTGGTTTTCTTAATGTTTAGTTTCAACCCAGGTTTTGCACTCTCCTTCTTCACTCGCAACAAGAGGCTCTTTAGTTCCTCTTCACTTTCTGCCATTAGAGTGGTATCATCTGCATATCTTAGGTTGTTGATGTTTCTTCCCGCAATCTTAATTCCAACTTTTGATTCATCTAGCCCTGCCTTTCTCATGATGTGCTCTGCATATAAGTTAAATAGGCAAGGCGACAGTATACAGCCTTGCCGGACTCCTTTCCCAATTTTGAACCAATCAGTGGTTCCGTGTCCAGTTCTCACTGTTGCTTCTTGGCCCGCATATAGGTTTCTCAAGAGACAAATAAGATCCCTATCCAGGATCAATGCTGGATGAATGCCCGACATTTGTGGCAAGAGGGGGCCGTTATCAACTTCCTCTGATAATCCAGTTGTGTTTTTCCATGGAGGCCAAAGGTACCACATGACAGAGTAACTTGAAGGTAGAATTATTACCACGTACTTTCCATGGGACAGCTGTTCAAGAGAGGTGAGTACAGGTGACATTGGTAGAAGAGGCAGGAAAGGGCACAGATGGTTGCTTGGCCTCAGGCAACACAATATCTTGGCCAGACTCTGTTCAACTGGTCCCTGAGGAGAACACATTTATTAGTTTGGGTTTGGTCAAGTTACATTCTTCTTCAACAAAGAAGCCAACATGTCATTCAGTTTCAGCCAAGGAGAACCAACCTTTTCTTCACACAGTAGACATAACAGTTAAATTCATTCAATGTACCAGACAGAAATAAAAGTAGCCACCTGATCTACAGTTTAGCATTTGGGGGAATCTGGACATTGTGTCTTAATCAACAAACCATCACTTGTAGCCGGTGGCTTTAACAGATGTCTGAACTCCATCTCTGTTAATAGATACTCTTTTTTGCCCTGTTTGAGAAGTCATCATTCAGAAATGCAATGGATCTCGGTGGGTATTTCAGATTTGTAGGAACATTTGATTTTTCTTTTGAGCCATCTAGCTCAGCCTTTCTCTCTGTGATTTATCTGCTCTGGAATACAGGGCAGAAAAGACCAGTGCAGATATGTGAACTAAAACAGTTGAAATTAATAACACCCTTAACTGAATTTCATTTCTAATTTATTTATAGCCCATGGAATAAAGGTACAATTATCTCCAGAAAAGATCTGATTAGTGCAAATGATCACAGATGTTTGACAGAAAGCCTGCGTAGAACAAGTGCCTGAACAACCTACGCTGGGGTGGGGTTGAGGCAGAAAACAGCTAGGAAATTTGCAATAAGTATCCATAATTTCAACATCTGTATTAAGAACACCCAAACATAAATTGAAAATTTTGATGGGGAGAGAGAATCCTCTTCCCCTCCCCTTGAGATAATCTTGAGTTAAAAAAAAACACGAGACCATAGTTTTCATGCATCCTTACCATTCATTTAACTAAAATGCATCCCCCGCTGTTTTCGATCATATTTATTCTGTGTAATGTTAAAATATTATATTAACATAATTTTTTAACATAAACACAGTTGGCCACCTGTCTGATCAGATACTTTCAATCATTATGGATGGATGCCTCCTTTTCATACATTCCTAACTTTATGGAGAGAAAGGATTGAGCTGAGCAACATATACAGCATAGACAATATAGACAACTCCTTGCTGTTGTCACAACTGTACTTTTTCTAATGGTCTGCATATAAAAATATATCCCAGGCCTGCTCCATGATAACCTTTTCCCTTGGCTATAATGTTTCTGGATTCATTTGTGTAGAACAATTGGAAAACTGAATTGGCTCTATGGTTGATAATTGGAAAACATTAAATTAAAATAGTGGACTAATGAGATTGAGAAATTAGGGTAAAAGTCAGTTTTCTAATAGACCATGATGACCAAGCTCGCAAACGTAATTCCTCCTAAACCAAGAATCCACACCCTTCCAATGGGGATGTCATTGATTGATGAGTGGAATATATGCCATCAAGTTGTTTTCAATTCCTAGCAGCCACATAGACCAATTTTCTGCAGGGAAAAAAATTCACAATACGGGCACCACAGCAGAAAAGGACCACCACCAAGACCCAACCAAATGTAGCTCCCAAGTTGTAGGAACCTGTAATATATCCATTCTAGGAGATCTGATGTGACAGGCAAACGAAAGCAGGGAAAGGTTCCATGCCATGTAGGGCTTGAAAGGTCAACACCAACATCTTGAATTGAACTTAAAAACAAACTGGTAGCCAATGCTGCTTCCACAACAGAGGTGTAACGTGTGCTCTACCAGAAACACATATAACTGCCCAGTTGAAGCTTCTAGGTACTCTTCAAGGACAGCCCCATATACAACAGATTGCAATAGTCAAGATGACCAGGGTATGAGTGATCACAATTAGGGCTGCTTAATCCAGCTATTCAATCAATATGCTGATTTCCAAGGCCATTGCTAAAGTGATAAATTTCACTAAGTATACTTACCATGTTTCCCCAAAAATAAGACCCAGTCTTATATTTTTTTGGCCTCCAAAAGAGGCACCAGATCTTCTTTTTAGGGGGTGTCTTTTGCTAACGGGTGGTAAATTCCATCCATAAAAAATTTTATATAAGTTTTTTTATGAAGTTGCCATTGCCAATTTATAGTTTCTATCCCAAAGATTTTGCCATTTCTCTAATTCTATATTATATCCAAAAATTTTCAAGAGTAATCTTGAAAGTGCTAAAGCAGTTCAGACTTGGTTACTGGTTGGATAGGAGACTACCAGAAAATCCCAAGGTTGAAGACTAGATGGGAAAGTTTAAAGAAAAAAAATCTGGAAAATGGCATTGGCAAACAATTTCTGCATTGTTGCCAAGGAAGCTATGTGGATATAAATACTCTGTGATTGAGGCAGTATACAAGCTGATGAATAAACATGTTCATGTTGTCACCAGGAATTGACTTGAGGAAAGCTTTTTAAAAACCTTATCTTCCAATAAATTCCCAATTCTTTCAAAGACTTTCAGTGGAAGGTTACTGCAATGGTGCGATTCCACTCTTTTTTGAAGGCAATTTTTTTGTGTGTGATGGAACATATGTTAGTAATTAATGAAAAAAATAGAATAAGAAAGTTGCTAAACCTACTATTAGAACGTTATGTCCTTGAACCATTAACTTAGTTTAACTGCCACATCATTCAACTTAGTCCTAATTAAACCCAGATGAATTCTTTCACTGCTAATACGCAGATAATGTAATAAAGCTGCACAAGCAGTTAAAGTACCAACAAGCTTTTTCAAAAAGCTTCCAGATGTTGCTGAGGCAAATGCAACACATCAAAATAAAAACTTTTTAAAAAGTGGAAAAGGAAAACTTGGAATTGGGTCTAAGCTAATTAAATACAATACGCTCTCCAAGAATAAATTGAAGACATAAGGATTTAACAATACTACAAATCAGCTTTCCTGTAAAGTGACACGCGCGCGCACTCACGTGAATTCACCAATTCACCAATTTGTTTCAAACATTGGCTCTTTTGTCATGCAAAATATAACTCTTAGGCACCAGGAAGTGGGGCGGGAGACTCACTGCTGGTGTCATGCCAGAACAGAGGGCTTCTCAAAACAGTAAGGAGTCAAATAATGGAAAATAATGGATATTGTTTGGAAGAACACCATGACTCTGATAATCAGAACCAGGGACTAGGTTTTCTTTGCAGCTTCTGAAAGGATCCCCCTTGGCAGGACCTCATTGACTTGAAAGAGAGAGACGTAACTACCTCCATATATTACCATTCAAGACTTTAAGTCTCTAAACTCTCTCTTATTCCAGTTGTTCTGTAAGCAGGAAATATTTTTGTTAACCTCCCAAGGTTCAGTAGCAAGTGGTGGAAAGTTAGCGAATCAGAGGACTGTCAAATCCAGTGTTATCTTGAACCTCATGTTGAGCAGTTGTCCAAACTTTTGTCCAATCCAAGCATAATGCTAACACAGAAGTTTTCAATTGTTGAACACATTTTATTATTTATTTTAAAAAAATTACATTGCTCATTTATATAGGTGGTGGGTGGTTTTCAAAATAAACCTAAAATTAAAATGTTTCAAATCATAATTCCCCCTCCACTCAATCAAAACAACCTTGAATAGCTACCCAGCCATCATTGGATTAGTGGCTGATGGTCCACTGGGAAAAAAAGCATTGTCCATGCTTTTCAGAATGTGAGGAAGACTCTGGGAACAGTCTGACCTGTGTTTCCTTCACCTCTTTAGAGAAAGGAACTCTAAACAAACCCTCTCTAGATGACCTCACAACAACAGACTCTTTATGAGTAAAGGGGCTTCTGATGCAGCTTAATGCTGCATTTTGTTGAATGTAGATAATGATTTTATAGGTAATGAATTTGAATTTGGCCTGGAATCCTACTGGAAGAAATATAGACTTTTTTTTCAATAATGTGTTCTATTTGTCAGCGGCCTGGCTGTTAAATCTGGACCAATTATAGTTTCCAAGTTACTTCAGAGGTGGTCCCATGTACAGTTCACTGCAGTAGTCTAGGAAAGTGACAATAAGGATAAAACTCTTCAGCACTAAGCTACAATGGTTTGGTTCACACATAATGCACTATATGTAAAAGAACACTACATATCTACAGAAATGCATCTGATCCAAGAGAAAATATCTCCAGAATGTATATGGGTCAATATAAAAGAGGGGGGAAAAGTGACATTACCATAGGTGTATATTATAGGCCACCCAACCAATCAGAAGAAATAGATGAACTCTTTGCCAACCAGTTAACAAATGTATGTAGGAAGCATACCACAGTAGTAATGGGAGACTTCAACTATCCAGATATCAACTGGGAGACAAACTCTGCAACGAGTAGGAGATCAAACAGATTCCTAACCAACCTAGTCAACAACTTTGTCATCCAAAAGGTGGAGGAGGGAACTAGATGTAAAACCATACTGGATTTAATTCTAACTAATAGAGAAGAAGTGATAGAGCAGGGGTGTCAAACTCAATTTCATTGAGGGCCGCATCAGCATTGCAGTTGCCCTCAGGGGGCTGGGTGGGTGTGGCCTGGGAGGACGTGGCCTACTGGGTGGGCATGGCTAAAGTGTGTATGGCCTACTGGATGGGCGTGGCCAACTCTACATCGTTTGCATCAAGGGTGCCTATGGGGGCCTGGGCAGGAGTGGGACAGATCTGAGGGTCTCTGGCAGGAGGAGGGTCTCTGGGCCAGGGCCAAGGCAGTGGGGGCCATTACTGTTTCCAGGATGGCTTCGCGGGCCACATGAAAACACTTCGCGGGCCGCATCCGGCCCCCGGGCCTTGTGTTTGACATGTCTGTGATAGAGGGAGTTGAAGTTGCCGGAACCTTGGGTGAAAGTGACTGTGTCATACTGGAATTTAATATAATGCAAACACTAGCAATAGAAAACAATCCAACCAGTGTCTTGAACTTCAAAAGAGCTGACTTTAACAAACTCAAAGAGAACCTAGGAAAGATCCCATGGATGAAAATCCTAAAGGGGAAAACAACCCAAGAAGCATGGGAAACTCTGAAAAGTGTGATTATAAAAGCCCAGACCAGCACAATACCACTGAAAAAGAAAAACAAGAAATTCAAGAAAAAACCAGAATGGCTCCACAAAGATCTCTCTGACATCTGAAAGAGAAAAATACAAAAAATGGAAAGGGGCACATAACTAAGGCTGATTATCAGCACAGCCAGAACATGCAAAGATAAAGTCAAGAAAGCAAAGGCTCAGAACTAACAAAGACTTGCTACAGAAATCATGGATAATAAAGAAGCTTCTTCCAACATATTAACAACAAGAAAAATGTCAAGGAAACTGTATGTCCACTAAAGAGAGAAAATGGTAAGGAAATTACAGGCACAGGGAGAAATCAGAGCTGCTTAACTCATATTTTTCATCAGTCTTCCCACAAAAAGAAACTATAGCCCAACATACCAAAAAACCACTGCAAAAGACAAATTAGAAACAAAAATTAAAATAAGCAAGAAAATGGTAAGGGAACACCTATCCGACCTTTCAAAAATCCTGGAGCACCGGGGAAGTACCTGAGGATTGGAAAAGGGCTGATGTAATTCCCATCTTCAAGAAAGGAGAGAAAGAAACGGACCCAGGAAACTACAGATCAATCAGTTTAACATCAATACCTGGGAAGATCCTAGAAAAGATAATCAAAAAACAGATTTGCGAACAACTAGAAGCAAACAAAATTATAACTAGTAGCCAGCACAGGTTTGTTAAAAACAGATCATGCCAAACCAATCTTATTGCATTCTTCAACAAAGTGACTAAACTAATAGACCATCAAAATACTGTGGACATAGTACACTTAGACTTCAGTAAGGCATTTGATAAAGTAGACCACAACCTACCCCTTGGTAAGCTAGAAAAAGCTGGAATAGATAATATCACCACCACATGGATCTGTAGCTAGCTGGCAAACCGTACTCAAAGAGCAGTTCTCAACGGCACTACATTCATATGGAGAGAAGTAAGCAGCGGGCTACCACAAGGTTCTGTCTTAGGCCCAGTACTGTTCAATATCTTCATCAATGACTTAGATGAGAGAATTGAAGGAGAACTCATCAAATTTGCAGATGACAGCAAACTGGCAGGAGTAGCCAACACTCCAGAAGACAAACACAGGATTCAAAAAGATCTTGACAAACTTGAACAATGGTCCTTATCCAACAAAATGAGTTTCAATGTGGAGAAAAGCAAAGTTTTACATTTAGGCAGGAAAAATCAAAGGTACAAGTACAGATAGGGCAAGACCTGGCCTAAAAACAGTAACTGTGAGAGGGACCGTGGAGTTCTAGTGGACGATCACTTAACCATGAGGCGGCAATGTGCAGCAGCAGCCAAAAAAGGCAATACAATCCTGGGGTGTATAAACAGAGGCATAGAATCAACTACCGCTTTATAAAACCCTAGTAAGACCACACCTGGAATACTGCAGCCAATTTTGGTCACCATGTCACCTTTAAATAGTTTAAACAGCACCACAGGATTTGATCTTTCAGCAACTTTTGGCAGTCAAAAGAAGTCTTGAAAAAAGCTTTCACCAGCCTGTTTTGTAAATCCCATAAAGAGCCATCTTCTAGGATTTCTTATTGCAGCTGTTCCATGTCCTGATCCTTTTCTTGATTTGTCTTTCTTATTCCTATTTTGGTAATCTCAATTTTGTTATCTTCCATGTCTTCAAATTATCTCATGTTGTGTCAAGTAAGAATTGTTTTTATTTTTTTTCTCATCCTCTAAAAGTTTAATCACTGAAATCTGTATCATTTCTGAGAAATAGTTATTAAAATCTTACTCAATTTTTTGAAGGATTTTTAAGGACTAGTTAAAAGTTATAAACAGCTTAATTATTTTAACTCTTTTCTGCCTGATCCTTTAGTTCCCTCTAGTGTCTATTTGCAACCTTCCAGCCTTAGTTCTTAACATCACTTTAGTTCAATTCCAGTTATTTCCCTTGAGTATATTATTTAATTATATAGTTGTTTTTCAAATCTTACACAAAAATAATCAATATTCCAAATCTTCCTGGTCTCCCAGTCCATTTGAAACTTTCTTCAGTAAAAAAAAAGCTTTTTCTTTTCTTTTTTGCCATTTGTATATTATTTGAAATTCTTAAGACTCTGTTTAAAATCCCTTAAATTCCAAAAATAAGGTAAAACTCAACAGGTGTCAGATTTAAGGTTGCCGATTAGAAGGTCTCTAATATTCATAATGTGCTTAAATGGAACATTTCCAAATGTGATTAAAAGTGAGTTTGGCTGACTTAGTGTCCTTACCATAAGCTCCACTGTTGCCGAGAGCAAAGATGTCATCTCCCTCAGTTTCTGGTGCTCAAACCCTTGGGAGACTGCTTTTTTATGATCTCCTCATAAGGATCTGCCATTCAGATGACTCCTGGTGATCTCCCATTCTTTCCTTCTCTAGAGAGCCTCAACGGACAAGTCTACTCACTGGTCTTTCTTTCTTTCTTTTTTTTGTAGAGACATCTTCAGTGAGGCATGAGTCACTCAAAAGTTCCTGTCTGGGTGTTTTCTGAGGGAGATTAAAGAGCTGTCTGTCTGGAAAAGCTCCCTGCCCTGAGCAGCCATTGGGCTTGATGCCCTAAATGTCCCCTTTCAGTTCTTTAATTCTATGATGAGAGGGGGGGAGAGGGAGGGAGAGAATGAAGTACTAAAAATAATATATTAAATACCTGAATATTTAATTTCAGCAGAGACGGGGAGAGAGAGCAGAAACTGGAGCTTGTTTTGCTTACTTGCTTTGCTCATGCCTCTCTACCATATCTATTGTCCACACATATGACTGAAAATATTCCTAGCTGGGGGAAAAAGGCAAAATTAGAAGATTTAATGTCACAGTCTGAAAGCTGTTTAAAAATTACATTTTTCATCTGTCAAGAAAACCCGAGTGTTTATATAAAAAAATTGAGAAGCTTAGCCCATCTCCTCGTATGCTCTGTTTTGATCTTTGACATAACTCTGTTGCTTTAGTTTGTCATTCCATTCTTTTGATCTTTCCCAGATCTGGGAAATCTGCCAGAATGGAGTGGGATCATTAACGACAGACATTTGTGTGAAAGAAGGCCTTCCTGTGGGATCTGCCAAATGTGGTCCAGCCATATCTTCATTTTTGCTTGACACTCTCTACTTTTTGCCTATGTTTAAAAAAACGAAACAAAACAGGTTGTTTCCAAAGGTGACAAGAATGTGAAATCACTTGGCATGTCATACACAGCAACCTCCTCCAACATGGTGCTGTTCGGAAATATTGAACGTGAATGTCCATCATACTCTGTTAACATATACTGGCTGAGGATTATAGAAACTGAAATCAAACCTAACTGGTTACCAAACTAAAGAAAGTAAATATGAAATTGTAACATAGACCTGACTTCAATTTTCCATTGAACAGATGTCACTGAAGACAAACGACATTTTTATTTCAGCAGGTGTACAAATATACATGTCAAGCCTTGATTGAGATTTAGCTTACAATATTTGAATAGGCAGTTAATACCACTGGTTATATCAGATTTCTAGACAGAGGCAGCCTGCATATAAAACTTAACATTAGTTTATAGAGCCCTTGAATTCAATCTTGAACTTTTCATACTATATTTCTTCCTTTTAATGCCATGATGCAATACTGGGGTTACATCATCCTTAGCTGTTAAGGTTTGGAATTCTGACTTTGTCGCCTTCAAAGGTCTGAATCTTGGAATCTGATGCAACACACGTACTATGGTCATTATCAGATCCAGCATTTTATACTGGTTTCTGCATCTATTGGGGAAATGAATCATGCTGTGTTGTGTGACTCCAGAAACCCAGTCACCTCTCAGATGTGAAGAAACCAAAATAAAGATGTGGGGCCACAAGGTGCTCCATTGCCAAAATGGAGTGTGTGTCTGTGTGTCAAGAAGTCAAGATGTGGGTTGTGATTGTGTGGGCAAAGTCCAGTCTGGGTTACTCCCAATTTGGGTTAAGGATGTACTGTGAACAAAGCCTAAAGATCTTGTTAGGTGTTGCCTTCAGGTAGTAATTGGTGCTTTTCATTGATGTTGAATTGCAATGTTCCCTCAACCTATTTCAATAAATTAAATATGTATTTCCACAGCCAAAATACAGCCTCCTCCTGTATTTAGATATATGTGACTAAATTAATGTATTGTTCTGAACTTAAGAGTGATTTGTTTAATTGTGTTACGTAAAACCAGCCATAACACCTAAAAACTGTATTTATGATTTAGCATGTAATGCAAATCTAGTCAAATGAGTTTGTATATAAATCATTATTAGATAAATCATGGTTTAATACAATATCTGAATGCAGCTAATGTATAATCAGTTGGACTGATTGATTCAAAGAGATGGTTTGTCCATACTACTGTGCATGGCTACCTCATCTGAGTGCTTTGCTCACTGTGTATATTATACAAGGAATGTAAGTTGACAGCCTGCTTAATCTTCTAGCATGTTGTACAAGCTCATACAGATAGTTTATAGTTCAGTGTGTCATGCAAAATTGTGTTTCTCCCAGAAGCCCTGTTTGGGTGAACAGAAACATAGGATCTTCAGCACGCAGTATAAGAATTGTGAACAGTATGAATTAGATGTAGTTCAAAAGCACTCTTGGTGCACTCAATCCTTTGGAGCCCAGCCCCTTGCACTAGGGGGTATTGGGCTAAATATTTCTGGTCTTTCTTGACATTTTTTGGGTTTTAGGGAAGAATTAGGTTTCTACTAGACTTAAGATCGCCATTCCAATCAACTTCTCCCAAGAAGCTCCAACCTGCTCGTACTTCTCCTGTAGGGCATCACCTTTGGCCCTTCTTTAACCATTCACAGTCAATGGAAGATAGGGTTGAAAAGCATGCCTTGCCGATCAAGTCAGGCTCAGAAAAGTTTTCATACTGATGCTGAAACTTTTTGTTCAATTTTATATTCACAGCATGCACCAGCCGAGCAGGAAGGAATATGAATAGCAATGTCTGCAAGTGGTGTGACAATACATATCCCATTTGTGAAAATCAGGTGTGCTACAGCAACTGTGATTTTAGCTCCTATTGTGAAAAGCCAGAAGAAATCTGTGTTTCTCTATGGTAAGCAAACATTAAAAAAAACCTCCCAAGAACAACAATAGCCTAAAATAATAGTCTGTCATGTACATTCCTATGTAGCCCAATTTTTTCTCTGTTATTTGACTTAATAACACATTTGCAGAAATGGGGCAGTTCAGTAACAGGGCAACAAAAGGACAACATTTTGAAAGGCATCCGGCTTGCTGGGCCTCACGTCCTCCCGCCTGACCCTCAACATGCTGACCCGGCCCCTGCCTTGCTGGGCATCACCTCCCCCTGCCCAGCCCCCACCTTGTCTGGCCTGACATCACCATGCCACCCTCCCAGACTTGACCGGCCTCACATCCCCCCACCCAGCCCTTGCCTTGCATGGCCAAATATCATGGTTCTGACAAATGAGACCAAATAAATCAGAATTTTGAGGCTAGAGGTTTCCTCAAAGAGCATGTTTATTGGCTACATAGTATCAGCACGGTCAAAAGTGAATCCAAGTCTGAAATTCCCTCCAAAGTGATACACTATTACAAAGTTTAGCTTCCCACCCCAGTGTTATGCAATCAGCTACATTCCCCAATAGAATAGTTTGGCAGGCTTTCTAACCAAATGCTCATGCCCCCCACCTGACAGAAATGAGCTTTTTCCCCATGAGACAGTAAAATATTTAGATTAGCAGATATCCTCTGCACCTCCTCCTTTTCTTGTGGCAACCTAGAACAAGCAAGATGGCTTCAGCCAGGTTCATTGTAGAGTTGAAAGTTGGACACACACACACCCCCCCCAAGAAGAAAGCAAGTCCTATAGAGAAAACAAAAATACAAGTTAGGAATTCCCCCTGGGTTTTTGAGGATGTTGGTCATAAGACCTTTGTATTAATCTGTTTGCTTTTCACCCAAGTAGCTTCTGACAAGGGGTAACCTTTCCACTGAACTAAATATTGTAATTTTCCCTTATACAGTACAATCTAGTGTCAAGGATGCATTTTATTTTATAGTGTGCTTCTCCCTCCACTAGAGTGGGATCAGGCACTTTCTTGGGAACTGGCTGCAAGGATGATTCTGTGACTGGCTTTAGCAAACTGCAATGGAAAACAGGGTGAACTTTTCCTAATAGCCGTGGGATTTTCAACTGAACTGTGACAGGATTTATAATCCTGACTATAGGAAAAGGACTGAGAAATGTAGGTCCCAATTTCTTGCTAGGTAATTTCAGCCTTAGATATTTAGCAGAGAGGTAAACCTTCTCCCCCACATGATCTTCTGGGAAGATCACTTCTTATCGGCTTGTTCTTTTACATTTGCCCAAACAGTTTGCAAAGAGGTGAACTACTGACCTAGGGTCTGTGAGGTGGGAGCTTCTTGGCGGTATTCAGGCATAGGGACAAACTCCCAACCAGTGGCTATTTTGAAGGGAGTGAGTCGAGTACTACTGTGCACAGTATTGTTGTATGCTACTTCAGCAAAAGGTGGGAATTCCACCCAATTAGTCTGTTGGTAGTTAACATAGCATCTGAGGTATTGCTCCACCATTGCGTTCATACATTCAGCCAGATGAAAAGCAGATGAAAGTCCCTGGGTAAACCCAATCAGTTTTACAAACTCCCTCCAGAATTTTGCAGTAAATTTATTTATTTATTTATTTATTTTATTATTGGGACTTATATGCCGCCCTATCTCCCAAAGGACTCAGGGCGGCTAACAACAATAACATATAATAAATACAGAAGTTAAGATAAAATTAAAATTAAAGGCCTCTGTACAATAAATTAAAATTAAAATAAATTAAAAATTAGAGTTAAAAATTAAAAACATAATTAAAATCCCTGTCAGTCCAGGTCAGCCAGGTGGAAAAGGAGTGTTTTGAGGCCCCCCTTTGTCTGATACAATCCTTTATGGTGCTCAATAGATTTGTTTTAAAAATAATCTGGCTAGCTTTTGGGCAGACGGAAATCCCGAGCAAGTGATGAAATGAGCTTGCTTCAAAAAAAGGTCAATGACAGTCCAGATTACTGTGTTTCCCCTGCTTTTGGGTAACTCCACAATAAAGTCCATGGCTATCTCCTCCCAGGGATGGGAAGGATCCACCACTGGTTGCAACAAGAGGTTGCAAACAAGAGGTTTACTACGGCATTTTTTCATAGCTGGTACGGCATTTTTTCATAGCTGTACTGGTAGCAAAGCTTTGTACATAACTTTCAATGTCTTTTTTCATGCCTGGCCACCAAAACTGCCACCAAACCAAATGCAAAGTCTTTAGGAACCCAAAATGCCCAGCTTGTTTTGCATCATGACTACATTGAAGGGTGTCATGCCCCCGTCGGAGCGTAAATCTGCTGAGGAAGATGAGCTGGAACTGGAGCCAACAGAGATAGAGGGGGAGGCATCATTGGCTTCAGAGGAATTTGGGGAGGAGCAGGCTGAGGCAGGCCAGGGCCTTTCAGGATTGAGACAGCTTGAAGGCAGGAAGGAACAGGGGCAGGATGAACATGAGAGACAGAGCTAAGGCGATGAGCAAGGGCCACGCAGTAGCCCAAGGAGGACACAGTGGGGAGGAAAAAGCAGAAAAAAGTGAGGCGGAGAAGGGAAAAAGAAAAGAAAAGGCATTGACTTACAACTTCCTCTGTTGCAGTAGAAGGAAGCATTAACATTGAACCTCAACTTTTTTACCCTCAATCATCACAGATAAAATCTGTGTGCCTGTCTGCCTTCCTATCAAAGAAAGTGAGAGAAATCTGTGATAATATTTACAATGTGACCACCTATTAGCATTGTAATAATAATAATAATAATAATAATAATAATAATAATAATAATAATAATAATAATAATAATAATAATAATAATAATAATTTAATTTCTATACTGCCCTTCTCCCGAAGGACTCAGGGCGGTGTACAGGGCAATACAATAAAATACAACATACAAAAATTAAAAAAATATTAAATATTACAGCCCAATTCAATACAATTAATACAATAACATTAAAATACCCCTAAACCCATCAGACCAGGCCGGCTTGTTCAAATAAATATGTTTTTAGGTCACGTCGGAAGGAGCGAAGGTCGGGAGCCATCCGGAGCTCCACCGGTAAACGGTTCCACAGGTCTGGCGCGCCCACAGAGAACGCCCTCCCCCTGGGGGCCACCAGTCAACACTCTTTGACTGACGGCACCCTAAGGAGGCCCTCTCTGTGGGAGTGCACTGGACAAAGGGAAGTTGATGCCAGCCGCAGGTGCTCCCGTAAGTAACCCGGACCCATGCCATTTAGGGCTTTATAGGTCATAACCAGCACCTTGAATCTTACCCGGAGGACAACTGGAAGCCAATGCAGCTCGCGGAGTAGAGGTGTTACATGGGAGTGTCGGGACACCCCCACAACTCGCGCGGCTGCATTCTGCACCAGTTGGAGCCTCCGAGCACTCTTCAAGGGCAGCCCCATGTAGCCCCATGTAATTATCAATTCTTTGGCTGGAAGTTTATTTAAACAATGAAAAATTCAGTAAGTTTGGAGTGGGATATTCCTCATCCTAAACCATAATATTATATGTTTGAGTTACAATTTAACCTGTGGTAATCTCAGTCAATTAAGTTTTATTTAACAAACCATGATTAAGAAAAATGTAGTTTAGTGTGAGGTGTGAACTAGGTCTTCTACTCTAAAAAAATGAAAGACAAAAATGGAATGCAAAATATCAAATATCAGATAACATTAATATTAGACCATTAATATCTATATCTTTCTTGTCATTTCAGGAAACAAGTCAATGCCAGTATAAAAGTGAACACTTTCTGCCACAACCCACAACTGCCAGTGGAAAATGTCATGATATCGAAGTATAACACATCACAGTGCATCATGGCCCAGCAGCAGAATGAGGATGGCGTTTTTTACATCTGTGGTTGTGTGAAAGAGCAGGAATGCAATGACAAGCTTATCTTTGAAAATCATACCAATGGTTAGTCTACTTAGTGGTGACTGACACCCATACGGAATATTTGAACATTCAGATATTCCTGAGTTCTCACTTGTTCCTCTGTCACACAGGATAATTTGTGGGAGGCTGGATATGGTCTCCAGGGAAATTGGGGTGTTTTCAAAAAATATCTCCCTTTCCCCCAGTTACTTTATAAAGGAGGATAATTTTCCTCAGAAGGCCTCAGGTTTTATCCTAATGCTACAAGAAGGAGTGTTTATGTCAATATGGGTTGTGATGGAGTGATCCTCTGACTCCAAAGAATTCACTCCTCTTAGACCCTTTGCAGATCCACATCTGTAGCTCTCTGCCTTAACCTGATCAGAAAATAGTTCTACAAGAAATCTGATCTGTTTCCTGTTACAGTTTAAAAATAGAGGCAGCATACTGTCCCCAGTTCCTCAAGCATTCCACCAAACATTTGCCTGTCAGGCACTAGTATAAAAACAATAAAATACCAGCCTGGGAAGAAACAACTTGTGGGAATCAGATATTTTTCCCAATCCCTGCTGGTTTAGTTGGAAGTCTGCACATTTTCAACCAAGAAAGTGGCAGTAAAGTTTCAAGCAAACTTTGTACTTTCTGAATGAGGCTGAAATCTACCCTGGCAAACAGCTCTACAAGCTGATGGTTACTGGGTTCGAATCCTCTCTTTGGCAAAACATATTGGCACATCTTTTTATATATAAAAGTTTTGTTAATGTTTAAGAATTACAGTCTTTAGTACTTAGTAAACAATATGTTGTCTGGGTTCAGATATTTAACATTAACTTCTTCAATATAAATCTGTTCAATACTACACAATCCAGTATTTTTTCCTTGATCCTCCTTTCTTCTCCATATTTTTTCCATTTTCCCCTCATTACACAGTTAAAATTTTTGGTATTGTTAATGTATACAGTTAAAGACAAGCAGCTTCATAATATTTTACTAATATCATACAAATAATAATATCAATTCATTAATCAATAATGTCAATTCATAAATTAATATCCTGTTTTTTGTGCTCTTGTTAAGGTTTGATTTCCTATCAGTATTTGAAATATCTTTGTCAGTTATGATTTTCTCAGTATTAATTACAGTTATGTAGCTAAAAGTTTTATTCATATCAATCTTCCTCTTATCTTCATATTTCCCATATCAAAAAAGAGGAAAAAAATGCTATCTTAGTTCTAAATCATGTCTTTCATTATAAAAGTCTAATTATATCTAAGGGCATCCATTTTCAAAATCTTATTTAAACAAGTATTTAAACATATAATGCCCTCTCTAAAAGATCAAATCTTCTGTTTTTTAAATCTAACTCTCACATTCTTTCTTTGCCAAGTAGCTTTCCAAGCCAGGGCAATTAGATCACCCAGGAATTTTCTTTCCATTTTTCTAAAAATTGCTTGGCATGAGGAAGAGAATTTAGGTGGGGTTTTTTTTTTGGGGGGGGGTGTAATTCCACCCATTTATATTCGTTAAACAACTCCCAATTCCTTTCTTCCGCCATTTCTCTTTTCATTCCCTGTCTCCCAAGTTGTGACATTTCCCCTAACAGCTCTTCCTTGTTTACATTTCCCCTAACAGCTCTTCCTTGTCATCAGATATGTTTTGCAGACCTTCTTTTATCTCTTCCATCACTAAATCCATTTCCTCTGTTTCATCTTCTAGTTTCTGGTTTGTTTGTTCATACTTTGTAGTCGTTATCTGGGAACTTTCTAGTTGTAGATTTAATTTGGAGATTTGCTCATTTATATTGTCTAAATTGTTTTTAGTCTCATTATGATTTCTTTTTATGTCCTCTTTATATTCAACAATTGGTGAATTATTTGTAGCACAGAATATATTTCCTTCTGAAAGGTATTTGTTTTTTCTTGAGGCATCATTCCTGGAGATCTTCTAGTATCACCAGTCTCAGTAAGAGTAGATCAACGTTTCCTCTAATTTTCTGGTCTTTATATGTATCCTTTATAATCCAATAGGTTCCAAAGTATAGGTTCAGTCCTGAAAGCAGTATTTTATAGTGATCCTATAAGTACCCCAAAATTGTCAGTCAGGCAAGGTTGTAATCCACAATGTTTGAAGTGTTCAAAATGTTCAACCTCCCTGAAAACAGCTCAAAACTCTCTCCCAGCCAGCGGTCGTCCAAGATCAAATTTTTCTTTCTCTCCCACTAGCTCTTGAAGTTAAAAGTCCGAGCTCAGTAGGTATTTATAATCCAAGAAGGTCAGGGTGATAAGTATGCCAAAATATTTTCCTTTATTTCAAGCTGTTCTCCCAAGCTAGGAGTCACTAAGCAGCCAGGAAGCAAGTTATAGTGCTATACACAAATCCACCATTAGATGTCATTCAAAGTTAATTTTCCACTCTTAAAACAATTGATTTCTTATATTTTGCCTCAATGTTTTTTTTCCAAAGAGATAATCTTATCTCAGTTCTCAAATTTATCAAAGCTATAGCTTTATGTTACTTCCACTTCAGTATTGCATGTTTCCCCCATAAAATTAAAACACTGCTTCTATTCACATTTGGAGATTTTTTAGCTTTTTGGGAGCCTTTCTCAGGAAATTCAGTTGTAAAATAGTAAAGAAAGGATTAATATTCTCATCCAGTTCCAAAAATGGTGTTTACAACATATTAATTGGAGCTTTTGTCTTCTTCAGTTGTCAGCAACTAATGGCCGGCCACAGGAATGTAGCCAGTCTTTCCCCTGCCAGTTTGGAGGGCTTTCCTTGGATTGAACAGAAAGACCTCCATCTCTCTGTGATCAACAAGGCACCCCTCCTCTTCATCGCCTCTTTGGGGCGACTTTAGGCCCTTTTTAGGGCTCCCAGCAGGGCAAAATCGGGCGCAGAAGGCAGAGCCCTGCCTTCCTGTGTCCCGTTCTGCTGCGACACAAACCAGAAGTCCTCACATATTGGCATATCTATACAGTCTTCTAGCTTTGGCTTCAGGATGCTTGGCTAGCTATTCTTGAAGGACACTTCTGCATCACACAGCCTTCCTCTCCCTCCTTGCTACCATGACATTTTTCTAAACCAAAACTGAGGTACTGTTTGCCATCTTTACCCACACAAACCCTACTATTTATGTAATACATGCCACTTCAGCAACTACTGAGCTGAAGATGCGGCAGGGGGTGGGATCTGTTCAGCTCTCATTGGCCCTTAGCTGAGCAGGTGTGCCCCTTCCCTTCCTGTCACTTGCAGTGAATAGTGGTTGGCATTCTGGTGACATGATGGGGAAAGAATCATATTTATCCCCCCTCCCAGTTTACTTACAGAGTATGTTGACAGATCTCTTAGGGTAGCAAGAGAGTTCTCCAACTTCAGCCAGAGCTGCCCTGTCCCTTACAGCGTGTCAGCAGTTCACTCAGAAGATCTGAGAGAAGGAAGAACAACGGAGGTTGCTCAGGATGGGGACTTCCCATGGAAGCAGTCTGGCAATGCCTCTTCTACTTTGTCATAATTCATCCAGCATTTGGTCATGAGATACAGTGACCCCACTTCCCAGGGATCAGGTGTTGCAGATGAACTGGGGATGATTTATAAAGCAAGAGGGGAATCTAGGAATCTCCCAGATCGAGTTCTGACAAAATGGTCAAATTTCACCAGAGCAGTTAAAGCCCAGTTTTCGTTTAATTGGAAGAGTTAGCATAAAAAGACAGATGAAATGTTAGGTGGCTGCATTTTCTTTGCACAAAACTATTCAAAAGAAAGCTATCAAAACTTAAGATGTAAAAGTAAAGTTAGGGACATGCACAGGAGTTTGGCATTCTGCTGTTGCTGTTCTGCAGGCAGTTGTTCCAGTTGTTTTTAATGGCTACTTAAAGAAAAATAATGCAGAAAATCCATTCAATTATGTGCCATCAAGTTGATGTCAACTCTTAACAATCACAGAGCATTGGAATCTCACTCTTTCTCTCTCATTCAGACTCTGTGACATAAAACAAGGAGCTTGCACCCTTCATAACTTCTGGGTTTTGTGAGTTCTGGGCTTCCCCATTCACACTTCATATTATTTATTACAAAACTGAGCAAAAGGTTATCCTGGTTGCTATACCTGGCTGCAGGAAGTCACAGAGAGCAAATGAACAGTGCAACAATCCTAATCAATGATGCATTTTTGCATGTTTCAGGTATCAAACAACAGATGGCTTTACAGAATTAATGTAATGTTTTATCCTTGATAGCAGAAAGGGCTTTAAAATAGCCCAGGACCTCCACCGGAATGTGACCTTTATACCGGATTGATTTCTAGGTTTATAAGATATGATACCTACTGAAACATATTGATGCCCTCATTCCTTGTCACAAACCAACCTATATATCATGCAGGGGGAAAAAAAATTCTGTCAGAGACCTTTGAAACCACAAAGAAATACAAGGCAACGTCTTTCTTTCTTTCATTTGTTTTCAAAGAAAGCAGTGTGCCTGAAACTTTTTTAGGCTCATGCAACAATCACTGCTATAAACTGATGACTTTGCATTTGCGGCTGGAACTTGTTTAAAGAGTTCCCAAGGGTGATGTAGCCAGGAGGCATTACTTCAGCTTTGCACACTGCAGCCCTGGAATCTGCTCAAAAAGAAAAAAAAGGTTCTGCTTTCCATTGAATGTCACCATTTCAGAGATGTTGTCATAGCCATCAGGTAAGTCCATTACCGAAAAAGATAGCAGAGGCCTCACACTTTCCAAAGCAAACTTAAATTATATCATTTGATGCTGATCTTGTGGTTTGAACTTGGTGTCTTATTTTAGAAGCATTCGTAGCTTAAGCAGAAATCAACTGCAGCAGACTTTTTTCTTTTCTTTTCGGGAAGGGCCAAGTCAAACAGCTGAGGAGTCTGGCTTTCTTACTCCCAGGATCTGAATGGTAGACTTCACCCACTGAAGTCATGCCCTGAAGTCTTTCTCTTGAGGGATGGTTCTGAACTACTCATCCTTCACTATTCTATTGGGCAAGAAATCCCTGCTTCGAATTTAATGAGTAAGAATGGAGGGACTGAACACATTGCTTCATGCTGGGGCAAAGAGATAAAATCTCATTTGTATTGAAATGACACCACTGTTCTAGTAATGTTCAGAATGTATCTAAGGCAGGGGTCCCCAACCCCCTGTCTGTGAACCAGTACCGGGCTGTGGCATGCCAGCAACCGGTCTGCACAAACAAGCAAAGCCGCATCCGCGAGATGCAGGCAGCACACAAAACCACGCACCCTCCGGTCTGTGGAAAAACCTCTCTCCATGGAACCGGTCCCTGGTGCCCAAAAGGTTGGGGACCTCCGTTCTAAGGCCCTTGCCTTTTTTGCACCCTACTTTAGACCCAAATACTTCAGAGCCAAATACTGGTAGGGTTAGGGTTAGGGTTAGGACCAGCTCTTCCATTTCACCTTCTCTGCCCGATGGAGTTGTTCTTTTTTGGAGCTTTTAAATTGAAGCTTCTGTTCGTTAGCAGACTGGCGGAGACTTTTCAGCAATGGCTCCCTCCTTTTGAAATATCAACCCCAGCGCAACACTCTGATCACTGTCATTTAAGAGCTGGTATTTGTTTTCCTCCCTCAAAAAATGGTGACCTTCTCTGGGCTCAGAACCTTGATTAGTACTTGGATGGGAGAATCCACATACTAGATAGAAGAATAAAACAAAATCTGAGAAGGTTATGGAAAACCTCTTCTCTTCTTTGCCCATAAAACTACATGGGTTGTCCAGGAGGTCACTAAGAGCTCAACTCAGCTCACAGAAATTGTATCTACTTGTTTCCTTAGACTTTTAAGCATTGTTATCCTTGCCTTTCCATTTAAAAGTGCTTTGATTTTATCAGTCTGAATGGACCGATGCTGTTTGAGTTAGTTGCATTTCTTCACAGAGCTCATTTTAGCAGGTTCTACTTTTTTTTTTGAACCCACATTGCTTCTTAGTGAACATAAATGAATGCATGGTTATCAGAAAGATAAGGCACTTTGGCTTAATGCTTTCTTCTTTAAAATGCCCAATAATTAATAACAGGACTATATTTATATTTTTAAAAGCCTGGAACAAATGAGCTACCCAAGTTTTCCATCTGCATTCTCTCGGGTTTTCTTGTTCAGGAATGGGGGAGCTGCTCCAGGAAGAATTATTACTTTCCATCAGCAAAACTCTTTCGCTCAGCCACGTGGCGTTCATATGATGCGGCTTTATGCTGAATCAGTCAATTGACCGACTGCTCTTTTTTTCTCAACCTGGTGCTCTCCAGATGTCTTAGTTTCCATTCTTACCAGCCCAATTCACAGGATTAGATAGTCTAGCGTATCCTGAGGGGTTGGAGTTGGAGGTTGGGGGAGATCTGTTGTCTCTTATAGGGATGCCGAATTAGATTCCTCAAGTTCTGTATTTCATTAATTTTGGAGGAAGGGGAAGATTTGCGTCAATGTTGATTCCGGCAAATGCCTGGAAAGATCCCTGCAGTTTTGTTTGGTAGGATTTCAGAAATGACTCGCCCTTACCTCCTCCTTACCTAGGCAAGTAAGAGAGAGTGACTGGCTCAAGATCACGAAGCTTGGTGCCTAAAGTAGGACTAGAACTCTCAGCCTCCTGGTTTCTAGACTTGTGTCTTAACCACTACACCAAATTAGTTCTCATTATGATTTCATTATTTCATGCATGCAGTGTTTTTAATTAATGTAATCTATCTAATTAACACAGCTATAGTTTTCTTTATCTGAGCAAGTGGAAAAACTGCAAGGTAAAGCCTCAAGTTGTAGCCATGCTACAGTTTCATGGCATGGGACCTGTGTCTGTGCTTTTAATCTGCAAGCATGCTAATCTTCCTTTAGAGCAGACGAAGGAATTTTATGGCCCCACCCAGGCCAATCCAACCCTTTGGCTGTCCCTGTCCAGACCACATGAGATTAATTGGAAATTAGAAATCAAATGTGAATAAGTGTACACCATGCACACACACAATACAACCACATTTCCTTTATTTTGAAGGCCAATTGGTTTTCTTCTCTATTTACCTATGCTTGTGTGTGCATGCCTATGCACCTTCACAGCCTTGTTGATTTCGGCCCTCCACAAAAGTCCCAGTTTCCCATATGGCCCCTTGGGGAAATTAATTGCTTAGCCTTGCTTTAGATGACACAGGGTCAAATATAGCAGAGAGCCTAAGAAGGAGGAAGGGAGTTGGGAACAGCCTTTGCACTGCTTTCCTACTAGCCGAGATATAACTTTCAAAGTAGGGGCAACAACGCCCAAGAGGTGCAGTGTACAATGCAGTCTCTATATAGCCCTCTCAGCATCTTGATGACCTGAAAAGAAGTTCTAAATGGCTTCCCAGAAGGCTGCCTAGATGACCTCTGGAAAACCCAGACGTGCCTGCTGTAGCATGCTAGACTCTGCTAAAGGTGAAATGAAAGAGGAGGAAGGCGGCTGTTGATTTCCACTGCCTTGTTGTAATTGGGGAATGAGAGACGAGAATACCGTACAGGTAGTCCTCGTCTTACAATCATTTCTTTAGTGATGGTTCAAAGTTACAGTGGCACTGAAAAAAGTGACTGATGACCGTTTTTTTCACACTTACAAACGTTTGGTCACGCGATCAAAATTTGGATGCTGGGCAACCGGCTCATATTTATGATGGTTGCGGTGTCCAGGGGTCACGTGATCGCCTTTTGCGACCTTCTGAGAAGCAAACTCGATGGGGAAGCCCGATTTACTTTACGACTGTGTTGCTAATTTAACAATTCCAGCCATTCACTTAACAGTTGTGGCGAGAAAGGTCATAAAATGGAGGAAAAACTCACTTAACAACCATCTGGCTTAGCAATGGAATTTTTGGGCTCAGTTGTGGTCATAAGTTCAGAACTACCTGTAATCTTTTTTTTAAAAAAATAATAATAACAAGAAGAAGAAGAAGAAGAAAAACAAGCATAAAAATGAGAAGATCGTACAGCCTCTCCTTCTGGTGACACAGGGAAGTAGCAAGTAGCCCCCCTCCTCTTCATGTCAGTGCTGAAGACGTGACTGAGGAGCTTGCTAGAGAAGAATGGTGGGGTGAACAGCAGGGAGCCTTTGAGTCCTTCCACAATCTTCTGCTGCCATGTGAGCAGGAACCCAGGAATCCTTTCCTGTTGTGAAAGCAGGCATAGGAAGAGAAAGTCTCCTATACGGGTGGAGGAGCAACCTTTCACTAATGTCACCAGAACAACTG
This sequence comes from Vipera ursinii, assembly GCF_947247035.1. Lineage (NCBI taxonomy): Eukaryota > Metazoa > Chordata > Lepidosauria > Squamata > Viperidae > Vipera > Vipera ursinii. Next base: position 131,126,486 of record NC_139512.1, read on the forward strand.
AGAGAAAGGTGAACCTCCTGTACTGTATTCACAATAAGACTGTTGCCTGTCTTGGATGCTAAAATTGGGGGACCTCTGGATTGCGGCCCCAAGTCTTGGGCTGAAAGGTTTGGCCCTAAAACCCCTTAGGTCACTGGGGAAAGCTCTTTGAAGTAACTCCTCTGCGTAGGTTGAAACATTCTTGCTAATCTCTGCCTTTTTCTTTCCCCGTAGGATACTCTATGCTCCATAGCAGGGAAATCATTCCTGTAGCAGCCATCAGCCTGCTGCCCCCGCTGTTGGTGGCTATCATGATCACCGTGATATTCTACCTCTGCCGAACCCATCGGCAGAGGAGACAGTCCAAGGAGTGGGCCCAGAAACATACTCAGTGCCGTGAGCTGCCTGAATCCCGCAGAGCCACCACTTATGATGAGATCCTGTCTGTCAAGATAGATCATCATTCTGCTCTCCACCCAGCCTGTGCCAGCAGCCTCAACCATATCAACGAACTCCTGCCGGTTGAGTTGGACGAAAGAGTGGGGAAAGGGCAATTTGCAGAAGTCTGGAAAGCCAAACTGAAGCATGCATCTTCAGGCAAGTATGAGATGGTGGCCGTGAAGATTTTCCCTTGTGAGGAATTTGCATCCTGGAAAAATGAAAGCCAGATCTTCGCGGATGCCAACCTGAAGCACTGCAGCATCCTTCGGTTCCTTTCTGCAGAGGAGAGACACTCTGGACTTCAGAAAGAATACTGGCTGATCACTGCCTATCACAGCCAAGGCAATCTTAAGGATTACCTGTCCAGGAATATTCTCAGCTGGAGAGACTTGCAAAAGACAGCAGGTTCCCTCGTGAGTGGCGTGGCCTACTTGCACAGTGACTACACTCCTGGTGGCAGTCCCAAAATTCCCATTGCCCACCGCGATATCAAAAGCACAAATGTTCTCATTAAGAACCAACAAGAATGTGTGCTGTGTGATTTCGGAATTGCTCTGAGACTGGATCCATCTTTAAGTGTGGAAGATTTTGCAAATAGTGGACAGGTGAGCACTGCAGAACAAAAGTAGTTCGCTTTGCTTGTTGGGGAATAGGGAAGGTTTATAGGAGACTCAAGCAAAGAGGGGTTTGTGCATTTTTGTAACACACCATCGCTATCACCCACACTGACATAATTTCTTGTATTTTTTTCCCACCCCACTCATTTCTTCACCTGCAACACAGTCATATGTAAACAGAAATGAAATCCTGGGTGTGCTTCCTTCTGATCAGGAACATGTTTCAAGTTGCATGGAAACACACACGTGTAGAACTCTCCAGGTTTTGTGTTCTCCCATGCAAATGTTCATGCACAGCATGAAGATAGGGCATACAGTATTATTAAAATATTAACGTGGTACATGCAGGATTGTTCTTATTTACAATAGGCTTGCTTGAAATCAATCCAATGAACGCTGCACCTGTATTGTCAGCCTGTCTGCCACCTGGGACTGCGTTCATTATAGGCAGTAAGTCAGAATAATAGTTTCCTTCTTTTGGATCTGGCTCCACCCATAACAGTAACATGGCAGCTAGCAACGTTTACAGATGGTATGGATTGATTTCTGATACACACACAGCACACACACGTGAGCACACACACACTTTATTCAGCACACACACTTTCTTTATTCAGCAACAAAGCATCATCTTTGCTGAACAGTTGGTTAGGAGCTCAGACTAAAATCGTGCTATTTTCCACTCTTTTTCTGTCTTTTGGAAAAGGCAGCAAAGGTATGGAGGAGCATTTATCAAACCAAAATTAGTACAAATGAGTTATTTCCCAAGGATTTTTTTTTTTGCATATTCGCTATTACTCAAAAGTTCAACATAAATGGTTAACATATTCCTTGGACAAAATTCTGAAGATAAAATATTGGAGAGGTTCCCTATTTGATGATGATGATGATGATTTAAAAGTTATTTTATTTTGTATGCAAAGCCTGTGACAAGACATTTCTCCTATGATGGGATGAATCTGTCATAGCTTTTAGTGTTGCCTTTGACCTAACATGGCTTCTCTCTCACATTTACACACATGTACCTGTTTTAATCTGTATGTGGTTATCATTAGGTGGGTACTGCCAGATACATGGCTCCTGAGGTTTTGGAATCCAGAGTGAACCTTGAAGATCTGGAATCCTTTAAACAAATGGATGTCTATTCTATGGCTCTGGTTTTATGGGAGATAGCCTCTAGGTGTGATGCTATAGGAGGTAAGGAAACATTTCTCAATCATCTTTTCCTGGACCATAGGAGGGGGATGAATTGCCTCTCATTTTTAAATTATTATTGCAATATTGTTTCCATCTGGATATTCTAACAATTACTAGCCAGAGAGCATGGGAAAATGCATTCCTGAAATGGAAGACATTCCAGGTCCAGTAGAGAAGAAATCTGGTCATTAAATTGAAAAGTCACCTATATCCAAGAACCATCAAGTCAACATTAGAGTAATGACTGGGTGATCTGGCTCATTGCAATACAATTTCGTGCAATTCACGTGGAACTGCACTACTTACCCTCTATGAAATAATTGCTATCATTAAATTATATTAAAATTGTTCTCCACTTTAGCAGAGCTCAGAATCATCTTTGGTGACGTTAGACTCAACACTACAGTATAACTTTCCAAGACTTATTGATTCCACCACCTGCTTCTGATTCAACTAATTTGGTCTGTGTCTGATTTCATCCTGTTTTTACGTTCTGTTTCTATGAGCACCAGTTTTATGACTTACTTACTTACTTACTTACTTTATTTATTTATTTATTTATTTATTTATTTATTTATTTATTTATTTATTTATACATTTTTGTATACTGCTCCAATCTTAGTAGATCCCTAAGAAGTACACACACACACACACACACACACACACACAAATAGGAAAATATAACACAATAAGTGAAAGTATTTACTGGGTGCCTAAAATAACATTAAGAGCCAAAGACTGATTGAAATAAAATTATCTTTTTTCCCTCCCCATTCAGCCATTTCTGATTTTCCAGATGCTGAAACGATGTTTCAAAGTGTAGTCACCATCACTGAGAAAGCCTGACAACTAGCTCACAATCCCTGTCCCTTACATGGGGATGGGATTCTCTAAAGATGTTTGGCCAGAATGGGTAGAATCAATCACATTTGATAAGGCAATCCCTCATGTATCCATATTTCGTAGGGCTTCATAAGTAACGCTCAGCTATTTTAAGTGGACACAAAAGCATTCTAACAATCAGTATGGTGAACCCCAAGATGGGAGTAATAGGCTACAGCAGATTTCCCCAGTTGGCACGTTGGTTGTATTCTGGACCAGTTGGAGCTTCCAAGTCATCTTCAAAGCCTGCCTCATGTAGAACATGTTGTTATCCAGCATGGGTTATTGATACAAGGGTTTCCTGGTCCAGTAGCAGCTTCACTAGTGCTCCAACTCTATCTGGCACTAGGTAGCTGGTGATCACTTTTAAACCGCTCCTTGGCTTGGGCTGAGGTTATTCACAGGGCCATGTCTCCCTGGTTATTTCTGCCCATCATATCAAATCGGGCAGGATGGAACTGCCCTGGGTTCAATCAATGAAGGAATTCTGATGGAGTCCAGAAGACGAGTCTTTTCTGCTATGATGCCCACCCTCTGAAACATTCTTCCTCCAGAGATCTGGTTGACCCGAACCTTGCTGGCCTTTTCTAAAGCCCCAGATGTGTGAAGGAGCCTATTCCTAATGATTAGTGTGATTTGGTTGGTTGCTGTTTGTATTTTAATGCTTGTATATCTTTTTAAAAACTTTTTGATACTGCTTGCCACCCAGTGCCGTTTGTTGAGATGGGTGGTTATATAAATAAAATAAAATAATTAAATGTATTTGCTCCTTTGGACACACAGTTATCAGGGTCAATATTCTTAAGATAACTCAGATATTTACATACTAACTCCATCTTGGTATTTGTTTATGCACATCTGCTACATGATAGACTCCAGACTGTAGTTCAAGACTTGTAGTTCTGCTGATTTACAATCAAATGCCATTTTTTTAGCTTCTTTGCAGTTGTCTGAATCACAAGTAATTGTTCCAAGCAAGATCTGTGTTCTTTAGCAAGATTTATTGAGATAGAATGGATAGGATTAGACGAATTTCAGCAACTGAACTATTTCCAAATTAGAATCAAATTTCAGAATGCCAATATGAATTTGGATAGATATATTTTTAGTCTGTTTCTAAAGGTGTTCCTGTGATGAATATGCAGTTCATTTCCCTAATAAAGGAGCAGGCTGTTTATCAAAAATTCCTGAATCCTTATCAGTCTGTGAATCAACCATCAACAGGAGGCTACACTTCACCCAGCACGTATATGTTAAATAATATAGGAAAGAAGACCAAGTTCCTTGGCATTACACACTGCTGTGGTCAAGGACTCCACTACTTATCTCCCATGACTACTCCAAAAACTGTAGCAATGGAAACACTGCAAGATAATGCCTCCCATTTTCAATCCTTGCAGGTGGTCCAGAAGGATACCATGGCAGATGATAGTGAAAGTTGCTAAAAGGCTTACTGGGAAGGATGTGTTCCTACCACCCAAGTCCTGATGAAGGACATCTATTAAAGTGACTAATTTTGTATCTATGCCATGATTAGACCTGATCCCAACTAAAGAAGATCTAGACCAGGGGTAGGCAACCTTGGCTCTTTTATGACTCATGGACTTCAACTCCCAGAATTCCTGAGCCAGCCATGCTGAGGGGAAAGGGAGAGGTTTCTAAGCTGAGCCATGCTGGCTCAGGAATTCTGGGAGTTGAAGTCCACAAGTCATAAAAGAGCTAAGGTTGACTTCCCCTGATCTAGACGATTCATTTTTCTCTAGACTTTGTTATAAATTGTGTAGGATTTCCTGCCTGAGAGGGGGTTGGACTAGAAGACCACCAAGGTCCCTTCCAACTCTGTTATTCTGTTAATAGAGTGCCTACTGCTTTCTCAACAAACTTCCTCTAAAAAAAGGCATTTCACACAACAATGAAGTTGTCAAATATGGCACTATCAAGACACGAACACTTCAGGAGAGGGCACGCCACCACCTTTTTCTGAGAGGCAGGCACAAGACTCTTCCTCAGAGATGAAATCATCACCTCCTGAATCCAGCTGCACATATTCTAGCAGGGACATGGATCTAGCTATGCAAGTGGCAGAGCTCAGATATTTACTGGTTTATTTATCTGCAGCTGCTTGGTAGCATCTAAACATTGAGCCAATTAACACGCAGGAAATAAGCACATCGGCCTTTTTCTCCCTGTATTTGATTTACAGCAATGCCGTATTTTGAAACCTCTTCCATTTCTTCCATTATTGTAGAGGTGAAGAATTATGAACCACCCTTTGGATCGAAGGCTCGAGAGCGACCTTGCATGGAAGTTATGAGAGACATCGTGCTGTATGGCCGAGAACGACCAGAGATACCAACTAACTGGTTGGTGCATCAGGTGAGTCCTCAAGCCATTCCAGACCGATGTGATGTCTGTACTGCTGATTTTATTAAAACTATTAAAAGTGATATGATAGCTTTGGGAAGTGAACCAAAGAGAATCTTTTCTTTTGTTGAATGTCCACCTTCTTGTAACAAAGATCAGTGCAATTATATAACCATTAAAGTAATTAATTACTCTGAAATTGTATTACTCATAGTTAATTCTTGCAAAACACAATCTGGTTTAATTATCAAAGAGCTTTTTTTTTGCACCTTTTTCCTTTCCCTTCAAAACAGCGGCCAATCCAATGCCAGCAGAAACAAGCAGAACCCATTTCTATTAATTTTTTCCTTCACAAGTTAATTAACGTTGAAATGTCTCTTAAAATATAATCTGCTTGGAGTAATGTTCATTTTAATTACCTTAATCTTGGTCCACCAACTAGATGGAACCTTAATCAATCTATTAATATCCATAGCAATCTGATCTATAACATTAACCACATTTCTTTCCACGTTTTGAAATGTTTTTCCAATATGTGATCCTAATTATTTAATATATTCTGAATAGAATGCAAAACCCAACTTCTTAGAGTAATCTATTATACATCAAAGGAACTAAATTATTTTTTCCAATTAATTTATAACCTGAATATTTAGCAAATTGTTGAATCATATACATCAAGTTAGGCAATTAAATAATTATCCGATGTTGGCAAAAATGTCATCAGCATATAGAAATAATGCATACCCAGAATCCATCAATATATCCAACAAGAACGTGAGGTTGCCTAACACAAATTGCTGATGGTTTGAACATTAAATCAAAAACCAACGAGGAAAGTGAACAAGCCCACCTGTTGCCTTGCTGTTAACTCAGTTATTCCAGAAACTAACCAAGTTGTTATTACTCTTCTTCAGACTACAAATAACAAATTGCAATCCATTTAATAAAATGTGACAACCATATACATATATAATTTGCTTTACAAAATTAATCTGAGCCATATCAAAAATGTTTTACACATACAAAAGTATTATAGCAGAATCCAATCTATTTTAAGATCCAACATATACAGGGCTTTAAAGGGAGAGGTTTCCAAGCTGAGCCAGGCTGGCTCAGGAATTCTGGGAATTGAAGTCCTTGAGTCATAAAAGAGCCAAGGTTGCCTACCCCTGCACTAGAGGAAGACATTAATAAAATTTATTGGGATTCCTTGCATGTACCAGCAAAACATCTTTAATCAAATTTCGATTTTTCTTTTTCACGGAGGCATAAGCAGCAACAAACTCACTAATGTAAGCCTTATATACATCTATCTGTAGATTAGTATAATCCCACTGAATTCAAAGAGTGGTGGCTTTTGTTATGTATTATAAACAGAAACATCATTTTGTGTCAAAGAAGTATTAAAATATCACCAACCAGGAACTGATTGAACATTTTTGACATGAAATCTGAATGGACCCGAGATCTGAGGCGGGGGGGGGGGGATAAAAAATAAAAGTACAGGTAATCCTTGAGTTGCGACCATTTTTTGTGTGTGACTGTTCAAAGTTACAATGCACTGAAAAAAGTGACTTATGACAGTTTTTGACATTTACAACCACTACAGCATCCCCGTGATTAAAATTCAGACACCTGGCAATTGGTTGGCAGTTATGACAGTTGCAGTATCCCAGGGTCACGTGATCTCCTTTTGCCACCTTCTGACAAGCAAAGCAAAGTCAGTGGGAAAGCCAAATTCACTTAACGGCTATATTACTAACAACTGCATCGATTCACTTAACAACGGTGGCAAGAAAGGATATAAAATGGGGCAAAACTGATTTAACAACTGTCTCACGTAGAAACATAAATTTTGGGCTCAATTGTGGTGTGGTAAGTTGAGGACTACCTATATATTCCCTTTTGTGGGGTGACAGAAACCCCAAGTGTGCTTCAAGATAAATCCTTGTATATAATTTGCATCACTTTCCAATTTTCATTATAAATCCATTGTAGGAGTTTGTCTATGGAGCAGTCTCAGTCATCCAGGTCATGGTTGTCCCAAAGGTGCTTTTTCAAAAGGCAACTTGGACTTTCTTGGTTTTGCCTTGAATTCCTCCATTGTAGGAGGAATATTTTTAGATAAAATACATAAGATTATCTCCAGCGACCATTGCAAGTTCAGAAGATGCAGGTAACAATTTTGTGAAGCATTTAGGAAAGGTGTCTGTTGTTCTAAGATCTCTTTTATAATAATAATAATAAGTTGGAAGGGACTTTGGAGGTCATCTAGTCCAACCCCCTGCTCAGGCAGGAAACCTTATACCATTTCAGGCAAATGGCTGTCCAGTCTCTTCTTAAAAACTTCCAGTCTTGGAGCATTCGCCACCTCTGGAGGCAGGTTGTTCCACTGGTTAATTGTTCTAACTGTCAGGAAGTTTCTCCTTAGTTCTAGGTTGCTTCTCTCCTTGACTAATTTCCGTCCATTGCTTCTTGTCCTGCTTTCAGGTGCTTTGGAGAATAGCTTGGCTCCCTCTTCTTTGTGGCGGCCCCTGAGATATTGGAACACTGCTATCATGTCACCCCTCACTCTTCTCTTCGTTAAACTAGACATACCCAATTCCAGCAACCGTTCCCTATATATTTTAGCCTCCAGTCCCCCAATCATCTTTGTTGCTCTTCTCTGTACCCTTTCTAGAGTCTCAACATCTTTTTTACATCATGGTGACCAAAACTGGATGCAGTATTTCAAGTGTGGCCTTACCAAAGCGTTGTAAAGTGGTATTAGTACTTCACTTGATCTTGATTCTGTCCCTCTGTTAATGCAGCCTAGCACTGTGTTGCCTTTTTTGGCAGCTGCAGCACACTGCTGGCTCATATTGAAGTGATTGTCTACTAGGACTCCAAGATCCCTCTCAGAGTTACTACTATTGAGCAGGGTACCCCCTATACTATACCTGTACATTTGGTTTTTGTTGCCTAAATGTAGAACCTTACTTTTTTCGCCATTGAATTTCATTTTGTTAGATAGCACCCAGTGTTCAAGTCTGTCCAGATCCTCCTGTATTTTAAGCCTATCTTCTGGAGCATTGGCTATTCCTGCCAGCTTGGTGTCATCTGCAAATGTGATGAGTTCCCCATCTATCCCCTCATCCAAATCATTAATGAAGATATTGAAGAGCACTGGGCCCAGAACAGAGCCCTGGGGCACCCCACTACACACTTCTTTCCATGTAGATGCAGTTCCATTGAGGACCACACGCTGAGTACGGCCTGTCAGCCAGCTACGAATCCATCTGGTGGTGATGCTATCTAACCCACATTTTTCTATCTTATCAAGTAGTAGGTTGTGATCTACTTTATCAAATGCCTTACTGAAGTCCAAGTAAATTATATCTACAGCATTCCTCTGGTCCACTAATTTTGTCACTTGGTCAAAGAATGCAATAAGGTTTGTCTGGCATGATCTGTTTTTGACAAACCCATGTTGGCTTTTAGTGATGACTTTGTTTGCATCAAGTTGTTCGCTGATTCGTTGTTTGATTATCTTTTCCAGAGGTTTGTGCCTGAAGTCTCTTCTTTATACCAAAACTATCCATACATTTTGTTTTAAGTTCCTTGGCTGCTCTATCATAGTGTGCGTGCAGGCAGCGTTTGAGACACGTCCCTGCAGTTTTCTTGTCAAGGTTTTTCAGTAGTGGTTTTCTATTGCCTCCTTCCTAGGGCTGAGAAAGAATGGCTGGCCCAAGGTCGCCCAGTTGGCTTTGTCCCTAAGATGGGAGGGACTCGAATTCAGTCTCCATTTCTAACCTGGAAAAATCTCTACACTAAACTGGTTTGCTCTACCATTGCTAGCTAGTATTATTTTGAGGTTGTTTCGAGGTGTACTTAGGAGCGTTTTAGACATGTGGGAAATGTTTGAACTTAGCCAACACTGTTGCTAAGATATTCCAGAGACAACATGTGTTGTGTATTCCTGCAAGTGACTAATACCGATTATTTAACCCTTAAACATCTTACAACAGCAAGCCTTAATATAATATAAACAACCTAACAATAGTAATTGATATTTAAACATAATTAAATACTACTAGTATTTAAAAAATAATTATCAATACTCTTTTAAATTTAATTTCTGAGTCAGTACAATTTCTGTAATGCATACATGTATGTGCCAAGCTAAGAAAAGTAATGTACCGGCATCTAACTTTTAAAAATAAACATTATGTTTTATCCTTAAGCTCATTGATGATTATATGGACATGTACCAGTGGTCTTCTTGGCACTAATGCAGAAGTATTTTGTCACCGTCTTCTTCCAAGATTTTTTTTACTTCCCAGTCTAGTCTGTAGCCATAGAAATTTATGGTAACTTGCTAAGTAATAGTTCACCAGGTTTAACTGCACCTACAGTATCTCTTTGAAGAACAGCTGATTGGCTAGATGCTGCAATAGCTTTTCCAACCTTCCATAGCTGAATGTCCTCCATGCCATCTGTGGATGGAGCTGTAGGCCAAACTGTTGATGAGTGCCTTATTGGGATGGGATGGAATTTCAGCAACTGAATTCAAGTGAAAAACAAATTTTGCAAGAAGAATCTGGGACAAGATGGGAGAACTGAAACATTTAGAAGAGGAGATTCCATTTTTTGAATACTCATTTTCTCAAATTTTATAGCTATTTTTCTATTTGTAGAGGAAAAAAAGGGTTTAGATCTACTGCCCTCTGTGCTCAATGTTTTAAAACCCAGGTTGGCATTCAAAAAACCCATTTTCAATTACCGTAAGTTGATGGAATCCACTGTACACCTTTCAGCTTCAGCCATGGTAACAAATGCAATACTACTGAATGTCAGGTCATAGCCATTGGACAAAAATCCTGCCTCTACAAACAGTTGTTGAAATTTTTTCTCTCATTAATCTACACTCAGTACCTCAAAAAAGAAATAACTAAAATATGTGAATGTGATCTCCCGGTTTTTTTTTCTTTTTAGTAAATTTACAGACATTTCTAAATTTCTGTTTTCAATTTGTCATTATGGGGTACTGAGTGTAGATTAATGAGGGGGGAAAAATTGTACTTCAACAACTGTAGAATCACCTAACGCATAACAAAATTGGCAAAAGTGAAGGGGATCTAAATACTTTCTGAATGCATTCTGTATCTACCATGTTAAACTGGGTTATAGTCCGAGTGAGAAAAACACTCAAGTGTCAGTCCTGATAGCAGGATGTGGATAAATTGTGCTGGACATCACAGTGGGAAGGTGGAATATGCAGTTGACTTTGGCAGAAATTTAATGTAGTCTGAGCATGTGTTCACCCAAGCAAAATAAAGAATTGCAGTTTGAAAAGGAAGAAAATGTAAAACTCTCCTTGCTTGCAATAATTGATCAAGAGACCGTTCTGCTACCGTTCTCCGATTCTTATAGTAACTGCAGAAATAATAATCATCCCTACCATTTCATCATGTTGGCTAGATTTGTTTTGTAAAAATTCTGTCCTAAAATTAACTATTAGTAGAAAAACTCACATTTTAAAGCTAGACTGCAAAAATCTGTGGGGGTACAGCTAGTTATTTCGTTTTTAATTTTTCTGTTCTTTCAAAACTATCCTCTCTTCCCATCACTTTCTTTTTTCAGTAGGGACTAGTAAAGTCCCTTCAGGCAGCCGAAGATTTGAAAAACAAAGGAAACCCCCAGGTACCTATGAATTAATGCTTGGATGCCTTTAGAGATTAGCCTTTCTGCTTCAAAAAAGCTATTTGTCTGCTGAATTTTAATTTTTTGCTAATACAGAAGTGTCCCTTATTTCATCTCTGTCCAGTTTTGCTTCTACTTTTTTCTTCCCTTCTCAAGTACAGAGACTCTTTTCCTTTCATGCTTTCTATTACTATTAGGATGAGGAAGCAGAGTATCTGAAAGCCTACTAATGTGTTAAGAGGGAGAACAGTTGATATATCCACATAAAATAAGGCAGCTTATTTTATAGATGTATGCAATGGTTAGGGCAGCAGGTTATATAAACTTGGAGACTTTGAGTTCTAGTCCCACTTTAGGCTCAAAATCTTGGGAAGAAAACTGCAGGGACTAGTTCAGGCAGTCACTTGGAATCCACCTAGACTCGAAGGCACAAAATTATCAGTTATAATTTGCTTCATGTGTTTTTATGCTGTGCCTTGCTTCTTCACTGAAGTGTGGCTTTTGAATCTATCCACATGCATACACGTACAACACACATGCAAGTGTGCTTAGATAGATTGGTGAAGAATTTTGAAGACTGATTTCAGCTGGGGCTCCAGGTCGACGTTAGCTTTACAAAGTAGACCAGACTAAAAAATAGATGCTGAGTAAACCAGCACTAACTTTTATTGTAGCAATTACAATAACAAAATCTTGCAAATCCGAATGTGCTACCCCCCAGCCTTTATCTCTGAGTGATAAATTATTTTATTTTCAAATTACTTTCTTGACCTGGGCTCAAGTTCCAAGTATCTGACAGTTGCTTTGGTAGGAGCTATTTCTTGTATCCTTCGTGGTCATTTCTTCTGTTGTCTGCATTCAATAGCCACTTACATGTGCTTTCCACATAACCTTGACTCCTACAGCAACCCAGGAATGAAAGAGCCTGCACTGAAAAATATGAGTTGAGTTGGACCCGTGCAGATTATGGTCCCGGAGGTGTCCTCTCCAAACCTGTCAATGAAGCACCCTAGATTACTTATATGGGAAATTTTACATTGGGAGAAAGAAATCATCATTTCCAACCTAGAATAAATGAAGACTTTAGGACGCCTTAGCAGGAAGTTGGGGATAAGATGGAGACAATGACACGAGGATCTGTCATTGTCAAGGTGGGATGGTAGGCACTGAAAGGTTTGTTTGTAATGTTAGGTTGACTGGCTGATTTTGGAGTGGATGAGGGAATATTCTTTAATTCAAGCAACTGCCTCTTCAATATGGCACTTTCATCCAAATTGTAGCTTTAACTGTGGAACTAAGATTGCAGAATGGTTGAGTGTTATAGTTTTATCAAATTGAAATTTACACTAGGGAGGGACTGGAGAGGTTGACAAGGAAGATGTCTCTTTGCAACAATTAAGCATGGATGCTACTGCATTTGCACTGAACCCTCATCCCACCATATTTACGGTGCATCTGAGTAAATCTTATCCACCAAATTACCATTATGAAATTAGAATTTCTAAATATTGCAAATTTACTTGCATGAACATTTCCAGTAAAAGAGCTCTAGCAATCTTACTTTTATGCATTTAAAGTATGATCCACTTTAAAATGGAAGTTACATAATAGTTTTCTTCTTGTTCATTTCAGGGAATGCATTTTCTGTGTGACACCATCACAGAATGCTGGGATCATGACCCTGAAGCTAGACTTACAGCCCACTGTGTTGCAGAGCGATTCAACTTGATGGAACAAACAGATTGTGATGACATTCTCAACAACAACAGCATCGACAATGAAGCAAACAAAATGGGTTGCTCAAGAGACGAGAACCAAAATAATGACAGGAACATCCAATGACTGAGAAATAAAAGCAGGACAGAACTACCAATAGGGCATGTCTTCCAAGAAATAAATGCCCCATCATTTAGTCTCTCGGACAGATAAAAAATATGTAAGACCCATTTATATTAGATTATATTAAGGTTTCACCCAGCACAGAATATTTAATCATTTTTTTAAAATGTACCATGAAATGCAACATGAGTCCAAGACTGAGTCACTCTTCTGATTTCACATCAGCAGAATGGAAAGTGGTACAATATGGGCTACTGCACTGGTAAACCCGGCTGTGTGAATAAAGTCCACTCGTGCTAAAGCAGATACATTAACACACAAGGCATTTGTTTTTGCATTTAAAACATTTTTCTTCTTAAATATCAATTCTTTAAGATGGTCTAAATACTGACCCAGTCTATTATCTTTCTAAAGAATACTTTTTTAAAGAAGTTGACTGAGTAAAAGCTGAAGTTTCTTACTTTTTAAAAAACAAATTCTTATCACAGATTTTTTAATGATTTTAATACAGATTCAGATAATGCACAAAGCCAGATTACAGCCTGTCTCTGGTTTAAATATGACATGTAAAAACAGCCATCACATCTTATAAGCCGTGATTTATGACTTACATATATGGGACCCATACTATTATGGGTTAAGGAGTGGTTTAAAAAAATCATTCTTGGAATGTGTTAATCCAGGGGTGTCAAATTGGCAGCCTGTGGGCCGGATGCGTCACGTGCAGGCCACGCCCACCCTGGCTCTGCTAAGATATACGTTGCGATGTCACGTGACATGATCCGACTTTGACACCCGTGTGTTAACCCAGCGACTTTGCTGTGAACCATTCTGTTACATCATTTAAAGAAACTGTTAACTAATATGAATCCAAAATCTAAATCTGCTAGCTCAATCCTAAAGTAACTTATTGTGAATTTTACTTAGAAACCATCTTTTCTCCATCCCAGCCAGAATCCATATGCGAATCACTTGTCCTTTAATTCATTTCCCCCCCTCTATATCTAAGGAGCCTAAGCAGATAATCAGTTTCAAGCCTGTGGACCTCTAAACAGAAGTTAGAACTTTTCAGCACAAACATCCTTCTCATCCAAGTTCCTTAGTTCTCCTTGTGAATTAAGGGCATTTTTGGACCAGTCCTGACATAAAGCTTGAATTACAATTGGATCACGTCATAAAACTCTCTACGTGCACAAGTTCCAGTTATTTACATATATGTGACTGTTTGCAATGCGTATGGTAACTGAAATGAAGTTCTATTGAAACTGGTGAAGCTTATTTAGGATAAATTTGTTTAAAATCATAAACAGTCTGAGACATTTTTCCCTTCGATTGGCCCCTCTCGTTGAAAGTTCACCTATTCCAGGTACGTTGTTACTCAGCAGAACTGTAAAGATCCTGAAAGCTGAGCGCTTGCTTACAGTGTATCATTCAATTACCTAGAATCACCATAAACTGGCATGTGAGTTTTATGAAGAAGAAGAGAGATTCTATCAGCAATTAAAAGCCATTAGGCTTAGGCATTGGAAACTTGAGCATCCACCCTCTGCAGCGCCAAGTACAATCAGCGCCGATTACTTATTATTATTAAAGCAGAGAAAACAACATTTCCTTTTGATCATTTTATTTCCATCCCTCCCCATTAATCACACATGGTATCATACACAACTCACAGTAAGGTTTCAGTGCATTTCACAACAAAAAGAAAAAGAAATATAAGGGAATATCAACCTGTATGCAGCTCATTCCTCTGAGTTCTTTTTTAGCCTTTGTGGAACGTAAGCGTGGTTATTAAACCACATTTGGGTGGTTAAATATACTAATATGTCCCTGTGTATGGAAGAAAAATAAAAGCACTTGACGAACACAGATACACATACGTTTTCATGATGGAAGGGAGGGGCTGTTTTTTGTTGACTTATGGTATATTCACTGATTGGAAGACTACATCATAAGAAATAGAGTAAGGCACAACTCTTAGAAAAATTAAGGTAGCTCATAGTAATAAGAATGAAAGCCATAAATCAGTACTATTCTTAATTGCCAGCAATTCTTGGACTTCAATAAAATATTGGTAATATAAAAAACAAGGGGTACATTTACCTGACCATGGGTTCCTGATATCAGATTGCATTTGGTTTTGTATGCACCCCCATAGCAAAAAAGCAAGCCTTTTCAGGTACTATAGAAAAATTAAAGGTACAGTCCTTCTACTTGATGGGCACATACAAATGCTTGACTTTGAACAGAGAAATGAAATTACTCGCCCGGACAGCCCAGGACGTTAACTCTGTTTTGCAGATGCAAGGAGAGAGAGGCGGGCAGAGAGATAAAGGAAGTAACTTTAAAAAAAAAGTTGCATAATTCAAGTCTCAATCTTCTTTATAAGGAGACTAAATATTTTCATGGTATTTACAGTGCAAAACAATTACGAACACCTCACTAAGGAAATGAGGCTGGGGAAAAAATTGGAAATTGGTCTGAATTTTACCCTCTGCCCCATCTTCCTCTTCCACGTCATTTTTTTTGCAGACAGGAGGGGAAAAAACCCTTAAACAATTCTAATCTACACTACAATGTTTTAAATATGATGTAGCTTACATGAATCCCCCATTATTCCACAGCTATGCACGCACTGCCTCCAAGAAGCAGCTTTAAAAAGTAATATCAAGTTCTGATCCAGGCATCTCATAACACTGATTCCAAGGTCAGATCTATGAAAAGTTCTCCTCTTCATGATTTCCAGTAAAGGTAATCCAAAGCAGCAAAAAGGTGGCTTCTCTTTACAGGAGCACTAAAGTAGTTCAGAAATGGGTGCAAACTGAACCCCAGATTTTAAAAACACTGTTTGGGTTTTATTCGGGATGTATATCCATTGGAGCAAAATAGCCTAGCCAATTCTCAATGCCTCTGCATCTAAGTTGGTTGGTTTGTGTTTCAAAAAAAAAAAAAAATTTAGGCAGCTTTTGCAGTGTGCGCTTAAAAAGACAATGTCCAAATAAAATGTTGTGTGCCAAATAAGGTTGTTGGTTTTTAAATGAGGGAGTAGAAACAGCCGGAAATGTCCTTTCACCTACTTTTTGATTTTCTACAACTTTAAAGTGCCCTAGAAGTTTTATTCTTTTTCTGCTTATTTAATTTTGTGCAATTGTATAAAAATCCAAAAGGACTCAATAGTCAAGATACAGCATTTTGGAAATTGTACAGATTAGACAAAAAGAGAAGAACTACTATGAAGAAATGCATCTAATTAGTGTCCACTTCATGATTTTGTACTGCAGGCATCCTTTTCCAGAGAGGGTTATAATAAACCCAGCCATCTCCCTGCAAAGAGAGAACAGACTGAATACTTGAATGGTTTCCACGTTAGCCCAACAGCAAACACACGTTGCCCTAAACATCAAACAGTCTGTAGCTTTGTATATCATTAACTCATAAGATCCCAAACTATAATTTCATTATTCCCACTCACTGTACTGAAAGTCACAGCAGACCAAGCGTGGACATTGTAGGCCAGGTGTCGGCAACTTTATGACCTGTGGACTTCAACTGCTGGCTAAGGAATTCTGGGAGTTGAAGTCCACAAGTAGTAAAGTAGCCAAGATTGGAGACCACTGTTGTAGGCCATTGTGGAGGGAAGACTGCCCTCTGGTGGACATGAAAGTACACAGAAAAAAAGCAGTTAATGCGAGCCCAAGACACTGTGACCCATTCTCACATGGGAAAACTATGGGTTGCATTCTACATAAAAGAGATAATGGGTTATCTGTACCTTAAAAGCACAATCTATAGTCTGGTGTCAGTTTTGAGGCATTTTCCTAGTACATTACACTTGTTTAATGATTTGGACTTGTGTTATAAGTCAGCACAGCTGCCTTGTTAAGTCCCATTCTAGCCATGAGCTTATTTTAGCTACTGCCAATCTCCATTAGCAATCCAAGGAACAAACGTGAAAGAAAGCAGACAGATCAAGTATATCTCAGGCCCGGGATACTTGCAGGACCAACTGCTGCCAGGAACGAATTCCCATCGCCCAGTACGCTCACACAGAAAAGGCCTCCTCAGGGTACCGTCGGCTAGACAATGTCGGCTGGCGACCCCCAGGGGGAGGGCCTTCTCTGTGGGAGCGCCAGCCCTGTGGAACCAGCTCCCCCATGAGCTTCGGATGGCCCCGGATCTCCAGTCCTTTCGCCGCGGCCTCAAAACATTCCTTTTCCACCTGGCTGACCTGGACTGACAGGGATTTTAATTATGTTTTTAATTTTTTAACTCTAATTTTTAATTTATTTTAATTTTAATTTTAATTTATTGTACAGAGGCCTTTAATTTTAATTTTATCTTAACTTCTGTATTTATTGTATGTTATTGTTGTTAGCTGCCCTGAGTCCTTCGGGAGATAGGGCGGCATATAAGTCCCAATAATAAATAAATAAATAAATAAATAAATAAATAAATATCACAATCCGAGCTCAGACAAAAGTTTTACAATAAAAATAGAAGGCAAGAACATTTTGTTAATTTAATATCTGACGAAAGAATCAACGTCAGTAACTGTGATGTATTTTAAGTAGTTCATGCTTTACGCACATAGAAAGCAGACAAAATTTAGCAGCTTGGCTTTGAACTTCCTCACATTATATAGGCAATATATACTTATTTTATCTTTTCCCCTGAGATATATACGGTAATCTGTTTGAATGCTTACAGAACCAATGCTGAAGTAAACAAGCCAGACTGACCAAAACCTCCCCTCTGAATGCTTATCGCTTATTCTGCATTGCTTAGACCTCATCCCCAGATACTATGACCAGTTCTAGAACTACTATAGGAAAAATGCAGGGAAGAGCTACGAGAATGACCAGGTACATGAAGACTGGACCTTACCAGAGTCTAAGAAAAATGGGCATGATAAGCCTTGGTAAAAGGGGCAGATGAGGTGGTCACATTTCACCACCTGAAGAGCTCTTGCTTGGAGGAAAGCCAGGACCCCTCCTCTAATGTCTAGAGTGGGATAATAGTCTTAAATTACAACAAGGCAGATTTCAGCTCAGCAAGAGACAGAAAAGCAAACCAAGAAGCGTTTACTAAGCTTCCCTCTGAAGTATGTGTCCAACCGTCTCTCAGCACGAGCCTTAAAAAATCAGATCCCTGCACTGGACAGAGGATCGCTGCTGGAACTGCCCCTTTTCTACAAAAAAGCCGAGCCAAAGTGACCATTTCGAAACTTGTAAAACGAACGGAAAAAGTGTGAATCTGTATTGGGGCTAGGGAAGATACATTGGGGAGGGAGGAGGAATAGAAGCAGAACAAAAGAGAGCAGCGCTTGCAACCCTCTCGGTGCCATCATATCTCTTCTCAGCTTCCTTTGCACATGCAAACATGCCCAAAGCAGAGAGGGGAAAAAAAAAGCATAAGGGGACCTGAGGTATCTGGAGAAGCCCGCCAGGCACTGGCTGAGCGGTTTCCATCTTGCATCTATGGAAGGAGAACTTATCTTGCACTGTTCCTTCTGTTTAGATACAGACTGTGCAAGGCCAAGAAATAAAAAAACAGGCATGAGAAAAGGCCCTCCTGGGAAGATACCCTCCTATCTGCTGCAGGCCTTGAAACTCACACAGAGGAACCAGCAGTTGAGGCCTCAACGGTGCTTCAAAGCTAAGCAGGCAGCAATGGTCCTCTATTTGGGGTTTGAAGGTTCACCTTTCTACTCTTCTGTTTCAAGTCTCATCATTACTTACATCCTTAACGAAGTATTTTGTCTGCCACGGGGTGCCTGTCTCCATCCGGAGCCTCTCCTCGTTTCTCTGTTGCTCTTCAAGGGCCTTCTTATGCTCCGTGGCCTTTTCAATGTCCCCTTGCCTCAAGGACTCTGTCACGTGTTGCCACAGTCTCCTGAATTTGACAGGGAGGAAGGGAATTCAAGCTGAGGCGGCTGCCACCTTTAGTAAAGGCAAGACCAGGAGTATAACCACAATAGATGTAAAAAGGTAGCATGAGGGCAGAAAAGACTATTTATTGAATATTCCAGGAACCTGCCCTTGCTGTCCTTCAGGTGCTGGGCTCATGAATTTATTTGAACCAAAACAAAAAACACAACACCCCATGTCAGTTCTCAAATATTGCATGATGGGTAGGCTGAAAATAAGTGCTTCTTTCCAGCAGCTGCCCAGATCAACTCAACTGGGTCCTGCAAGGACACTCCCTAACTAAAGCAGTTTTTCTTATCCCTTGGTTAAAACCATCGTTTATGTTCTCTTCCCTTCCCACTATGACCCCTTTAAATTTTCCTCAGCCCTTTCCCATTCTCATTCCCGTAATTCACTTATAATCATCCCATGGGGGGGGGAGAGGGAGACTGGTATTATCAACTTCTTCACCCCAACACTTTGTTGTCTAAAAATAGAGCCTCTAAACCAGAATGAATACTTGTTTCATCCTTTGTTTTTTTTGCTAACAATTCCCCTGATCTTACAAATATCCCCCTCAGGCCTATTTCAGCTCAAACAATCATAATAAGGGAAAGGATTAGAATAACGTTGCTCAACCTTAGCAACTTTAAGGCATGACGGCTGAGGAATTCTAGGAGTTGAAGTCTATCACATGTCTTCAAGTTGCCAAGGTTGAGAAACACTGGATAAGAAGGCCGCCTTTTAAAATTCTATCCAACTAACGCCTGAAATCTCACAGTAGCGCTAAACAAGCAGCCCATCTGTAATTCCTTCCAGAGTTCTCCTGCAATGTCCAAGATACCACCCAAAATGAGGAATTTAGCATTGTATTTCAAGATCACCACAAAGCCCTACCCCACCACATTCAGACAGTAACTGGTATAACTGGGGAACCACATGTGATATCTGTATCTGGGGTTAGTTTTCCAATTAAGAGAATGGATGATTCCTCCCTGATTTATGTAAAGGGACAAGGAAAGAGACAAGGAAATGCCCAACTATTGGGTTATATTTCAATGTGCACTAGAATGAAACCATCATCCACTTAAAAGAGTTAAGGCATCCCTGCATTTCCTATACGATATGTCTCCCTTAAAAAAAAGATTGGAAAACTCAATATTTAACTACTGGGCACACTTGATAAAGATGAGTAAATTATTGCCATTATACTCAAGTCAGATACAACCGGAAACAGACTGTGGCGTTGACCGAACAAGTTGCCTTGATGAACAATCTAGGTAGGACAGGGATAGACAGCTTTTCCTTGGTGAGGGGCTGCATCCTGCTCCCCCAACCAATTAGACACTGGAAGGTGATATCACCAGAAAAATAGTAGCATCCCAGCAAGGGGCAGAACCAATTTTCCAACCCATTCGGAAGGTATGGTTCAGGTTTTTACGTTCATGAATGGAAACGAAATGCCTCTCGACAATATATTATTTCCAGTTTTATTCTTTGAAAACAGCTAGGGTCGATTCCTCCTCCCAGATCCAATAGCCTAAAATTAAATGTGTTCTGAGGAGGACCACACGCTGCTTGCGGGTCATACTTTGACTGCTGTACTAGACATACAAAACACATGTACAAAAGCTGGATTGTCAAATAATTATCTTCAGCTGAAAATGAGAGGAATCGTACCATCTGAGCTACATACTGCACGCGTGTGAAGGTTGTGTTCCACTAAGAGACAATTGTGAAAACGTAACAGTTTTTTTCACCTGGACTCGAATGGCGCTTGCTTCTCTATGGGCCGCACCCTTTTCCGTGTCACAGACAACTTTGACAAATCCACACATTTAGTTTCTCCGTTACTGTAAGTGAACTCAAGGATACTATTCCATTCGCCTTGTACTTTACAAACCACTGTGTTAGTAGTGTTCTGCTTCACCTCACCCGTGACCCTGAAAAAAGCAGCAGAAAAAAACATGTGATAAAAGATAACCATCAGATGAAAATAATATATTGCTCAGATATGGAAACAAGAAGTAATGCAGAACTTGGGACAGTTAAAAATGGACACCTGCCTGCAGTCTTATTTACATCCCTATTAAAAAACAACCTGCATTTTCAATGCTAATGAAAACTGTTCACTTTTTACATTCATTAATCTTCATGTGAAATGAATAACATTATTTTTTAGTATTAATAATCACCCAATACAGGATAATAAATATACTGTTAAAAGCATGTGGTATATCAAGTAATGTTAAAAGTACAATGAATAAAATAACAATATCTCTTTGCCCAATTTAATATACCACTAAAACAATATTTTTGCTTACACTATAGAGTTTAGCTGAGACTATCATTTCCTCTTTAGGAGAGATATTATACTCAATATACATTCTAATAGGCAGCAACATTTGGAATGGATAAAAAGCTGCAGGTTTTTCTGATACACTGATCAGGGAAATCTATCTTGCTTTCCCACCTACAGTATCAATCAATGAAATTCATTTTATATATTGTTCTACACAAGGTTTTAAACTGATACCATTCAAATAATACAATTAATTAGTAGAAACAATTACAAATAATACTACCACAGCCAGAAATAAATCACAACATTTATTTAAGCAAAGAAGCCATTCATGTTGCAGAATTTCAGCCATTAGCAATATATTCCCTATGAAATGTACAGTGAATATAAAATGCCTGAGAAAGTTCTGAAAAATACAACTCCTTGTTACAGCAGTATTTAAAGAACACTTTTCCCCCATCTCTGTTGGATATCTAAAGACAGACCAAATAGCTGAAAAAAATTAGCCAAAGCTTTATGGAAAATGTGAGCTACACATACAGATACTTCCAAATACTGCTGTGCAACAATGCTATTAATATTTTGCTTTCTCACAAAAGGTCTCATTTCAATAAACTTATTCTGTGTATGGACCATCTCAGTGTCCTCTAGAATGTTCTGTTTTTCTCCCAAAGTATTATCCTAGCACTGTAGAATGACTTAGGACCAAACTACATCCAGAACACCATACCCCAATCCCCTTCTGACAGATAGATTTCTGGAGAATCACAGTCACTGAAATAGTGATTTTATTTGCGCAGCTCAATAATAAACATTTTCTAGATTTTGAATGAACAGATCAAGTAGTTGGTTTCATTTCTTATTTAATCTAACTCTATGCTGCTTCCCATACAATGGCAACTACGGGTATTAACCTGAAAAAACTATAAAGTATTCAAAATTCACAAAGGAAGAAAGAAAACTACAAGTTTAAAAAGCACATCCATTATTCATACATAGAAGTGTCTTCAAAGGCTGCCTAAAAGATTTACAGATAGTTCACGCTTAGTGACCACAATTGGGACAGACCTCCCCTTTGGTCACTAAGTGAAACAGCACATGACTGTAATTTATGAATTTAATTCCTCCTTCTCTGTTAGCACTGCTTATCACAAATCTGTTGTGAAATACATAAAAGGCCACGCCATGGGATGCTAAGATGGTTGTAAATATAAGGACCGGTTGCAAAGCTAATTTTTTACTCCATCATAACTTCCAACAGTCACTAAATGAGGCAGTCAATAAGTTAGGACTAAGTACAGGGGTGTCAAATTGGCAGCCCATGGGCCGGATGGGTCATGTGCAGGCCACGCCCACCCCCGGCTCCGCAAAGGCAAAAAAACCCATCACGATACGTCACGTGACGAGATCCATTTTGACACCCGTGACTAAGTGCATTACTGGACCCTTCACAGTTTTCAGGGGCTGGGGGAAACGTTCCAAGGTGCAAGCATCGTTACCGAGATGACCCGCCTTTTACTGCAGGTGAACCTGACGAGTGCAACCATGGTCCAATCTGTCACAACAAGTCTTGGGAAACCTGGACTCAGGCTTGGTAGCCAATTGGCTGCCAGAAAGTCAGGTTCTGAAAACTGCAGAATGTAGCTTGGGATATCTGCAGTATTCTCAGATTAAGACTGGGAAGACCATTTCCATATGTTTCTAAAACCACTGACACCAGTTACGGGTAGTCCTCAACACCACAACTGAGCCCAAAATTTCTGTTGCTAAATCTAACGTTTGTTAAGTGAGTTTTGCCCCATTTTACAACCTTTTTTGCCGCAGTTGTTAAATGAATCACTGCAGCTGCTATGTTAATCAAAGTGTTGTAAAAGTTAATAAAGTGAATCCGGTTTACCCGTTGACCTTGCTTGTCAGAAGGTGGCAAAGCTTGGTCACGTGATCCTGGGACACGGCAATCCTCATAAATATGAGGCCAAACATCTGAAATTTGATCACCTGCAATGGTCGTGTGAAAACGGTCATAGGTATCCCTTTTTTCAATGCTGTTGTAACTTCGAACAGTTACTAAATGAACTGTTGTAAGTTGAGGAATACCTGTATTATTTTTTGGACGAAAGTGCACCAGATGATACATTAAGGTTCTTCAAACAAGGTTGAAGAAATCATTATTCCTCTTTTAAAAAAAAAAAAAAAGTGGGAAAAAGGTAAGAAAACACCTATCCAGTCATACTGTTTGGCACTTATAGTCTTACGAGTCAAGCTAAGTAAGGACATTTATTGGCTGTTTTTGCTTGGAAGATAATTCTGACAAAATTTGTAGAATTTTGCTAACGCCATTAAAGGTTACCTCGGAATCAAATTCAAAAGCATGATTTGACTTCTTTCGATGCATTTTCCAAGTCTTCAGCATAAACAGAAAGATGAGTTGAGACATAAGCACTTTAATTTTTAGTATCTCGTTTCAAGAGGGTTTCAGAAACACACACAATAAATTTACAATATTGCATAGCGCGACAATTAAAAAAAACAACAACAAAGTCCTGCCAGCGGAAATACTTGCCGGTGAAGTTTGCCACCGTAGAAAGGCTTGGTATGAAACGTAATACTCGCAGAATATCCAGTTTTTGCACAATTAACACTGACTTTCCCTCCCAGTTCTACCCAGGGGACTGTCAAAATTGATCGAGCATATGCACAAGGCAAGGAGAATGTGTATTCCTCTCCACGTTCCAGAAGACTTAAAGTACCTGTGAGGGAGGAAAGAATAACTATGAAATCCACATTAACTAAAAAACAACTCATGTCTTCCGTGCTTACCTCACACCGGATCTCTACGCATACCCTGCATTTTGGTATCATTTTCATTCTATATTAACCAGTCAGTTTTGCAATACAGTGTAACTTAAAATGATAGCAAACAAAAACAATCTTATTTTTTGTTAGCACTAAATGAACTCGACTTGGGGGAACATATTCATTGTAAAGAGAGAAAACAGGATCTGGGCAGTTTATCCAACAGGAATAAATTACCGTAATCAGTTCAGGTTGAATCGGGTTTTTCAAACTGAATTCCACAGAACTTTAGGGTTCTGTGAGGACTTGAATAGATTCCATGGGATTAAGAAAAAATATGAAAAAGTTTAATCCCCTGTGGGGAAGGGTTCCCCCCCCAATTTAATCACTAAAATGCAGAAGAAAAAGTGGAGCTTGTCACCCATCTTTCAGAAGACCTGCCCCCTCTGGACCAGGGCTTTGGGGAAATAAGTTTGAAGGCCCCAAAGTGAGGGCTGGTGCCATCAAGTAGAGTTGCACAGCAAACCCCACAATCCTCTTAGCCAGGGGTGGGCAATTAATTTTCCCAAGAGGCTGCATGGGAAACTAGGACTGTTGTGGAGGGCCAAACCAATAGGGCTGCCGTGGCCACCGCTGTGGGTCAGACAGGAACAGCTAAAGGATCGGATGTGGCCTATAGGCCACCACAGGCCAGATGTGGTCCATGGGCCGTAGAATGCCCAGGTCTGTTCTTAGCCATTATGGCAAATGGTTCTGCTGGGTTAGCATTATTAGCTCTGTAGTCCAGTACACCTGGGGAATATCTTGTTTTTTGTGCAGTGATTTCTGTATTCCCACTCCCCTAAACTCATGCTGTTGGTTCTGAGGTGATAATAAAGGCAGGATTAAAAAAAATCTAATTAAAAACCACATTGCCATATAGCTTCATATTAGAAACATGAGATGTGGAGCAAAACTGGCTTTTTTCACTGCTACTCCTGGGCTGGATATGCATCACCCATCAAAGCCAATTATTTATAGGTAATATTACAGATTCAACAAAAGGGTTTATGGACCTAAGAGGTGGCACAAATGGGAATGCACAAGCAGAAGAAAAACTGAAAAATAAACTGGATGAAACACAACACATCACCTGATTGGGAAACAAAATTCACATGTAGAAATTAGGAAACCTGTGGAGACTGAAACCACATTGATTATCTCTTCAATCTTGAAACCTAAAAGCCATCTTGCTTCTAAAAGAAAAACCTATATTCCAGCGGTATTACAAAGCTTGTTATAACTCTCAAAACATTTCTCCTTGCTTCTTTCTGATTTAGAGAAGCCTTTATTACAATTAATTAGCAGAGCAATTGTCTTTCTCTGCACTGACAAGGCACTTCATATTTCTTTTTTTTTTAATCTTTTTCCCCAGAAAAGAACAAAATGCATTGTTTGGCAGGATCTGGCATTGGTTTAACATAGCAAGCCTCCCATGAGATCATAGTGGAGAATATGGCAAAATACGGACTGGATGATATTGGCACATACCCATACAAAAAGATATCAAGGGCATCATGTCAAGATGGAATGATTACAAGTAGTTTTCATTTAACAGAATGAGACCTGCAACTCTGTTAAGTTCAATGATCACTAAGCAAAACTGGCCCTGTGCTTATAATCTTACTTCAGTTTTCCTTTGGTTTATGGACCTGTGAAGGTCAAAAATGCAAGGATTGATCGTAAAGTTACTGTTTAATTGCTGTCGTAGCTATGGAAGTCCACTAAAAGAGGAATTTTATACAGAATTCTATTCTAGGCCCTGATGTTGTATAAACAACTTGCAGGAGAAATTAGTAAATAGGAAAAAAATTCTCTGAGATAAAAATGAGGAGGGATAGCAAAGAAGGCAGTATTAAGATTCAGAAGGGCTTTGATAAACCAGAATAAAATCCAGGAAGGTGAATTTCAACACAGATAACACAGTCTTTCATATGGAAAGGAAAAATGAAAGGTGAGTTCAGGAAATGGTGGATCACAGGCAAGCAATAGTGTGATATAGCTGCAAAAGAAGCAAATTCAGTCCTAAACTGCATCAACAGAAGGATTTAATCAAGAGAGGACATCATTTCTCTATTCTGCATTGGTAAAAGCACATCTGGAACAACATGTTTAGTTCTTGGTGCTGCATCTTAAGAATTGACATTGCCAAACCCCAAGGTGTGCCCAGAGGATTGCAACCAAGATGATAAGGAGCCTGGAATGAAAAACTTAAGATGTGGAGGTGTTGTATGTGTTTATTCTGGAGAAGGGAAGGCTGTGGGGAGACATAATAGTTGTATTCAAGTACATGAAGTGCTATCATATAAAACAGGGGTCCCCAACCTCTGGTCCGTGGACCGGTACTGGTCCTCTCTCCCTCTCAATGGTTTTCTAAGCACTTCCTGAACATGCTAGGTCTTTCGTTTGTTTTGCTGGAAGGCTGAGTTTAGGATTGTCTCTTTTCCTTCCCACTTTCTTAGAAGCAGAAAGTCACTGGCCTAATCTAATACAATGTTATAATAATAGAAATAACCGACATTATTTGTTTGTTTATTTAGAAAATTTAGAATAAATATAATTCACTTAAATTATCCTGAAACCTTCCCCCCACCCTCCGTTCCATGGAAAAATTGTCTTCCATGAAACCAGTCCCTGGTGCCAAGACATTGTAGATTTGTCCAGGGGCCTTTCAGGCAGATAGAAAAGGAATAATGGGTATAAATTACATAGCAACAGATTACAACTGGACATCAGGAAGAACTTCCTAGGGATACGAGTTACGAAACAACAAGCTGCCTTAGAAATGGCATATCAGGTCCCTGTCGGAACGCTGCCATTCCGAGGGGAGGGGGGATTTAGATTGGGGAGTAGACAATCTGTTGCTTTGATGTATCTGTATGGAAATTTGGGAGGGGAGGAGATGGGCCATCAGACTTGTTAGACCAGAGGTCCCCAAACTTTTGGGCACCAGGGACCAGTGCCATGAAGAAAGGTTTTTCCACGGACCAGAGGGGGCGTGGTTTTGAATACTGCCTGCATCCCGAGGATGGACTTCCCTTGTTTGTGCAGCCCGCTTGTTGGTATACTGCGGACCGGTGCCGGACCACGGACCGGGGGTTGGGGACCCGTGTTAGACAACTTGTTATCACCTTGGCTCAGAGTTCTCATAACACGTTCACACCAGCGGATTGGCTCCTGATGGACTGGGGCATTTACATATTGGGGAATTTAGCTTAATGGTTTGTGCAGAAACTTCAGATTCTGCCTGACTGCCTTGCAATCACTTTCTCTCAGTAAAAGCTTCCTTTGAAATAATGTTTGTTTAAAGAGTCATACTTTCCTGGGTAGATAGCTGAGACAGGACCTTACATGGCAATCTTTTTTTCACTTTAAGTATTTAACTACTAGCTGCATGGCCATTTGCTAGGTATGCTATAGTGTTATTCCCATGCCAGACACAGACCACAGTAGATTATCTCCTAGGTGTCTTTCCAACTGCCATATAGGTAGTCCTCGATGTACAACCATTTATCTAACACTTTAGGACAGACATGTCAAACTCACGACGTAACGTGATGTCATGTAATGTATCGGAACTTTTCCCCCATTGCCGGCAATGGGGTGGGCGCGGTTTCTTTGTGATGCGTCCGGCCCGCAGGCCAGCAGTTTGACACCCCTGCTTTAGGAAGTCATGAGAGTGGAGCAGGCTGCATCAAAGGATTAGCAATACATCATACCCTGAAGAATAACATTCTTTTGTAAAATGCAGCTATCCAGAGCTGTCGATTCCAACTGCTCAAAGAGCGTAAGGAGCACCGCAACATTTCCCACTTACCTTCACCAACCATGGTTACTCCTATTGACATGCCTAGGAATTTACTTTTTGTCCAAACATGGGCGTTAACACACATCTTTCTCTCCACACATTCAGCATAGAACCCTGAGACTGGAGGATGGTGAGACACTTGTTCTGCCACAAACCGGACGGTGTAAGAGTCTGACTCTTCTTGAGCCTGGCTCTCTTCTGAAACAGGCACTTGCTCAGAGGCAGAATGAGATGAAGAGTTACTATTAATGCTGTTCAGTACATCGCTCTTCATCATCTTCCACGAACAGTGAAACGTTTCTCCGATGATTGGATTGTATGGTTTTTTGGCAATTGCCCCTTTGCGTCCTTCGTGAAAGGAAGTGAGATAATACTCAACAAAACGGATCATCCTCTCCTCAGGACTTGTGCCATTGGAAATGGAAATGAACAGATCTGGATGGGACATGAAATCGGCATACATTTCCAATAAAGAGCGCTTCTCTAAAATAAAAGTGGGAAGAACCACCTACAACAAAAGAAAACGATATTACAGAAAGATACATAATGACTTTCTGATTTTCTTCTCTCTTTTTTTTTAAGAGCACCAACAAAGGGGGGAAAAGGTTTTAGTGGAAGGCACAATGGTATAGATGACCGTTGTACATTTGTGGCTTTTAGTGTTTCATATTTTCTCATTCACAGTGCTTTTATGCTTCCACAAGATATTTTGGAATTAAAGGAGGGAGGGATGAAGGAGAAGAGGAATGGGGAAGGGGGGGAGGAGGAAGAAAAAAAGAAAAGGGGAGGAGGAAGAGATGACTCAGCCTTCTATCCTTCTGAGGTTGGTAAAATGAGGACCCAGATTATTAGGAGCAAAAATGTTGATTCTGTAAACTGTGTACAGAGCGTTGTAAAGTGCTATGAAGAGGTATGTAAGTCTAAGTGCTATTGCTAAGAGAAAAAGAGAGGGGGAGGATGGAGAGGAAGAGGGGAAGGGGAAGAGGGAGGAGGAAGAGGAAGGAGAAGGAGAAGGAGAAGGGGAAGGGTAGGAAGAAGAAGAAGAAGAAGGAGAAGGAGAAGGAGAAGAAGATGATAGTTTAAACTATCACTGTTCACTATATTTTTCTATACACTTTATTCTTGTAAGCCAGGGGTCTTCAAACTCGGCCCTTTTATGACTCATGGACTTCAACTCCCAGAATTCCTCAGCCAGCATGCCTGGCTGAGGAATTCTGGGAGTTGAAGTCCATGAGTCATAAAAGGGCCGAGTTTGAAGACCCCTGTTGTAAGCAATCATTGCCTTGGCCCGGCTTGTACAAATTTTATCTATTTCGTGGATCACTAACATTTATAATCCAAATTCATTTAGGAGCCATTTAGTCTGGACCCCACACTTCTGTGTTATATCATAAACTCTTCTTAAGCAACCCATTCCTGTTGTATTCAACTTATTTTTAAGTTTCTTTTTGTATGCCCAACTCACATGTAGGCCACAGCACATTCTTAGCTGTTTTGGGTTCTTCTGACAACGGAAAACATACTAGCCACTACATTTCAACCAGCCTTTGCACGTCTTAAAATTGATTGAGCTACCTTTCCCCTCTTTAAGAAATATTCTACCAAGGCACACGAATGTAAAGTAACAAATGTTCATTCTATTTTCCCCATCAAACACAACTACTTCAGTCTCTGATACTTAAACTTGCAGACCCATAATGTTCAATGCACTTCCAATTTTACATTAATTACAGAGCATTTGGATTCTTCTAAAAAAAAGACATGGTGTCACTTGTATGCACAGACATCCAAATCACTTCTAACATTTGCACCTGCGTTTCCTATATGTTTCTGTGTAGCCAAGGGGACATCACAAATCCTCGTTTCATTCCCTGCTCTATGCTGAAGCGTTCATTTAACTTTCCAATTTAGTCTCACACCAGCTTTACTTTCATCATCTCATACTGCTTTTATTGCATCCAGCAACCAACCTTAAATTTCATAGTCTCACCAAACATTCCATAATTCCTCTTGCCATATGTTTTCTCTAAATCAACAAACATACAATAAACTTACTTTCTCACATTCATACGTTTGACAAGGACTTGTTGAAGATCAAACCTGACACTTTCTGCCTGGCATAAAGCCACTCTGAACTTATTTTACTTAGCGACAATCAAAATTCTGCCACACAGCTTTTCAGGAAGACTTAACAAACTAATTGCTCTGTATTTTTGTATTTTTTTTTGCATTCAAGTCTTGCTACTTTTTCTGTTATAGAGGGGAAAGAGCCACTGCAGTCTTATCGTCAGTTACAGATGTACACATGTGTGCACATGCATACACATACTAGAAAACTCACACTTAATTCCATTCCATTAGCTTTGCTGGAGGATCCTTTTTCAGCCCTTTTCACACCTTCTGCAAAACTATTTTTTAATTCCCAACAACATTTTTAACTTCCATCCTCTTTTAATCTTAACCAAGCCTTGCTTTCTTTAATCCAGTTCTCAGGAACTATTTTTGTTTTAGGCACATTATACAGCACATCTCACACTCTCCCAGGTTCAGCTTTCATTCTCTCGTGTCATCGACCGTCTCTTTCAGCTTCTTCCTCCATCAACCATTCTTTTTTTTGTTACTTTCCATTCGCATAACTTCACACATTTCTGTGAGGTGCCGAAACAAAATTCCTCTCGTTCTGTTCCAAGCAGCTTTCACGTTCTTTTTCCTTACAGCCAGTTTCCATTCATTCTCTTGGGGGAATAATCTACCTTCTAATTTTTTTTGATACAGCCCTAGCACTTTCTCTTCCTGCAGCTAGTTCACTTTCACTCTTTTTTCTTTCACTTCTTTCTTTTTCTTCCATATCCACTTTTTCCCCCCAAGAATATTTTTCTGAAGATAGAAAGAAAATGAAATCCCACATATTGAAGATTGGATTGGGATTGTTGACTTCTGAGATGCCTTTAGACTGTAGTACTAAGAAGATCTGTTTTTGATTTATAGCAAGTTAAATAAAAAAGGATATGTTTGTATCTGTGTACAGTTTATACCTATATAGAAATCTCTTTTTTAAGTTTCATTTTATCTCCCTTGTTTATCATGCTGTATTTTTATTAATAAGCAAAAAATAGAAAAATGCCAGTTTTTCTGACTTACATTCTCACAATCTTTCATGAAGGATCAAATCAGTTGTGCTTTTTCATTCATTACTTTTTCATGGATACATAGGAATAAACTTATAATTAAACACACGGGCAAAACCACATGTAACTATCACAACCCACGGATTCCTACTTTCCTGTGCACCACACAATTTAGATGACACCAATTCATACTTTCTGGCTACATCCTAGCCCCTTTGTTCATAGTTAATCTTATACCTTGACCCCCTGCATCTATTCATCAACTCGACTCCACAACACCAGGCCGTTTGCATTCTCATATATTACAGTTTTCTTTCAGTATCACAGATACACAGCATATATTTCTTTCTTTTTCTTTCATTTCCGAATTCATATTCTTTGCCATTTACTCCACTTACATTCTAAGTCACATTTTTTTCATATGTCACAGTAGTCACCACATGAGCCCATGTGATTTAATCAATTGATGCTCTCACTTAAAAAAAAATAAATAAAGAAGGTGATCAGCTTGAGTAATAACCATGCAACTCCCAGCCTTCTTTGCTAATGGCAAGGGCCACAAGGGTCAGTTTGGACACCTTTTGATTAGTATTTCACAAGAGCAACCAAAGCCCAATTTTACCCCTATCAGGTTCATAGTATTCTAAGGCACTTAGGACCCGTAAGGCTATCTTGCAAGCCAACAAACTATTGCTGCATCTCACCAGTCAGGAAGTACCTAATGTGCTGACATACAAACAGGATACAAACGATATGCAATAGTACAAATTACATAGTTATATCATGAACATTTCTTTCAATTCACATTTACCAACTTGAACAATTTTTGAACGTAGAGCATGCCGCCCATTTCAGGTCCGTTAATGGGCAAATCCTAAATATCGTGTTTGATATTACTATTTTAATATGATGGTTGAATCCCAAGACAGCTCTCTGAACAAACCGTAACACAGAATGGCTAGGACAAACTCCAGTTTATAGGAGTACATTCCTTTGCCTTTAATATAGAGCAATATTTAGAGCAACTTACTCTTGTTAAGTCCATGCCAAGCTTGAGTTGAGAAAGAAGGTGCAAGATAACACTGCGCTGTTCTTCCACAGCTCCAAGGTCATCCTCTTTATTCTCACATGTGTCTTCTAACTCATCTTCTGGATTTATTTCCTCTGGTTCCTGGGATAAATCCCAAAAAAACCCATAAGGTATTTAAAATTTTTAGTATTCTAAACTTTTTTGGTGCCATGACTCAGTACAGACAACTTCTTAAATGCCACAAACGATGTTTCTTTTCTTAAACAATGATATCAATATGTATACATTCTCCTTCTTTTAGCTTACCTATAGATGAGGCTATAGACCAGACATGTCAAACACAAGGCCTGGGGGGGGGGGGGGCGGATCCGGCCCGCGAAGTGGTTTCATGCGGCCCGCGAAGCCATCCTGGAAACAGTGAGGGAACGGCCCCCGCTGCCTTGGCCCTGGCCCAGAGACCCTCCTTCTGCCAGAGACCCTCAGATCTGTCCCACTCCTGCCCAGGCCCCCATAGGCACCCTTGATGCGAACGATGTAGAGCTGGCCACGCCCACCCAGTAGGCCATACGCACTCTAGCCACGCCCACCCAGTAGGCCACGCCCACCCAGGCCATACACACTCTAGCCACACCCACCCAGTAGGCCACGCCCACCCTGGCCATACCCACCCGGCCCCCTGAGGGCAACCGCAATGCTGATGCAGCCCTCAATGAAATTGAGTTTGACACCCCTGCTATACACTATAATAAGATCCTATAATAGTTTGGGTTTGGTTTTTTGAGTACTGACAATGCAATCAGCTCATATATTAAATTACGTTACAATGTGGAATTTGCAGTAAACAATTATTAAATCCCTTCTAGAGATAAACCTGTAGAAGAAAACTGCCTGTTTATATCTAGATGTCATGCCTTCCAGAGGGAACTCTTGCTGTAGACTTAGTATCACTTTCGAGTTCTCTTCCCTGCTCTTCTCTTCACACTTTCCCAACAAGCACACACGCCTAGATTCTATCGCTTTACCACTCCATCGAGTTATCAGAACTTTTTCAAGAATTCAAGTTACGGTAATCATTTGTTCAGTTTTGTTTATAATGTGGCTTGGTTTCGTTTCTGCACGTCATACGTCACTGGAGTTGTGACGTTTCCTTAGGCTATAGTCCATGTACAGGTGTCACTGGATGCTTTTATTACTGCAACAGCTATCCAGATGCCTTCTCAGTCATCAGAAGCCAAGAGCTGGCAATTATTACAGCCTGGCTAAACAGCACACACCAAATCTCAAGACAACATCTGATTTCCTTTGGCCGTGTCACGTTTGCAAATTCATTGGAGAAGTGAACCATGCCAGGAATAGTTAGTGGAACAAGAAGGGGAAAGCAAAGAACACGCTGGCTTGATAGCACCCAAACTGATAGAAAGATGAATCTCCAACCACTGAAAGACATTGTTCTGGATAGGGAAGCATGGAGAGCACTTGCCTGTAACGTCCCCAAGCGCCCGACATGACTGAATGGTTAAAACAACCACAAAATAGCACTCCCAGAGCTTTTGCCCTTGTGAATCAAGTGCAAATAAGAATATATAGCCCCATGGCATAGAATTATGATGGATGGTAATCACAACCACCTCATCTTTGCCAAGAGAAGAAAGCAGAAATGGAGCAGCTATGTAGGCTCAAAGACATCTCTGCTCCTTAATTGTTTCTGTACTCTTAACAATATGGGATAAAAAAGGAGAAATAATAACCAGAGAAGTGGCCCGAAGAAAAGACAGCTACAAAGAACTAACAGTAGCTACAAAACTAACACAATAAATCCTGGACTTTCATCTTCCCACAATAGTTTATCTAACTTTTATTATTTACTTACAGTATACTTTTACTAGCTTGTTAACATTACAAAACATCCCTTTCTCTAGGTCAGGCAAAAGAAATTACTATTAAATTCCCCTAGAAGTTCTTGACTTGCATTCCTTGAAAGTTTTCATGGTTCAACCCACATATTACTTTAAAACAATATATAGCTACATTAATTACAGTTTCACTAATGTTTATTTGTCCCAATATTCTGCAACTTATTCTAAGTTTAAACTTTAGTGAGATAAGAGTCTATTCTTTTCTGGATAACTATAGTTGATTCTTCCAAGAGTGGTCCTTTTCTTTAAAATAAAACAGGAAAAACAAAAACACAATGCACAGCTAAGTGTTTTACACCTTACCACAGTTAGTTGACCAGATTCAGAATTGGACTGTTCCTGTCTGACTGATGCTGGCTTTGTTTCATCTGCAGGGAAATTCTGATCAGCTCCATTTTTGAAGTGATTTGGCAAAGAAATCTTTGGTTCCAACCAGCTGATGGTTGTTCCTGAAGCAAGAGAGACCTTATGCTGAAATTTGCTCATATTTGAGGAATTGAAGCTTTTCCTAAAATTGCTTCTGCCATTCAACAGTGTCACGCCCTCTCTTCCAAGACACGAAAGGCAACTAAAACTTGCTCTGCAGCAACAAGAAAACAGTTGGATACAAGACAGCACCACCTTCTCATTCTCTTCTCATTAGAGGGAGGCCTATGACACAGAACATGTTCCTGACTAGAAGGGGGTTATGAAAGATGTAATCAGACACTGGATAAAGAACCCAGTAAGACTAGATTGTTATATAATATCGTTAAGACAGGTTGCTGAATCAACAGTGTAGGCGTGCCATTAAAACAGGGAGAAGGAAATATAACTAAAGTAAAATAATGCAAGTTTAGGTCAAAAAGAATGTC
The DNA here is from genome assembly GCF_947247035.1 of Vipera ursinii. Lineage (NCBI taxonomy): Eukaryota > Metazoa > Chordata > Lepidosauria > Squamata > Viperidae > Vipera > Vipera ursinii. Next base: position 131,161,269 of record NC_139512.1, read on the forward strand.
ACAATAGTCTGCTCTATTATATAAATTACAATTACTTGAAAATAAAAGCTATTTAATGATGCTGGTATCTCCAATTACCTCTCCACTCCCAGTTAGTCTTCCTGAATGGATACATTTCCTTATCAATAATGAAAATGTTCCATTCTGTTCTCAAATGCTAGTGTTTGCAGAAACTAATAAACTCCTGCATAAAATTGAATAAAGGAACATCTGGGTTCAGCCTGACAGCCTGTTCCATCTTCAGCTTATAGTCTTGGATTTATCAGCTTAGTCACTAAAAACAAAACTTAGAAAAAAGCACTTTACATAGTATTTATCTGGATAGACTGAACATATTTTATATACAGTAATTAAACTTCAAGCCAATGGCAATGAACTCTGTCAGGAGTCCTAAATATTGGAGGAGTGTGTACGTCCTATTTTGCATGTAAATCCCTATGCTTTTCATTTTGCATAATAATGACATTTCTATTTGGTGGGCATTGTTTTAATTCTTTTGCTTTTACGTAGGCTTATTAAAAACTTCTAAAACATAGAAAACAGACACAAATTCAACTGGCATTCAGTTATATAGATTAAAATATTCTTGAAAAAGGAACATCTTCAGAGAACTGAGATCCTAAGACCATCCCAGGCTAATTATGATCTGGTTTACAGATTGCATTAAGTCAAAGCTGGTTTAACTACTATTAATTCAATGGCTGGTATGCATAATGGACTTTTATTATATGACTTAATGCCAAACAGGTAACGTATGTATGTGTACCCTTACCCACTTAAGAGGAAACAGCAAAATCATTTATAAATAAGCTACTCATGCTTTGATATTCTAGTCCCAATAAGTACAAAACTATACAGGCAAAGCTTTATACTACCCCATTCTGTTGAAGATCGAATTTTTAAAACATTTGTCTTATATAGGTGGGTGGTCTTTAAGTATAGGTTGCAGTTTTGAAACAATGCATCACTTGTTCCATATTATCTCTTACACAGCCTTTCCACTCAAAGATGCAGAATTCAGGATTTCATCCTCTGGAAATCAACTTTGGAATCAGACAATCAATTCAAGGATCAAATACACTACAGGATTCTGAACAAAACTGTATAACTGAGTAATGAGTCACTGGCTCCGCATCTTTTACATAAGCCTCTTAGAAAACAAAATGTCAACAGAGAGAGTGGATAATTTCTAAGTTATCAAATCCTAATGTACTACGAAAGCATGTCCCATCATTGCTTGACAGGCTTTATTTGAGGAAACAGAAATTTTAGCAGTTGAAAATATGCCTGCTATGAAGAGTGCCTTTTGCAATCAATGTGTTTAATGGATCTGCTAAATAAATTCTGCTTCAGCAATTTTCCCTCATGCATTTAAAGTACGTTTGCATATATGGTGATTATAGTGTCATCTGACATGATTTAAAGTGATCTGATTTCAGGAATAGGCAGCGTATGCAAAACATCAACTATAAAGTCAGAGACAAATGACAAAAATAGAGATAAAAAGATTACAGCTATTACAGTTTTAGCAAATGACTGCTTCAACAATTAATTTAAGGCATGTACTTTTTATATTATTAGTACTGCTCTCTATAAATACTGTCTGAAACTGAATTCCTCTCCAAATACAAGTCCAAATGACACTGAGAGTAAATTCCCATAAGGAATCCACTTTCTGAAGAGGAATACGCCAGAGATTCCTTAGTGCAGGGGTGTCGAACTGGCGGCCCATGAGCCAGATGTGTCATGCGCAGGCCTCCTCGCACGTGATCTGCAAAGGCAAAATCCTCGCGATACATCACATAACGCAATCAGGTTTGACACCTGGGCCTTAGAGGTTTCCAGAAAAAACAAAATGCACAACTTCTGATGTTTACCTTTTTATTCAAACAGAGCAAGGATGATAACTCACCAGTAGATAAGGATCCCTTTTGTTGTGATGCGTGCTGCAGCTGGAGAATGTGAAAACAGTCATTTAAACAATTCATTGTTGCCATCGAGGTTGCCTTGAGCATCAGTAGGTCTTGGTCTAAGGAGGAAAGATGACCGGAGGCAGGGAGGCATTCAATGCTTCTTACCAAATCTCTCTGCTGTCCTTCAGCTTGAGACATCTTCTGCAGTTAATCAAGGCACAAAGGTTTCACAATGTTGTTAACATGAAACTTCAGGAAAACCCTTTTTAAAAAAAGTTTTTTAAAAAAGGTTTCCCTGGTCAAAATGGTATTTTGTGAAAATAGTATTCCTTGTAGTTCAGTCAAATGTTCTTTACGAGGGTTGTAAAAATCTGTAATTTACTCTTTAGCAAAGAAACAGCTGTCATTACAATAACTGACAACTTATTTGCTAATTTTCACACTTATGAATAAGAAATAGTAAAGACAAGAATCAGTTAAAGATTTTTTAAATCCCAAACCATTCAATTTCTTAGCCTCAGGGATCAGCACCCAAATCCTCTGCTTCTCAGTATATTTCCTTGCTCTTTTATTCTTACCTCAGATTTCGAAGATCTAACAAGTTCTCAGATTTTATACTGGATATTGTACATAAATTAATTATAATTGACTTATATTTTGCTTTTCAATCTGCTCCTATTTCAAAGGAAGGAATCTTATAAAAATGTGATAGCGGATTTGGGTTTTGTTTTTTTTCCTGAAAAAGGGATAAATTCATCTAAGTGGAAAAAATAGCAATTTAAAGAGGGGATCTAGAATTTTGATTCATGGTCAAAATCCAGCACAAGTACTTTACATATTACTTCAATATTATATATGTATGAATAGATTATCTCTTGCATCTGAGAAACCAAGAGTTGGAATCAAGTCCAAAGCAATCAAAGAAGCAGGAATCTAACACAATCTATTAGAAATGCTAACGCCAACTATTTTTCCGGAACTCAGGATTGTTGTTTTCCCACTATATCCAGGCACCATATATGCATATATACCGCCCTACTCCCAAAGGACTCAGGGCGGTTTACAAGGCAAAATTTAAAAACAATACAATATAAAATAAAAATAAAATTAAATTAAGTCTAGCCCCAAAAAATTAAAATCACAATTTAAAAACATTAAAACCCCTCAGTCCAGACCAGATAGCTCAAAGAGCCAGGTTTTTAGGTCCCGGCAAAATGAACGAAGGTCAGGAGGCAGTCCGGAGTTCCGTTGGCAGTTGATTCCATAGGGCAGGCGCACCCACAGAGAACGCCCTCCCTCTGGGGATCGCCCGTCAGCATTTAGACTTGTTAATTTTCACTAGATCTTAAAAGTATCTGATTACAGAAAAGTCCAAATAGACGTTTTGTGTTCTCTTACACCCATTTATATGCTCTTTTTCTCCCCTACTTAAAGTCTTTTACAATGCCAAATAAGTTCATTTTCCATCTATGCTGAATCAAATATATTAATCCCAGTCAGCTTTCCATCAGTATTTGGATTCTGCTTCTAATTCTACTGCCAACTTTAGTGCATTAAGTAATGGTAGCATTTAGCAATGTGGAGAGGTCAAGGCATACATAGAGATTGGAGGATGAGATATATAGAAGGATAATGAGAAAAGTCAGTAAGCCAAAGAAGAGAAAAAGAAAAGAGAGTAGATCAGGTCAACTGGGCATTCTTTGCCTCCTAGCTATGCCTAAGAAATCAAGAAATATAATGACTACACTGAACCCAACCTTCACCCACTGCTAACTAACATCTATAATGAAAAAGGAAAACTGAATGCAGGGTTGAAGAATTCTCACAACTTTAGTTTTTGGTTTGCATATAGCACTGTCCAAAATTAAATGCATGTGATGTTTTCATACAGCAATCCTTTGTTCTCACAAGTCAAAATTTGTTTTAATGCAACAAGTAAACATTAGAAACACTTTTTTACAAAGTGCCCTAGTCAATTACAGTAGTTACTCAAGATATGAGGCAAAGCAACGTCTAACTAATATAAGCTGATGTACAAGATACATAAAAATGTTAGGTCATTCAAGCCTGTGCTACGGATTTTTGTCAAGTCACTAATTCAGATGTTTTACCAACAGTATCATTTTAGAAAAACATTGCAAGAAAGTAGCTTTTAAATAAACCTAAGCAAATAGTAGGCAAAATATTCCTGGATATATTTAAAATATTAAATATTCCTTGATATATTTCAACAACCAACCAAGTTGCTGGAAGCTGGGCTGCATATAAATTTAATTTATTATTAACAGTACTAACAAAAGAATGTCACCGAGGGAAATGTGTACTTTTTTGAACATGCAACCACAGTATGCGAAGAGAAACATTCAACTTAAGAGGACACATATTGTATCTGTGCATCTTGTGGTATTCCGGTATGAATTAGAAATATGAGACTGCGTCTTTTCAAGATATCAGTTATATAAAGAAGGGTAAGCCTCAATAAATTCTCAAAACTGGTAGGGTCCCGGTGTTTTTCCACAAAAATAATCATGGTTTTTAAGAAGGCACAGGGGGGCTATTCACCTTCTAAAGGGAAACCATTCTTCCAGAGAAATGAAAAAAAAACAAAGATCTATACAAACCTCTCGTACATCGATTAAATGATCTGGCTGCAGAATGGGAATTCTCTTCCCAGTTGGCAACTTGTGATGGCCAACACTGAAAAAGGAAGCTGTGTTTTGGCTGGGTCTTCTCTGCGTACCAGGAGAGCCACTTCCTTGAGATGCGAGAGAGAAGCTGCGAGATTTCAGAGGGGGATTGTTCTGGTGAACAAACATATGTATTAGGAAATCCTTGAAAACTAATTGTTTAAATGTCCATCCTTCTAACTTGCCCATTTTATGAAGTACGTAACTATTTCCTTATTAGGCTGCTTCTAAATTACTGATAATATATTCTAATACAATTATTAATACAACCAGGCTAGGAGCATGTATTAAATATTCTTTGGGGGCTAGGGCTGGCATCCATCACAGTCACATACCCCAGACCCAGCATTGCATGGAAGACAATATACAGTTTGGTCGTTAAGTGTTTGTGTTCCACTTTTCGTATTTGATTAATCCTAGAAAAGCTCTACAATGAAGCAGAGGGCAGCAGATGCTTCACTGTTCTTTTTGCAGAAATTCAATTGTTTTTCAGCACTAAAGGTTGCAAGATATACTTGGAAAATTCTTAAGCATAACTTAAAAGTTCCATTCCTCTTTATGTGAAAAACCGATAGTCTGAGATAACCGAATGTAAAAGTGGCTGTTGTTTTAATACTCATCCAAAAAAATTATTAACCCTCTAGTGCAGCATATTATCATTTATTTAACCTGATCCTGTGTAAAAAACATTCATGATGATCTAAATATATTGAGCTAAAGCATTTTTTAAAAATTTCTGTTTGGAACAGGTGTTTTAGCTATTTTTGAAATTCCCGGATTACTTGGTTGTTGGAAAGTATCATAGATGAATTTAATAGTTAATTGGCAAGAATTTTGAAATCAGAATTAGAATATCCTATTAACACAAATAAATTTTAAAACTTTAAATGCTTAAAAGAATGTAAAATGAGTTTGTTATGTTAAGATTAGATTAATTCATCAAAATATTTTTGTTTAATGAACATCTCAGCATATATTACAACTGCAAATCTTTTTATCCTAAAAATAATAATTTGAAGATATTGGATACAAATTAACTCTACAGTTAATAGGCTGTTTTTCTTACTGTTAATATTATTTGGGGAAGACAAGTAAAGACTAAAAATTATAACGCAATGTTGAACTATATATCAAAACATGGAATTTATAAATTTATGAAGAATTTGGGACATATCAAGCTTACCAGTGTAGCTAAAAAGAGAAATTTGGATGACTGCAAAGAAATAACCTCTAGACTTTAAATATAGGACTGAAGTAGTAATACATTCACTCTCAGCTTTGAATCAACGAAATAAAAAGACTAATCAGTATGATCCTATGAACAAGAATTAATTATCTGCTTAAAATGGTTGGCTTTTATTAATAGTAAATATTTTTATGTTATTGCTCTTGCATTGCTGTTGCTTTTTCATACTTTTGTTTTTATTTTGAATTTTGTCTTTTTTCACATTATAGCAATACAAAAATGAATATAAAAACAAACATGTGGAACGGGGGAAGTTTCCATAGACTGAATCTGCCTTATTAATTTTATTTTGCAAAGATACAACACTATGTATTCTTTTCCAGATGGCTGGCTAATGATAATGCTTAAAGTTTAAAGCCAGATTCCACTGTTTATGAGCAACTGAAAGAGGACATGATAAGTTCAATTTTGCAACCTAGAAAACTGGTTTATCAGTCATGGTGCAGCAACACATTTAGGAACTGCAATATACAGTGAATTCATTTTACTTGGTGAATCACTTAATAGAGCTTCCTCAATATGTTACAAAACTCCATTTGAGATTTACTAGGCTATGCCAGCCATCATCACTTTCATACATGCCAGCTGCTGACTGACAACAATTACACTAAGCATTAACCATGATAGTCAATAATATCAGCTAGTCAAATATTATCCACCTTTTCATTTCTGCAAGAGCAAACACATTCACAACCCCTTTTCACCTATGTTCATTCTGAAACAGTCACACTGCATTCAATAAGCTTTACTCCCAGATAATTGCAGCTTTTAATTTTGCTAAGTAATTTTAATTTTACTAAGTAAAAACAGATCCAAGACTTCCCAACTGTTCCAAGAGACGTTATACATCAAATAAGTTAAAACAATTAGAAAATTACAGAGGGCTCATATAAATTGATCACAATAATAACCCAATTTATAAAAAGTGATGTATACAGCTGCTTTGTTCCTCTCTTTGGACAAGCTGTAAACAACACAGAACATCTTTGAAAACTTGACTTTCATCAATGTTTCATCTAAACTTAATAGTTCAATATTTATTGCTTGTTTTAAATCTGAGGACTATGATTTCCAGAGACCTTGGATTCTTTTCAGTCTTATAAAGATAAAAGTAACTATGTGCACAGCTAGGATTTTTTTTAAATGAGATTCTGTTTGTGAAAAGTAACAGGAATCTTATGCTTTGGAATGGTTTTGTTAAATTGTATCATTTTTTTGGATAAAACTTTAGCTGCACATTAAAGGAAAAAGGAACCTACAAGTCAGCTACAGGAAGGTTGACCCTTAATCTGTAGATTTTTTACACCCAAATTAAATTAAATCCAATTGATCTTGACTTTGTTGCTGTTCTTGTATCGGGTTTTCTTTTCTTTGGTAAATGTAAGTAGGACCTATTGATCTATTGGTCCACATGATTTGTAGACATTATACACTCTTATTGCTGCATGACTTACAGTGTTTGTTACAGACAGTACCTTTCCAATTGCTTCAGTGTGGTGTTGTGTGCATATCTGCAGCCTGCTGACCCAATGCTGTCTTTCTTTGGCATCTGTAGCTGAATAAAAAGCAAAAGGAGAAGAATTTTCACAATACAGTTTCAATTCCAGTTATATTGAAAGAGTCTAGCTTTCTGTGAATGGACAAAAGAAGTTCCCCACCATCATCATAGCAGAATGAGTGGCTATTTCCACCTCTGCTAAAAAACGTTTTTCCAGAAGAATGTGGAAACTCCTAAACAGCTAGCAGATTATGCTGGAGACTGCCAGAGGGGGGGGAAAAAGTGATGAAATTCACCGAATAAATCTACTTTTTGCTAGCAGCAACATTTAAAAGTGAAATTTTGCTCAAGGGATACTAAACTGGAAAACGATACTAAACGACAGAGTCAACTTCAAGGGCTACAACAAAAGATACAGCAAGGTATTTGCCAAAACACATAAACTAACGACTATGAGAGCTAGTAACAAAAAAGCATACTGTCTTTTACATTGCGTTCATTTTCACATGACAGAACAGACAAGTAATGCACCTAACAAAAACAATTTGAATACTAAACTTTACATTAATTTTAATGCAAGCTGGCCTTCGAATTACTTCCAAGCAACCACTGTGTTGTTTTAACAAATAAAACCTATAAAGTCCTGCAGTCTCGAGTCTCTCAGAAATCTCTCTTGCTCTATTATGAATTAGCTCAATGAAATAAATACCTGGATTTTATTTTCTATAACAGACATGTCAAACACAAGGTCCGGGGGCCGGATCCGGCCCACGAAGCAGTTTCATGTGGCCCGCGAAGCCATCCTGGAAACAGTGAGGGAACGGCCCCCACTGCCTTGGCCCTGGGCCAGAGACCCTCCTTCTGCCAGAGACCCTCAGATCTTTCCCACTCCTGCCCAGGCCCCCATAGGCACCCTTGATGCGAACGATGTAGAGCTGGCCACGCCCACTCAGTAGGCCATACGCACTCTAGCCACGCCCACCCAGTAGGCCACGCCCACCTGGCCCTCTGAGGGTAACCGCAATGCTGATGCGGCCCTCAATGAAATTTAGTTTGACACCCCTGTTCTATATAACGTGACTGCTTCTCTCTCTTTCTTTATACCAACAAATACCCTGCCTGAATTCATACAGAATGAAGGCAAAGGCCAATGTAGACCACAAACCAAAGAAACAGGATTGCATCCTAGTGAACAAGCAACAATGGAACTATAAAAAAAAACCCCGTACCTCTCAGTTTATACTGTTCTCCACTGGCAGGATTCACTGTAAAGGTATGAGAATCTTCATCACTAGGGGATATCACAGCTCCAGCTAGTTGCAATGTACCTCTAGGTTTCTGGTTTCTGGACTGTTCGTTCACAAAATACTCTAGGAGACCAGCTTCATTGTTTAAGACAAAATACCTGTAATGGTGAGGGAAAAGCAAATTCAAAAATCTCCCCACTTTTTCAAACATGTAGCTAACTTCCAAATTTGAGCCCTTTTCAGGTAATATGTCCGCATACAGATCTCAATCCAGGAGGCTGCAATCCTCTCCTACTAGAGACTATCGGCACAGAGAGTCTTTGAAAAATCCTGATGTGAGCTGGAAGCTGAATAGTGAAAAGGTGCAGTTCTTTTGGAAGACTTTGAGCTGAAGGGAGTGTGCTGTGCCCATGTTGTCCAGCTGTTCGGTGACATTACAGCACAATTCAGAGAGAGGAAGGCTGCTTGCTGTTTGCCCATTACAAAGATTATAATCTAAACCAGTGTGTTTTTTTAAAACTTGTCAATTTTAAGATGGGTGAACTTTAACTCCCAGACAGCATGGGGAATGAGGAATTCTGGGAGTTGAAGTCCACACATCTGAAAGTTGGCAAATTCAAAAAATACTGATCTAAAGAGAAATGATATACAGCCCGACTTAATTCCTTCCAGGAGGAACCTAACTCACTCTGATTTTTTTTTAAGAGGGAGAGTGGAAGTATGGAATATATTTTATAGACAAAGGTCATTACTTGTTAACCATTTCTCCCTCTCAGACATGTGTGCCCAATGATATTTTTTGCCAGAATAGGGGGAAATGTGGCATTGGGAACTGTACAGGGAAGGGACCAAATGAGAAAAAGCTGCCTTCTGCCATTCTTCATCTTCCATTGGAGGATGGAAAAATGTGGACTCAGCTTTTGGGGTTGAGCAGGTGACCTTTCTGTTTTCTGCCATGTTTGCATAAAGCTCCCGAAACAACAGGGAAGCAAATGATAAGGCAATACATCAAAACTAACCAACCACATTGTAAGACAACTCTCAAAAATGAACACAAGGATGAAAATACTTGGGATATTCCCCCCCCCCAAAAAAAAGGTCTGTAAGGAAAAAGAAGACTGGATTCAGTTTTGAAGCATTTATGTTATCGCTGAGGCTTCTGCCGAAAGACTTCAAAATTCCATGAAGCTGAAAAGTGTGGCGCGGTGTGCTATTCAGACCTATCAGCCAGCCCAAAGCAATGTTCCTGGCATTTCATCTTTCCATTCTGAAATGGGATTTTGCACATTCTCAGAAATTTTTATCCTTAGATTGAAAAACTGTTGACATAAACAGAAGAAGTTGGAACTACAGAGATCGTAAGAAATCAGGATCCATGGCTACCAATATATCCCTATTTCTTAGCTGAGGCTTTCACATAACAAAGAAGCAGTGAAGACAACAATAAGTAGAGGTAACACTCCAAACTTTTTCCATAATTTGAGCTAACTTGCCATTGCTGATAGAAAGAAATCCCTATTTTAGTAACAGCGAGTCATACAACATGGCAGATCTATTGGGCAATTTAGACTAGGCAAATGTTGCTGTGCTTGTTATTGTTATAAAAATATAAAAATATTTTTTATCTTCAATGGACGAATGAGAGGACTGACAATGCCACACACTACTCCAAATAAAACCTATATTAAGGAAACATGTTTCCGTTATTTAAGAAGATTCCATTTTATGACAATGGTAGTGCCACTAAAATCAAGATAGTTACCACTCCATTTAGAAAAGCTCTTAGACATAAAAAAATGCAATGGTTTTATATGGGCATAGTTTAATCACTACAGAACCAGTTGGAAATGAGCCTTCTTATCTCGACAAGACTATGCATGTCCTGAGATTTCAAAGTGTAGCTCACAAATTGAAAAATCAATTTACATTGCCAATCTCAGGAACAAGTGAAATATGGACCCCTAATGTTCAATAAACAGAACTCAAAGCATGAGGGGAAAAATAGACTGAAGGCAAAACCATGGATGTTTTTTTTTTGCTGTTTAAGACCATGCTTCAGAGAATATTTCAAAGAGTATATAAGCATTCCAAGGATGCTGTTATATCATAACAATTTTTTATTCAAGAAGGAAAGGCAGGAGAATGGTAAGCAAGAGGAAAAATGTAGCTTTCCCAGAGCCTTTGCAAACTTGAAAAAACTCAAGAGTTCAGATCTCATTTTCAAATTCACACAAATATTCACTAGAAAAAGATAGCTGCAACTGTGTCACACTAAGAAGGCAAATTCCTACCCTACAGTCCTATATATTACCAGGAAATAAACTACAGAATGGATTTTGTTTCTGAATAGACATGGCAGCAGGTAGGATTTTATTGTAATCCTATTTTCAGAAATCTCAAAATATGAGCTCCAACTTTTAAAATCTTGTAAACATTATGACTAATCAAAAGTCAATTACGGCAGCCAAAATCATCTTTCAGTTGCTTATAATAGCAGCTACACTATAACCTCCACATTCGGATATATTTCATAGCTGTATTTTTCTTTGCATTATCTCTTGAGGGGTAAAATACACAAAGCCCTCTTTTGTTCAGTGAAAAATTTACAGGTCAGGAAATCAAATACATGCACAAAAACAAAAGATTAAAGCAAGTCTTCATTCACATATTATTTTCTAAAACAATCAGAATATTGCCAACAATTTCTGCCTGATGAATAAAGCTATTCCATCTGAAATAGTGATATTTTGGAAAAATTAGACTTACCGGTACTGCCAGCCTGTTACAAGATTTGTATATTTCATTAAATAGCCAGAAATGTTTTCCATATGATCACTGTGGCAAATATAAGAACAAAATTCATCAGCTATAGGCAAATAACAACAATTAAAATATCTCACATACATATTGCATAATTTCATATTTGATAGAGTAATAGAAGAGACTTCGTAACTCAGCACAAATGTCAAATGACTTCTAAAACAGAAATTCCTGCAAGCTCTTGCTTCTTGTTTGTCTTTGCAGAATTGATTTAGAACTGAGATGCTTTAAATAATCTATCAATCTGAAAACTGGAAGCAACATTACTGATGCATAAACTACTAGAATCAGTAATAAATTATTGGACTTCTCTTGTATATAAACCTTCAATATTAAAGATTAAATTACTAAATACCCTTCAGCTTTCCAACCTTAAGGAAACGTTTGTGGGCACTTTAACTATTATTCATTATAAAAATGGAAGTTAATTAAGGTTAAAAGAATATCTTTAAAAATTAAGCTATACAAATAAATCACTGGCCCCTATTAATTAAGGAAAAGTACATTTAGAATTTTGAAACGATACACACTTCTTGGACTTTTTGAGTATATGTCATAAATCATCAACATCATTGGAGACTATTATTTTGCTTTGTGTGCCATATCTAACTTTTCTTGCATTTTACATTTAAAAAACCCTTAGTTTAAAAAAAAACATTTAATGCAAAGGAAAAAAAAGAGTCCAGTCTTCAATCACCTTTATTTCCAAAAACGCCTTTTGACCTGATAAACATCCTTAGAAAATAATAATGGTGTTTTGCTTTGCGGTATGTCCAATTATATAGAAGTTAAGCAGAACTACAGGAAAATATACTAGAAAAAGATTGCAATAGATAGAGAGAACATTTGTACACCAGTTCTTTACAACTGTTACACTTCCCCTTTAAAGCCATTTTATAAATGCACAAATTCTCCCTACCAAGCAAATGTCCAAATGCAGCCAGCAGCCAACACAAATAACTACAGTAGGTGCCACTACCTGCACTTATGATGTTACCTAATTTGCATAATGAAATGTCTGCAAGAAATCAACCAAGCTCAAAGAACACCAAGGACCCCTCAGTAAATTATGTGCATCACAGAGCAGACCAACTCCATGCTATATATGTCCTCCTATATGAAGATGCACAGCATCCATCTTGGCCCTGTTTCATAGGAATTGTACTAAAGTCTCCCTCAAACAAAGTGTGTCCCTTTCTTGGCAGCAACAGAGAAGTGGTTTGCCATTTGAGTTCAAAGCCAATTAGATGCTGCCATCTACCGGAGTACCAATTATTAACATTCACAAGGTGCCGCCAACAAATTTGAAAGAATTCATTGAGAATTAACGTGAATGACAGCTCCAACCCAACTAAGTAATGCAATGGTACCATAAAGGTGACCCTGAAAAATTATTAGGGCTTTCATACACCCCCAAGCGGCATTATTACAAAGTCAGCTTAATTGCCCCCAACAATCTGGGTCCTCATTTTACCTACCTCGGAAGGATGGAAGGCTGAGTCAACCTTGAGCCTGGTGGGATGCGAACCTGCACTAATTGCAGGCAGCTGGTGTTACTTAAGGAGGCATTAGCCCACTGCTCCACCAAGGCTCATTCCTGCATCACATTCCAGAAGTTTTATAGGACAGCAGCTGAGCATTCCTCCAGGAACTTGAGGGAATTGCTATTTTTTTAAGTTCCACAACTAGAACTCAGGGCCTTATATAAAGAACTAAAGCCAATGTCAGAAATCACCTAAGCCCCTTATTAGTTCATAACAGATTAGCAGTCCTAGGAGAGCTACACCTGAAGAAAATTTTAAAAATCAGAAGCTACAAATGAGTCTTGCAAATCTGAATTATTATTTCCTGTTCTATGTAAAATACCTTAAATGGTCAGAGAAACTGTTCCAACCAAGAGATTTAACTAAACAAGCAACTGCAATTATTATTTGAAAATGTCTGCTAAATACCAATTTAACCTATTTTTCCTTCAGAAGCCTACGTCACAGACCTGTCTCTCAGAATATTGTAGGCAACAGGAGCCATTTTGTCACAATTTCCAAAAGCATATGTGAAACTATATATTTATTCATCTTGGGTATCTTCTACCCATATGCAATATATTTTTATGTAATAATGCACTCAATTCACAGATTGTTGATTGTGCACTTATTCTAAGGAGCTGTTTCAGACCAAAATAATTCATGCAGAAAGTGAAAAATTTTTGAGTGAAGAGCAAATTAATTGCCTATACTCAATAGAATGAAATGATATACTTGTATATCATAAATCTGGAAGCAGGTAATAAAATATTTGTGGCAGAAAACTGTGTAACAATTAGGGAAAAGGACCTGCTCTGATTTCTTTTTTCCATAGAATAATCCTGGGATGAAATTGAGGCTTGCCTGCTGCAGGAATAATTTCATGTGAGTAGTGTAAACAATTTTTTAAGAAATTGTGTTTTTAAAGTTTTTGTGATCATGAAACTACTTGGCTGAAATCTGAATTCTGGTTCAAAAATTATTTCTCCTCACTGTCAGAGCACATTCATACCGATTGCGACTAAGAACCCATATTAGGTCTTATCTCACAGCGATAAGGGTGGCGAGGTCTAATTACTTCGCTACCCTTATGGCGTCCGAAGATAATCGCCTGGCCGCCCTGTTTAGGGTGACCCACTCCCTCCTTAATCAGGAGGTGAGTGCGGAACCCTTGCAGGGGCGTGCCGAGGAGTTTAGTCAACATCTGTCGGACAAAATCGCTCAGATTCGGACTGGTTTGGACTCCGACTGGGCAGAGTCGGACGATCAGGACACGGGTGGTCTTGTCAATGTTATCTGGGAGGAGTTCGATCCTGTAACTCCGGAGGAAGTGGACAGGATTATGGGGAGGCTGAGCTCCACCACATGTTTATTGGACCCGTGCCCTTCCTGGCTGGTTTATGCAGCCCGGGAGGGGACACGAGGCTGGTTCCAGGCGGTTATATCTGCCTCTTTGAGTGAGGGTAGTTTCCCCGCCGCCTTGAAAGAGGCGGTAGTGAGACCTCTCCTCAAGAAGCCTGCCTTGGATCCAGCTGTGTTAAATAACTTTCGTCCAGTCTCCAACCTTCGCTTTCTTGCGAAGGTTGTTGAGAGTGTGGTGGCGCATCAGCTCCCTCTGGTTCTGGATGAAGCGGATTATCTAGACCCGTACCAATCGGGCTTCAGGCCCAGGTACAGCACGGAAACGGCATTGGTCGCTCTGGTGAATGATCTCTGGAGGGATCGGGACAGGGGATATTCCTCTGTCCTAGTCCTATTAGACCTCTCAGCGGCTTTCGATACCATCGACCATGGTATCCTGCTGCGGCGTCTCAGGGGATTGGGAGTGGGAGACACGGTCCTTCAGTTGTTCTCCTCCTATCTCCTGGGACGGTTGCAGTCGGTGTTGGCAGGGGGGCAGAGGTCGACCGCGAGGCCTCTCGCTTGTGGAGTCCTTCAGGGGTCGGTCCTTTCGCCTCTCCTGTTCAACATCTACATGAAACCGCTGGGTGAGATCATTCATTTTCATTTCGACCCCAAACCACCCCAGTGATGCCCTCGACGTGATGTCCCGCTGCCTGGAGGCAGTTCGGGTCTGGATGGGGAGGAACAGGCTTCGACTCAACCCTGACAAGACTGAGTGGCTGTGCGTACCGGCATCTTGGGATATTCAGGATATCCCATCTCTCTCTATGGGGGGTGAGTTATTACCCCCTGTAGATAGGGCTCGCAACTTGGGAGTCCTCCTAGATTCACAGCTTTCTTTAGAAGACCATATAGTAGCTGTGACTAGGGGGGCCTTCGCCCAGGTCCGCCTGGTGCGCCAGTTGCGGCCCTATTTAGACCGGGATGCCTTACGTACGGTCACTCACGCGCTCGTGACCTCTCGTCTGGACTACTGCAACGCTCTCTACATGGGTCTACCCTTGAAGACCACTCGGAGGCTCCAACTGGTACAGAATGCAGCCGCGAGAGTTGTGTTGGGAGTTTCCCGACACTCCCATGTTACACCTCTGCTCCGCGAGCTGCATTGGCTTCCAGTTGTCTTCCGGGTGAGATTAAAGGTGTTGGTAATGACCTACAAAGCCCTACATGGCATGGGTCCGGAATACCTTGGGGAGCACCTGCGGCCGGCATCAACTTCCCTCTGCCCAGTACGCTCCCACAGAGAGGGCCTCCTCAGGGTGCCACCGGTCAAAGAATGCCGACTGGTGACCCCCAGGGGGAGGGCATTCTCTGTGGGCGCGCCGGATTTATGGAACCATCTTCCGGTCGAGCTCCGGATGGCGCCTGACCTCCGCTCCTTCCGGCGCGATCTCAAAACGTACCTTTTCGAACAAGCTGGCCTGGCCTGATGGGATGGGGTTGGGTTTTATTAATGTGTTTTAACCTGCTTTTAATGTGTTTTAACTTATTTGTGGGCACCTTGTTTATTTTTTTTTTAATTTTTGTATTTTATCTTTTAATATGTATTGCCCTGTTCACCGCCCTGAGTCCTTCGGGAGAAGGGCGGTATACAAATTAAATTAATAAATAAATAATAAATAAATACTGACATCAAGGCTGAAAAACTGTAAAAATGATACTGTATTTGCTACTGTGCGCAGTTAATCCCATTTAAACAGACAAATGGCTTTCAGAATCAGCTATGCAGGACTTTCACTTAATTAAAGTCCTACATATAGAATCCTGCACAGAAGACGAAGAGCCTCTTCTACAGACTCAACTGTGATTAAATTCAAATCCAGATTAAAATACTGCAGAATTACTTTCAGAGGCTAATTATTTATTTATACGTATATCCAATATAAACATCCTGACTCTGGGTGGCTTACAATATCCAAAATAACTGAAAACAAACACTGCCATTTTAAAACAAAAACACCTTTAATTGGCAAGCAGGAACTTGCAAGTGTTAAGCCTCCTCTGGACAAGACAGCTCAGTCCTGGGACCCAAGGAAACCTCCAACTCATTATTTTTTTAGTAATGCCAACAGATTTGGGCCCATGCATGGAGGGGGGGGAAGATCCTTCCAGAGGGCAGGCCCCACCACAAAGAGAGGCAATCACTCTCATATTACATTTTATACACAATTATTTTTGTTCACTGAATGCTTGCGTATTTAAAAAAATGCTTAATTCTTTTGATATCTCCTGTATTATATGAGCCATGGGGGGGGGGAAACAGAGCTGCAACTAGATTTTCCAAAAAATACCATCTTAAGAACAACACCCAAATAATTACAGAAGCATTTCAACCAATAAATCATCAGAACTGAAATCTAATGAAACTTAAGAGGAGGGAGCGCCTCACTGATTGGCAGCTTTCTTGTTGATGTCACAATGCCTCCTACTGACAACTATAAGCTAATTTCAGAGAAGTAGCACAGAAAAATTAGCAAAACCGGAAAGAAGAAAGCAAGCAGAGAGGATTCAACCATGTCTGCCTCAACACAAAATTATCAGGTGAGGATTCTTAAAGTGGAAGAAACAAAGAACCTCCTCCCTCCATATAGTAATATTGTAGCACAGGTTGTCAAGAACTCTAGAGTCTTAAACTACTCATCATAAAAGTTGGATATATGTAACATCACTATTATAGTTCTTATTTTTCAACTATCAGCTGACCGACTTGCAAAATAGGAAGCTGATCTGAGGGTTGTAAAGATGAAAAACCAAAATGAGACGCAGTGTATAAATAGGATAGCATTTTATTCCTTAATCTAGGGATGTCCTTCAAAATATTCGGGAGTTAGAATCCTTATCATTCCTTGGCACTGTCAATTTTGCTTTGGCTGACAGGAGTGTAGCCTGCCCACTCTTATCCTGGAAAGGAATGTAGAGATAACCTTGGTGAAGGAATGTATAAGCCTGCCTTGATTCTGCTTGATATAAATTGGGGCCCCCAGAAACTCTGACAAGCTTTCAAGATTCTTGTTATTATAACCTACAGCAATAATGTAGCAGTTGATTCCTGGAATCCTCCTTGCAGCGCACATTTCCTGACCTTGTCTAACTCAACATGGTAACATCCATTTGGAAAGCCTAGCAAAGTTTTTTCTCTGCCTTATCTTACATCAATCAGAATCAAAGTGGTGTTATTTTGAGTTGCTTTCCCACGTTCTCCACTTTCCTAAGAGTAAATTCTCAGCCCTTAATGACTCATCCATTCATTTATCAAGGTCGTCTCTACATTCCTTTACATACCTATACCATCTTCTACTGACCAAATAAATCAGAGATACTATGACGCTACATTAATGATTTGGAAAATGAAATACCTGCAAAGTTAATCATGGAAACAAATAAAGAGATCCAATAATTTGCACAAATGAGACCCAATAGGAGCTTTTCTAAATCAACACTGGAACATGATACACAGGGTAAATGGCACAAATAAAAAAAGCAGATGTGGAGAAAGTCTAGCTATTTTTAAAAGCATAAAAAAAAGCTATTGCAAATTATACATACAAATCACCTTACTCATCAGAAGATCAAAAGCTCTCAATTTAATGGATTCTTTGGCAAAATTTCAAAAGTTCAATCTGTATCTGTCCAATTATTAATACGTATATAATTATATCCACCGGGTAAGAACACAACAACGTACACGGTGCCTTGCAGGATTGGACCCCTGACCCAAGTGCACAAGAAAGACTCCAAGTGTCCCAGCAGATGGTCTCAGAAGCAATCACATTCCCATCATGGCTAATAGCCATTAACCCCTATGATTTCTATGAAATGGTCAAACCCGTTTTTGAAGCTAGACAAAAGCCTTTTGAAGGTAGTCATCTACTGCTAGCAAATTCTGAACCTAAATTATAAATTGTCTAAAAAATAAATAAATAAATGCCTTGGCCTTTGGTTCCAGTATTTTGGAAAAAGGGGAAATAGCTTTTCTTTGTTCATTTTATCCACAATATGCCTAATTTTGTACCCGTGAATCCTATCTCCTCTCTTTTCTCTTACTTTTTAGACTAAAACACCCTAATAATCGGAAGCATTCCTCATGGGAAGCTGCCATAACCCCATGATCCTCTTTGTCCTCCTCTGAACCTTGTCCAGCTCCATTTTTTGAGCTGCGTTGACCAGAGTAGCACACAATATCCCAGATTGTGGTTACATAATTGATTTATACAAGGGCGTTAACAATAATGGTCTCTCTATTTCCAGTATAGTTTTTTTTACAGTGGATGCACACACTTTATTGACACCTTTATTGAACTGTTTACCAACAACTCTTTCCTCATCTATCGCTACTTGCTCTGACCCCATTAATTTGGATGAGTAGTTCGGATTTTGGGGATCTATGTGCATCACTTTGCATTTGCCCACAGTGAACAACTTCTGCCATTTTCACACATGCTCTCTCTCTGAAGCTCTTCTCAGTCCCTTTTTGGTTTTACCACTTTGAACAATTTAAAGTCATCAGTAAGCTTGGTTATTCTACTAGTCATCTCCAATTCCAGATCATTTATCAATATGTTAAAAGGCGCCTGTCCTTTGACAGAACCGCCGGCTAGTTAGATCCCTCCATTGTGACAAAGGTCCATCTACAGGTAGTCCTCAATTAAAAACCATTTGTTTCGTGACCATTCAAAGATACAGCGGCACTGAAAAAAAAGAGACTTATGACCATTTTTCGCATTTGCAGCGTCTCCATGATCACATGTTCAAAATTCGGACACTTGGCAATTGGCATGTATTTTATGGCAGTTGCAATGTCCTGGGTCACATGATCATCTTTGGTGACCTTCTGAAAAACAAAGTCCATAGGGAAGCCAGATTCACTCAACAACCATGCTACTAACTTAACAACTGCAGTGATTCCCTTAACAGTTGTGGCAAAAAAGATCCTAAAATGGGGCAAAACTCAGTAACTGTCTCCCTTAGCAACAGAAATTTGGGGTACAATTGTGGTTGTAGGTCGACAACCTGTACACCTATTCTGTTTTCTATTCAGCCAATTGCTTAGCCACGAGAGGATCTGCTCTTTTGTTCCACGGCTGTTAAGTTTACTGAAAAGTCTTTGATGAGGGATTTTATCATAGGCTTTTAAAAAAAATCAAATGATATCTATTGACTTACCTTTATCCACATGATTTTTTAATACTCTGCCCTATGCCCTTGCCATCTTCTCTACAGAGTTTGTAACCAGTTGCTAATTGATTTTCCCAAATCAGGTTTTGGTTACACCCATTATATCTATACTCTCGTCTAAGACAAGGCATGCCAATTCACCTATTCTGGCCTTTATTAATGAAAACTCAGGGTTAAAAATATTTATTTACTGGTTTCCTGCAAAGCACAGTCTAGCTGTGTTCAAATTTTTAAAAAACCTCTAATGTTCGCACATATGATTTACAACATTAAAACACACACGTGCGACAACCTTCTTATGAAGGTTCCAATTTTCTTATTCCTCTAAGACAGCATCTATTCTACCTTTCTATTTATTTCTTTGAGACCAAAGAAAAACATGCACAGGAGGGAAATAATTGTAAATTTAGATTTACAATGATCAGAACTGTTTGTCACTCCAAAGGAAATCATCTTGTAGTACTCATCTGGATATAATTGCATAACATAAATGCTACAACAATTTTTAAAAAAGATGCGCTTCAACTTTATGGAGTACTATTAAAAAAGGAAATGAAGATAAAATAGTATCATAATGTTGCAAATGAATTTAGGGTACAGCCCCATTTGACTATGTCTGATTCTGATAATCTGATCTGGAAGAAAATGATTTTGAGGCAGAAAAAAGTGGGGGGGGGAAATCACCCCAAATCCTTCCCTACAAGAATTTAAAGCTCTTTTCAAAACATTTATTTTAAAGCATTTCCCTCAAAATGAAAAGACATGTAGAAAAGGAGGAAAAAAAACCAATATGGAGATATGGAAAAAGTACCCAAAAGTTTTCCCATTGTTTGCAATATTGGGCAAAATAATAATGACTTAATTAAAACAAATTAATATTTTTAAACATTTTACTATACATGTATAACAAGGAATTCATAGTTTGGGGATAAAACAAATTAATATTTTTAAACATTTTACTATACATGTATAACAAGGAATTCATAGTTTGGGGATAAAACTTTTTACAGATCCGTAGATTAATTCATGGAGCTTTATTAACAGCTCCCACGATAGACATATTCATACCTCATTTCAACCCTGAGCTACAAATGTTCTCCTTTATTGATATCCATACCTAGTATTAAGTCCTGCTTCATGTTCATCCTGATTTGCTGCATCAGCCATGAAATTGCTGGCTTGTCCTCCATCTAGTTTGTTTTCTTCCACTTCATGTCCAAATAGGTTTGGACATGAAGTAATCCACAGAAAAGCAAACCAGAACAAGCCTTAGCACAATTTACAAATATAACCTATAGCTTAAACAAAAGTATCAGAAGACGAACAAAAGGGAGTTTTCCTGCCTTATCTATGGAATTCCATGAACTAACTTGTTACTATAGAGTTGGCACATGGAATTCTGATTCATTGTTTTCCCCCCCCCACAGTCTTCATTTATTTATTTCCAAAATTATTCAGCCCAGTTCAGTTTTATGCTGTTCCGTGAATGCAAATGACTTCATTTTTAATCTATCAACAATATCACAGGTAACCCTATGAAGTCAAATTAAAGATAGTCCATTCATCTCGAGAAAAATCAGATTTGCAGTTACCCCTCTCATGCAACTGATTTTCTAATTTACGTTTTAACATACGGTGAGAAATACATTCATGAGCATGTTGCAACTTTTAAAAAGTACTTTGTTAAAATATTCTATATAATATTCTAAAATATTCTATATAATTTCAACATGGTGAATCAGCCCAAAGGTTATCTAATCCATAAAGGGTAGCCACCCTTTCCTGATGGCCTCCGTGTTTTTCTTCTGAGAAACCCCCAAAACAACTAAATTCAAAGCTACCATTCAACTAGATTTTCCAGCAATTTTTATTTAGAGGTATGCTATCTCTGAAAGGTAATGAGTAAACCTATTATCACCAATACTTACTGATAGCTTTATCCCCTGTGACAGAAAACAATGGATAACATATTACAATTCTCAAACCTATCTAAGGCACACTATTCAATTCTACTTACGTTGGTCCCACAAAAATAACCCAAGCAAAAGAACATCTTCCATCTCTACATAACCTGGAGGTAGAATTACTAAATATCTAAGCATCTTTGCTCAGAAATGTAAGCTTAAATAATATACAACCTGAAAAGAGCTGAAGATCCCATTCAATGGATAATTATTTATTATGACAGAGCCAAAAACTGAAAAATTGATAATGCCTTATTAGCAGGATCCACTGGCATCACCACTGCAGCTGCCTATATGAGTTGTAGAGCTATGTCAAGCTTTCAGTTAAATAGAAGTCAGCTTCGTATACATGGAGTTCTTTTTTCCTTTTCCATCCAATATTTTGCTCAAAATGAGGATATGCAGAACTGTTTGGAGCCAAGACCCACTGGTTTATTTTTTCCTTTTTATTTCACTTTGAGAGCGGGCAACTAAATTTCATTTTTGATGTGTGCCGTTGTGCCCACAGTAAAAAATGTTAACAAAGATTATCTTAAGAGCCTTTGTTAAATAATGCAACATATCTGAACACGTCAGTTATATATAAGGATTCAAAATGCATTTCAATACTGGATTTAGTTAGACGGTGCTCTAAGGAAGCAACTGTGGTAGACTAATGTGTGCTTACCCTCTTGTAAGTATGATTTTGGCCTGGAAATCATGCTAACCTCTTCTATCATATCTGATTAAATAGAAGAGCTACATAACAGCTAAGATGTTGGGCTGTCAACTGGAAGTCTGGCAATTTGAAAGCCAAGTACTATGTGATGGGGTTAACTCCCATTTTTGCACTAGCTCCTGCCCACCTAGCAGTTTAAAAGCATGCAAATGCAAACAGATAATATGTACCACTCCGGTGGGAAGATAACAGCATTCCGTGTGCCTCTACATACAGTCATGCTGGCCACGTGATCATGGAAAGAATAATGCTGGCCCCCTTGGCTAGGAAAAGGAGATGAGCATCACCTCCTAGAGTCGGACACAACTGTGGAGGGGAAACCTTCACCTTTACTTTTTACGGTAACCTACTCCCAAAATCTTCTTCCAATGTATAATATGACTTCAAAAACAACTGCCTTTTTCAGATGCAATAAGATTTCTGTTTGCCACTTTGGAGATGGCCATGCCAATGCTAAAATAAACCTATATTAAAATGGTAAACGTCTGCACCACTATCATTTCCATCTTTAAAAGGTAAAGGTTCCCCCGCACATGCGTGCTAGTCATTTCCGACTCTAGGGGCTGGTGCTCATCTCCGTTTCAAAGCCGAAGAGCCAGCGCTTGTCCGAGGACATCTACGTGGTCATGTGGCCGGCATGACTAGACGCCAAAGGCGCACGGAACGCTGTTACCTTCCCACCATAGTGGTCCCTATTGTTCTACTTGCATTTTTACGTGCTTTCGAACTGCTAGGTGGGCAGAAGCTGGGACGAGTAATAGGCGCTCACTCTGCTACGCGGCACTGGGGATTTGACCCGCCAAACTGCCAACCTTCTGATCGACAAGCTCAGCATCCTAACCCACTGAGCCACCGCGTCCCTATTTCCATCTTTAGGGACATTTAAAAATTAGCACTCTGTTATGAACCGGGAAACTGCTTATACAAATAACAAGGTGCCTTGGTTTGTTCTTCCATTTCTAAGTCAATATGTTAGGGAAGGGGAAGGAACAGGGGGAGAGAGAAAAATGAAAATCTGCACACTGGACTATTTAGTATTCAGAGCTAACACTTGTATAAGTGACTTACAAGGTGAGAAAAAGTGGAAAGGGTGTTTTGTATAAGATAGAAAAGAAATTGATAAAAAGTACATTTTCTCCTCGTGTACTCTCAAGACTTCAGAAGCCTTTGCATACTGTGAAGATCTATTTTTTTCTTTCTGCCTCTGAACAAAGAGGAGAGTGCATGAGCCTAGTAATTTTTATAGGCAGGTTTGCAAAGCTAATATGATCACCTGCTATCAGCCATAAATCAATATGGACTCCACACTGATTCTTCCCTGTGATATATTCCCTTCTATGTCTCATATCTCCAAGGTTAACATCAACCTTTCAATAACAAGTCATTTGTAAATGAGAAACACACAAGTGCAAAGCAATCTCTTTGGGAAAATTTAATGACTCAAAATATTACTTCTAATACACACTGCCAGCATTTCACATAATTCCAGACAGCAGTGGCAAAGGACATTTCGAAGTGCCAGATGGGGAATACAATCATATGAAGATGACTTATGTCGAGTCCAACTACTGACTGTCCAGTTAGTTTAACCTCACTTGAAAAACTGTTTTGGGGTATATGGCTCATTGTCTCTCACAGGACACCTCCCAAATGTTTCATGATACCACTGACTAGTAGTTCAGTGTTTCTTTCAAACTTTTACTGTCAAGAACAAGACAACATTTTCTTCACAGTTGAATCAATATTTTATCTCTGTATGGAGAAAGGGCTTTTCTATTTGCACACACAGAAACGAAACAATATGCCCGTGGAATTAAAAAAGAAAAAGAAAAAGAACTTCCTCTACATTTAAAGCATTCTCTTCCTCTCCGTGCATGCAGAATTGGGCTGCCTTTTACAAAGCTACGTGCAGACAACACGGTGATGGAAAAGATAAACAAACAAACCTGAGTCTCTTCTCCGTGACCAGTACAGGTAGTCCTTGACTTACCACAGTTCCAGTTAGTGACCATTTGAAGTTACAACGGACTGAAAAAAAGTGACTTATAACTGTTTATCACACTCACGACCATTAGGGCATCCCTACCTGCACAGGACCACCTGTGTGCAGAGGAGAAATTTTACTTAGGTTGAATGGGAAGGTCCTGCAAGTGAGAAGTTTCCCTATGCTGCTTTGATTAATTGAAGTGACTTTTCAAAGTTATTCCTAGCTTGAACCAAATATGCAAGGGATTCAAACTGGGGCCTTCTGTGTAGAACTTTTATGTTGTGTCATTGACATACTGCCATTTCCCAAAGTCACTTCCTGGATACAGGTAGTCCTCGACTTAGAACAGTTCATTCAGTGGCCATTCAAAGTTACGGCAGCACTGAAAAGAGTGACTTATGACTGTTTTTCACACTTACGACCATTGCTGCACCCCCATGGTCCCCCGAACAAAATTCAGACGCTTGGCAACTGGCTCATCTTTATGATGGTCGCAGTGTCCTGGGATCATGTGATCATCTTCTGCGACCTTCTGACAGGCCAAGTCAATGGGTAAACCAAGCTCACTTAACAACCATGTTACTAACTTAACAATTGCAATGATTCACTTAACAACAGTAGCAAGTCGTAAAATGGGGCAAAACTCACTGAACAAAGGTTTCACTTAGCAACATAGCTTTTGGGCTCAACGTAACTTTTGGGCTCAACTGTGGTCATAAGTTGAGGACCATCTCTCTAAAGAGAACAAACTGAGCATTTAAAGTTATAGAACTTGTTTTTTTTTTCTTTTCAGTCACAAGTTAAACCATCTGCTTAAGAACTTCGCCTGTTCAAGAACCTTTGTCAAGGTCAGTTTGCAATATGTGGCCAATTAAGTCCAAATATGATGATTCTTAAAAATAATCTAACATAGAGGAATAACAATTCTTTCTGCTCATCAGAAATAGTGGCAAAAGGTATAAAGTCTCACAGGAGCAAGTTAGAAATCTGTACTACGGTTTTTTGTCTTTAAGAACCATTTATGCATTCTTTTAAAGCAAATTTATGTCTAGATCAACCTACTGCAGAGAAGGAATTTACAGATTCACAGGCTGCATACTGGCAAGCTGTTCATGTAGAGATGGAAGGGTGTATTTTTATGTATTCTTGCCTGCAGTAAACACAAACTGTCCTTCTAATATCTGCAGCCTACCAAATTCTGCAAACAGCATTTTAAGCAGATGCAATAAAAAAAATAACAATTTAGCTGATACTGCTGCAACTTTTTACTTCTTTAGACACCACCCTTCCTAGGCCTGAACTAATGTTAGGAACATCTTTTAAAAACTGATATTTTTTTAAAATAAAGTATGTTTATCTGTATATAAGTACGTTTCTAGACGTGGCTACGGTTTTAAGAGCCAGGATGGAATGTCTGCCTACTAAAAAAAAAAGTCTATAGAGATGGTCAACTAAATGACTTCTGCCATGCCATCAGTTGATACTAAGTTGATGATTTTAGAAAGCAAGTTCAGTTACAAAATATCATTGTTACATTCCTGGAAGTCTTGACATAGCTTATACCAGTGATAAGGATGCTTTTGGGTTCAGTGGGTAAAAATTCAGCAAATGCCTAACTTGACACTGCTGCCCTCCCCAACAAAGAGAAACCATTACATTCCCGCCCCCCCCATCTAGAGTATCCAAAGGCTGCCACCCTTTTCTCACACAGCCCCCAAACTCACAAGATAATAGGGCTGCTTACAAGAATAATTGTCACTGGGTATTGGTGAATACTCACATTTCACCCACAGTGTTATGACTTGTCACCTATGATACATATATAACATAACTTTGCCACCACTTGCACAGACTGACATGATGCAGATATTGTGCCAATTCATTTAATCATAGCTTATTAAATAAAACCAGTTTCCATCCCGTAGTCTGAGCATTACTGATGTTCCATGTGGTACTGTGCTGTGTCTATGGTGTGAGAAACAAGATCAAGACAATTTTTAAAACGATTATACTCATATGAGATTCATAAAATTTGGAAGGTATTGCCATGCTTATTAGTACCAGAAAACCTGTGAGATTTTGGATATCAAAATTTTGCAAGATTTTGGCCATTTTAGGTTCATTTTGAGGTCTACCATTTGTGATGAATCACATGGTGCCTACAAATGTCACAGTCAAGTTGGGCTATATATTGTAAATCTCAAAGTTTTTAATGACAACATACTAATCTATCCCAATAAATCACAACTGCTGAAACCTGACAACAAAAAAAGATGAAACCCAGAACATTTTATACATGCATTGTCAAATAGTAAGAAATCAATTCATCGATCCAGCAGCTTCATACACATTAAATCCTTCCGGTTTAATTCTTTTCACCATCAAATGAAGCTAAATTGTTCAGAAATCATAAACTCTCATTATGGTCAACACCATATCCTGATCTGTCATTCTTCTTACAAACTCAGGAATTAGAAATTCATTTCAAACAATGGTTTCAAACAATTCTGGTTTATCAGAGGAGTAATAAGGTAGGAGTTCTCCTTCCGAAACAAAAGGGTTCCCCCCCCCTCAATTTCTGGTGAATTTAGCCATATCCACTGACAACGAGGGGCAATGATGTAGGATGCATCTACACCAGACACATCAAACTCACGACATCACGTGATGTTGTAAAACCTATTGGAGCTTTTTCCCCACTGCCGGCAATGGGGTAAGCACAGTATCCTGGTGACGCGTCCGACCTGCGGGCCGGCAGTTTGACACACCTGATCTACACAGTCCTTCTGAAAAGTGCTGAGCAGGGTTGTAACATCACACAATCTTTTTAAATTCAAAAATGGTCTTTTATTTAAAATTAGAGTAATCTTCTTTTTTATCATTCTCCAATTCAACAAGCCATGCAATTTCAGGTAGATGCAGAGCTATTCCTTATCAAAAGGATATTAAATTTCAGATTCAAGTTAATATAACCGTATTATTGTCCCCTACAGTTCTCTTTGCATTTGCAGCATGCACGTTCAAATGCCTGAAGGCGACAGAACAGTTATTGTAACTACACTATTGTAATTTCCATTTGCATTCAAGTTAGGGGAAAAAATCAAAATATCAATTTTTGCATTTTCCGTCTCTAGCTTTTTCACATGGGACATTTGCTCAAAATGTAAATCAAAGGCAAGTGTTAAGTACTATTTTGGGAACTGTGTTGGGTGTCAGACTTCATGGTTTTAGATTTTCTAATCTTATGTCTAGAGTATTCAAGTGTAACAACAGCTTTTTTTTTCATTACTGGCACCTATTACTGATAAATTTGACAGGCTGCTTAAACTGACTTTCAATTACCAGACAAGTTAAACAGGAATCATCTTGTATTTTTACAAAAGGAGAACTGCAAACAACATTACACTTTTGACTTGAGGCATATTGAGATAAATAATATTGTACAATCAACTATTTCTTTACAGTTTTCATTTATTATATGTAAAACATTTATGTGTGCTTTCAGAAATCTACTGTATTTATTCTGTTTTACATTTCTCTAGATATATTTTGTACACTAATTGATTCACTGTTCCATAGATGTATTTTTTTTAAAACAAAAACATGGGATGTTCTTTTATTTCTATAAAACCCCTACACAGAGCACATCATTCCAATTCTGCTGTCATTCTGCTATCAGAAATTCAATGAAGCAGCTTAAGATAAAGAAATAATTATTGGCTCATGGTAAATCCTCTGAGATTTAAGGCTCAGTGGAAAATTAACTATTTTCCCATAGCCACTGTTAACTAGACAGAAGAGATCCATGTATTTTCTCCATGGGGAAGTCTACCATAGACAAGTGATATAGCTGTCAATGTGTCTATGGTTAACTGTGTAGGGGCCTAATTTCCTTTGCAGAATGGAGATTTTCTTTCTGAATTAAGTCCACTTTCATTTTTATTTCCAATTAATTCAAACCATGAATTACTGCAGTTTATTTGTATTATTTTAATTGATGCTGACTGAATTGATTGGTTTAATTTTGATTGTATCTGTTAATCTATGAATACTGGTAATTACTTCTATTATGTTGCAAACCATTTTAGGCAGAAATGAGTTACGGTACTAAGAATCAAGAGGAACTTGACAGCAACTAATCAATCAACAAGCTGTCGAAAGACCAAATTAGAATCTAACCAATATTCCAGCATTTTTTCAACATCTCCTATGAATACTCTCTCACGACTATTTTAAATAACAAATCTAACCAAAAAACCCCAGAGGGAATATTGTATTTTCTGAAAACATAGATTTGTAAGACGAAGCACATGTGGATATGACTGTAATCTTAACTGTAACCTTAACTATTTAGAAATTAATTGAATAGATATTTTGAAATTACAACTAACCTGCATACAGCATTGATTCAAAAGCCAGGCAAATCTAGCAGCTAATTAAAGTCTAGATTGCTAAACCATTTTAATCTTATTTAACTTCTGATAAAATTATAATTCAACTGAATAGATTGGTACATATAGATGTCCATAAATGTTAAATGATCATTTTTTCAATTACATCTTCTTCAGTCACCTTTTTCTAAAATATACTCCACACTAAATTAAGAAAACTAACCTTGTTGACAATTTAAAATGCTCTAAAACATATTTTAACAGCCTTTTAATTGTTGATGGCTTTATTTTCATGTTTTAATTGCTACATTAATATTCTATAAAATTTTATGCATTTTAAAATATCTGCATTTCATTATAAAACCTGAGATATGTACAACTATATTAGTCAATAGTAGAAAAATGAGAAATAAATGAAAAAGCACAGATTAACATGAGTTCATTTCTTCTCTTTAAGGAAAAGGGCATATATTTATATTTAGAAGGAAAGAAAATGTTTAACACAAATCTGAAATTTTTAGGACAAGTGCTAATTAACCAGTAGCTGAAAATATTTTATAAGAAGATTTTTAGTTTGTTCATATTTTAAATGCCCATGCTATAATATTACATAATTAAAATACAAATGCTTGTTTAAATCATTTTGGCTTAAGTTTAATAAAAACAGCTAAATTTTAAACTGGGTAAAATTTGAGAAATAATAAATCGATACCCAAAATAGCTGTGAGATTACAGAATATTGAAGAATATCCACAATTGTGGATGCAACAAGTAAAACATTCACTTTATATTGGCATATCTATAGCATTCAAAATAGAAAAAAATATATATCATACTCTTATTCATTTTGTACAATACAAGGAACCAAATAATATCCCTGCCTATTTTTCCCCACAACAACCACCTTATGAGTTGTGTTGGGTCCAGAGAGATGAGTAGACCAGGTCACCAGCTGGGTTTCGTTCCTAAGGGAGAACAAAAACTCATTCTCTGTTTTTAAACCATTATACAAAAATATATATGCATCTTACTAGATTAAATGAAATATAAACAATCCAGATAGAAAATGAGCTTTGGCTGAAAGCAGGCACACTGACCTACATCAAAAATTCCAGTGCCAGATTTGGTGACTCACAAACATACACTTAAGAAGTAATTCCAGTTCTATCATACCTCATTGATTGGCTGTCCCAAATAATGACCATAAAAAATTTACTTGGTTCTGGTTCATACAATGTGTAAATTTAGCAATCCTTCTATTATCTAAAGAAAATTGTGTCTTGGCATAAAGTATGAATAGTGACAATTCTGCAAAAAGACACTATACGCAACAGCAAGAAGCATTAGTTGATTATAATAAGATTCATTTTTCTTCCTGTATATAGTGGTTCTGACATTTTAAAATCAAACTCACATTCTGAAAAATGGGAAGCACATCAAAGCCCTCTGACCTACTGCTCTTTCTCAAGTGCTTCTCACTTACCTGTTTACCATTTATGACTAGCTTTAATTATCTCCTGTTTTGAAACATACAGACATATTAGATAACATTGAAAGATAAGTGAGTCCATTTAGTGGTGGTGGTTAAAGCATCAGGTTAGAAACTGGGAGATCCTGAGTTATAGTCCAGCCTTGGGCACAAAGTCAGCTGAGTGACCGTCAACCAGTCACTTTCTCTCAGCCCTAGGAATGAGGCAATGGCAAACTTCTGAAAAACTTTGCCAAGAAAACTACAAAGACTTGACCAGGCAGTCTCTGAAAATTGAGCACAACTGATATAGGGGGTGGGGTGGGGGACTGAAGGGTTCAGCTCCCCTGTTGGGGGTTCAGAGAAAAAAAAATTGAAAATACAATTCCCCACCTGGAAAAGCACAAAGTAATGCATTTAACAGAATAACAGAGTTGGAAGGTCTTCAAGCTGAAGACAGTATACTATTTCAGACAAATGGGGCTCTCCAGCCTCTTTTTAAAAGCCTCCAGGGATGGAGCACCCACAACTTCTGAAGGCCAGCCGTTCCACTGGTTTATCGTGCTGACTCTCAAGAACACGACCTATATATAAATTATAACGCACACCGGATTTTGAAGGGAGAAGGACAAAGCATTGCCACCATTTCTTCCATCCTTTCTGAAAGTTGCACGCTCACCATCTCGCTCCCGATTACAAAAGCTAAGCACATTGGTTTTGTGCTTAAAATTGTATGTAAGCCGCCCTGAGTCTTCGGAGAAGGGCGGGATATAAATGGGATTTTTTTTTTTTTAAAAAAAAGGCAAGTCCCAACCAGTCAACTTTGGATTCCTAGCTGTCGTTTCCACACACCCCCACCCCGCCGCCCCCCGGCTCCAGTTAAAGCACCCACCTGTACTGCCACACTTTGCTACTGCTTCCTCCTCCTCGGCTGCTGTTAAGCCCACCGCTGCTGCTGCTGTTGCTGCTGCTGCTACACTTGCTGGGGCAGTTCGGGGCTGGGAGCAAGATCTCCAGCTTGCCTTCGCTCTCCGACACTTTCATCGCGGTAAGCGTGGCTGCCGGCATGGGTTCCCCACTTTGCATGGCCGGAGAAACGAAAGCACCCCCGCCCACCGGGGTGGTGGGAGGCGGCCAGTCAGGGCTGCACTTAGTGCCACAGCCGGGCAGGCCAAAAAAAGGCAACACAAATGTCATCAACCCCCTTTCTACAAAGGGACGATCCTCAGCAGCAGCAGCCTGGAAGGAAACTTTTCCGCAAGGGCAAGTCGGAGCGGGCAGAAGACAAAAAAAAACAAAACACTAAAACGTGTTTTTTGTTTTTTTTTCCAATGGCGGGAGGGGAAGAGTTGGCTCGCAGCGACGCCGGCGAGGAAGGCGGCCGGACGGCGGAGGCGTAGCCGGGCTCTCCCGAGCTCTCCGGGACGTGTAAACAAGTGCTTGGGAGGGCGAAGGGCTTGGCGCCGGTCTCCTCGGGAGGAAGTCAGGGCGGCGGCTCTTCTTCGACCCTGCCCAGAGAAGGATGCTCCGGCGCAAGGAGACCGAGAGGGGGAGGCTCAAGGCGGCTCTCCCGGTCCTTCTCCAGCCTACTAACCCAGAGGCGGCCGGGAGCTGCCCTCACCCTCAGACACCAGGCTCCGCCTTCGTCTTCCCTCCGCAGCCCAGCCCAGCCCGGCAAGGAAGCCCGTTCCTCACGCCCACCCGAGAGATCCACCCAGCAGGGAGAGCGCGCCCGGCTCGGCCGAGCTGCCTCTCCCCGACCCAGCAGCAGCACAGCAAGCAGCAGGTCGCCACCCCTTCCGGGTTAGCCTTAACCCCACCCCACCGCCTCGTCCGCTTGAGAAAAGGAAGTGGTGCCCGCGCCGCCATGTTTGTTAAGGGCAGAGTCGGCGCTTGCTCCGGAGGAAAGAAGCAAGCGCGAGCAAGAAAATAGGCGCTGTTTTTTCTGTGTGTGTTTGTGAGAGAGAGAGATTAGTTAATTAAATGTAGGTTTAATCGGTCGTGGTGGAGGGAGGCCTAACGTTCAGGAAAGGAACTAGGGTTTGGAGGCAAGAGGCTGTGAATGCAGCCACCGGACTGAGGTCACCCTTCAGTTGGTTGCAGTTCCCGTTTCTGCACGTGACGGCTTTCTGGCTAGAGAACGTGGTAGGGAAGAAAAAGGTCTCGGGCGGAGTTCCAGAGCTCGCGACGGGGTGGATGGATCCTTTATTGTGCAACCCTTTTTCGTTTTTTTTCCACCGGTGTCCAATTTTAGCTTCGCGTTCCAGAAAAATAGTTTTAAATAACATGCTTTTTATTTTTTTTTTAAAAATCGTTTTTTGTGATTTTTAGCAATGTTTAATACACACACACATACACACACAAACACACAGAGAGAGAGAGAGAGAGAGAGAGAGAGAGAGAGAGAGAGAGAGAGAGAGAGAGAGAGAGAGAGAGAGTAGTGACCAAAATTGTGGAAACTTTTTGGGAAAAGCGTACATTTGAGGTTTGATGGCTAATAACCACCTTTTTTAAAGTAGTACCATAAAATTATATATTAATGGAAAGATAATTTAATCAAGAATGTAATGCAATAACTTTTATGATCTGCTATTGGAATAGCAGTTATAAAGAAGAAAAGTGAAATGTAGAAAAAAAACAAGATATACAAAAATTATCACCATAGAAAAAATTGAGATATACAAAAATTATCACCGTGTCAGTTAATACTTAGTTGGGTAACCTTTAGCATGAATTACGGCCTTACAATGTCATCCTTTAGTTCTGCAGCTGTTATAATGTGAAACCAAGATTGAATGATTGCTTCTATTAACTGGGTTTTATTGCTGGGTTGCTTCTGACTAACAAGTTTCTTTAGTCGGCTCCATAGATTTTCAGTTGGGTTAAGGTCTGGGCTATTCCCAGGCCATTCCAGCAGTGGAATATGATTATCTTGAAACCACTTTTAGCACACAGCAGCAAAATGACATGGAGCTAAATCCTGCTGAAATATAAGTGCTTCGTTGTCTTGGAAAAGATCATGTGTGGAAAGCTTCAGTTTGGGCTCAAGTATTTCGTTAATGTATTTTTGGCCTTTTATATACCCATTAATCATACAAATTCTGCCCACACCTTTTGATGTCATACCACCCCAGATCATAACACTGACTGGGTGTTTCACGGTACATGTAATGCGATCAGGATGCAAATCTTCTCCGATTCTTCTTACGTATTTTATGCCATCACTACCAAACTTGGTCTCATCACTCCAAATAACATTGTCCCATTGTTCCTCTGTCCAGGTAACATGGGTTTTAGCCCAGTTTAGTCTTTTCAACCTTTGAGAGATAAAAGTGGCTTTTTTCGTGGAATTCTAGATTTTAGACCAAATTCCTGCAGTCTGCGCCAAACAGTCCTTGCACTCAACTTCACCATGCATTGCGCCATTTCATCTTGTATACACCCAGATGATTTTCTTCTGTCACGTAGGCACAGTCTCTTAATTCTATCATCACTTGCTGTTGTGCACCTTTTCCTGCCTTTACCAGTGTGGTTTTGTAGTGACTGAGTCTCCTTATACCTCTTCAAAAACTTAGAAATGCCACCTTTGGTTAAGTTTCCATCAAATTTTCTTCTAATTTCTTTATAACTGTAGCCTTGTTCACTTAATAATACTATTTTACATCTCTTTCTGGACGACCAGTCAACTCTTTGCACCGTTTAATTTTATTACATTTTACAAGCTCACTAAATGAAAGAACACAAAAAACTCAACAACTTGATAGTGATCACATAACAACTGAGAAATATCCTCCTCTCAGCTTCAATACATGACATCAATAACTGAATCCTATTGTGATCTGATTGGCTCATTGCCAAACAAGATGACACCTGATTGGCTCTAAATACTCATGCTCATTGGCTACAATCAGATGAAGGAAAGCTACCTAATATCAACCTAAGAATGTTGTGCTTCCTTTTTCTGGTTATTTGGCTATAACTTTTCACAGAATACAGACAACTGAACAAACTTTGTTGCATTACATTCTTGATTAAATTATCTTTCCAATGATACATAATTTTATGGTACCACTCCAAAAAAAGTGGTGTTATTAGCCATCAAACCTCAAATGTACACTTTTCCCAAAAGGTTTCTACAATTTTGGCCACTACTGTATATATACACAACAGTACTACAATTATACATTAGAGACTATACAGCTCAGAAAAGATGCAATTGGATAAGCAGGGGTTTTTTTGCGCCAAATACTATAGAACGCTATTTTTTCAAAAAAAACCCTGAGAAATAGTTTCTAATAAATTAATATATTTAGTTAAAGGCAAAGAAGCAGATCATGGTGGTGGTCATTTTACAAACGCTGTCTTCAGTGGTGCAGATCGTAAAGTAGCCCACAGAGCACATGTCATGCTCTCTAAATACCCCCAATTCTACCTTTTTAAAGCATTCCCTACATTTCCCCTTCTCTTAAAACCGTCAGGTGGAAGGAAACATGCTTTCTGCCCATACCCGTTTGGCAAAGATTGCGAACCAAATGCAGGGAGTGGGTGAATGCAAGGCTTCCCACAGTTTCAGGTGCCGCATTATGGGCTAATACAGGGGTAGGCAACCTAGGCTCTTTTATGACTCATGGACTTCAACTCCCAGAATTCCTGAGTCAGCATAGCTGACTCAGGAATTCTGGGAGTTGAAGTCCTTGAGTCATAAAGAGCCAAGGTTGCCTACCCCTGGGCTAATGAAAACACCCTGTCGAAGCTTGCTACGATAGTGGAAATTTCTTTATGCAGGCAATAGAAGTATCAATAGAAGATGTGCTACATTGCTATCAGAGTTGTTTTTCCCCACAGCTCCTTTCCTGAACTGGCCCCATATCCACCTTCACCAAAAGGAGTTATGTTTATCCAGAATACATTTCAGACATTGCATTAAAATGTGATAAATAAGGTTCCATGCAATGTATAAACTCAGCCAGTATTTATTAGCCAAGCTAATTTTCTTATGTTCCCTGTTCAGACATTCACCACAACACTGCTTTTGATCCCTGTTGTGGCTGCTTCCAAGTGGAATTCTTCCTGTTTATAGGTAAAGGTAAAGGTAAAGGTTCCCCCGCACATGCGTGCTAGTCGTTTCCGACTCTAGGGGCCGGTGCTCATCTCCGTTTCAAAGCCGAAGAGCCAGCGCTTGTCCGAGGACATCTCCATGGTCATGTGGCCGGCATGACTAGACGCCAAAGGCGCACGGAACGCTGTTACCTTCCCACCGTAGTGGTCCCTATTTTTCTACTTGCATTTTTACATGCTTTCGAACTGCTAGGTTGGCAGAAGCTGGGACGAGTAACAGGCGCTCACTCTGTTACGCGGCACTCGGGATTTGACCCGCCAACCTGCCGATCTTCTGATCGACAAGCTCAGCGTCCTAACACACTGAGCCACCGCGTCCCTTAGTCCTGTTTATAATACTTGGCCAAATTCTGGAACTATTTCCTCATTATCTTTTTATGCTGCCTTTTCTATTTAGAGTGCTTTACATGCTGTCTTATTTATTTGTTGGCTTATACTGTGTTTCATTTGTTAATGCACATTTATATCAAACAAAATAAATGAATAATACATTTACTTGCAAGCACGTATTTTAAAGAAAGTAAGTACTGTTTTTATATGCCTCCATGGTTTATTTTTTACATTGCTTCAATAATTCAGATATCACTATATCAGACTTCAGTAGTGCTAAATTATGTCAGCCATAATTGGCCTCTTCTGAATAAAAATTATTATAGGAGTAGGTATAGGAGTATAGCTCCTATAGGAGCTACAGGAGTAGCTATAGCAGGGAATTTCATTAAGAGTTTGATGATCTACTCCAGGGGTGTCAAACGTGCAATGTCACGTGATGTGTCGCGATGTATCGCGGCTTTTTTTCCATTGCTGGCAATGGGGTGGGCGCAGTTTCACCATAACGCATCCAGCCTGCAGGCCGGCAGTTTGACACCCCTGATCTAATCTACTATGAAAGCTTACTATATAATTATGGTAATAGACATACTAAAAATACTAGCGTATTTAATAAGAAGGGAACTACTAGGATGCAGATTGAAATTAAGAGCTTTCCTAGGTGGAACCAAGGAAAAATAACATATTTTATAACAAGACAAACCTGTCTGATCTGTCATAAGGATTTATTACTATTTCTGTTGAGCCTGTTTTACATCTAAGCCAAGTAAATATTATCAAATTCTTTTCTCATGCAATTAAATTATTTCATTCTGCCCGTAAGTTTTAGCTATATAGTTCAAGACTTTCAACTGTCAATGACTTGGACCACCACAATTAGAGAAGTGTTCAGTAATTACGCACATGTTCACCCAGTTACTAGTTAACACTAAACAGAAATTAAAAGTGAGGTCACTTGTTGATTCCAAATTCATGTCTTGCTCATTTATGTGATTCGTAAACATAAATGGTATAAATTAAAACAAGTACACAAGAAAAAGATCTGAGATAGTTTTCTTCAACTCATGGCAAGGTTGTATTTCTAATTAATAGCTAAAGGTTTAAGGTCAACTATAAATTAGATGAAGTACTAATTTGATGAACCTTATTCCTAGTTAGACCAGCCAGTTTAGTATATTGGTTAAGACACCAGGCTGGGAGATTTGGGTTCTCCTGCTACCTTAAGGCATGAAGCCATTTGTCAGCTCTAGGAAGAGGACAATGGCAAACTATTTATGAAATATTGTCAAGACTTGTCCAGGCAGTTGACAGCAATCAATACAGATTCAAAAGAATAATAATATAATAAAAACAAATCCTAGGTTACTATGGTGATGTTCACAGTATCCTAAGTCAGCCATATACAAGGCTTTGGGTGTGGGGGCATTTGTTTTGTTTTGCTGATAGAGTTGCATTTTTAAAAATTATTTTGGCTCTCCGAGTGGACAAAATCTTGAGTCTTTAGAGAGTTTACAGTAGGCTTTTGTAGGTACCAAGAAACAAAATGCCTCATAGAGGATGAAGTTTACCTAATTCTGTTTTTTTCCTGGAAAGGTACTCTTATTTGAGCTTGAATATTCTGCCCATAAATTCAGAATCTAGTGAAATTTCTGGGAAATTTTAAAAAATGGCTAGAACAATCTCTAGTTAGAGACAATCTCTCTGTCTCTAACGGTCTCAGCAGCAGCACTGTGAAAGGTGACACTTCCATATGGTATTACTGGGAGAGATAGCTCATCACTGCTGCCTCTTGGTGAAAATAAGCAAGCATAGCCAGGAAGCCTGTATATCAAGGTGCTTTTGGCCACAAAGCAGCAGAAAGCATGGTCCAAAGTGTGGAGGTTGCTAGGGCCAAAATAAAAGGGACGCGGTGGCTCAGTGGGTTAGGACGCTGAGCTTGTCGATCAGAAGATTGGCAGTTTGGTGGGTCAAATCCCGAGTGCCGTGTAACAGAGTGAGCGCCTGTTACTCGTCCCAGCTTCTGCCAACCTAGCAGTTCGAAAGCATGTAAAAATGCAAGTAGAAAAATAGGGACCACTATGGTGGGAAGGTAACAGCGTTCCGTGCGCCTTTGGCGTCTAGTCATGCCGGCCACATGACCACGGAGACGTCCTCGGACAAGCGCTGGCTCTTCGGCTTTGAAACGGAGATGAGCACCGGCCCCTAGAATTGGAAAACGACTAGCACACATGTGCGGGGGAACCTTTACCTTTACCTTAGGGCCAAAATGTCTTGGGTAGGAGCAGTGACCTCAACTGTTATTGTATAATCACACATAGGAGATAAATCATGTACCTTAGGTCATTTGCATCATGGCATGCCTGATGGAATTTCCATAATTTAATGAAGTAATAATGTCAAGAAAGGGATTTAGCTGATCTTGATATAGAGGAAGAATGGGCACCTGATAACGGGTACCCTTTCTAGAATGGTTTCTAAAAAAGATTATCTCCTTTTAGGGAAGAGTAAAGCATAACAACGAAACTCAAAATAACCTTGGCTTGATTTTGTTTAGTATAAGATGGAATAGGTAGAAACCTAGACAGCTTTTCAGGATTTTAATATTTTACCTTATTATAATGCCCTTGGAACAGAGGAAGCTCTACAAGTCAAATATTAAGATTCTCAAGAACTTGCATGAAGCTTTGAGGCCTAAGGAAGCCTCAAATGTATTACACATATTTAAGGGGCTTAGGAGTACTCCCACTCACCATGCATTGAGGAGCTACAGATACAAATTTACAGTGCAGATACTTTTCTTTTATGAACTGGAAACTTACATTAGGATTGATCCAGATTAGGAAACAAAATTGAGAGTAAGGTATCTTCTTTCCCTGTACATCTACTGTAATAAAGATGGAAGACTCAAGATTTATTTAAAAGTTAGGAAAATAAGCGTGAGACAATTGGGAGATTTTCTAACATGAGGCACGACACTTCTGAGAAATGGGTGGAAAGGGCATTTGCAAATAAAAATAACTATTTGGCCACCAACCTCAGATATAATTGGAGAACATTGCAAATTCAATGGCAAAAATGATTTTGCACAGGAGTTTCCTAAAACTATTAGTATATAAAAGTGCCTCTCTCATATTGAGAATGACATTTGCATGCATTTGTACATATCAGATTACCCACTACGCTGTTCATTGTATTGCAGAGTACAAGTAGTACAATATGTAGACCACACTGCATTGGGCACACTGATTTTTGCACATTCAACAAGACTTGAAGACATGACTCATGTTTTCATTTTTGGCTTTGTCATCTTTTGATTTGCAGTTGGACTCTTCCCCCCTCCCCGATAACTATGAAATATGTGTAAAGCAATTTATGCTGTAGAAAGTCCTATTTGTAGAACACACGTTTGATAGATAATAAAAAAGTCACAGATTTGGATAAAAATGCTGGAAACACAGATGGACCCTCCTATTGTACCAGAGTAGAGACTGGGAAACTAGTTTTACCAAAGACATGAAGCCACTGATGGGATTCAGCCAGTTCGTACCAGTTCAGCAGAACCAGTAGCTAATTTTTTGTTGCCCAAGCCCTGAATGGACTTCCGGAAGCAGCATCCACACACAGAACCGGTTGTTCACGTATTTGAATCCCACCACTGCATGAAGCCAACTTGGTACTTTTGCACCAGTTATTCTCCTTCAGCCCTGGGAAGCAGGCAAGAGCAAGCCAATTCTGATAATCCTTTTGAAGAATTGCAGAGACTTATCCAGGTAGCTGCCATGAATCAACAATGATATACACACACATACACATAAATGGCTGCTAGGGCCAGGGTAGCAGTTTGTTAAACACAGAGCAACTAACAACATCCAGTACAAAAACTTGGAAAGGATCCTAAGTCTGCTATTTTAATAGCAAGAGCACTTAGACTTATATACCACTTTGTAGTGCTTTACAACCCTCTCTAAGCAACTTATAGAGTCAGCCTATTGCCCCCAACAATCTGGGTCCTTATTTTACCGACCTCAGAAGGATGGAAGAATGGGTCAACCTCAAGCCGGTGAGACTTGAACTGCCAAACTGCTGGCAGTTGGCAGTCAGCAGAATTAGCCTGTAATACTGCATTCTAACCACTGTGCCACCACGGCTTCAAATTTCTTGTAGAAGGCAAAATAAATCTCATTATTCTTTGTAAGCTCCAAGATAATACACAATAGAAGTAAATCTTATTATTCTTTGTAAGGTCCAAAATCACATTCTTTCTTTATAATACACAACAATAAAGTATTTTTTGTTTCCAGAATACTCAGCAGGGTAATAATATACCTACCAGAGTCAGTGTTAATTTTTTCAAGGCAATAAAACACTAATGGGATATATAGTATTAATGTTAATTTTCCCTTACCTTTAGCTTTTCCCTTACCTTTAATATATCAGTTAACCATCTATAGATTGCATAAGTTTCCTTAAGATGGCATATTTCTTCAGTGTCTGGAGTGAAATTCGTTAAAGGAAGTTGCTCCAGCATTTGTCCTATTTTAATATTCAGCCACAATGAGAGTTGATAATAGATTTTCATAAAGATAACAGTGAAGAAAAAGGTAGTATTGTCTATGAATGTTTTCCAAAGTTTTAATGATAATGTTTTCCATTATCTCAATGTGGGATTTAAGAAGCACTCTGCCATCATCACTTTTTCATTGATGAGTAAATAGGGCATTTCTTTCCCTGCTGAAACTGAATGAAGCTGAACTCTACCAGAACATCTATGTTTGGTTTTAGAATTAGGACATGGAACACCTTCAAGTTATTTAGGGAATGCTGGCATTCAACAGAACACAGTTCAAGAAACAGCAATGGCTGAGATCAGACATCATTGCTAGCATTCCCCCCAGAAGCTGAAATAACTAAGTTTGGTTTCAGATTTTAATCTAATTATAAAATATGGTTATTCTAGATTCTAGTCATCTATTGAATCCCAGTTAAGTCACAGTGGAAGTTAGGAGGCTGTATAGGATGATGCTAAGATGGCAGGACCTATGTCCTCATTAACCCAAGTCATTGACTAAGTTTGTTTATGAGAACGTAGTCTTCAGTTTAGCATAATATGCAAATCCAGTTAAGTGAGTTTTGCCCCATTTTATGACCTTTCTTACCACAGTTGTTAACTGAATCACTGCAGTTGATAAGTTAGTAACCTGGTTGTTAAGTGAATTTGGCTTTTCCATTGACTTTGCTTGTCAGAAGGTCAGGAAATGTGATCACATGACTCTGGGACACTGCAACTCTTATAAATATGAGTCAGTCACCAAGCGTCTGAATTTTGATCACATGACCATGAGAATGCTGCAATGGTTGTAATGTGAGAAACAGTCATAAGTCACATTTTTCAATGCATTTGCAACTTTGAATGGTCACCAAATGAACTGTTGTAAGTCAAGGAATACCTGTACTGATGTTATTTAATTTCTTACACTCAAGATCAGGCATGTCAAACTGCCGGCCCGTGGGCCTGATGCATCATACTAAAACTGCGCCCACCCCATTGCCAGCAATGGGGGAAAAGTTGCGATACGTCGCGCGACCTCACGTGACGTCGTGAGTTTGACATGCCTGCTCAAGATCAAGCCTGGGCTTTTTATAGCTCCCAGGCCACCTCCGGCCCTTCGGCTGTCCCTGTCCAGCCCATGTGAAGTCAATCGGAAATTAGGTAACAAATGTACCGTATTTTCCGGCGTATAAGACGACTGGGCGTATAAGACGACCCCCAACTTTAGAGATGATTTTCATGGGTTAAAGTCTTATACGCCGGAAAATACGGGTAAGTAGGAAGTCAGGGCTGCTTCTCAATTAGGTGAAGGTTTATCAAGAGCTTTTGGCCTCGAGATCAGCTTTGCTCTGCCTTGCCTAAACCTCGTCTCCTCTCGCGTTGGCGCCCCCTTCTACTTCAGCCACACACGCTGGCTGTTTCGGCCTGGAGCGACGAGCATTGTGGCCCAACACTTCGGGAAGGCACCAGGTCTGAAAGAAGGCGGTTCTTTCCGTAGGTTAGTTAATGAAAAGGGCGGCAGAGGGTGGTGGTGGTGGTGGTGAAAGAAACGGGCTCAGCCCTGCGCCGCAAGTTTGAGATTCCCTCAAAGAAAGCCCCGAGTTTCCAAGTAACTAGAAACCAGAAGGAGCCCTGCGTGGCACTGAGATCGAGAAGCCCGTTTACCCTCCCCTGCATTTTGCTGTGCTTTTCTAAAGTTTTCCAAGAAAATGCAAATGCGGGTTTTTTCCTCCTTTCACTTGCATAAGTTATCGCTGGAGTATACAGAAAGGGGAAAAAGAAATAAAGGGGAAAAACCCCGCACATATTATAATATTTATTTTTCAAAAAGCCACCTTCTACTTCAGGGCGGAGGGGCGACCCCGGGTTGCTGAAGCCCCAGCGCCAGCTTTCCGCTGCGGTCTGCCTGTCGCAATTCCTGAGCTGCACCTTCCCGGGCAGGTGTTGCTGTAGGTCTGGCCACGGCACCACACCCTGAAGTTGAGCTCCCAGGGTCAGGTGAAGCTCAGCTCCGCGCGAACATGTCAGGTCGGCCTCCGCCTGGCTTCCCGCACTCCCTTGAGCTCTCGTGCTCGCCGAGTGCTGGCAGTTCAGCACGCGCTTGACTCCCACTCCCTTCCCAAAAAAAAGGGGGTCTGCTGCCCTAGGACGCCAGTAAGCTGGAGCCTCAGCCTCGGTTGGGCTGGTCGGTTTATTTATGAGGAGGCCGTCTTTCGCCATTCTCGAGCGCTGGATTTGTCCGTTTCCACTAACATCTCTGCTCCCGAGGATTTACTATTTTCCGGCGTATAAGGCGACAGCATATAAGACGACCCACAACTTTTGAGAAGATTTTCATGCGTTAAAAAGTCATCTTATACGTCGGAAAATACGGTAAATTTGATGCAGCTAATCGAAACCATATAATTTACTGCTTTTTATAAAGAGATAAGATTAATGAGCAGAATTAAGTTCAGCCAATTGGTTCAACCCGCTACAACAGTCCCAATTTCTCATGTGGCCCCTTGGGAAGAT
Organism: Vipera ursinii; assembly: GCF_947247035.1. Classification (NCBI taxonomy): domain Eukaryota; kingdom Metazoa; phylum Chordata; class Lepidosauria; order Squamata; family Viperidae; genus Vipera; species Vipera ursinii. Next base: position 131,203,821 of record NC_139512.1, read on the forward strand.
TAACTGCCCACTCCTGCTTAAAGTAGAATATATAGCATTTCTGCTCCAGTTTTTCTCACTACAGATTTGTGGGGAAATTGGGCTAAGAAGAAATGACAGGTCTAAAGATGGTGAATGAGTTTTCTGGACTAAGTGGACTTTAACCTGGATCTCAACAGACTTCTAATCCTTTACAAATCTTAACCTATACAAAACACTGTTTTTTCTATAAAATGATTCATCAGAGCATTTCACAGTAGTTTGTATCTCGATGGAAAAGAAAGGAAAACTGAAAATACTGGCTTTAATTTACTCAATTATCCACTTAGTGCAGTGATAGCTACCATAGGATAAAGCCCAGTAGGTGGCATCAGTAGCTGATCTTCGAAGCTAAGTTGGACACGCTTAGTACATGAATTTGAGACCATGGGGGAAAGTGCAGAGCTGAAAAGTAATCTAAGAAGCTAATAACAGACACAATTGCAGATCACTACCATATTGGTGCCAAGAAAAATTACATGGATGTGTCCATGTAGCAATCAAAAGCTGAGCTTGATTCAATGACAACCTTATGAAATGGTAAACAATTTAGCACAGTCTTTTTCAAACCTGGCAACTTTAAAATGTGTAGACTGCTGGAATTCCTATGCTGGCTGTTGTGAGTTGAAGTTGCCAAATTTGAAAAGCACTGGTTTAGCATATTCTATGTGGTTCCCAATTGAAGTAAGCAACATGCTAAACTGGAGCTTGTAACATATTGCCCATAGCTCTTCAATTTCTTTTAAAATGTGCATTGCTAATTTGTACCAGATCATTTATTTAGATATACAGGTCTATGAATCTTTAAAAAATAGACAGTAGCAAACATCATTACAGAATTACAAACAAACTCCATGCTCTTATTAAAGAGTATGAAGCAAACTTAATAATTGAACTACTAATATGCCAAAGAGTTTATTTTACGGTTTGCATTTCAGTGTGCTTTGGAGAAATTTAAATGTTTCCTTGATAACAACATCCAACTACCAGAGGGGTAGAGCTGTAAGGTTATAAATGTGGCTCACTTATGTTTGACATTTGCCTCCAAGGGATGGGTTACAGACAGTACTAAAATTTTCCAGAACTATACTATCAAAAGAGAAAACAGAAAAATAAACAGATCGCTATATATTATTGTGGGAAATTAACAGTTTTTTTCAAAATAAATTAGATTAGAGCCTGGAGATGGACACCAGCATAGAAACTTACCTTAGTTTGTTTATTGAAGATTTATTGAATAAATATTATTGGTTGTATTTGTATAACTTGCTATGACAAACTCAATAAATCACATTCATCGGGCTTAAATAATATAAAAGCACTCATGGCTTAGCAACCTGTGTGAATCCATCTATTGTGGATATAACCCACAGTTATGGCCTAATATATTTTGACTACTGAAGAAGTCTTTCCAATTAAAATTCACCACAGAATACAGTTTGTTTATGGTGATGACTGTGTTGACATGAATAGTGTGCATTGCTGGACTTAAAAAAACAACCCTGTGGCTAACGGGAAAGCTGATTTATGTGATCAAGGATGATCTGTGACAGCAGGCCATGAGTTTCATTTGCAAGATGAGATCCTTCAGGCTGACACAGAAATAAAAGCTCCAAGGGTGGAAAATGGCCACCAATTGTTATCAAGCTAGAAGAATTGTAAAAAATTTCTTCACAGTATGTAACAGTATGTAGGAATGACTTTGGGAGACAGGGGGAAGAGCCACAACCAGAGGAATAGTTGGATAAGAGACAATTTCACCAGCAACAGGAATGTGATTGTGGCAAACAGAAAGGATCTTTCCTAGTTTCTTGCACTATAAAGGCAATGGGGGAGAAATGTACTTTCAGACTTGTAAGATTCTGTTAATGAAACCTTCCAATAAAGTAGGATTAGTTCATCTGGGCATGCTTCTTGTCTGGACTGCCTTGCTAAGCTGTTACACCATTATGACCGGGAAATGAAGCTTCAGCTCATCACAAAGCATTGCTTCTGAAGAAACAGTTCAAAACCCAAACCTCGGAAACACTCAGGGTTATGTTTTTTTGGGATATCTGTGGATTTTTCTTGAACACGATTAAAGAGAGTGCTTTATTCAAAAGTTTGAAACACCAATTAAATCAGAGTTTAGAAGCACCAGGACAAATTGATGTAATGGGACAGTGCCGGCCTTATACTTCATTATCTACCCAAGCATCAATTGCAAAATTGGATCTCCCTATTTTACCAATACAGCTCAGTCTTGGTGTCATCGAATTCCATCTTTTCCCAACATTGAAGGAATGGCTTAGTGGGCATTTGTTTGATTCAGGTGGAAAGGATCATGAGGAGTTGGCTGAAGAGACAAAGCATGGAGCTCCTTTGTGATGGCATTAAGAAGCCTATCCGTTTTTGACAGAATTGTATACTGAGTGATTATGGGGAGGGCCCGGGATATTTGAGGGAACACCTGCTGCCAGCATCAAGTTCCCTTCGTCCAGTGCGCTCCCACAGGGAGGGTCTCCTCAGGGTGCCACCGGCTAAAGATTGCCGGCGGGTAACACCCAGGGGTAGGGCCTTCTCAGTGGGTGCGCCTGCCCTGTGGAACCAGCTGCCTGCGGAGCTTAGGACTGCCCCTACCCTCCGTTCTTTCCGCCGGGACCTGGAGACCTGGCTCTTCGAGCTCTCTGGCCCAGGCTGAGAATATTTTTAATTTTAATTTTAACTGGGTTTTAATTTTCTCAGGGTTCTATTTAATCTCTTTTAATTTGTTTTAACGTTTGTATTGACTGTTTTTTAAATGCCCTGTAAACCGCCCTGAGTCCTTCGGGAAAGGGCGGTATATAACTCTAAATAAAATAAAAATAAAATAAAAAAATAAATAAACATAGGTAGCAAAAGAGCTCATTTCAAATTTTATTTTCTTTTCATTTATCAAAATGTCTCTGTTTAAACCAAAGTTATAGAGTTGGAGGCATTCATTTTCATTCCAACCTTGTTTGTCCCTTATATTGCTGTATTAGTCACATCAAATGCGTTGAGTTTTTTCTTCTTGTACTTGCCAAACAGCTTTGCTCTTACTACTCCTACTTGCTATTTTTTATACACCAGTTCCTATGGCAACACTGAATCTCTACATCTGCCATATGCCACCCACTCTAACTTAATTTCCCAGGCCTCAGTCGTGGTTTTGATATTTGGCAGATTAACTGCTGAGAAGGCACAGTGCTATAGGAATTGCTGTGTATAGTACACTGGGACTAAGGAGAGAGAGCGCAGGAATAGTAATGTGGTCTAAGAATTACTGCTGGATGGAAATCTACAGCAGATAAAATGTTTGTTGCCTTCTTCGACTAGTCTGAGACTCCTTTACGCTACATGAGCATCACTGATTTCCCAGTTTGAAGAATGGGATTCGTACAAGTGTAAAGAGTTGTGGGTTCATTTATCTGACAAATGATGATGATATTATCCATTCACTCATGTCTAACTCTTGGCAATTTTTTGGGTCAAGTCTCTATCTCCACATCTCCCGAACTTGCACGACTTCTGTGAGTTTTCCAGTGTGGTGTCAGCTTTAAAACACCTGTCCATTTGTCTTAAAGTGATTATATACTAATTAGACATCTTTTCTGCCTAAGGATGCTAGGAATAGTCTTAGCAAATAGCAACAGCACTTAGACTTGTATCCTGCTCCATAGTGCTTTATAGCCCTCTCTAAGCAGTTTACATAGTCAGCATATTGCCCCAGGCAATCTGGGTCCTCATTTTACCAACTTCAGAAGGATGGAAGGCTGAGTCAACCTTGAGCTGCTCAGGATCGAACTGCCGGCTCTGGGCAGAGTTAGCTTGCAGTATGGCATTCTAAACACTGTGCCACTACAGCTCTATTAGGTAGTCCTCGACATATGACCATAATTGAGCCCCAAATTTCTGTTGTTAAGTGACACATTTGTTAAATAAGCTTTGCCCTATTTTATGACCTTTCTTGCCACAGTTGTTAAGTGAACCACGGCAGTTGATAAGTTGTTAAGTGAATCACGGTTGTTAAGTGAATCTGGCTTCCCCATTGACTTTGCTTGTCAGAAGGTCACAAAAGATGATCACATGACCCTGGGACACAGCAACAGTCGTAAATATAAACCAGTTGCCCAGAATCTGAATTTTGATCGCATGATCATGGGGATCTTGCAACAGTCATAAGTGTGAAAAATGGTCATAAGTCACTTTTTTCATTGTCATTGTATCTTTGAATGGTTACTAAATGAACTGCTGTAACTTGAGGGCTACCTGTATATAGGCTGGTATGATTTGCAGAAAATAAAGGTAGATTATAAATGTAATACAAAATAAAAAATGAATGTGATACAAAATAAACGGAAGATAACTTCAATAGTTTGTACCATCTTGCCTTTTTCACATATGCCCAGAAGATACCTCAGCCTGACACACTGCCATATGTTTTGTCAGTTTCACTTTCACAGGATTCCCACATCAATTTAAATCACAAAATGACTTATTTTGTTCTGATTTATTATCCAGCCATTATTGCATGTAAAGTACATTTTGTAGTTTAGCATATTGTGTAACTCCATCTTTGGTTTAGCAAATTATTGTCTATAGAGATACATAATCCTATCCTAACATCTCATTAATTTGCTGGCATATTATTGAAATATGGACACTGGACAAACATAAAAGTTGAACTGCTTGTTTCAGGCTTATTGACATGGATTAACTACACCACAGTCTGGAAAGGGCGCCGAACCAGGCACTGGGTTAGCTGGGCCAGATCTTCTGTGCGACCACCAGAGTGACCTCCTGCCGCCGGCCTGCCAGGAACCTTCACCAGTGTCCACTGGTGAAACTGGCTACCACCGGCCCTGACCTCTCCATCTTAACCGCCTACTTGCCTGCAGCCACAACAAACCAAACGCTCAGTGAGCCCCAGCCTCCACCAAGCCCTGCCTGCTAGCCCTACTGCTGCTGGGACATTACTCGTCCACATTGGGTGCTGTGCAGCCACCAAGTGGCTGCCCATGCTGCTGCCCTCGTGGGGCTCTTTTCCCTTCTGGCTGCACTGCTCTGGGCTGTCCTGCTGGGCTGCTCCTGCCTGGCAGAGGGCAAGTCGTCCCATGCAACTGCCGGAGTGTCCCCCTGCCAGCCTGCCAGGGCCCTTCACCAGCGACCACTGGTAAAAGTGCACCACACACATCTCTGCCTTTGGGCTGATGAGTGCCACCAGCCTGCACACCTACTCGGTGTTGCAGTCGCCGGGTTAAGATTGTGATATATTTTATATTGTAACCACTTCTGGAACTTAAAATTCTAGCCACTGTTGGAAACAGAGTTTGGATTCCTTAGCTGGCAACTTTAATTTGATAGAGAGAGACACAGTTTTGGCAGGTGAGAGCATCTGGATGCCTCAGTTGGGACTTAGATACTAAAGAGGTCAGCCCAACTTAATACTTGGGGATTCTGTGACATCAGGCCAAACCAAGCATTCCAACAGAATGCATTATTATTGACTTCTGGTTTTCCATTGGCATGGATGCAGGAAGGCAGGGATCTGCCATCTGCGTCTGATTTTGCCCTGCTGGGGGTCCTAAAAAGGGCCTAAAGTTGCCCCGAAGAGGCTATGAAGAGGAGGAGTACCTCATTGATCACAAAGAGATGGTGGTCTTTTCATTTGATCCAAAGAAAAGCCTCCAAAATGGCAGGGGAAAAAATGGCTACATTCCTGTGGCCAGTCATTAGCTGCTGACAACTGAAGAAAAAAAGCACCAATTAGCACATCGTAAGCAGCATGTTTGGAACTGGGTGAAAATATTGATCCTTTCTTTACTGTTTTACAACCAAATTTCCTGGAAAAGGCTCCCAAGAAGCTAAAAACCTCTGAATGTGAGCAGAAGCGGTGTTTTAATTTTATGGGGGAAACATACAATACTGAAGTGGAAGTAACATAAAGCTATAGCTTTGATAAATTTGAGAACTAAGATTTTCTCTTTGAAAAAAAACATTGAGGCAAAATATAAGAAATCAATTCTTTCTTTTAAGAGTGGAAAATTAACTTTGAATGACATCTAATGGTGGATTTGTGTATAGCACTATAACTTGCTTCCTGGCTGCTTGGTGACTCCTAGCCTGGGAGAACAGCTAACAATAAAGGAAAATATTTTGGCATACTTATCGCCCCGACCTTCTTGGATTATAAATACCTGCTGAGCTTGGACTTTTAACTTCAAGAGCTAGTGGGAGAGAAAGAAAAATTTGACCTTGGCCTACGCCTGGCTGGGAGAAACTCTTGAGCTGTTTTCAGAGAGGTTGAACATTTTGAACACTTCAAACATTGTGGATTACAACGTTGCTTGACTGACAATTTTTGGGTACTTGAGACAAAGCATCACTATAAAATATTGTTTTCAGGACTGAACCTATACTTTGGAATCTATTCGATTATAAAGGCTACACATAAAGGCCAGAAAACTAGATGAAACTTTGATCTACTCTTACTGAGACTGGTGATACTAGAAGATCTCCAGGAATAATGCCTCAAGAAAAAACAAACACCTTTCAGAAGGAAATATACTCTATGCTATAACTAATTCACCAAACAATTTTTGCATACAAAGAGGGCATAAAAACATAATGAGACAAAAAACAATTTAGATAATATAAATGAGCAAATCTCCAAATTAAATCTACAACTAGAAACTCCCAGGCAACGACTTCAAAGTATGAACAAACAAACCAGAAACTAGAAGACGAAGTAGAGGAAACGGATTTAGAGATGGAAGAGTTAAAATAAGGGAAATATAAACAACCATATACAAACAAAATACTGCAACATTTAGCCATAACAATGAAAATGCAAAAGACCCTTTACCCCTTAGGTCTGCAAAATACATCTGATGGCAAGGAAGAAGATTTTTAAAAATGGAATATAGAGCTGTTAGGGAAAATGCCACAATTTGGGAGACAAGGAATGAAAAGAGAAACTGAGGGAGAAGGAAACTGGGAGTTGTTTAAGGAATATAAATGGGCAGAATTCTCCCCCCAAAATACCTAAATTGTCTTCCTTATGGCCAAGCAAATTTCACAAAAATAGAAAGAAAATTCCTGGGCAACTTAATTGCCCTGCCTTGGAAAGCTACTTGGCAAAGAAAGAAAGAGTTAGATTTAAAAAACAGAAGATTTGACCTTTTAGAGAGGGCATTATATGTTCAAATACTTATTTGAATAAGACTAAAAGAACGGTTGACCTTTAGATACGATTAAATTTTTATGATGAAAGATATGATTTAGAATTAAAATAACATTTTTTTCTTTCTTTCTTTTGTTGATATGGGAAATATGAAAATAAGAGAAGCAGAAAAATGAGGTCAATGTGGCTGGTGTTCAAGCTAATTGGTGAATTCTAATTTCAACATTTTGTGTCCTTTGCCCTGACTCTCAATTCCTTTTACAGGTTCTTTATCACAGATAGCCTGTCCTCATCAGTGGGATTCACGAAACAGCAGCTTCTGCACTCTCACAGGCTAATTATCTGTTGGTGTCATAGCACCCTCTATGACTCATTCAGCCAACTCACCTTCCTTAATAATAGAATCAGAAAATGATGAAAATGTCAGCAAATGGTGCAGATAAAATGCTTCTCTGAAAAATCAGAGTAGGCAACAAATCCCCAGGAGCAGGAATATGGGAATCTAGAAGAAAGGGCAAGTCAACAAGAAATCTCTCTCTTCCTTTAGCAGAACGCTCTATGAGCAGAGTTTTGTTTTCAGATAGTCTGGAACAGTTTTCCAGGCCGGTGGTGTGGTGTGGATTTGCCCGCAGACATGGCCATGCCAAGCAGGGGAAGAGTGTTTGAGTCCCAATCCTGAGCTCTTCTTCCCTAATCAACCACCTTTCTTTTGTCTAGGCTGGAAATTAGAATACTAAACTGGGAAAAGCAAGGTCAAAAAAAGCTGTAAACAATGTGTTGTAGCTTCAGCTGAAAAATGACCTTGTCAGCAACTTATCATAGGCTGATACTAGTGTCTTCCAGTGTTAGGGAGACAGTCTGGTTTGGTGGATAAGGCACAGGCTAAAAACCAGGAGACTGTGAGTTCTAGTCCCACCTTATGCAATCACACTCACTCAGCCCACATTAGGCTTTGAAGACAAGCCTGTCAGTCAATTCCTATTGTGATCAATAGATCAGGGCTTGGCTGATCTGAAAAAAAAACAGACCCTGTACTTGCAAGAGAACAGGAGGAAAAATACCGGTGTTTTAAAATTTCACAGATTTAAAGTTTAATTACAAACTGCTTTGTTGCTTTACTGTTTCAAACTGAAGGATCCATGTTGATTCTCTTCCTTTTCCATACGTGAACATGGGAAGATCACAAACAGGACACGTGGGAGGTTATCGCTGCCTTTTTTTGCGTGCGCAAAACATGACAATAGGATGTAATTGCTATAAGACAATAGGTTCTATGTTGAATTGCTTTAACAAGACTTGATATGTAGACAAAAAGCTCCCCAAAATGAAAACTATAATTTTTCACTAAATAGAAAATACTCATCTTTTTTTTTATACTACTTTGGAATGACTCAGTTTGAACTCCAGTGGGTGCTGAACCCGACAGATTAATTTTATCATTATATATTTATATTTTATATTTATATTTATTTGATTTATATACCGCCCTTCTCCCGAAGGACTCAGGGTGGTGTACAAGGCAATAAATATCAAAAATACAGGATACAAAAATTAAAAACAAATTAAACAATTGTGCCCGATACAATAAATTAGTTAAAATCTATAATTAAAACCCGAAACCCATCAGACCAGGCCGGCTTGTTCGAATAAATAGGTCTTTAGATCACGTCGGAAGGAGCGGAGGTCGGGAGCCATCTGGAGCTCCACCGGTAAACGGTTGCACAGGTCTGGCGCGCCCACAGAGAACGCCCTCCCCCTGGGGGTCACCAGTCGGCATTCTCTGACCGGTGGCACATTTGTTGTGCAAATGTGTTTCTCATCCCATTGCAGCCTTTCTACACAGAAGCAATCGAGGAACCAAAGTTCAGTGTACAGAGATGTATATCGGAAGATCCAAATAATGATTAGCACACATAGTTGAGATTACATTTGCGCTGCCTTTTGGTTTTCAAAGTGGTATTTCCTTTATTTTAAAATCTGATGCTTCATCTAGTTTCAGAATATTTAAGCTGAAAACAGAACCCACTGAAGGATGGTCTCCTCTTTCCCTGGTTTGAAATGCTATACAGTAGAAATTTTAATTATTCAACATAGTTGCCATGTTTCAGTTTGGGATATTACTGTCATGATTCAGTATAATGTGATTGTTAAGGTGTTGAACTAGGACTGGGGCAATCAACCCAATCTTATTGGGTGTCTTTGAGACAGTTCCTCTCTCTCTCAGCCTAATCTTCCTGAGAGGTTTGTTACTTAGTAGATAACTTGAGGGTTTCATTTTGAACTCTTGGAGAAAAGGAGGGTGAAGTATCTGGTATTTCTGGGGAATGGTCAACGTGCTTTGGAACAAACATTTTTGCAATGAAAATATATAAATTGCAATATATAAACTGCAATAAAAGCGTTATTAAACCTTCATTCTTCCGCAGCAGAAGGATTGCTTTGATAAAAGTGAATTCCACTCCCAGTTCTCCCAATGTAAATAACTGCACCATCCCAAGTTAGATCAGGGACTTCTGGCAGTAAGTCCCCAACCTTCATGAAACCAATGGCTAATAAAGCAGACCGCGAAAGGAGTGACAGCCCCGTCTGTTTCTCGCCCCTTCCGCAGCCCACGGGCACGAGTGACAGTTGTGCAGAGGAGAAAGTGAGGAAGGTGTTCGTTCTCTTGCTCTGCCAGTCTCTCTCTCTCTCTCTCTCTCTCTCTCTCTCTCTCTCTCTCTCCCTCCCTCTCCCTCTCCCTCCCTCCCTCCCTCTCTCTCTCTCCCTCTCCCTCCCTCCCCCCCTCTCTCTCTCTCCCTCTCCCTCCCTCCCCCCCTCTCTCTCTCCCTCCCTCCCTCTCTCCCTCCCTCCCTCTCTCCCTCCCTCCCTCTCTCTCCCTCCCTCTCTCTCTCTCTCTCCCTCCCTCTCCCTCTCTCTCTCTCTCTCTCTCTCTCTCTCTCTCTCTCTCTCTCTCTCTCTCTCTCTCTCTCTGTGTGTGTGTGTGTGTCCCCGAGTGTGTGTGGCCATTCTACCTTACCCAGGGCGTGCTCAAGGCGGCAGCGCCTTAACTAGCCAAGAACCGCTTCTGCGGCTCTCTTGATGCAATGAGAGTCCTCCCCCCACTACCACCACATCCTAACGGGAAGAGACTCTTTGGACGTCATGGCAACATCATGGACACACATGCTGGGTTACCTTCTGGCCACCTCTCCCCAGCAGGCACAAAACTCCAAAGGCGGCACAAGCAGCTCTGTCGCGTTTTATATTTGCCACCCCCGACCCTTGCCCGTTATACGCTCTTGCTCCTTTCCCACTCGGCTGCTCCTCTTCCCCTCCGGGATCTCACCCGTGGGAACGCTTGGCTCCAACCACGCATCCACACCAACGCGCGCAGCCAGCGGGGGCCGAGCCCGCCCTTCCTCCTCTCCGGCCTCGGCCCCTGCTGGGCCTCGCTCTGATCCCGCTCTTCTCTCGTTGGTCCGCAGGGCCGCCTTCCCTCCCTTGCGGGCTGGATCTCGGGACCAGGCGGCGGGCGCGGCTTCCAGGTGGGCGGGTGTCAAAGCCGCCGTCAAGGCGCTCCAGGCGGAGGAGCGCACGACTCGGAAGCTGAGTGAGCCGGTGCAGCCGCGGCTCTCCGAGAGATCCCAACCGCGGACCATCAGCCACCTCCGCCACCACCATGCCGCCTCTGAAGGTCTGCATTATCGGATCCGGCAACTGGTGAGGATTACGGACGCCGGGGAAGGGGTGGGGGGTGGGGGAGGGCAAGGGGACAGACCTGTTGAGAAACACCCCCCCCCCGCTCCACCTGCGTTTGCCACTTCCAGGGAGCTCAGCTTGAGGTTTTCCGGTGTGTGTGTGGGGGGGGGGGACACGGCGGAGAAGGATCGCCCCTGGTCTCTTTATTTTTAATTTTTATTTTATTTTAATCCCATTTATATCCCGCCCTTCTCCGAAGACTCAGGGCGGCTTACAAGCTTAGCAGTAGTAGCTTTCATTCTATGTATATGCCTGCTTATTAGGGCTTTCACACACACCCCAAGCGGCATTATTACAAAGTCAGCTTAATTGCCCCCAACAATCTGGGTCCTCATTTTACCTTCTCGAAGAGCGAGAAGTGATCCCAGCGTCCCTGTCAGCAGATCGGAGGGAACGACGATGGTATCTTTTTTTTTTTTTTTATAAAGGGAGTCGCAAGTTATGTAGGCGGCCAGTTCTTGGTCAGACCGTTCAGTCGTCAGGCAGCGCCGGTCTCCCCTGGTATCATTACACAGCTGAGAAAATAGCGACACCCTCCCTACAATTCTCCTGGCCACTGCCACCCCCCCAGTTACCACGTAGGAGTAGCGTTTGGACAGCCTCCTGCGGGGTCCAAGGAGGGTCTGTTGTAGTAAAATCACCCGTGTTTTGTGGCATTTTAGGTTATACATTTATTAAGGCCTCTGCTTTCCTGGATAGGATGACTGACACCTGTCTTTGGGGGGGAGGAGGAAATAGGGAACTGAGGGGGAAATGAAATGTAGGAAGTAGAGTCAGGTATTAGCTAACTTAGAAATTGCAGCCACTCGAAATATTTTATTTTGAGGATTCACACATTCTCACCCACTCGCACTGAGGTTCATGAAGGCTTCTGCCGCTGCACGTTTTGTTTTTTTAAGATATTCCAAGACTTCTGGTAGTTAAATTATTCTTTGAATACCCTTTATCTACTATTCCTCAAAACAGGGCACTCAGGAAATAAATGTTCTTTCTAGCCTGGTGATCAGCATGGGGTTTTTAAACTTATTTTGGAATATTTCATTAAAATATATAGTAGTGTCCACTTTTCCTTCAAAAAAAATCAAGGACTTCTCTCATTTCTTCATAATTTTGTAAATTCAATAATCACATGAATTGAGTGAAACTGAAAAAGAAGTATTTGACACAAGATCACAATGAACTGGAAATTCAGTATAATGATATATATGGTAATGATACATAAAGACACTAGATAGAGATAAATATTAGATTTCCTCTTAAGGTGTTTGCAAGGATTGGAATTGTATACCAGATAATACATCAAATATATTCTTAAATAATTTAAAGAGAAACCCAGAGGAAACTGGAATGCAATCTTAGCTGTCTAGTCATAACAACATTTTGATAAAACTTCTTTTGCAAAAGTCAATCCAGTCCACATGATTTATGTAGGCGAAGGAAACATTGGTTCTGTTTTGGATTAACAGTGCTATTCATCTAGAAATACATGGGGGGGGAATCCAAGCAACTGAAAATTTACAATTTAATTTACAATTTTTTAAAAAAGGACAGGCAAGGATGAAATAAAATAAGAAAAAAAATGGACCATACTAGTATCCATAATCTAAGTCTCCTAAATATTAACCAGGCCCAAGCTTTCCTAGCTTCTGAATCCAGAAGTATGTCTTACTTCAAAAAAGGATTAGGAGGGATATGGTTGATTTGTTTTGGAGGGGGCTAAGTGGATTATTGTCAGCCACGATTTATATCATTTATTTCTTTATAACCTTACTGGTTAATTCTTAAAGTGAGCTTTTGAAGTTAGTATCTTAATAGAAAAATAATAGAGGAGTTCTAGCATTAGACAGAGCGAGGCCCCTTTCTCTGATATCTGCTTGTTGGCTCAAATTCCAGGTCCTAAAATGACTTGATTATACACTTTTCTCTCCCAGGCAACAAACTCCCCTGGGTTGACACTTATTGTATATGTTCAGATTATAATACCTGATTTACAAGCTGAGACTCTAATAATGTTTATGCTGATCAAATCCATTTTTCTCTTCAGTACCCCACCCTGCTTGTTTCATGAATTGTCTCTGTTAATCATCGTTCAGTTTATTTAAAGCTTTACATTTCTATTATGCAACAGAACAGCTTTGTTAACCAGACATCCAGTTTGGCCATTCTCCCAGAAATCCACATTCTGAAGGAAGCATTGTTTTGCTTGAATGACTTATTCAGTCTTGAACTGTATGCATTACGGGTGGCCGAAGGCTTTTGCGCAGCAGTTGATAGAATTTCTTGATCTGATGATTGCATATTCCAGTTTCCTCCAGTTTACCTGCTCCATGTTCTTCCAGTCTCAATAGTGATACCAGCTGCAAAGCTTCCTTCTTCCTTCTTTGGGTCTTTTCTCTTAGAAGCAGATTTCAGTACAAACTGAAGAGGCCGTCAGTGAAACCTCTAAAGCTGGCAATCCCTTGGTACAGCAGACAAGATCCATTTTAGAAGATTTTTAGAAGTTTCCTGAATGACAGAAACACACTGTTTATCACTGAGGTCATCAGTAACAATGAAGGGAACTACTGAGAATCTTTGCACAATCCTCAGGTGTGCAGAAGTGATTAGATTCTAGGAAAGTAAAGACAAGTTCTCCCTTGAGTCGAACAACTTCATTAACGCAATGATGCAATTTCCCTACAATCTCCAAGCATTGGCCAGGCCTAGCTGTGCTTCGCTTCCAAGTCCATATAGCACCAAGCAGGTGCTGTCATCTACTAAAACTAAATTCTGGAATGTACTTTTAAAAATGTGTCTGTACATTTAAGCACAGCATTGAGTGGTCTGTGGCCATAGATTCACATACTGTCTCTAGCCGATTTGTTCAGCAGAAACCATTGAATCATCTTGGGACCCAATTTTGGTGTTTGTTTGTTTTTTTTAAAAGAAGATGCATTAATAAGCGCCTTAGATTTCTAATAGTCTTAAGCTATTTTAATAAAACTCCCAAGCCCTCCAAATTTGGTAAAGAACTAAAGACTCAAGGGATGTGGTGGCTTAGTGGGTTAGGACGCTGAGCTTGTCGATCAGAAGATCGGCAGTTTGGCGGGTCGAATCCCAAGTGCCGCATAACAGAGTGAGCGCCTGTTACTTGTCCCAGCTTCTGTCAACCTAGCAGTTCGAAAGCACATAAAAATGCAAGTAGAAAAACAGGGACCACTCTGGTGGGAAGGTAACAGCGTTCCGTGCCCCTTTGGCGCCTAGTCATGCCAGCCACATGACCGCGGAGACGTCCTCGGACAAGCGCTGGCTCTTCAGCTTTGAAACGGAGATGAGCACCGGCCCCTAGAGTTGGAAACGACTAGCACGCATGTGCAGGGGAACCTTTACCTTTACCTTTACCTTTACCTTACTAAAGACTCTCCTTTGTCTGCTCAGGTATCACTGCCATCAGCTACTCAGTTTCAAAAGATTTTTTTCAAATCGCATTATCCAGGCACAAATTGGTGGCTTGCCCTTGAAAATTAGCATATGAAACTCTGTGGCTTTTATTATCTTGTCTTTAGGGAACAATCTGAACTTTTCCAGTAATATATAAAAGCTTAAGAACCAAGGTAGTGCAATGATGAAGTTGGGTCAACCTGAAACTAGTCCTAAATAAGCATGGAAGCTAGCTTGATGACTTTGGGCCAGTCACTCTTCCTCAGCCTAACCTGAGAAGTCATTAACAATCTATTAAACTGCACTGGAACCAGCATAATAGATTGCAGCCCAAAACCTTCAATGCAGGCTCTTCATCCTACAGTGGATCAACTCAGGCCGATTGTAATAATATACCAACAAGTGGATGTTTTGTGAGCTGCATTGAACTGTTCTAGGAGCTTTTAACCCTGGTCTCCTGAGTCTCCCCACCACCACCCCAAAGAAAAAAATAATGTGGCATGGAAAGATCATGCCTGATAATTTATTATCAGGGATAATGAATTAGTTAAAAATGAATCTGATGTCGAGTTTAATAGCCAATATTTATACATTGCTTCATGGTTAAATAATTAGCAGGAATACTAGAGTCAACCAGCAACTGTTTCTGAATATGAAATAGCTAATCTTGTATAAAGATCACGAACTTTGCATATTGTACCTTTTTAACAAGAGAACAGCTATTGAGAAACATGTGCAGGTGTCTTTGTGCAAGACAGGGTTGTTGTTGTTTTTTTACAACGTTTTTGAAAAGATTACTCAGCTATGCACTCTAACATAAATTTTGCTGGTTAAAGAAATATGGTTCCGATTCCAAGACATAATAAATTGGTGCATAGAGCTTGAAGTTTAGTTTCTCTTCCTCAGTTCCAAAAACTTGGTGTCCTTCTATTTCCTCTGCTCAGAAGGACATGATCTCATGAAGCTCACCCCATGAGCCCTGTCAGCATTTCCAACTTTGTAAGTTCACACTCCTCATTTCTGAGAGACTTTGACCAACAATCTTTTTGTATCAAAGTGGTTTCAATTATATGTATCACACTTGTCACCCTGACAAACCAGAGATTGGAGAGCTCACTTTGGTTTTGGAATGGCAAAAGAAATAATAAGAAACAAATGATTATTGTAACAATGACACAATGAAAATTATGTTGCTTCCTTTGGAAGTTGTTCTCCCCCCTCAGAAATCTGGACTTTCTTGAAAAAGAGGTCATAAATTTTACATATTGCAAACCGTAGAGCTTTCACAATGATACTACAAATGTGCTTGTGTAACAAATCCTTGAAATCTGGCTGTCCTATTGCCCAGTTTTATTTTGTTTGAGACATAATAGCCTTTGTTGAGAAATAGTTTTTGCTATTGGAAAGAAATAGATCAGGAGACTAACTTTTGAAAGCCAAAGGTTAGGGATATACTCCTGGGATATATTATGAACAACACGGGTGTCCTCCTATGCAGTTTAAAAAGTCAAGATGGCAGCCATAATAGTGCCTTAACTTATTTTTAAGCCCACTGTCAGAATTCCTCCAGGATATTGTGATTGCCATCTGAATTATTTTGACAATACCATGTGGACAGCCATGCCAGGATATTGCTTACTCAAGAAATATACTACATTTAATTGAAGGGAAAACTAATTTGTTCCCTAAATAATTTACTTTTAAATAGGAGAATTGTCTTAGAACAGTGAAGAAAGCAATAATCAAGGCAGATTTTTTTTCCTTTCTCTCTGGTAATCATTGGAGCTGATTGCCTGAAATTCAGGATGATTTTTCCATGCAATACAATGTTAAAATATGAAGAAGAAAATTGGCAATCTTGGAGAGATTCATTTCTTACTTCATTAATTCCTTCTCTATTATAACTGTGCAAGTTGCAGAAATTCAGCATAACACCGAAAAGCATCCATCTATAAGATGCTTTCCCCCCGCCCCCTTCATTGGTTTTGCATCATCATTCTCAATTACTATCCTCCACAATTCCAGATTCCTGAATTTCCTTTTCATTATTATCATATGTATAGAAGTTTCTCCTCAGAGGAGGACATAATGAAACCTAATGGGATTAGACTTATCCATTTAAATCAGCATTGGGGATCTAAAGCCACATATAGTAAAGCAGTGAGGGTGTCAATTTGAAGAGGGGAAAAATGAAGGAGGGAGAGAACTGTTTCCTTGCCAAATTTCTGTTGGCATCAGTGCCTAGTGGTAAGAAGTGCTGATGAGAAACGGAATGTATAAGGGACATCTAGATGAGAGAAGAGTTACGTAGATTCTTGGCCTTTGAATGCTTTGAAAATAATTTCAAAGAAGTTATTCAGATGTTCTGCAAGCTTAGCAACCCTTATATTAATCAAAGCAACCCATCCTCATTTTCACAAAAGCCTGGGGGAAAAGGGGAACAGTGACTCTTAGATTCACATAACTTTAATGATGGAAACTTTCAGATGGCATCCCTGATAGTCCTGGCTGAGGTGCCACAGGACCGCTCCAGGAGTTGTGTCTAAATCTAGGATGTGCAATGACATCAGAGATGCTTATTAAATATTTTGGAAATACAAGAATATTAAGTACAATTAATTCAATGTATTTAAATTGTTGTTGTTGTTAGCTGCGAAGTTGAATCCGACCCATTGCGACCCTATGGACAACGTTCCTCCAGGCCTTCCTGTCCTCTACCATCTTCTGGAGTCCATTTAAGCTCACGCCTACTGCTTCAGTGACTCCATCCAGCCACCTCATTCTCTGTCGTCCCCTTCTTCTATTGCCCTCAATCTTTCCCAGCATTAGGCTCTTCTCCAGTGAGTCCTTCCTTCTCATTAGGTGGCCAAAGTATTTGAGTTTTAGCTTTAGGATCTGGCCTTCTAAAGAGCAGTCAGGGTTGATCTCCTCTAGGACTGACCGGTTCGATCGCCTTGCAGTCCAAGGGACTCGCAGGAGTCTTCTCCAGCACCATAGTTCAAAGGCCTCGATTCTTTGGCGCTCAGCCTTTTTTATGGTCCAACTTTCACTGCCATACATTGCAATGTATTTAAATACACTTTATGAAATCAAAAGAAGGTTTTTTGTTGTGGCTTCCTCTACTTTTTTATTTGTCGCTCGCACTTTTTCAAGCAGTTCTGCCTGTGTCTACTACTTAAGTAACTAACAAATAAATATTGAAGTGTTTGCATCAAAGATGATATAAAGAAAAATATATAGTATTTAAAGAAATCACATCTATTAAATCTTAGTCTAGGTGGAACTTTTATTCTAAAAGTGCATTAAAAAAAAGGATCCACTTTGGATAGCTTAAAAAAAAACACCCTCAAAGGATATGTTTAAACTCCGCAAGTTGAAAATCCTTCCCCATCTCTGTCTCAGGCTGTTATTTATTAGAGTTATGTGAGTCTCATATTTTCTCCAGGAACAAAAAAATAGCTTACATGGCATTTCTTCCGCTGTAATTTGTTTGGCAAAAAGCATTTGCAGATTGGAACTTGTAATCAAAATGACAAATTTTGGGGTTGCATTATTGCAGTACAAAGTTCGTCCCTTTGGTACGTGCATCTGATAACATAATACACCTATCAAATGTTTTGTGTGACTGTTATCCAGTGTTCTTCCATGGCTCAGTTAAGGCATTCCAAGAAGTGAATATAAGAATAATCCGTTTCTTAGCCCTTAAGGTATAAATAGCCTGAACATTTCATCACCAGATTATAATACTAATAAGCAGAAATCATGTGTTTTCTTCCAAAATCCAGTTAATTGAAGATGCTCTGCTACCTTTTGAATGTGGAGAGTTCTATCACCAATAGTTATTGATTGATCGAGGAGAACAAGCTTTATGTTTCTTTTATGTCTGTTGCAAAGTCAGCCAAAAAAAATTCAAGTTCATCAGGCAACCTAAAATTCAGACTGGTTTCCAAGACCAGGGAAAGACTTAAACAGAAGTCCTCAACCCTTTTTGGATTGATGGCTTCATTTGGCATTTTGGCTGGGACTTTTGTTGTTGTTTTTAATGTTAAAAAATCAGCGGGTCAACCCTTTGAGGCAGATCAGGTCAAGAAATAGGCATAGCAAGGATTCCAGGAATACAATTTTATTGTTGTAAGGGTACACAGGTCGCCCTCCACATACAACCACAAAGGCGCCACATCCAAACAGCATTTAGATTTCTTTTTTCAATATAATCAGTCTGCTATATTTTTTTGAATTTTTTTTGTTTTGCACATGGCTGCCTAATTTATTACTCTGGCTATTCATTAAATATCTATTATGTTTTAGCTGTCTGTGTATAACTTTAAAGGGTGTCTTAAATTTATAGCTATTACCCATATATTGTCTTCAAGCTGACCTCTAGTCTCCTGAATCCTACTGAGGAACCATGTATAGGCTAAGCTTATAAACAAATCAGTTCTATAATATAAACATTGTAGAATCTGAATTCCATGATAAAAGATTTGATATTGAGAGTGGGGTCCCTAAATCTTTCAGTGTAATCTATTTTATTGTTGAAGTACCTGGCCTCAGGGGCTACAAGAAAGGTTGTCTCCATTCCTCAAAACTTTTGTCCTTTTTCAAGACCAAGGGTCAACTTGGCAACTTTAAGACTTGTGGACTTCAATTCCCAGAATTCCTCAGCCAGCTATGCTGGCTGGGGAATTCTGGGAGTTGAAGTCCACAAGTCTTAAAGTTGCCTAGTTTGAAGATTCCTAATCAAGATTGTTGCAGCTGGAGTGCCTCTATTCCACTCACACTCTCTTCCCCTTATAGGCACAAATGAGGCTGGGCACCAACTATTCCTCTTGGTGTTTTGTTCATTCCATCTTTTTTTTTCTTGAAAAAGACAATATATGGGCCAATCTATTTGTTCAGAGCATCTCCTCTGTTTGAGCAGAATTCAACCTAGGGAGTGAGATCATGCGTTCAATAAGTCCTCCTCCTCCTCCTCCTCCTCCTCCTCCTCCTCCTCCTCCTCCTTCTCCTCCTCCTCCTCCTCAAGGTTATCTAGATCAGAAGATGAGGCCGGAGCTTGGATTTGCTCCTGAGTTCAACTGAGTTGTGTGCCTTGTTTTAAGAGATAGAGCAAGTTATCATATATATTACAAAGTTCAAGTGGGAGGTAATAACTAATTAACGAATATTTATACTCTTCCTCATTTATGAAGCAAACTCTGGTTACATTGCTCAATCTGGCTGAGAGACAGAAGAAAGAGCCATAAAGAAAGAGATTTAATTCTGATAAACTTTCCTTTCCTTAGCTGAGATTTGCACTATTTGTCCTGAATTCTTCCTATCTGCCCCCTTAATGTATTAAACACATAAAATACACCAATATCTATCTGTCTGTCTGTCTGTCTGTCTGTCTGTCTGTCTGTCTGTCTGTCTGTCTCTCTATCTATCTATCTATCTATCTATCTATCTATCTATCTATCTATCTATCTATCTATCTATCTAAAACAAACTCTTTTATGACAAAAACAGTTTTAAAGACATGTAAGATGGGTACAGTATTACCTTTCTGCAACAGCAATTATTTTCACCATTCTTCTCAGCTTTTTGCAATAGATTTTTTTGCTAAAAGCTTTATTTTGTTAAGCTTTGTACATAGCAAAAAGTGACAGCTTCTACCTAATTTATGGGAATTCCATCAATTGCTATTGTTTTTTTTCCTTTTTTTACATATGCACCTGTAAAGCATGTGAATATTAATTCACCTGAAAGTTATTGAATAGATCATGTAAAATCTCCTTCTAGTTTTGCTCAGCTCCTAGTGATTCTAGCTAGATATGATCTATTATAGTACAGCAGACATGAGGAATGGAAAATGAGGTGCAACTCAACTGGCCAAGTGATTGATTAATTTTGGGGCATCATTTTATTTCCCTATGATGCTCTCTCCCTAATTTGGTCTTTTACAGCAGGGCTTTTCAACCTTTTCACCCATTGTACCACTTTTAGGATATGGCAACATCCGAGTACCATCAGTTGCCTAGCTCTAGCCATCTCTCGCTTAGGCTTGTGCGGTGCTGCCACCAATTCAGCTCATTCCCTTCGCCCGCTACCACTTTTCTAGGATGGTCGTGTACCACCTGCCAGGTACCAATGTACCACAGGTGGTACCCGTACCACTGGTTGAAAAGCCCTGATTTACAGTGGACTCATCACCACTGTAACCAAGTTCACCTTAATGCTATTCATCAAACTGGACAAACATAATTGTTATAGTCTATAGTATGGATGCTTTATAGAAAAGGTTAATGAATATAAGCTTGGGTCTCCTTCATAATTCTTTCTTTCTTTCTTTCTTTATTAAATTGCTCTGCTGCCCATTTAATTATGCAAAGTGATTCTATATTCATAAGAACTGAGTAATAATAAGGTGTCCTAGAGTCCTAAAGTTAGAGGGAGCCACCAAGGTCATAGAATGCAACTCCTGATCAATGCAAAAATTGAAATTCAAACATTCCAAAGTAGTTTCTAAGTCTTTTCTTTCTTTCTTTCTTTCTTTCTTTCTTTCTTTCTTTCTTTCTTTCTTTCTTTCTTTCTTTCTTTCTTTCTTTCTTTCTTTCTTTCTTCTCTCTTTCCTTCCTTCCTTCCTTCCTTCCTTCCTTCCTTCCTTCCTTATTTTGAAAGTACATCATATTGTTGGTAGAGTTGACTATATACACTTTTTTATTTAATACAATCAATTAACTTGTAAGTTAATTGAATGATTGTATAAATAGTTGCAATTTCACATTTTTCTCTTTGATTTTCTTTTTAAGGGGATCTGCCATTGCAAAAATCGTAGGCCAAAATACGAAAAGCTCCAATCAGTTTGAACCTGTTGTTAAGATGTGGGTATTTGAAGAACTAATTAATGGTCGAAAACTCACTGAAATCATTAACCAAGATCATGAAAATGTAAAATATCTCCCAGGGCATAAAATACCTACAAATGTGGTAAGTGATAGCAAAACATACCAGAATGCTTTCAGTTTTAAATTATATTCCAATTAAGTTCAAAGAAATTAGAACAAATAAGTAACTTAGATGAAAACAAATTACAGCTCCCAAATTCATAATGTGACGCTGAAATATAAAGGATATAGATGAGATGTTGCCAGTGGGCCCAATTGACTTAAGTTTATGGCCAGAATTTTTTAAAAAAATTCCAAGCAGATTGTGCCATAAAAATAAAATAAAATAGTACTTTAATTATTCATTGTTCTCATAATGTACATTCAACAGCAGCACCATGCATCTGATCTCTTCTCAGCATGTTACTTTATCTTATTTCATTATTTTAAACAATTTACACTACAGTATATAGCTATCGCACAACAGTGACTCTAAGCAGTGTATATTAAAACCAAAAACACCACCATGATGAAGGTAATTTTCTACTCACAGCCATTTGTTTAATGGCCATTTGAAGTTACAGCAGCACTGGAAAAAGTCACTTATGATTTGGTCCTTGTACTTACAATCCCTGAGTATTCCCACGGTCACATGATGAAAAATTGGGATCTTGGCAATTGGCATATATTTGTGATGGTCACCTTGTCCCAGGACCACACAATTGCCATTTGTGACCTTCCCAGCTGGCTTCCAACAAGCAAAGTCAGCGGGGGAAGCTGGATTTGCTTAACAACTATGTGACACGCTTAACAACTGTAATGATTCACTTAACAACCATGGCAAAAGTCATAAAATTAGGTGCAACTCACTTAGCAATTCCCTTGTTTAACAATGGAAATACTGGTCCAATTGTGGTCTTAAGTCAAGGACTACCTGTACATATGAAAATTAACATTCAGAAAAGAAATGATGGAAGTGCGAGATAAAAAAACAAAACAAAAAACCCTTCACTTCTAATTCCAAAAGTGGAATGAAACACATCAATAACTGGACTCACCATTTTGGTGCCCAAAATGGAGGAGTTGGCAATTACTGGTTGAAAAACAGGCTTGTTTTCTGCTGGCAAGAAAGAACCAAAATAAAGCGCCATCACACACACACACACACACACACATACTGGCCCACCAGAACTATAAAGGGCCTGCCTGCCTTCCTCTCACTTTGTTGCAAATCCCACTGACATTAACAGAACAATACACCGAGGTGTCTCAGGCCATTTTCTTTGGTGAGATTTAACTCTGCCTGTCCCTAAAGAATTTTGTACAGGTAGACCTTGACTTATGACCACAACTGAGCCCAAAATGTATGTTGCTAAGTGAATCCCTGCAGTTGTTAAGTTAGTAACACCATTGTTATAAGTGAATCTGGCTTCTCCGTTGACTTTGCTTGTCAGAAGGTCACAAAAGGGGATCACATGACCCCAAGAAACTGCCACTCTCATACATATGAACCAGTTGTCAAGCATCCAAATTTTGATCACATGACCCTGGGGATGCTGCACTGTTTGCAACTGTGAAAAACGGTCCTAAGTCACTTTTTCCAGTGCCATTGTAACTTCAAACAGTCACTAAATGAACTGCTGTAAGTCGAGGACTACCTGTATTGTCAATATAAAGCTCTGCAGTTTTTCTCTCTGAATTAACTGTGAGAGAAGCCCTTCCTTCTTTGTGGCAAAAATAGAATTCCGTATGGAATGTTCTTAGATAAATTACTATGTGGTCCAAGCCTCTTGTTTTGTTAAGGAACCTGACTCACCTGTTGCAATTGGAACAGTAGGAAACACTGGTGTTATGTGAACAAACACCCATATACAAACATCCAATAAAGGGCTAAACATCCAATAAGTTGGTGTTATGTTTAGATTCTGCCAAGCATATCTTCCAGCTGTCTGCATTTTTCATTTTTGTGCATACTGTTGGCAAACAAATATTTATGGCTTGCTATATGTTTTCTGCACCTGATTGTTTGGTTGTGGTAAACATCTCCCGCAGTGCTTTTCTCCTTCAGTATTCGGTAGGAGAATGCAGTAACCTGTTTTCCCCTCAGGTTGCAGTACCAGAAGTAGCAGAAGCAGCAGAGGACGCTGATATTTTAATATTTGTTGTACCTCATCAGTTTATTCCCAAAATTTGCGAGCAACTTACTGGTCATGTAAAAGCAGGAGCAATTGGGATTTCACTCATCAAGGTAAGGAATGGCGTTTTCTTCTTTAAGAGGGAAAGATATTTTAATAATGGTCTTTATTTGAAGTACATTTTAAAATATCAGTATAATTTTGTTATTTTATTGCTAACCCCCTTAAATGCTACTTCTGGGAGAAAGCTGGAGTATACAGTGATTAAAAAAATAAACAGTTAAATACCCATTCCCATTTGAAAAATAACTGATGCAAGTGCATGAAATATTGCTCAGTTTACACACTGCATTAAGCCATAGTTTTTGTAACCATTGTTTCTGGAACAAGTCAGAGTTAGCTGAGCTTATGGTTTATGCAAAATATAAATCACACTTTAAAAATCACAGTGGCTGAGTTCATATTCTATTCTAATCCAGAAAACAGAAAAACTACATTCTGCCTTCATGTGTGAAATTAATTCATGTTTAGTAAAGGATTTGGCATTCTGTATAACTTTTTTTTTTTAAAAAAAGCATTGTTATGCCTCACTGTAGAGGAACACTTTTAAGAAAGGAAAATACCATACTTTTACTCATTTTAAAACTCAGTCGTGGCTTTACAGAACCATAAATGTATAGACAACTACTTTGTTTCTTGAGTGCTGACCTATAGAAGATCAGTTCGTATACATATCAGAATTAAAGTAACAATTGGCTTCAAGTGAGCTATCCAGGCTGGTTTAAACATTAAGATTTTTTTTTAAAAAAAAAACCTGATTGGTGAGTCAGGCAGCAGATCACACAGTTCTTGGCCAAAGGTCACTTCTCCTTCCTCGGGCTTACTCAATGTATATGTACCATTTCTGTTCTTGTGAAGACCTTTCACCTACTTCAAGAAACTATAATGATGCTAATACAATTAAATTAGCAGCATATACAGCAATACCATGCTGGTATTGGTTGACATACGAGGTCTGATTAATTAGTTACAGCCAGTGCTTTTTTTGTAAAAGAAAAAGGTGCCGGAACTCACACATGTCATACAACCCACCTTGCCTACCCTACAAGGTTCCATCCAAAAAAGGTGCCGGAACTCCGTTCTGAGCGTTCTATGAGGAAAAAAGCCCTGGTTACAGCTAAATGGAATATTTCACTCTGAACAGAATTAGGAGGTTTACAGCACTCTCAGGGCAGTTTACGATGTCAGCATTATTTGCAGATTTCCCCCAACAATCTGTGTCCTCCCAATGGTGCTTTTTCAAGAGGCAACTGGACTTTCTTGTTTTTCTTTGAAGACGTTTCGCTACTCATCCGAGAAGCTTCTTCAGCTCTCATCCAAGCTTCCTGGAGGGGAAGCGAAATGCCATCAAAGGAAAACAAGAAAGCCCAGTTGCTTCTTGAAAAAGCACCATTGAGACAACCATGACCTGGGTGAGTGAGGATCTCCACAGACAACCTGGGTCCTTATTTTACCGACCTCGGAAAGAGGGAAGGCTGAGTCAACCTTGGGCCCCGTCAGGATTGAACTCCAGGCTGTGGGCAGAGTTTACCTGCATTACTGCACTTTAACCCCTGCACCATTATTCCACAGAAAAGCACAAATTAAGAGACTGTGCCGTGCCAAGCTGGATGGAGAGGGAGGAAGAAGTTCAGGATAGCCACATCCTAGAATCTCTCAGGATGTCTCTCAGGGTTGAGAGTTATAGCTTTAGTTTGGCAGGACTCTGTCCATTAGATATAAGCAGATAAAGGATTGGACTCGACTGGATTTTGCATCCTTGCGTCCGATGCAAACGAGTGCTGCATTGCTACAACAAATTATGGCCCCAAGCCCTAGAAACGAAGATGCTATGGCTTGAATGGATTGGCCATCTTTTACGATTTACCCTAAGAGAAGCTTAACTTCTTATTTTAAATGAAACTGAAATGTCACGCTAACTGAAAGCTCCGTGGAGGAAGGAAGAAAAAGCCTACCTGTTGCAACATGGGTTCTCCGGCAAAAAGGGCATCTCCATGTCTTCATTGGCCCAATTTTCATAGAAAACAACCGGTTCCATAAACTCATCTATTGCAATGCAGTTCAGCGTGGCTTTGCTTTGCTTTGATCCCTCTTTTTTCTGTTAAGTAGGGTATAGACGAAGGCCCTGAAGGACTGAAACTCATCACGGACATCATCCGAGAGAAACTGAAGATAGATATGAGCGTGCTCATGGGTGCCAACATTGCCAATGAAGTGGCAAATGAAATGTTCTGTGAAACTACCATTGGTAATTGACTCATAAATTATTGCTCTGTCTTGCTAGGGAAATAAATCTGCAGTGAACAGAAGGAGTCAGCCAGCTTCTTTTTATATCCAATCGTATCTTGGATAATAGTTGTAGATTTTTATCATCCAAGGCTTCACGTCTTCTTATTCTTTGCAGCATTACTTACACCCGCTCATCCATCTTTTAAATTCACATCCTGATTTTTGTTCAGTAAGCTGAAGGTGGTGGATGTGGTGCCTTCCTACTCTTTATCCACCCCACAGCCTGCTGGGAGGCAGTAATTAGTCAATGTCACCTGGTAAAATTCATGGCTGAATAGTCCTGAGTAATATCCGGCACTCTTAAATTAACTGTGGTTTGCTTAATTTTAGTTTATTCAGCCCATTTTTCACAGACAACAGGAGTCACTGAATCACAAACTGAATAGCTTGTTTATGAAGCCAGTCAGTGTATTGTAGGGATGCAGCTAGTCCATACTGCAGATCCAGATTTTTCTCATCATCCCTGTGTTTGCAGTGGCACACTAAATTAGTTTTAATCTTGATCTCCCACCATACAGCAATTCCTGTAAAAACTAGCCATTTTTTAAAATTTTCTTCTAGAGTCAAGTTGAAGTTCTTTTTTCCTTTAAGCAAATGCAGGAAGCTAATCCTGTAGGAAGTCTAGTCCTCTTGTGTTCCCACTATGATAGTTTCAGTAAATATATCCACCCCCCACTCCACCTTCCCCCAGGTGCTGCCATAAGACACCACACAACTCTTCTGTATTCATTCAGGGGCTGGTATTAAAAGAAAAAAAAATCCCATGGCATAATTATTTTTATATTAATATCTCACCACAGTTCAATTGACTTTGGGCCATTTTACCATTAAGAATATAATATAATATAATTGTGCTTTTTTTTTCTAAGAAAGTCTATTTCTGTTTCATACTTATTTTACTGTCGTTTTACCAACTTGGAATATTTTTCATTTGATAGTTAATTTTTACAGGAAAATTGTCTGTTTCAAATGTTTTCTGCATATTTTTTGATGCAAATGTGCATTTAAAAGACAAATGATACAGGAAATAATTCTATCAGGTCAAATACTTTTTTCTGTTGTCAGTTAAAATCCTAACACCTGTGCTTCTTTTCTTAGGTTCTAAAAATGCTAAAAATGGGAAGATCTTCAAAGAATTAATGCAAACTCCAAATTTCAGAATTACTGTGGTAGATGACTGTGACACCGTGGAGCTCTGTGGGGCCTTAAAGGTTTGTTATTCCAAGGAAGTAGTTGTGTTCCTACGATCTACTAAGCTAAACTATGCTTAAGTGTAATTTACCAAATAATATTCAACAAGCGAGAAGTATACTACACACTAAACCAGGCATGTCAAACTGCTGGCCCATGGGCTGGATGCGTCGTCCTGAAACTGCGCCCACCCCATTGCCGGCAATGGGGAAAAAGTCGTGATACGTCACGCGACGTCACGTGACGTCGTGTGTTTGACATGCCTGCACTAAACCATCAGGCATGATTTACCTACCTCATTGGCTTCATATAACTCAGACCTATAAAGAAAGTGATCACATTTTAGTGTTTGTGTGAATCCTACCATAGTTAGGCCAAATGCAGGTCTGCAGACTGGGTTTTCTGCTTAGTTGTTAAAATAAAAGCTTTACATACTGATTTTTAATTGAGTGTATAAACAGTAAATAGAAACAATATATCTTTACATTCTAAGTTAGAGATTAATTAAATACACCTATGTGGTCTGTCTCGGCTGTAGCTCTAATATTAATGAAAAATGTTCAGCTATAGTTACTAATTGGGTATCAAAACTGCATGCTTTCTTTTTTAAAAAAATAAGGATAATTTTTCATGATATTCTGCTTTAGCATCTTAATCCCTTAGTTCTGGCTAAGAAAGGTGAAGCAGAGGCCAAAGTTGTCTATTATTAGTATAGTTTTCTCTCCAAGTGAAACTTATCTTGGGCATGTTTAGATCAATTTGAGAATACATAATAAATTCAATCCTGAAAAGCAAGCAGTCCTTGACTTACAACCTCTACTGAGCCCAGAATTTTGATTGCTAAGCAAGACGGTTGTTAGGTGAATTTTGCCCCATTTTATGACCTTCCTTGCCACAGTTAAGTGAATCACTGCAGTTGTTAAGTTAGTAACACAGTTGTTAAGTGAGTTTGGCTTACCCTTTGACTTTGTCAGAAGGTCACAAAAGATGATCATATGACCCCGGGACACTGCAACCGTCACAAATACAAGTCAGTTGTCAAGCAGCTGAATTTTGATCACTGGACCACAAGGGATGCTGCAGTGGTCGTAAGAGTGAAAAGTGTTCATGTCACATTTTTCAGTGCTGTTGTAACTTCAAACAGTCACTATACAAATGGTTGTAAGTCAAGGACTACCTATAATTCAAATTCAAACTGAAGTGCACTGAAGGTGGCACCTCGGAATAATCTATTATTTTTATCCCATTATATTTTTCAATTAAGGCCAAAGCAGAAAAACAAATCAGATTATTGATCTGTAATATTGGCCAAATTTTTCTATGCCAATGTTTTTTTCAATAAATACATATTTTCTTTTCCTCTGGATGTTGATCTGGGCCATGTGGACTAGGAATTATGGAAGTTGTAGTTGAACAGAACTGGAGGTCAGCAAATCAATTTACATTGTCTGGTAGATATCTTTTATATAGAGAATGGTTCTAAACTGGCAATGCCAGTAGTTGATACAGGAATATATACTACCACACACTTCTCCCAGAAGAACGAAGCTGAAGCCACCAGCCTGAGGATGACGGATGAGATTTCGTCGAAACGTTGCTCTTATACCTTCAATTCTACGTGGGAAAAAACCCGAATGACCAAAGATTATATATATATATATATATATATATATATATATATATATATATATATATATATATATATGAATAAATAATCCTGTATCAGATAATCTGATTTATTTTGCTGACTACAAATTTATTGCCAATCTTAAGCATTGTTTTTTAAAATAGTTCTTTATTATTTTTCCAAAAAAATCCACTATTTTTATGTTTTCCTTTTTGTCCTAACCTTCTGAAACAGAATTATTACTACAGCTGAACCATACATTTTTAGCACTAATTACACTAAGTAGAACAGTTTAAGCTGTAGTATGTTCAGCCATAGTTTCAGTTAGTTTTTGCTAGCTGGGTTTGTATGTATTAAGCTATAAACCGTAATTAACATTTGGACTAGCCTGGCAGCTTGGTGGGCATCAAAGTGATAGTTATGCGTTTTGTGTGTGGGGAGACCCAACATCTGAGGGGTCCTTGGTACTTCCTGAGCTTGGTTGTTTTCTTGCAGACGTTCCATTACGCAACTAGGTAACGTCATCAGTGCTAGTAAGGAGTGGAGTTTGCTTTCAGTTATTAGAACCCAGTATTATTTCATGTCTTTAACTGTTGACTTGTTTTTTTCCTTTTTCCACTGGATGTTAGAACATTGTGGCTGTTGGAGCTGGTTTCTGTGATGGGCTGAGCTTTGGGGACAATACCAAGGCAGCTGTGATTCGCCTAGGCCTGATGGAAATGATTGCCTTCGCTAAAATCTTCTGCAAGGGCACGGTCTCGATAAATACATTTCTGGAAAGCTGTGGGGTTGCAGATCTGATTACCACATGCTATGGGGGACGTAACAGGAAGGTGGCTGAAGCGTTTGCACACGGTGGAAAAGTAAGGGCATGTTTTGCTATACTGCATGAGGAAGAGAAGTTGGCTGCATTTTTAAGATAAAATTACACAGTTCTCTAGTAGAGAACAATTTATGGGAAGTAGCCAAAGATGCTGCTAGCTGATGGGGGAAGGGTCAATGTGGTTTTGAGCTTGATTTGACATGTCTGTTAATATCCTGTGTATATATACACATGTCTGGACAAAATGGTAGGACAAAACATTTTCAACCATGGTACCTCAAGTGGGCTAACTTACAGAAAGCATCCAAAACCTGGGACCCACGACTCCTACAGAATTGACATTTGGTGAATTTTATAAAACATGTCATAAAATGATCATGAAGCATTTCATGACCTCATAAATTTATGACCATTTCCTGTGGTCCTGTTGTTCGACTGTTCAACATGAGCTACTTTCAAGGTAGATATATCTCTGACTATTTCCCTGAATTTTAAAGACGTTTTCAACTACAGGTAGTCCTCGACGTATGACCACAACTGAGCCCAAAATTTCTGTTGTTAAATGAGACATTTGTTAAGTGAGTTTTGCCCCATTTCGCGACCTTTTTTGCCTCAGTTGTTAAGTGAATCTGGCTTCCCCATTGACTTTGCTTGTCAGAAGGTCACAAAAGGGGATCACTTGACCTTGGGGCACAGCAACAGTCATAAATATGAACCAGTTGCCAAGCATCTGAATTTTGACTACATGATCATGGGGAATGCTGCAAAGGTCATAACTATGAAAAATCGCATAAGTCACTTTTTTCAGTGCCAGTGTAACTTTGAACAGTCATTAAATGAACTATTGTAAGTTGAGGACTACCTGTACATTGGAATCATATCTGATGGGATGGCTTTTGTTGTTACAGCTTTTTTTCCTAAGAATTATAAAAACTGCTAACTGCTGTATGAGTCCCTCCATTATATTTAATGACTACCTTTACATATTACATTATGTTACTGAAAGCAGTTGAGCATATTGTGCTCCCGCCAATGTTGTTTCTAAAAGCCTGGTTAATGACTTAGCATCATATACAAAATCCTAGCAGCTGTGATTTATTAATTAATCATATGCCACCCATCTCTCCTATAAGGCGACTCTGAATGGCTGACAAAGGTAAGAAAGATAAATATAAAAATAATTTAAAATGTTTAAAAAGTATATAAAAACTAGAACCAAGGAGACAGATTGTACCGGGACGAGATCTTCTTACCCTGTCAACCATCTCAAGTGGTGGAGTGCCTCCCTCGGGGCCGCAAGCCAACCAGCAAAACCAAATTTTGATACCCTTCTAGATGTCAGGCACAAGCAACTAGGAGTCGGGACAGAGTTCAAAAGCACTGCGAGTTTATTCCATGCAGCCTATACAAGAATCTGATCTGCTAATGGTCAAAGTAAATTGGTGGCAGATGAAAGTCAATGGACTTCAAGGAGGGTTAGACTTAGGTCTTTTTTTGG
This sequence comes from Vipera ursinii, assembly GCF_947247035.1. Taxonomy (NCBI): domain Eukaryota; kingdom Metazoa; phylum Chordata; class Lepidosauria; order Squamata; family Viperidae; genus Vipera; species Vipera ursinii. The sequence goes on from NC_139512.1 coordinate 131,234,669, forward strand.
GGTGTGTGTATGTAAGGATTCCAGACTGATGATGCATTTGATCTCACCCTTGGGCTGTCTTATCTCCTACATTAGAAGGCCAAAAGGGTGTGCAACCAGTTCTCACCTCCATTGATAGAGTGTTCCATAAGGTTGGGGCCACAGTGAAAAAAGCTCAGCTCCCTTGACCCCACCATCCAGAATTCCTTAGAAGACCCCTTCCGCTGGAGGTAATGGGATGGGCTAGTCCCACTGGAGTGAGATGACTCCTCAGAAGGACCCATGTCATATGACTAGGACCCATGTCGTATAGGGCTTTAGAGATAATAATAAACACCTTGAATTGGATTTGGAAGAAAACTGGTAACCAGTGCACTTGCCCAACAGTTCCGCATGGGCCTACCCTTGAAGAGTATTCAGAAGCTAGAAATGGTACAGATACTACATATGTGCCACCCTAGGTGCTTCCAGAACTGGGTGAGCCGCTGCAATCTGTACCATTTCTAGCTTCTGAATACTCTTCAAGGGTAGGCCCATGCGGAACACATTGTGGTAATCCAATCAAGAGACGACCAGGGCACGAGTGACTTTGTGCAAGGCTTTATGAACTGAATAAAGGTTCAACTGGCGCACAACATGAATTTGCAGAAAGGCCTCCCTAACCACAACTGTCACCTGCTCTTCGAGCAGGAGTCATGATCCTAGGACAGGCGTGTTAAACTGGCAGCCCGCGGGCCGGATGTGTCACACGCAGGCCATGGCTGCCCAGGCTCCACAAAGGCAAAAAAGTCACAATATGTCACGTGACACGATCAAGATTGATACCCATGGTCTAGGAAAAAACCCCAGGTCGCACACCAGGTCTCTCTGGGGGTAGTGCAACCCCATCCACAATTAAAGGTGAGAAATAATTGGATCCTGAGGCCCCTTGAATCCACAGCCATTCCATCTTACCAGGATTCAGCTGGAACCTGTTGTCCCCCATCCAGATCCTTACAGCCTCCAGGCACTGCGAAAGGGCAACTACCACACTGCTTGGATCACCAGGGATGGAGATGGAAAGCTGAGTGTCATCTGCATGCTAATGATATCTCATCCCATGATATCGGATGATTTCACTCAGTTGTTTCATGTAGAAGTTACCAAGGAGTGGAGACAGTACTGAGCCCTGTGGCACCCCACAAAAGAATAGCTGTGGGCTGCACCTCTCACCTCCTATTAACACTGATTGGGACTGGCTTTGGAGAAAAAAGCTGAACCAGCACAATACTGCCCTACTCAGCTCCAAATCCAACAGACAGCCCAAAATTCAAGATTTGGTAAACTCGCATGATTCGTTTTTCTCACCATGCCTATGTATACATCCTAACTAGACTGTGTTGTTTCTCTGGGCTGCGTGTGTGTGTGTGTGTAATTTATTTTATTTTTTCATGTTTATGCAGTGTATATTGGAGGTGATTACTCTCTGAGAGCTGTATGCAACAAAATCTCATTTTAATGTATGCTGATTAGCGTACATTTAAAGTGACAATACAGCTATTCTATTCTTCTATTCTATTCTATTCTATTCTATTCTATTCTATTCTATTCTATTCTATTCTATTCTATTCTATTCTATTCTATTCTATTCTATTCTATTCTATTCTATTCTATTCCCATTTATATCCCGCCCTTCTCCGAAGACTCAAGGCGGCTTACAATCTAAAGCACAAATCAATGTGCTTAGCAATAGCCTTCATTCTATGTATATGCCTGCTTATTAGGGCTTTCGCCCCCCCCCCCCGCGGCATTATTACAAAGTCAGCTTATTGCCCCCAACAATCTGGGTCCTCATTTTACCTACCTCGGAAGGATGGAAGGCTGAGTCAACCTTGAGCCTGGTGGGATGCGAACCTGCACTAATTGCAGGCAGCTGGTGTTACTTAGGAAGGCATTAGCCCACTGCTCCACCAAGGCTATTCTATTCTATTCTATTCTATTCTATTCTATTCTATTCTATTCTATTCTATTCTATTCTATTCTATGCTATGCTATGCTATGCTATTCTATTCTATTCTATTCCATTCCATTCCATTCCATTCCATTCCATTCCATTCCATTCCATTCCATTCCATTCCATTCCATTCCATTCTATTCTTAGGATACCATGGTCGATGGTATCAAAAGTCACTTCAGGAACCTTTTCAGCTAAAGGAAAACAGGAAGTAATTAATTTATTTAGAACATTTGCATCTTAAAACAACTCTGGACAGCTCATAAACAGTAAAACTACAAACACCATAAAAGCTATAGAGACGTATTAAAAACTCCAGAGCCTCAGTCATCCAGGATGTCCCAATAACTATTCCCAAGTTCTCACCACTCTATCCCAGGGTCTGATTTTAATGGCTTTCTGGAAAACTACAAGGGTGGGGGGCTGCCAGATTGCCAGGAGGAGTGTTCCCTAAGGGGCTGATAGTATGCAGACTACAGGCTGACTACCCATAGCAGTCGCTGCATACCTACACTGTGAAGGGGTTAGCATAGGTAACATAGCTACAGACAGGCCAATGCAAACACCTCCCAAATCCCAGCTGTGCATTATGTGGAAGTACATGTCCCAAGTGTTGGTTGGTGGATCTGATTTCCGGTTCTGTTATTTGCTGTTTCAGTTCCCCCTACATTTGCAGAAATATAAATGGGATACCTATCCAACCATCCCTGAAAAACAGACACATACTTTCCCTGAAGTGCAGTGCAGGAGAAATATGCTTGACCCCTTAAAAAATTAGGATTTTCATCAGCCTCCAAAGTCTTGTGATTTCTTAAAAGTCAGCCCTTATACCGGTAATTGAAAAAAGAAACCCTCATCTTTATGAGTTTGAATTTAGCCTGCTTCCCCACATTGCACATTCCCACAGGGAGAATGCATCACCTCCTAAGCAGATTCCCCACTATTCACTTACAGGGTCTCCTAGCGTCATCCAATTACCATTGAATCCATATTTCAAAAATGAAAGATGGGCTTTATATTGTTTTCAACGAAGATTGAGCAATGTTGGAAGACACAGTAGGTCTCTGAAGGTAAATTAATTTGGTGTACCCAGCCAGTTGGTTCATTCAATGGTTAAGGTGTGAATGCAAGTTTAGCATCACATGTAGCTTAGCTCTAAATTATATCATAATAATTTCACAATTTTTTTAAAAGAAGTGACCATTAAGCTCAAAAGTTTAGAAATTGCTCCAAAATCCTACTTACCGTATTTACTTTATATGGGAAAGTTCAAAAGCAGGACAAGGGTGCCATTTCATCGCTAGTTTTAAGACATTCGGATTTGTTCATCAGTTTATATAAAATTTAATGCCATTTCCTTTCATTCTAAAACAAGCAATTCATACTTGGCTTATTTTAGACAATTGAACAGTTGGAAAAAGAAATGTTGAATGGGCAGAAGCTACAAGGACCTCAAACATCGGCTGAAGTCTATAAGATCCTGAAGCAGAAGAATATGGTTGACAAGTAAGTAGTTTGTTTTAGATACTAAATACATCTGCATGAGTCATGAGTCATTCAGAACATTTCAACTATAATCCTGCAGGTTTTCTTATTTTTGTTGGCTGCAAAAATCCAGAGCAATATTTTCACTAGATAATAGTGGAGAATCAGATAGGTCTCTCTTTCTCTCTTTGCTGCTCTCTAGCGGTCAGAACTTTTGCAAACCAGTTATGCTGGTCCTTATTTTTGGCATGATTATTATTACTTATTAATCTAAAATTTCAAGTGAAATGACACTACAACTCAAGCTAATAAAATTCATTTTTTGCTGTTACCCTTATTGGTAAAGCTATTTAGTTGTAGAATGTCCAATTATTTATACACCCAGTGATCATATTTGTACATGCATGTAAAAAAATATATATATCCAAAGATACTCACAAAAAGTACTTTTTCTCACCATTCTAACTTTTCATTCTTTTTTAAGTAGTGGGAAATTGTATTCCAACACTTAATTCCACACTTGTGGTATAAAACAACTACTTTCAAAAGATGGACCATTTCTAAATGTTTTAATTTGGTTTTCGTTTCCACGTGATTATATTATGATCGATCGTGGGTAAATTGATAATTCGAGTTTGTCCACAGAAAGGAACTTAGGACTTCAGTCTTTTTAGATGGCCATTCATTGTGAAGGACATTTAAGTGAACATTTTCAGTTGACTATAGCAATTTGTAAACAAAACTTGTGAAACAGTTTCTAATTTATACAACTTGTGCCCTTCAATCCTAACCAAATTGCTATCATCTATTCATGAAATAGCAGATGTCTAAATCGCAAGATCAAACAAATTTCCCAAATTATCTATCTAAACAGTCTAGTTTGAACTAGATTGTTAGATAGATAACTTGGGAAACAGGGATTGACTGCTTCCTTCTATAGATTCTTTTTTCATGCTTGCAACTAATACCTATCCAGCCATCTATGGCAGCTCCCAGTGTTTTGATCATAAGTATTTCTTCTTAAGGTGACACTACACTTTAGGGCAGTGTTTCTCAATCTTGGCAACTTTAAGATGCCTGGATTTCAATTGCCAGAATTCTAGCAGGAGAACTCTGGGAGTCAAAAGTCCAAACTATTTTAAAGTTGCCAAGATTGAGAAATACTGCTTTAGGAGTAATTAAGCAGCAGTTCCAAATCACGGATGGGCTTTTGGTTCTCCATCATTACGAGTGAAGTGGTAGCTTCATAATGTCTAAGGCAGGGGTAGGCAACCTTGGCTCTTTTATGACTCGCGGACTTCAACTCCCAGAATTCCTGAGCCAGCATAGCTGGCTCAGGAATTCTGGGAGTTGAAGTCCGCGAGTCATAAAAGAGCCAAGGTTGCCGACCCCTGGTCTAAGGGGAGGACTGCCTAGGTGCAATCTACGGCAACGATTCTGTATGCTTAAGAGCTAAGTAATAACAGAAATCCAATAGTTAAATCTGTCATATTCTAATACAGCAGGTTGAGAGAAAAACTATCTGGCTTCGCTATTCAGTGATGGATAATAAATGTGATGCTCTTTAATAATGCCTCAATTATAATTTCAATTTTCTCTAGTGTTTTCATTGTGAAACCAGTTCCTCTATCGGTTTTAAGATCAAGACTGTGACATGTGAAAATAATCTTTATTACAGCCACTTCCAGGGTATTAAAAAAATCTGAATGCTAAGGGCATCAAAGCTAATCTCAGCAGTTGATCTTGGTCTTGTACATTTAGGCTAGCAAAAAACATCGTACTGTTTTCCTCATAATGCTTCTCTTTGGGTTCCTGTTGCTTTACAAAGAAGCATTTATCTCTTTTTTTTTTTATGATGTTCAAAGGCCCTCATCAGATTTATGGGTTAAGCAAGCAGGAAACTTATAAGTATAACTTATACTTATCCTACGCTTATTCAAAAGTGTACTGGACACAGATAAATGACCCAGGTGCCTGGTGGCCTCCAGATATGTTGGATTATGAGAGTTATAGCTCAGAGTAACTAGAGACCACAAATTTGGAAAAGGCTGTTCTACAAAAATAAGTGTAACATGCTCATTAAAAGAAGATTGCTAGTTAAAATTACCTTAGTGAAACAGATCCTTGCGTACACATCAATGATTATATAGGGTACAAAACAACATACTGACCGAAGATTTACTTCAACTGCATTTCTCCTAGGTTTCCACTATTTGTAAATATCTACCTAATCTGCTACCAAGGAAAGTCAGTCAAAGAGTTCATCACTTGCCTGCAAAAGCATCCGGAACACATGTAAGATCCCATACTGCAACCCACCAATATAGTCTGTCAAGATTTGTCAGCCTGACATGGAGAATAAAAGCAAGCAAGCAAGCAAGCAAGCAAGGGTTCTGTCAACTTGATAATGAAGAATTAAAGCAAACAAGCAACATGCAAACAAACAAGCAAAAAAGCCCCTGGTATTAACTTCATTGTGGTCTTAAGGGAAATTACTCTGTATGCCTTTTTTTTTATCCCATTTATATCCCGCCCTTCTCCGAAGACTCAGGGCGGCTTACAATTTAAAGCACAAATCAATGTGAGTAACCGTCGGCACCGAGTGTGAAGATAAAATGGTATTACGCGTTTCAGTATTGACTTCAGGAACCAATTATAGAGGATTCTGAAGTGGGAATGTCATTTTCATCACTCACGTTCCACACAAAGCTGAAACTGCAGAAAGTCAGTCGTATCAGTATAGCTCTTGTGAGAATTGTTCAGACTTTTGTGCTGAACACCTGATAATTGCATAACTTGTATTACGAGCCACATTTCTTAATTCAGATTGAGTGACGCAGAATGTAAAACTAGGTGTTTGTAGCCAAAGAAATGACTACAGGTAGCTCTCCATTAAGACCGCTTATTCAGCAACCATTCAAAATTGTCTCAGTGGTGAGCAAGCAGACCTTGAAGTTCTGGCCATCCCAGCACTCCCAAGATCACATGAATGCAATCTGGGTGCTTGGTAACTGGCTTGCACTTGCAATGCTTGCAGCATCCCACGGTCACTTGTTCACAATTTGTGACTTTCCCTGCTGGCTTCCTATGAGCAAAGTCAATGGGGAAACTGGAAGAGAAGGTCGCAAATTGCTCTGGTAAGTCATTCCCATTCCCACCACTTTTGCACCCTCAAGGATTTTCTATTCCACAGTGTGTTTGTGTTGGGCTGTAGCAGCTGCCTTCCCAACTTCTTGCCCCTGGCAGCAACCATCCCCTACCTGGCAACATTGTGCTGCAGCAGTCACTCACTGGCTAACCCAGGGGTAGGCAACCTTGGCTCTTTTATGACTCGTGGACTTCAAGTCCCAGAATTCCTGAGCCAACCATGCTGACTCAAGAATTCTGGGAGTTGAAGTCCACGAGTCATAAAAGAGCCAAGGTTGCCTATCCTTGGCGCTAGCCTCTTGTAACCTCCTGATTTTGCCTGTGGGAAACTGGCATTAAGTCACAAGGAGGTCCTTACAACTGTCGCTTAATGAGAGCAATGGGACTGTTGGGATTGCTGTTGCTGAATGATGCAGTCATGTGACATTGTGCTTTAGGACCACATTGTTTGGGAAATTCCAGTCCCAATTACCTTTGTTAATGGAGGACTATCTGTAGTTGGTTAAACTCCATATTTGTCTCAGTTTATAAACAAGTACATAAGTAAATGTGTGCTTCATTTAAGAGAAAACATTAACACTTTTTAGAAATAAGTTTCTTTAATTGACACAACAATGTTCCCATGATATACAGTACACTAAAAGAACTTTCCATATATTTAACATACACAACGGAAATATTTTGAACATCAAATAATTCATCAGCTCTTAAACCAACTCACAAATAAATAGAAAATAATTCTGATTTACATCTTGTAGCAAATATTAATTTCAATAATCTGAAACAAGTTTCAGTTTGAGAAATGAGAATTACACATGTAAAAATTAACATTTGTATTTCAGAGCATCAAACTACACACACGTACAAAGTGATCTGACACACAGCATTTTCCAGAAATTCAGGGAAAATAAACAATCTCAATAATGTTATACTTTATTTGGGTAGACATGGGGTTTATTATATAAAAGCAACATTTCTGAATTGGTGAATCACTTCTTTGTTTTTCCAAACACATAATTACAATAGCATGAAATACTGAATTAAGGTTAAATTTAAGTTTCTTCAATTGAGTCCAAAATTCTGGGAATTAAGGATGGTGTATATTAAGTACCATTCTAGAGATTACAATGTATAACCAGGGAAGAGGTATATTATCATAATTTTTAACTGTAATAATTCTATCATTTAAAGTGATTTATTGATGGGAATTCACACACAATTTATAACCTTATTACATTTCTATGCCATTTTTATTCTTGAAGTCCAATATGGCGTACCTAATTCTAATTACAGTATTTTCCATTTTACTCTTAAAAAAGCCCTGTGGGGTTGTTTAAGGTAAGAGATTATGTGTAGCCCAAACTCATTCACAAAGCTTTATAGTGACCTAGTCGATTCCTCTATAATCACTATATGCCAAATTCTTTTTCACTTACATCCACTAATGGATTATTTCTGTTTTGAAATCACCACTGAATTAAGAGTTTGCTTTTCAAAATTTGATTACAGTTTTTTGATTTGTTACCTTTGTTCTAAAAAGGTAAAGGTAAAAGTTTCCCCTGTCCAGTCATGTCCGACTCTAGCGGGGTGTGTGTGTGTGTGTGGTTATCTCTAGCGGGGGGCCAGCATTGTCTGAAGATGCTTCTGTGGTCATGTGGCCAGCATGATTATATGCTGAGGCTCACGGAACGCTGTTACCTTCCCACCAAAGTGGTACCTATTTATCTACTCCCATTTGCATGCTTCCAAACTGCTAGGTGGGCAGGAGCTGGAGCAAGGAACGGGAGCTCACCCTATCATGTGGCGCTCGGGTCTCAAACCTGGGCTGCCAGCTTTCCAGCTGACAAGCTCAAGGTCTTTAACTCCTAAGAACTTCAAATAATCAAATATTCAGTGCAATTATTCATTTTAAAATCTAAGCTGCCCGAAAAAATTGATGTGCTTGAAGCAAAGTTGGCAATTATTATTAAAATGTTGGCTTCACTGTAGGAAGCCGTTAGTCTGACGAGATATTCAACTTATATAAATTAATTCCTTCTTTCTCCCACCCCCCCTTAAAAAAAGCCATCTCTTATTAGACACAGCACTGTTTTTCCACATGGTCTCACACCTGGTGACACTCTGGGGCAGGATTTTGAAAATTGTGTTTTATAGTACTTAAGCATTCTGTGACTAACTTGAAGGGGTTCTGTGAGAAACCAAGAAGGGGAAGAAATCCACTTAGTACAGCAGTTTTTTTGCTTTTTGGTCAGGGTTTAGGGATATTTGTTTTTTTTTTAAAAAACATACAGGTAGTTTTGACTTACAACTGTTTGTTAAAGATAGTTCAAGTTTACATCGGCCAGGGAAAAAGTGCTTTATAACTTTTATTTGCCCTTACGACCATCCCTGCAGTCACATGATTGTAATTTGGGTGCTGGAAAAGCAGCTCATATTTATGACTGTTTGCAGTATCTTGTGGTCACATGATTGCAACGTGCAACTTTTTTTTAGCTGGTTTCCAGCAAAAAAAGCATCCGTTGGAAAAGCCACACTCACTTAATGATTATTTGCTTAATGCCTATGGTAAAAATGGTCATAAAATTAGATCCAGTCACATGATGACTCAATTTTATGTCTTCCCCGATTTAAGATGGAAATTCCAGTCCCAATTGTGGTTATAAATTGAGGACTACCTGTAACACCTTTGCTGTTTGCTGGAATATTTCTAACGCAGGAAAGTGGTTTAAGTTTGGGATTGGAACATTAACTGCTATCATGTTCTCGCTCATACAAAGAATCTCAGATAAAAGCAATCACATGTCTGTATCATAAATTGTATCGATATACCCATGTTTACATATAAGAGTAAAACAGTTGAAATCTCTTTAAATGTTGTGTGCTCTACATTATACTTTCTTCCTAGCCATTTCTCAAAAGAATCAACTAGAATCCAGCAACAAATTAATCATTTCTCAGTCAAGAATGCCATGGCATTATTTTCATAGCAACATTACATCAATATAGATATAAATACTTACAAAACCAAAAAAAAACCCCAAATGCAGTGCAATTGTTTTACTTCAAGACAGACAGGGAAAAAAGGTTCAAGTATTTAAAGCATCCTTTCAAGGCGCTCTTTAAGTTTTACATTGCACATATAAAAATAGTTTCTCTTCCTTATTTTTACAGACATGTTTCACACTAAAATTGGAGCTGTGTAACCATTTAGATTAGAAAATGAACTCCTATTCCTCATTCAAAGTATACACATTTCTCAATCCTAATATTTTATTGCTATGCTCAGGACTTTCATCCCACCCTCCTTCCCCTTTATTTAAGGCTAATCAGGGTGTGTAATATAAGCAAATTCTGTCACGACATTCTTCAGTCAGCCTTTGCATGTTGTGGAGCAGAGGTCCCCAACCTTTCCGGCTTGGCAGCCCAGCTGGGGTGGGAGGGAAGAAGGGATGGTTGGCGTGAGTGGTAGGGGAACACGCAGCTCCATTTCTGCAAGCAGCAGGCACATGTGCCTGCCATTCCTGCAAACGGAGGTTCGCACGTGAGTGCCTGCTGCTTGTGCAAGTGGAGCCGCGTGCGTGCACTCGCCCATCGCTCGCGCAGCCCGGTTCTGAATGGGCTGCGGCCCACTAGTGGGCCACAGCCCAGAGGTTGGGATTCTCTGTTCTGGAGAGAAGCCACTTAATTTTCACCATTTTCTTTCTAAAAATAAAGACTACTGTAGAAAAAATGTCATCCAACAGGCACTATTATAGATTTTCCTTTAGGAGCCACTATACTCTGCTTTGATAGAAGAGTTCTTAGGATGGGCCCCATCTAAGATTCTTATCTAAGTCCCATGGTCTTGCCTGCTTCTACTGGAACATTTCACCAGAAGCTTTAGGAGCATTCCTAGTCACCACTTCTTATTAGTCACAGCTTTCAGTGAATATGAAACATTATGACTACATAGCATTTGCTCCCCAATCTGAGAAAAAAATAAAAAATACCACAACTAGGTCCTTGAACATTTTTCATTCTCCAAGAAACTGGAATATAAAAGTTATACACTACATTTTTATATAATATGCAGTTTTCTGTGACACGGTAATTTATCTGTGCCCTCTAAAAAGCATATTTAAGATCCAATAGAAGACAATATACATAGCCGGGGTTGAACTGTGAAGTCCTTAGTGCTCCCTGCGTTTGGTTGTTTCTTTGCAGTTGTTTCATTACCTGATTAAGTACCATCATCTCTGCTAGTCAGTGAGGGGTTTGCTTTGTTTACACACAATGTATGTGTAAGAATGGTAACAGCCAGTATGTAGGGCAGACAGGTAGAAAACTAGCAGAGCACATCCATGAACACCAACTAGCAATTAGAAGACATGATGAACACTCCTTAATCTCATAGAATATGGGCAAACTCAACCGTGGTTTCAACTGGGAAACTCTGAGCATCCCAGAACCATCTAAAATCCCAAAGGACCGGAGATTTCCTGCATGCGTGGCATTCAAAGCCAATTACATTTATCCACATTCAAGACAATAAAAAAGCTAAAAAGGAAGCAACCCATCCATGAACACATCCTTTCCAATAACCAACACCCGTCTTATAAGCAGGAATTAATACCAGACAAACAATAAATACCCTAATCAAGGAACCACACCCCCACAAACCCTTGTAAGGCAAGATAGTGCTTATAAACAGGGAGAAAACCCCATACTCTTTAGCATTGATGATGTTATCTAATCAGGTAAGGAAATGTCTGTGAACAAACAACCAAGTTTACAGACCACCAAGAACTCCACAGTATATTTAAGCCCTTGTATTCCCTAACATAAATTTAAGGTTAACTGTTCTTTCATCCAACAGCCAAATGGGGTCGCTTGGTAATAAAATTGTATTTTTGCTACAAAGGAATCTATGCATTATCTCTAAAGGTTTCCAATTTTTATTACCTTTTCCTTAAGTATTGCGCACTACAATCCAATGGCGAAATGTGTCATCATTTCAATCTTGTTTTAAGTCAACTGGGAAGGGGCAGGTATAGATTACCAACCTTTGCATGTTTCGTAACACAAGGAAAATATCTATGAAAACAATTAAATTACTCAAATTACCTGGTAAGAAACAAAGTATGTAGCCCAACCAAATTAGGTACTCAGAAATACTGTACCGTAGGTTCAACTGAGTCCAAGGAAGCTTACATCCCAGCAAGCATACTCTGTTTCTAGCCTTTGAAGAAAAAAGCCATCGAAGAATAGTTTTGCTTACTGTTAAAATGAAGATATAAACGTTTTCATTCAAATATTCTAAAAGTGCATATTGTGCAGCTGTTGAAAAGCTCTTTCATATTTTGAGCAGCAAAAGCTTCACAGAAGAAATAACTTGGGATCACCAGTCTACTGAGTTAACTCTGGAAGCATCTTAACACCAAAGCCAAGACGCTTTTAGTTTCGAATTCTACGCTTAATGCTGACTTGTTATTAACAGTAATGGCAACTGATTTTTATGGCTTTTGACTTAAGGAAACTGAGGTATATCTCCGTCAAAAGAGGCCAAAACAAGAACCCAACTACAAAATTATATCATAGAGAATTGCACGTAATAAAAAGTTCACCCAGAAGAGTGGCAACCGAAGGCGTTAAATTACAGTGGCAAATCTGTTCCTCCAAATTTGTTATCAATCTGAAAATTAGACATTTCGATCAACACTAGCTCGTCATTGAGATAACCTTCTAAATATTGTCTCTATCTTTCTAGAAACCTTAGTCAAGACATTCCTAGTTGGACTCCTTGCAAAATGTAGACTGCCCTTCTGGGCGGCTCCTTCAAGAAGGGATTAGCTGTAGGGGACCTTTGACAAACCTTTGACACAATATGCACGCTTTAAGTCCATGCACACAGAAGAAATCCAGCTAGTAAAGGAAACAAATTCACCATCAGTAGCCATAGAGTTATTACCAGGCTGGGAGAACAGGAACACAGATCTGAAATAGAAGAAAATAGTACAAAAGACAAGATAAATAGTAATTGTACAGATGCTCTTCATGTACTCTGAAGAGCATTTAAAATATTTCCTATCACCCACCCCTCAAAAAAGAGTCGGAAACAGAGATGTTTCACGAATTTAGGAATTAATTTATCAAATGAAAGAATGGAAAAAATCATAACCGATTATTTGTGTGAATGTGTCATAAATATTTAGAGCATTGAAGAATAGCCACAATAGTTCTTATCCTCTGCCTAAGTGATTGAAGCTTATGCCATTATTTCTGTTAAAAATCAGAAATAAATATAAATGGAGCAATTCTAAAAGTTTTATTCTGATTTTTACTTACCAATAGGTACAACTCTTGTTAAATTAGCAACTGGAGGGGGATCTTGTTCAGGTGGACAGAAATTGCAGAAATCCAAGCACGCTGGGCAAATCAGATTCCCCATATGTAGCCATCCGTTCATCTGAATGTTCACTGTGAGAATTTGTCCTGAGTGACTACACAAATATGCCATGTCCTTGACCCAAACAGTCAGTCCACGGGGAGAGCAAGAAACCTTTGGAATAAAACCAAATATGATATGTTTACAAAGTAGATTGCACAAAGAAGCTATTTTATTACAGCAGCCTCTTTTTTTAAAACCTTTCATGATGTACTTTGTTTACAATCTCATTGTGTAAAGAAAAATGCAAACTATATTAGTACTTTCCAAACAATTACTCCTAAGAACAATGATGAACCTGCTCTATCTTTTCACCTTAGTATTAGTAGCTACTTCTAAATTCTTGCCAAGGTCTGATGATCCAAACATGTTATCTCCACATGCATTTGGTAAAAGGATTATGAAGGTTCAATGACTACGTAAATCTATGTGAGAAGAAAATCTTTTACAAATTTCTTCATCAGTAAATTGATAATTGTGTAGTTTTTTTTCCTTCAGCATTCTTAGAAAAGTCTAGTCATGTAACACTTGCCTCAGTATAGAAAACATGCAAATAATTAAATTAGTAATCTAATTATTTTAATATAACAGCAGTACAAAGTGCAAAATTAAATTGTGGTTCAGTTACCTGATAACACCCACTACCCCAATCAGGATAACTCAGTTTCTTTCTGCACTGTTCCATAATGAAAGCTGACTTTTGAATGAGGCAAATGGAATTTGGCCCGTATTTCTCTGCACCATAGTTTCTGAAAGGATCTGCAAAAAATAATAATTAAAAAATGCAGTTTTCTGCTAAGATCTATCAGACTATAGAGACAACAAAATTATCAGATATTTACTAGGACATTTACATCATAAGCAGAGCTGGCAGTAAATTATTTTCCTAACTTGTTCACCAACTTTATCATTTATTCAGTGTATATGGCTGTCCACTAGGCAGGCAACTCAGAAAAATGTGACATTTTGAAGAAGGCATACATGATTTAAGACTGGCATGTAGCAAATTTAAAATCAATAGCACTGAATGGTTATTAAAACAAATATATTCCCATGGTGAGCCATATGTTCAGCATGGGCAGGCATTTCTATGTAATGATGATCGATAGCCGTTGTCATGTTCTCTGCGATGCTTGCACTAATTGATAAAACAAGTTTTAGTAAATGAGCAAGCAATGCATAAGCATTCAAGATATAAATGCATTTGTTCCAACTTCTGTTTAGAAGGCATCAAGAAGACATACTGTTTTCTGCCGCACCTTTATATAAAAAGAATTTTAAATAACACAGATTGGTATCAGACAAATACTATTTTCAATTTATACCATCAGTGGTGCCAAAAGGCAGAAGCTCAGAAGCCTTGGTGGAACAGTGGTCTAATGCCTCCTTAAGTAACACCAGCTGCCTGCAATTAGTGCAGGTTCGAGTCCCACCAGGCTCAAGGTTGACTCAGCCTTCCATCCTTCCGAGGTAGGTAAAATGAGGACCCAGATTGTTGGGGGCAATAAGCTGACTTTGTAATAATGCCGCTTGGGGGCAGGGGGCGAAAGCCCTAATAAGCAGGCATATACATAGAATGAAGGCTATTGCTAAGCACATTGACTTGTGCTTCTTAGATTGTAAGCCACCCTGAGTCTTCGGAGAAGGGCGGGATATAAATGGGATTTTAAAAAAATGACAGAATGTGATATAACTTCAGCCCTGATGACAGAATAGCTGTTTAATCAGTATGCATATATGAATTGGGGTATATACAAAACAGGGAAAACCCATCACAAAGCATAATGCATTCTGTGCTTTTGGGGACCAGCTGTCCTCTTAGCCACCATGAAATTTCAGCATAGCTGCTTCCCATAAAAAATAGACTCGTTCGATTCTGTGCACAGAGCAGAATACCTGATTGCCTCTTCCAATTCAGGTCACCCAAATCCAGATATTCTACCCACATAACAGCTCATGCATGGATAATTTTGCCCTTCCCCACTTATGGAATGGTTAGGACAGGGTGAAGGTGTGGGCAAAGCAGTGCTGGATAGAAGAACACCTCTGCCAAATCCTAAACATTTCAAAAGCAGTACTGGTAAAAGAAATCTCAAGTAATATTTCAGGGAAGGAAAAAATATTAAAATAGTAGGTCCCCTAAAGATCTATGCAGCCACCATGCACTGACCATAAAACACGACTGTTACAATTCAAATAGCATATATATTTGAAGTTCTTGCTGTCTTGTAGCTCTAAGGCTTCCTTCAGGGTGACCTGGGATCACCTAGGATTTTGTGTTAAATTTGAGTCAAACTTAAGCTGCTGGATATGACCAAAGGTGGAATCAAGTATAAAACCAACTGACCTGGTTGGTTTTCCAGTATCCGACAATCTGAACTGCGCTGAAATTCACCGCTTAAGTGCCAGCTAAATTCTTGACTAAAAGGGCAGTAGTCAGCAATTTCAACCGATCCACCATAATAAGGCAAATCTTTTGGCAACACCCCATTCAGACTATCAAAATACTGTAAAGAAAAAAAAAGTTATCATAAGGACAAGGAAAAGTTAAATTACAGTAACAACATTTCTTTATTCCTAATGGAGATGTTATATTCACCTGCAGCGGTTTCAAATTAAACTAGCTAATACATTGTAACTGCAATTGTTACTAGAATTAAATCTGTCTCGGGATATGCTTTTTGATAGTAACGGCTGTTGACAAATACATTGTATTCTGACTTTAAATATGCAATTAAAAAAATACAAAAGAGAACAAAAACATTTAAAAATGTAATATACAGCTAACAAATACATTGTTATACTACCAAAAAAAAACAACAAAAAAACAACAACAAAGGAACAAACAAGTTCCCCAAGAAGTAATATATTGAATTGACATATGTATTTAACATTATATCAAATTACACATAAAATTTTCTCTATTTTTATAAAATAGTGTGCAATCTATGCCAAAGGAAAACATATTGTCATATTTTGATTAGTAGCTAAAATGATCTTTTTAGTAATTATTTATGTTGTGACATATAAGCTTGTGCTGTTGCAATGCTCTATGCTTAGAAAGTGACATAATTTGTTTACTATCATCTCATTAACACGTTTTCAAGAAAAATATCAGGAGTATAACATTAAATTTATATACAGTAGTACAGTGTGATATTATTTTACAATACTGTACGGTGCTCCTGTTCAGTTTGCCCAGTCTGTAACTGTATGCCTGCTTATTGTGAAAAACATCTAGAACTATGCTAATTTCAGCAATAATTGTTTTATCAAGGCTATTACATTTGTGTTTCCCCTCTGGCAGGGAGGTGCAGCCTGAGACTTATAGATTAGAAATAGCCCCAGAGCATGGAGACTTCACTGCTGAAATGCAAAATATCCAATTTAAAAGTGTTTTCTAAAGCTAAAGAGGAATGAGGTTTGAAATAAAGGTTCCCTATTCCATTTTTTTTACTTTAAAACCCTTAAAATTGGCCCAAATTAAGCATGTAATGTTGAAATCTAAATGGTAATATTGATAAAAAAATCTTTTCTCTATTAAAAGCTATCTAAATAACAGATTATTAACTTTAAACACACTATACAAACAACAGTGTATTGAAACAACATGATGTACTAAGATTTATAACAACATAACAAATGGGGGGAGGGGAGAAGAAATATTTCTACCTCTTCCAGTAATATTGTTGTGCCACCCAATGACCTGCCAGAGCCCTCGAAAAGTTTGAGAAACTGAGCTACCTATCCCTGATCATATATTCCATTAAATCATGTACTGTTTAGTTAGGGTTTGTTGAAGAAGAATGAAAAAGTGGATTCCTTTCACAGGATAAGTCAAACCTAACAAAGTGCAAAATGGTTTAGCACAGACACGTCAAACTTGCGACGTCACGTGATGTCGTGCAACGTATCGGGACCGTTTTGCCATTGCCGGCAATGGGGTGGGCACGGCTTCTGCGTGACGCATCCGGCCCACGGGCAAGCAGTTTGACACCCCTAGTTTAGCACAATGTGAGAATTCAGCCAAATGCTGTATATAATTCTAATCATGCTCGGTAACTCCTACCTTACCTCCCTCTATTGCTGTTGAAGCTACAAGAATGCTTCCACAGCTGGCTGACCTTTAGATATGATTAACTTCTACTTAAGATGCAGTTTAGCTTTAATAAGATTAAAAGCTAATGGATGATATATGTTCGGTGGAGAGGTTAAGACATCAGGCTAGAAAACTGGGAGACAATGACTTCTAATCTTGCCTTCGGCACAAAGCCAGCTGGACAAACGTGAGCCTGTCCCTCTCTCTTTCAGGCCTAACAAGGCGGCTGTGGCAAACCCTTCTGAAAATCCTGGCCAAGAATATTTCAGGGACTTACTTAGGCAGCATACATATATATTCAAATGTTTAACTCAATATTATGATGCTTGTAAGCTGTTACTTTACTCAGTATGTTTCATTTTTTGGATTTTTTTTCTCTTTTTCATCTTTTAAAAGAACAGTATTTTTTTTAAAAAAAGAATGCATTCAATTTAACTTCATTGCCCATGAATAAGATTCAGCTGTTTTCCTTCAAATATAATTATGCAGATTTCAGTTCCTTTTAAGTTCAAAAGAAGTAAGTTGGATTCATTAAAAAACACTGATCTAAATCTAAACCCTTTTTTTGCTATGCTGAAAGAGTAGCCAAGAGGCAGGGATGGTAAAGATAAAAGATGCCATCATAATATTATTAGAAGACAAAGGATGTCCTTATAATATTAAACCTGGATTCACACAAACACGTTGAATGAGGATGCATGGCTTTTCACACTGTTTAAACCTAATCAATATAGTTTATAACAGGAGATGGTTATGATCTTCTTAGGACTTACTATTACCTTTTTTCTTCCTGCTCTTTAAAGCAACAAGGTATCTCTCTAGGATGTTTTATTTCCTATTTGGGGGATTTAGGTAGTTTTAAGAGGCAAAATGGTTATCTTAAGTCTTGCAGAACCTTAAAGCATCTATCTTGCCTCCTAACCCTTCCCCACTTGACAGAATCAGTGCAACTATGAGTATACAGAAGAGCACTAGGGATGCTTTAAGCCTTTGCAAGACATGAGGCAATGATAAAGCCAAAGTACCTATTACCTAATACAATCCTGGCATAGCGCATTGAGGGAATACTGCCTTTGGCTTAACACCGCTTCTGAATAAGGTTATTAATTCAGAAGAATGAGACATGCTTTTGTTTCATGTGTCATATAACATACCTGATATTCCTGAGGCAACTGTTGAGAGAATTTCTGTAAATTGCACACTGCTACTGCTCTTTGGTCCTGCCTGCATGTTAATTGTAATGGATTACTTCTCAGAGTGTCACAATATGGGGCTACTGGTTCTTTTCTTAAGATTAAAAACAGAACAGCAGTTAACATATTATGTATATATATATGTGTGTATATATATATACATACTTCGGTGTGTTAATAAACACTACTTATTATTCACAACAGTTAATTTGTAAGAACAATTTCAGGGCCATCACTGAACATGCAGCGCACATATATTATGCTTACATTCTCCGTTGCTGATTGATCCAAAACTTGCAGCTTTTCATCACAAAGTCGCAGCCTTTTCCTCGGCCCCATTCTAGTTTTTCTGCCAAACTATAATTGGCTTGATACCAGCTGCAAAAATAACAAGTGGAAATGGTTCTTTAGAGTCCAACTTTCTGAACTATTAACAACAAAGAATCAAATGACAAACATTAGTTTGTCTGTTTTTTTGAGCTATGAACCAGAGTTGCCAACCCCTGGGTCTGTGGCCGGGGGCTGGGCTGCAGCCCGTTCAGAAGAGGCCACGGAAGTGGTGGGTGAGTACACGTGTGCGTGAGGTTGCATGGTCTGCTGAGCTGGAAAGGTTGCTGTAATTTAGAAAGCACTACACTAGTGTCTAAGGAATACTGTGTAAGTACAATGTATCTTTTTTACCCAGTGTCTTCCATTAATGCCAGAGTAATCCGGGAGAAGACCCTGTTCTGTGTTTGTGATCCAGTCATTGCTTCATTCTGGAATTAACCAACATCAATAATGGTTAGCCGCAGCAAAGAAAGCAAACAGAGAAACAGCCTGCATTTCATGGGAAGCACACTACTTTTGCCAATAGTGAAAACATATTTCATTACTTTAACAACCACAGTGAAATTAGGAGTTACTCTTGGAATGTCAGGGAGCTATCTATAAATTACATTCATGATTATTTTCTTATAATAAGAAATAGAACAATAGGGTAACTAAATGGAAGAATGGAGAATCTAAATTTACTGTAATTGCTACCATGAATTATAAAATATAAATGAACCTTCATTTCTGGCATGGTATCTTGACAAAGATATCTGCGTCTTTCCTTTGCATACTAAACAACCAATTTTGTATTATTTACAGTCTAATATAGAATTCTTCTCTACCACCTTCAAAATAAAGGAATTAACTAAGTCCAGGTATGTAGGAAAAGAGTACAATATATTCTCTGGTGGCTTTTAGTTTTTAGCTAATGATTTATACCTATATTCACTCTGGCTGTGTTGATCAATAAAAAAATCATTCTAAACATCCTTGAGTTTCTCTATTACTACTTGCTAAAGACAAAACCAGTTGAGATTCCACAGGATAACTTTTGTATTGAAACAATGCTATGTATATCTATATATTAATTGACTACTAACCTCTAATAATCGTTTCTCCCAGTGATTAAGCTCTGTACCTATGCCTCCTTGATTTTCCAGTTCCATTCCTTCTAAATTTGGACAGTCAAAGTGTTTTCTTGCTTCCTTCTTTAGAAAGGTATTAGACAAATCTCAGCATTGTTTATTTCAAAATAACACCTACTTCATTTTACACATAAAGTTTACATGATATATAAAATGATACTTTATCTAGGAAAGATTTTTTAATGAGAGAACCCTAAGATGCTTTCATACTTCAGTGACGTCAAGAAATTTCATTTAAAATTAATAGCACTTGGAAACCAGCAAAAGGGTAAGTACTTCTGTGACATATCATGCAACCTCAACCCTTGCAGTACATTATTATGGAGCATTAGCAATGATTCATTTTTTTAAATCATTACATATTTTAGAGAGCGGGGAAAAACACAAAATATTTTAATAATTTAAACACAGTTGGAGACTTCAAGAATTCCCCATAAAGTGGAAGAAGAAGAAATAGTATGGTACCCAGCATTGGAAGTGGAAGAATTTTCCCAGAACCGTTTTCAGACATAACAGTGTGTGGCAATTTAGATATTACTGAATTTAACTCCCAGGAGCCCTAGGCAGCAGAGTACGATAAGGGATAGTAGCCAAACTAAATTAGCAACACCTAAAAGACTGAGAAAGGTTGAGGGCAAGAGAAGAATGGAACGAAAGAGAATGAGGTGGATAGATGGAGTCACTGAAGCAATAGGCATGAGCTTAAATGGACTCCAGAAGATGGTAGAGGACAGGAAGGCCTGGAGGAACGTTGTCGCGATGGGTCAGACACGACTTCGCAATTAACAACAACAAAAGACTGATAAATTTGCTTGTTCTGCTTTAGAAAATTGAGGGGGGCAGAATATTGAGGCATTAATGTTCTTTCACATCCTATGGCAGTGTTTGAAGGGCACTGGAGTTTGGAGAATATGCAACTATAGATATATTTCCTGGTTTATCTTCTCTTGTCAGTCAGAGGACCCACTAACTTCACAGGAATTGGTCTGCAAGCTAAACTGGTTTTGGGAGTAAACTGAAAATATGAGGAAACATTTTTGTCAGCAGGGCTGAATCTTAACATGTTGAACATGGCTTCCATTTTTATTTGCCACTAAGGGTCTAAACAACCAGATCAGATTTTTGTGAAAGAAAATAAAAATAATACTTACAACTACCTTAGGAGTTACCAAAAGGAATACATTATGAGGCAAAATGTTATTATCCCGCACATCCCATAATCTTACAGCTTTACGTATAACTTTATCACTCCACTGATACACACCAAGGCTGAAAGGAAGACAATTCAGTTGTTACAACTGGGAACCAGGATCAGTTCTTAATATGATCAATAAGCTGAGTCTCAACTATTGAATATACGAGTAAAGTAGCTATTGTATCTTCAAGACAACTGACTTCCAATGCAATTACCACTGAAAACTAGGAAGTAATTATGCAATTTGCATAAAAAACTGTGTTTAATCATGCCCACAAGTACTGTTCAGTGAAATCAGTTTTGTAAAAACTGCAAAGATCAGTATATACCTTTCATTAAATAGTGGCAATCCATTTGCATATCTAGGAGTCAAAGGATTTCCATCATCATCACGATAAAATGCAAAAAGTCCAGCGGAGAAACCCTTAAATAGAACCCCAAAAGTAGTTTACCTTATGTTTATTTAGCCCACAACAAGTTCTGATAGAAAATTGCTAGGAAAAGAGGAAGAAAGATACAAACCCACATCAAGGTTGCCTTCAATTGGGATCGCTAATAGCTCCACTAATGACATGACTACTAAACAAGACGTCACTTGACTGCACTAAATTTAAAATCCAATTTTTGGCACTACCATTAAATGAATCATCAGTCGTAGTCCTTAAATGAGAACTTCACACGATCGCAATTTGCAACTTTACTAATAGCTTTTTTATTGCCTCTGTTGGTTGGACGCTAACTCTGAAGCATGCAAGTGGCAATCACACGACTTATGACGCTGCAGTAGTCCTAAGTGTGAGGATCAGTCATAAATTTACGTTTTCAGCATTGTAACTTTGAATGGTCACTAAATAGGGTAGTCATTAAGTAAGGATTACCTGTATATGAAATATTCACAAAAACACAACCATCACAAAAATTTTAGCATAGCATAGCATCAAGATAATATGACTAATATGCTAAATTCCAAAGCAAGTATTAGGGCAATGCCTTATTTAGCCGATCTCAAAGACAAGGCATTGAAAAAAACGGTGAAGGAGAAAAGGTATAAAGACCAGTTAGGGAATTGGAGAGGACCACAAATACTAACAATATGGAAGCTTAAATGTTTATAAACAGTCTTGATCTGCACCCTTTTCCTGTGGTGAACTACTACCATCTTTTCTTCTTTGTCTTTTAATATTGTGCCTGCTATAGAGATTTAGAGATTGTGATCTTGTATACTTTATAGGTTTTTTGAGCCCTACTACATATTTTTATAATTTTTTAAAGAAATTTTTCTTCAGGATTTTAAAAAAACATAGCATCAAATACCAGCTCTTACCAAAGCATGAATGATTTCATGTTTCACTGTAGACAACATGCCAATAAACTCCTGTGGTTGACTTGAAATCATATTTGGACACAGATTAGCATATCCTGCAATTGGTCTGGAAAAATGGTGATACGTTATACAAAATGAGGAACTTAAAAATGTCAAGCTTCATTATTACATGTAAATTCTTTGTATTATCATAGTCTACAAATGTCCTATGTACAAAAATGTCCCTGCACTAACCTTTTCTCGTGCAAATATTAAATCTGTCGGATGTAAACTCAGAAAAGGGAAAAATGTTCTCTCTCAATTAGTGGTACTTATGCACGGACAACTATAGTACCTGTACAGATTTATCTACGGACTTTCCTATCAAATATCCATTTTTTTCCCTTAAGCTCACTTGAGATACCGTACTCACTTTTTACTGTGCTGAGAAAAACCTCAATACTAGTCATATAACCAGCAACAAAGGCTATACAGAATATCTAGGATTTTCTCAGCTACGGACACAGCCTATGATCCCGAGATGACAACTCTTAGGTAAAACATTTCTCTCCTCAGACTACAGATCTTTAATAATTAATGTGTTAATGTCATGTATTTCCTCAAGAAGCTTTAAATAGTTTTCACACATTCATTTCTGATTTATTTTTCTCATAACGACTCAATGAAGTCCAAGTAGGAGACCACAAACATATCACTGGGCCTCAAACGTTTTGGTCTGTGGGAGTCTTTAAATATTGACATGATATTGTTACTTTTGCAACAGAGTAACCATAAGTAAATTGAGCTTGTGGGATATATAATGCTACCTGAATATAGCCTCGCCTTGCAGGATACTCCTTATCACTTTTGTCTTTTCTAGGCAGATAAGCGTATTTCTAAACAAAGACTGTGTTGCAGCCAACTATTATGTATACAGTATCCATCTGAGGGCCAGCAGTTTCTGAGAATAAAAATTGGTCTACCTTTTTGTTAAAATGTTTTTTTAAAATGTTTTGAAAAAACACCTTGGGATAGGAAGCATGAAAGATACCACGGGAGACTCTGCAGGCCAACTCCCCTCCTCCCTCCTCCGGAGCATGACAAGGGGAATCACTGTGGCATTAAATTATAAAATGTGGCTTCCTATGTAAGCCGTTTAGACCATTGCAGGGATATCATTCTCCTATTATTCTAACATGGGGAAAAACTCAGCCAGCAGGACTCACTTGGAATCCTGTTTCCTGCTGCTCTCTTCACTGAAATTCTGTGTGACCTTTCCTGCAGTGTAATCACAGAACAATGCATTATCAACTGAAGATCAGCATGGAAGAAGTGATTGTGGTAGGATATTTATGTCTTTCTGACTCTTTGGCCCACCCTTCCCTCTCTCACTGCTTAAAACGGAATGCATGCAGATAAATCTTCACTGGAAATACTTGAGGTCTGTGGCTCCCCACAGTTCACCTCCTGAGCCAAACTTTCTGAGATTGGGAAACAATGACTTTAGAAAAAAAGAGCCAGTTGTGAAAACTAGTTGTGCCGTCTAATGACAGATCATTCACTATACTTGCCCCTTGGGAGAAATCTGGTCAAACCCTGGATGGTAAATAAGCCTTTTCAGAACATTTCATCAGATTAGTTAAAGTTAGCTTGGAGATTACCTGTCCATATCTGCTTCTAGCTGACAATATGCTGCGTATGCGATGATGTTTTCTTGGCCACATCTTTCAGTAGTCAGAGCACTAATATACAGTATAAAATCAGCATCTCGAACGCCTTCCTGGTCTGCTTTGCCAACAGTTTGACAATTCCGTCCATTTGTATTACATACCCTACATTGCTAAGACATTACATTTCAAGAAATCAGGGTCATATAGTCTTCAAATATTTATTTAAATTATAGTCTGCCTTTATGACTTTTATAAATAACTCAACGTGAGGAACGTACCTTCCTGTTCCTATTTTCCCCACCCTATCAGGTGGGTTGGGCGGAGAGCAAGAGAGGCTGGCCCGAAGTCACCCAGCAGGGTTTCATGCCTAAGGAGGGACTAGAACTCATGCTTTGCTGGCTTCTAACCCGATGGTTTCACCACTAGACCAAACTGGTTTCTCTCTTTTAACTCTGAAATGTACACATTTCCTACTTTCCTTTCTTAGGCTGAAGAAACATTTGAATTAAGTTTCTATACTAATTATTTTTAAGGTTTTATACTACTGCTTGTGGCACAGAAAGAGTTTGATAGCTTTCAAAATATTCTAGAGAGCAACATTTCCAAATTCTAAAAGAGCTTTGAAAGGACCCAAAGTTCATAAAGAAATCTGAAAAAGAAGGAATACAATATTCAAATACAGATTTATCGCATTTTTTTTCTAGGTTTCTGGGGTTTTTTGTAAAAAGAAAGCTTTAAAAGTTTCAGATGTCATAACACAGCTGTCTTCCTTTTGTAAGAGTAAATTGCCATATTACAGATGTTTAAAGTGCATCAGGCAAATCAAATTGATATAATTTTAATTTTATTTTATTTTATTAGATTTATATACCGCCCTTTCCCAAAGGACTCAGGGCGGTTTATAGGTGCTTTAGCATTTCTTTAGCAAGTTTTGCCAATAGAAGGAAATGTGGTGACTACTATATTTGCATATTTTGTTGGCATAAATATTCCTGTGTGATTTGATTTACAAATCATAAAATAAGTCTGAGTTACCTGCAGATGTTCTTCAGGGACTATAATTGGCCCACACTTGGTATGTTCTGCACAGGCTTCTCGACAGTATCTGTGAGGATCATCCTTCTTCCTTAAATACTGGTTTGTTACACACTGTCTTCAATTAAATCATAATCACATATTTGTGAGTGAAATGAATGCACATAACAGTCACACACAAAACAATACTCTAACTGTAAAAGCTATTAGCATTGCCAAAATGTTAAGCTGCTTATTAAAACTGAGCTACTGTCTTTGAGAGATGAAAAATAATATGCTGACATATGGAATGTACTTGTAAAATAGATCTCACTGATTCTCCTTATAATTGCTGAAAAATATACATACCTACTTAACAGGACAGTACCCATGGGTTTCCGAACTTGAAATGCCTTCTCTAAATAAGAAATAGCTTGTGGGAAAAGCTTGTTCTAAACAAAAGAAAAATAAAACAATAAAAATTGACACTTTTTAAAAAAAATCCTTCTAAAGATTTAATTCAAAACTGTAATAACTTTCTAATCATATTTTCACAGCCATAAACTCAATAGAAAAAGATAGCTTTATTTAAAAACTTAGAGTAACTCCTTGCCAATCCCAAGGATTCCGTTCTTGAAAACTGTCATAGTTGGATAATTTGTAGTTGGTAAACTTAAGATCTTAGGAATGGGAAACAATTCCACCTGATAAAAGACCTCAAAGATATTATGTCACAACTATAATAAAGCAAAATAGTAAAACCAGAAAACAAGAAGGAATTATAAAAAAACACACCAATAATCCAGAAAAGCATACTGTATGCTTTAGAACAGGGGTGTCAAACTCAATTTCATTGAGGGCCGCATCAGCATTGCAGTTGCCCTCAGAGAGCCGGGTGGGTATGGCCTGGGTGGGCGTGGCCTACTGGGTGGGCATAGCTACTGCGCGTATGGCCTACTGGGTGGGCGTGGCCAGCTCTACATCGTTCGCATCAAGGGTGCCTATGGGGGCCTGGGCAGGAATGGGACAGATCTGAGGGTCTCTGGCAGGAGGAGGGTCTCTGGGCCAGGGCCAAGGCAGTGGGGGCCGTTCCCTCACTGTTTCCAGGATGGCTTCATGGGCCGCATGAAACCACTTTATGGGCCGAATCCGGCCCCCGGGCCTTGTGTTTGACATGTCTGCTTTAGAACACTGGCACTTCTGAAAAGATTATTCCTTTACTGATGTTATTTTTTTATGCTGAATCTACTACAAGTGGACAGTTGAGGCACAGATTCTGGTGTTGAAATAAAAGTTTTGAAAAATGAATAGCTGCCTATCTACTTTTGTTCATCAGCCAAACTAGTTGCATGCTGCAAATATGTAAGGGCTGAACCTGATGATGTGGGAATTCACTTCCTTAATCTGGCAGAAAAGGTCTGATTATTTCATTGAAATCTGGTCAATTTCATGCTGTAAAAATTAGACCATTTCTTCAAGCTTTCAAACTAACCTACTAGGTTCCATCTAACATCTGAGTTAAAATGAAATCAGCCATACAAGTCTGATAAGAACTTTTGCATCCATTATGTATCATCTCAGATGGATGTTTCATGACTTTGCAAATAGTCAAATTTTGGAGAGTTGTTCAGGAAAAATTCCTACAGACACTGACACTTGCATATGATAAACTTACAGATGGCAAGAGGTTACTGTATTTATATTATCTATAGAATCAAACTTTTTTGTGGGGAAGGGAACTTCAGAAGAATTCCTAAAAGTTCTTTTTAATGTTAGATTCAGCTCTGGGATAGAAATAAATTAATCCTAACATATAGTGAATTTTGCTAAATCTGGACTTAAACAAAATGGAATTTGCATAAGTGAGGTGTAAAGAAAGGAAATGAGAAAATAAGAGCCTGTATCTTATTGCTGACATGTTAATCATGATTAAGGAAATATAAATCTGTGCTTCATTAGAGTGACCTAATCCATGCATTGTTTTAAACCAAAAACAAAGAAACCACATTATGACTTAGCATTATGGTAAATTATATCTGCCCTAATTTCCTCGTACAATTATAGATATTAGGCAAATTAGAATGCAACCTTGAAAGTGTACATCACACAGACCTTTAGCCTAGAATAATTAATTTCATGTAAGAAAACAGAATGCAAGAAGTAAATTACCTTTATAAGGTGTTTTTTTTCAGGGAGCAATCTATGAATAGAGAGAGCAGTTAGTAGACATTTTTTAATCTTCATAAAACACTGTTACTACACAAATTACTTCAGTTCCTATAAAGTCAGCTGAGTCCCATTCCCTTTCCCTTTCCCTTTCCCACTGGTTACCATGTGTTTTAGTTACTTGTTCAAACAAGGAAACTGAAAGCTATTCCTGTTAACAATAATAATTTTGGAAGGTTGTTATTATACTTACTCTTCAACACTTCTGTCATATACAGTCTTAATTCTTAGTTGTTCATTAATGTTTCTTTTCATAACGCGATTTTCTTTAAGATAAACTTTGTAAATAACCTGTTTGGAGAATAGGTTCATTTAATAAAAGTGCTTTTGTAACTAAACTTTTACAAATCTTAAAATCTATCATGTTTACATCTGAACTGAAGCATAGATACAGTACAACTGATTTGTGTTCAGTTCCTAATAATCTCAGTGAGTCTTATTCCTCAATAACATTTGAGGAATATAGAAAGGTAAAAATATTTAATATGATAGATTGTATGTAAAGGCTTTATTTTATTATTTGGTTGTGCATCCTGAATCTTCTATTATTTTATTTTATATTATTCACCACAAGTATATAGGCAACGTTTCTGAAACAGATCTATGAACCATTTTCACATTTACAATTTTGAAGTTACTTGCCAAGTTTCTAAAAGGCATTCTTTTTATTTTCAAAATATTTTTCTCTGAAACGCCTGCAAAATGTTCAGAACCATAACCTGGCAAATAAAAAGCATACTGGTGATTCAGAATCCGACAATGAAAACTACTAAAGATGTAGCGGGGCTAACTTTCAGGTAAACTGGTTTGGGATTATTCCTTCAACAAGCAATTTACCAAGGACTGCACTGATTTAGAATAAACAGTTAAAAACACGGTTTCTGCCTTTTCTTTCGCAACCCATATGTATCACGAACCCGGAAACGCTGTTTTGAAATGTGGCTGTACTTCTGTTAGTGACTTCCTCCCCCCAACCGCCCAATTTGACTCAATAATCTGTTATTCGGTCAGCTAAATCACAGATACGATGGAAGCAACTCTGAACATTGCTACACTTAAACGAGCAAGCAAAAAAAACATATAAAAATGGAATGTATGACTTAAGCACCGCAGTTCAGCCCATCTTTTCCCTTCTTCGGACTATTTTGCCTCCCTCTATCCCCAGGATCCTCACCTCCCTGGCACTGGGGATGTGGTGGTGACAGAAGGGAGAGGCGATGTTAAAGGCGGGAGCTTGAGCCAGCAAAAGCAGCTCAGCCAAAAGAAGGAAAGCTGAGAACGGGCTGGCAAAAAGGAAAACTTCCCCGGCCGCCGAGGCGGCCGCCATCTTAGCCTCCTTCTTCCCGAGTCCCGTATCACCAAGGTGTCGGAGCCGGAGCCAAAGAGTGCAGCTTCTAACAGCCAATGGGAAATCACGGAATTACGGTAGAATTAATCCTATTGGTCACACCTCGACACAGAGAGGCGGAGATAGAAGGAGCAGGGCTTCCAGGGTGCGCGAAGAAAGGCCAAGGTTAAGAGCCACGTCACGTGCACTCCTGCTGTCAATCAGATTGCTGGCGGTATCTGCAGATCTGTTCGATTGAACTGCCCTGAATGGGACAGGCAGAGATTCAGTAGCAAATGCACACAGGAGACCGTTGCTATGCAGGGCAGTTAT
Organism: Vipera ursinii; assembly: GCF_947247035.1. Taxonomy (NCBI): domain Eukaryota; kingdom Metazoa; phylum Chordata; class Lepidosauria; order Squamata; family Viperidae; genus Vipera; species Vipera ursinii. The sequence goes on from NC_139512.1 coordinate 131,263,517, forward strand.
GTAGTTTCTCACTTACAATGGACTTTCCAGTACAAATTAGTGTAGTTAAATGAAGATTACCAGTAGCTTGGAGCCAAATGATGTAGGCAGGGCTTTAAAAACTAACACCAAGAGTTGAACTATATTTGTAAGCCTATTGGGAATGAAGATATTATACATCTGTAGCAGCTCTCATCCACAGCATGGAAGCCACTGCATTCTGCACCTATTCTAGCTTCTGAATGGTCTTCAAAGCAGTCCCATCTAAAGTGTATTGCAGTAGTACATTCTGTTTTGACTGCCTTAATCATATAGTGTTATGTTTTGTAATTTTGTAAGCTGCTGACCTATGTGTGTGTTTGGTTCAGGTAGACAATGACTCAGAGAGGTTAACAGCGAAAAGAGTTTATTCAATACACATATGTCAACTGACAACTGTCAAATGTTTCAGGCTTTTATACTAGAGCTGTTTTAACTGTATCTAATCGCAAGTCTCTATTTTCCCGCTTTTTACAACTTTAACCAATAGTTGCACCAGAATCTCCCGCTTCAAGGAACCTTCTTTGCAACCTTGCTATTTACATGTTTGCAACTATCTACTGACATAACACCCCTTACCCCCCAGTTGTTGTTATTTATTGACGAAATCTCTTAAGTATTTGGGTGGCCTATGGACCCTTGATGGATATCTATTGGTTTGATTACCTAAGTCATCACTATCCGCTTGTCTGCTGGGCTGGCTTACATTTGTGGGTCTGGACTCTTGAATTGCTGGCTCAGATGCTTCTCTACTAACAATTGGTGATTGTTGTTGTGTTTGATGATGATGCTCAGCTGATGCGGGCCTGCTCAAAGAGGACAGCTCCCAGTCAATTTGACCGTGTTGTGGATTAGTTGTAGATACACTGGTTTGAATTTCTGCTCCCCCACTCACTGGCAGGTTGTTATGATTAAGCCATGATGCAATATTCCCCCCCCCCCCGTGTACACTTTGACCCCCATCAACTGGCATGCTACCAATAGTTCTCTTCCTTAGCTGATCTATATGTCTTTTGCTTAACCTATTCCCTTCCCCCTCAATGGTGTAAGACAAAGGCCCCATTATGTCAGTGACCACCCCTGGAACCCATTTGTCCCCCTGTGCATAATTCCTGGCCCAGACTAAGTCTCCAATTTTGAATGATCTGTTTGGAATGTCCAGTTCAGCACTTGAGGGTAGTCTGTCAGGATGTAACCTGTCCAGTTTGGTGGTTAGCCTTTTTCCCCACCTCATTTCCGCCGGGCTTTTCCCGGTAGCCGTGCAAGGGGTTGTATGTTGGGTCAGCAAGAAGTCTGCCAGTCTTTGGTGCCAATCGCCACGGATTATTCGCTTCAAGGCGTCTTTGGTGGTTCTCACGTTGCGTTCAGCCAAGCCATTGGTGGACGGGTGGAAGGGTGCTGATGTTGCATGCCTAATCGAGTTGGCCTTGAGGAAGTCCTGGAATTCAACAGAGGTGAATTGGGGCCCATTATCTGACACAATTACATCAGGTAACCCATGAGTGGCAAAGAGGCCCCTTAAGACCTGTATTGTTCTACAAGAAGTCATAGAACTGACAGGTACTACCTCTAGCCACCTAGAGAAACTGTCTACCACTACTAGAAAGGTTAAACCTTGAAATGGTCCAGCGAAATCAATATGAATCCTAGACCACGGATTCCTGGCCAATTCCCACTTATGAGTGTGTGTGTGAGGCAGCTCAGGTCTGGATCGCTGACACAAATAACATCCTGAAACGCATTCTTCAATGTCCTTATCAAGTCCTGGCCACCATAAGTGACTTCTAGCTAATGCCTTCATACGTACTATTCCGGGGTGACCCTCATGTAATTCCAATAAAATTGTAGATCTGTGGATTTCAGGAATGACAACACGGTTGCCCCACAAAATACATCCCAAATGGGATGATAGTTCATCCTTCCTTCTAAAATATGGAATGTACTTTGCATCCGGGTTAGTACTTGGCCACCCGCTAAGGACCCAGGCCATGATTCTTTTTAGGATATGGTCTTTATTAGTAGCTTCGGCTATATCTTTAGCAGTTAAGGGGCATTCAGGAATGTCCTGTAAAGACATAATTTGTCCCACAGGAGCCGGGTCTTCCTCAGTGTTGTTTAAGGGCAGTCTGCTAAGGGCATCAGCATGTCTCATTTCCTTACCTGGTCTATGTTGAAGTGAAAATGAATATGCAGAGAGGAAAATTGACCACCTCAGCATTCTGGGCGACATTATTTGGGGTGTCTGTTTATCGGTGGTAAACAGTCCCAATAATGGTTTGTGGTCAGTGAGTATGGTAAAGTTCCTACCATAAAGGTAATCATGGAACTTTTTTACTCCTGCCACGATTGCTAATGCTTCCCTATCAATCTGTGCATAATTCCGCTCAGCTTTGGTAAGCGTCCTGGAGTAATATGCAATTGGCTTTTGGATACCCTGACTATCCAAGTGGCTGATAACAGCCCCCACACCATAAGGTGAAACATCGCAAGCTAAATAAATTGGTTTATTCTCAATAAAATGTGTTACTGTGGATTGGCTTGAAAGAATATTTTTTAATGTTTGGAAGCTGACTCTATGTTTATTATGCCACTGCCATGGGTTTTTTTTATCTAAAAGTCTATGTAGTGGTTCTGCAATGGCAGCTTTGTGTGGCACGAATGTATGGTAAAAGTTAACTAATCCTAGAAAGGCTTGTAATTCAGCCTTGTTTTTTTGGTTCTGGTGCCAATTTAATTGCCTTGATTTTATCAGGGGTAGGATGAATTCCATTCTTATCTATCCTGAATCCTAAAAATTCAGTGGATTTAACCCCAATACAACATTTCTCCTTTTTTAATTTAAGTCCAGCCCTCCTAAACCTTTCCAATACCTGTTCCAGACGCTCAGCTAATATCTCTTCATTTCTTCCAGCTATTAGAACATCATCAAAGTAAGGGCATACACCAGGTATGCCCTTTAAGGTCCTCTCCATCACCTCTTGGAAGATGCCAGGAGCTGCTGCAATACCAAATTGCAGTCTGTGGACTCGGAATGCCCCCTTGTGGGTAACTATAGTTTGAGCTTCAGCAGCCTCTTTAGAAACAGTTAATTGCAAATACGCCTGCGCCAAGTCTAACTTGGCAATTTATGGCGCCGTCCTGTATCGTGGCGAGGACCTGCTTCACCGTCGGGACCGGGTAAGCATGTTTTTCATTCCAAGGTTCAGGGTGGCTTTGTAGTCAGCGCAGATCCTCACATCCCCATTAGGTTTAAGGGGTGTGACGATCGGCGTTTCCCACAAACCACCCTCGACTGGTTCTAGGACGCCTTGGCCTACAAGCTTATCGAGCTCGGCCTCGATTTTTTGCTTAAGGGCGAAAGGCACCCTTCGGGCCTTAAGCCTGATGGGTTTAACCGACGGGTCTAAATTAAAATTAATTGGGGGCCCTTTGTATTTACCCAAAGACCCATCGAATACGTCTGCGAATTCATCGCAGACTGATTCGAGGGTCTTATTTTTAATAACTGTGTTTATTCCCCCTATCCAAATTCCCAGGGCAGGGAACCAGTTAAGGCCTATCAAACTAGTCCTATGGCCTTCAGTAACTATTAAATCTAGTGCTCCCTTAAACCCCTTATATTTAACACTAAGGGTGATTTTTCCCTTAATTTTTATTGGGGTTTTTTGGAAGTCAGTCAATTTGATTTTGGTTGAACTAAGTGGAATCTTTCTGCCACTTTTTAGTTCAATCTTTTTGAGGGTTTCACTGGATATTATGGACACTGAGGCCCCAGAATCGATTTCCATTTTGCAAGGAATTCCTTGCAATTGGACTATAATTTTTAATTTTTCTCTCACAATATTGTTAATTTTTTCCTTTCTACGGAGATTGACTCACGCCACCTCCCCGCGGTTCGGGAATTTAGCCCTCGGTCTAGGGGTCTCTTTGCCACTATAGTAAGGGGTTACCTTACCTTCGGGCCAAACGTCGACTTCGTGTAAGCGATTGTCGCGTGCACGACCCCTGCAAATGGCTTGAATGTGGCCGGTCTTCCCACACAATCTGCATCTGGCGGTACGGAATCTGCACGTTGCTCGGGGATGATTGCCCCCGCAGCTGCCGCATCTTTGGTCGTTGTCGCGTGGTCTCGTTGCAGTGTCTCTCAGTTGTCGTTGGGTTGTAGTTGTTTGTCGTTGCGGTGTCGTGGTTTGGAATCGGCGACTTGGTTCAGGCCCGTCGCTTCGGGATGGTTTTGCCGCCATTTTTCCAAACCGTCTGGTGACTTCGGCGATGTCGGCTTCCCATTGCTGGTCCACTTCCCCGCAGTCCACAAGGCCTTCTTGATTAATTTTGGCAGACGCAGCCATGCTATTACGGGGGGGGGTCGCGATACCCGGTGGATTCATAAGTCAAGAGTTCGTCCATTACTTCTTGCAAATCGCCGGTGGGCTTAGCGATAATTCTGTTTTGTAGTTGCTCATCTCGCAAGCCCAGCACCACTCTGTCCCGGATTCTTATCTCTAAGTTGTCATACTTGCATCGTACTGCTGCTTCTCTGACTGCAGCGACGAATCTTTGGATCGACTTGCCCGGTCTCTGGTTCCTTTTTTCGAAAATGCGACGCCAAAAGAGTTCTGACCTCCTTGGTGTGAAATGCACTTTAAGCTTGGCCAGTAGATCGGCATACGGAACGCTTGAGACCGGCTGTGGTTGACATAGTCCGACAGCGATCCGATACACCGGTGTGCCGCATATGGTTAGTAAAGCAGCCGCCTTTTTTCGGTCATCCGTTATACCGTTGACAAGTAAAAACCCTTCGACCTGTCCCACATATTCTTCCCAGTCCTCTGGGAAGTTTGGGTCGAATTCCTTTAAAGACCCGATTTGCGCCATTTGGAGGATTGTTAATTCCGCCGCGGCCACTAGTGGTTGACTGTGACTTCTTTTCAAATTTGCCGCCTACGCGCAGCTGTTCCGCAGTCCTTCTCTGGTCCGCCGTCTATCCCATCCTCGTCGCCAGTTGTTTGGTTCAGGTAGACAATGACTCAGAGAGGTTAACAGCGAAAAGAGTTTATTCAATACACATATGTCAACTGACAACTGTCAAATGTTTCAGGCTTTTATACTAGAGCTGTTTTAACTGTATCCAATCGCAAGTCTCTATTTTCCCGCTTTTTACAACTTTAACCAATAGTTGCACCAGAATCTCCCGCTTCAAGGAACCTTCTTTGCAACCTTGCTATTTACATGTTTGCAACTATCTACTGACATAACAGTGTGAGTTGGGCATTGGCTGAAGAAGGGGTGGATGTTGGAGAGTTCAACATATAAATTTAATAAATAAAGTGAACTAGCAGAGCAGGTGAGTGAAATAGTGCCTAATTTGAAAAACCAGAAGAACTGACTTGTTGGTCCATGTTCAGACGCTTGTTCTAAATTTAATCACAGTACAGGTAGTCCTCAACTTACAACTGCAACTGAGCCCAAAATTTCTATTACCGAGACAGCTGTTAAATGAATTTTGCCCTATTTTGCAACCTTTCTTGCAATGGTTGTTAAGTGAATCACTGCAGTTAAGTTAGTAACACGGTTGTTAAGTGAATCTAATTTTCTCATTGGCTCTGCTTGCCAGAAGGTCACAAAAGGTGATCACATGATCCCAGGACACTGCAGCCATCAAAAATCGGTTTTTCCAGTGATGTCATTAAATGGTTATTCAATGGTCATTGAATGAATTGTTGTAAGTCGATGACTACCTTGTGCTACAGTATCTCTTTTACAGGGTTTGGACAGAACATATCTAAAGTCCCAGTCTTGAATGCTAAGAAGTCACCCCCAACCGAATTAACCAGGACTCAGTTCCCCACGGTGTACCCCAAGAGTAGCCAACCAATGGCCCTCGCGTGCTCTGGAATACAAATCCCATCGGTCGCATTGGCCGGAGAAGGGATGGGTGTTCCAGAGTTCAACATGCCTAGAGGGCGCTCGGTTGGAGAAAGCCGGCGCCTAAAGCCTCGCGAGGCGTGGCCAAGCGGGAGAAGGGAAATCGAAAGTAGAACATGAGAGTTCGTGTCGATTTAGGAACCGGAGGAAGATGGCCGAGGGCGAAGCTGTTTACCGCTTTCCGCTTGTGGTCGAGGGGAACTGGGGTTGCAGCCTGAGCAAAAGTCTGAAAAACAAACTCCTCTGTTACTTCCAAAGCCCGAAGAGATCGGGAGGAGGGGAATGCAAGATCCACGTGGATCCCGGCAGAGAAGAGCAGATAACGGTGTATTTCGCTCAGGAAGATGGTAGGTGTTGCTAGAGTTTGGTTTGGCTTCTCACGGGGGAGAAGAGATGCGATGCAGGACCTTTCGGAAGAATATCGGGAAGTTAGTCCAACAAACCCATACAGCCCCTAGTAGACGAAACCAAACCGGATTCTAAACGTAGCCAAACACACTTCGTTTTTACCTTTACCATAAGATTTGTTACTTGCTTCCCCCCCCTTTAATCGGGGATATTGCAGTCGTCAGAAAACCATGCGTGTTTCATTTGGTCTAGGGCAGGGGTAGGCAACCTCGGCTCTTTTATGACTCATGGACTTCAACTCCCAGAATTCCCGAGTCAGCATCATGGAGTTGAAGTCCATGAGTCATAAAAGAGCCGAGGTTGCCTACCCCTGGTCTAGGGGTCCAGGAGACTGTGAGTTCAAATTCTGCTTTAGCTATGAAAGAGAGTTTGGGCCAGTCACTCACTCTCAACCCAGCTCACTTTCCAGGGTTGCTGTTGTGAGGAAAATAGGAGGAAGATGTGTTGGCAATGTTTGCCACCTTGAGTTATTGTAAAAATAATAAAGGTTTGGGGGGGGGAAATAAATGTAAGTGTAAAAACGTAGTTGATCAAATCATCCTAAAATATAGTAACCTTTGAATGCTGAAGATGTTTATATAGTTCTTTTGGCCCTTTCTTTATTTTCTTGTATTTGTTTGCTGCTGATACATTGAAACTGAATTCCAGGAATTGTATTTTGTTAGTCTGCTAAAGTTTATATTTGCTGCTATTCCAGCACATCTATAGTATAATCTCAAATAGGATTGCCCATTTAAATGACTCAATATCTTAAAAACATACTATTTCTAGAATATTCTGTTCCCTGTAATCCTGAAGTGTTACTGAATTTTCAATTTATTTGTGAGTTGATGTAGTTGTAAGTATCTTTTGTTCATTGTAATATAGCTAGAAAATGTTTAAAAGACAAAGGTTCTCTCATAATGTAGTCATCTGTTTCCAGAAATTGGAAATAGAAAGTAGCTATATTCAGTCTCTCGGAATTTCCTGATTGTACCAATCTAAACCAGCTTACTTTCTGTTCCTGGATTCCAGCCTTTTACCCAATAGCTTCTTTTTAATATAAGATAAACTAGGTCAAAATATAGCTATCCTTTTCTACATTTCAGTGAGACAGAGTGTTCTTATTATTAAGAGCCATGAACTCAGTCTGCCGGGAATGAAGACATTGAAGCTAACAGTCTCTCTGCCTTCAGCAGAAGGAGCACCTAATAAAAATGTGCCTCTGGAAGAACAAGATCCAAGCCAGGTAAGTATGTGCACTATACTAGAATACTTCAATTACATAAAATCTGTGCTTTGTGTCCTCCATACAGCTTTGTTTTGGAGACTGTGGCTATGCTAGTTCATATATGCGATTAAGGATGGTTTGTGGAACTGACCATAGTAGCCTTAGGCACATAACAAAGAACCAGTTTGGTGTAGTGGTTTAGGTCCTGGCCTATAAACCAGGAAAGATTGAGTTCTAACCCCCACACCTTAGGCATGAAAGCCAGCTGGGTGACTTTGAGCCAGTCCCTCCCTCTCTCTCAGTCCAATCCATTTCACAAGGTATTTGGAGGAAAAATGGGAAGCAGGAGTATTAGGGATGCTAGCTGCTGGCTGACAGACAGACAGACATATACGTACACAGAGGGGCAAGATAATAATTTAATAATTATACTAAACCTTATATTGATTTTCATACAAAAATATTTGGGCCCACACCCCTTTCTGAATTAAAATCACACAAGCTGCATTATGTTTCAGTGTAGCAGTATGCCATTTACTAACTTTAGTGCTAAGGATAAAGTTAGCTCAAGGAACAATATTGTCAGGAAATTGATAAACTATACATGGGGAACTTGGCCATCTATGTTGCTCTCATCAGCTTTGGCCTTCAGCATTTCTGCAGCAGAGTATGCTGTCCCAGTATGGGGTGCATTGCAAAGGTGAAACAAATTGCTATCAATGAAGCAGTACGCTTAGTGACAGGATGTCAAGAAAATATATCCTCTCGCTGGCATTGCCCCACCTAAGATCAGGAGACACTGAGAGAACTAAGCAAAAGAATGATCCTCAACATCCTCTGAATGGACATATGCCACAAACCTGCCAGCTGAGATCTAGGAAAAGCTTTATGGCAAGAACAAACATCCTTGAAGGTGCGCTAGAACAAAATTGAATCAAAAGATGAAGGAAGGAAACCATTGAGCAAGGAAGAACATTAAAGGAGGATATGGTTGAAGGATCCAACCTTCCTTATACAACTTGGATGAGCATGAATAAATTGAGGGTTGGAACTCTTAAGCATAAAACCAATATGCTCAGGTGGAGGCTCTTAGCGGATCACAACATGCTGTGTGAATGTGCAGAGATGCAAAGCCTAGCCTACTTGCTGGTTTGTTGGCTTCTTTTACCAGAAACATGTATTGATAACGACTTACTTTTGGCCAAGGACAAAGCTAAAAAGATGCTTCATTCGGACAGTCTAAAGATTGATCTAGACAAGGAAGAAGAAGAAGTTCTAAGTTAGGATTTTATTGCCAGGGGTGTCCACAACGATAGTCTTTGTGACATAGAGCACAATATATTTTTATTTTTGCATTGAGTACAAATGAGGTCAACAAAATGGCAGCATGCAAAGCTTTATTGTTTTTAAATGCGTGCAGTGCATGTAACACCTATTAAAAAGAGCCTTTGGAGAGTTTGAGTGAGAATGCCCAATGAGTAAGTTTTGTAAAGGAGGGACCTATAAATCCAATAGGAATTGTCTCTCCAGTTTGCAAGTTCAGGGAAGTGTTCTAGGATAGTTTGTTTCTGAAGTAGAGGGTCTGATTTGGAGATCTTACAGGTTTAAAAGTGAATTGTATATGTTTCTATTTTTGGAACCCTAATAATTTTGCTTACTTTTTTTCATTTTGTGGTTACTCAGTTCTTGGCTGCTGAATTTCATAAGTGTAATCTTTCATCAGGGACGCGTGGCTCGGTGTGTTAGGGCGGTGAGCTTGTCAATCAGAAGATTGGCAGTTTGGTGGGTTGAATCCTGAGTGCCGCATAACAGAGTGAGCGCCTGTTACTCGTCCCAGCTTCTGCCAACCTAACAGTTTGAAAGCACATTAAAAAAATGCAAGTAGAAAAATAGGGACCACTACGGTGGGAAGGTAACAGTATTCCGTGCGCCTTTGGCATCTAGTCATGCCAGCCACATGACCACAGAGATGTCCTCAAACAAGCGCTGGCTCTTTGGCTTTGAAACAGAGATGAGCACTGGCCCCTAGAGTTGGAAACGACTAGCACGCGTGTGCGGGGGAACCCTAATCTTTCATCTCTTTGCGGGAAGGAGTTAATTAGCAATAGTTTTTCTTGTAATATAACAATAATAATAAACCTTTATTGTCAAAGTACATGTGTACATTGAGATTAGCTGAGCCTCTCCCCGTGCTCCCTCCCCCCAACACACAGTGACAACAAACCCTCCATCCTACCACACCATGTGAACCAACTACACCACACACTGGCCTCCCAAGTTAATTCTGCATAAGTTCACAGAGATTATATCCCATTCAAAAGCCTAACAGCCCACAGATAAAAGCTGTTTTTCAGCCTGTTGGTACGGCTGGCTATACTCCTACAGTATATCTCCTACCCGTTGGTAGGAGACTAAAGAGATACCGTCCAGGGTGTGAATCATCCCTGAGAATTTTCCTCACTCTTCCAAGGCAACGAGCCCTGGTGATGTCATCCAGTGGTGTCAGGGGACAGCCCACAATGTCTTGTGCTGTGCTCACTACCTTCTGTAATACTTTCCTGTCCACGGCTGTCAGACCAGCATACCAAATCACAATACCATACGAGAGGACGCTCTCTATAGTAGACCAATAAAAGAGGGTCATTAGCTATTGTTCTACTCTGTTCTTCTGCAAGACCCTGCGAAAGTGAAGCCTCTGTTGGGCCTTTCTAGCCACCTGGGTTGTGTTAACTTTCCAGGTCAGATCTTCACAGAGGTAGACTCCCAGAAATTTAAAGGAGGAAACTCTCTCCACACAGTCCTCCCCGATGTAAAGTGGGGCAGGTTCCTCCTTTTTTCTCCGGAAGTCTAACACCATCTCTTTTGTCTTGCCGGTGTTTAGGTGCAAGTTGTTGTTAGTACACCTTATGGATAGTTTTTGTACCTCCGCCTTGTATGCTGTCTCATCCCCACCTGTAATAAGACCCACCACAGTTGTATCATCTGCGAACTTGATTATCGCAGTGGATTGGTCAGATGATACACAATCATATGTGTATAAAGAGTACAGGTAGGGGCTAAGCACACAGCCCTGTGGCATGCCGGTGCAAAGCTTCAGGGAGGTGCACAAAGCAGACCCGACCCTCACTGCTTGTAACTGGTCCCTAATATGGTTTGACAGGTTAATTTTTTCAAACAAATTTTCAACTATAGATTATGGAACTGGTCTTGGTTAAAATCAGTTGAAAAAGCAACAATGTCATCTTTCTAATGGTTGGTTGTCTTACTTTCAGATGCCTGTTGTAGCTAAAGAATCCCATCAACTTGGTAAGTGATATTATTGAGTTTCACTTGCTGGTGAAATGCTGGTTTGGTTAGTATATCTAATTCAAATAATGCTTTTGTTTACATTTTATATACTATAGGTGAACAGTCTTTCGTAAACTACAGTTCAAATGATGTTTCAGATTATGCAGAAAAGGAGGCAGGAAGAACGGCCATCCAGGAGGGCTTCACTGTGGTGGTAACAACAGATGCTGGCAGTGAAATTCAGACTGACATCTTGGAGCTATATTTTGAGAATAAGAGATATTCTGGTGGAGGGCCCATTAAGTCCTGCCTTAAAGATGGACAACAATTCATTGTCACCTTTAAAAATGAAGCAGGTATTTCTATACCAGCTTTTATCTGAGAGATACTGTATTTTGAAAGGATGGGATATTTCTACTTTTCTTGTTCTGGCTATGAAGATCATGTCAACAAGTTGGACAGTATTTGGGGAAGTGCATTTTCTGGTCTTGTGGGTCCTTAAAAAAGTAGAAAAACAGTCAAAATCTCAATTCCCCTATTACACACAAATTCATAAGAGAATGTTGAGTTCTCACAAGATTTGGCCATCTTCCAAGGTGGAGGCCATTTACATTTTAGCATCCTGCAAACATTGCCGTCTACAGCAGGGGTTTCTAAATTTTTGTCCTCACCCCTCTCTTTAGTGTACTGCAGTCTTAATGTACACACCTTCCCTAAAAATCTAATCACCAAAGTGAACCCAAATGAACAATGAAGACAATACAATGAAATTTGGGGAAAGGTGTGTATATGTATGTACTGTATGTATATGTATTTGAGAGTGTGTGTGTATTGTATGTATATGTATTTGTGTGTGTGTACTGCATGCATACACACACACAAACATATCATTTTAGCTGTTGTCTATCTACTGCAGAATGAGTGCGTGTCTTCTGCATGTTTCCCACCTGAGCTTGCTTTTGCCAATATATTTATATGTTGTATGCAGTCTCTAGCCTCTAGTTACCCACATCTTACTGGAGGTTGGAATTGAGATCTAATTAGGCTATAATCTTGAGTGAGGCAGCATTGGATAAAGGGGAAGAAATGTCATGTTTTGGGGAGTGGAAGACTTTCGTTAGGTGCTTTTCTATAGTTTGTGGAATGTTAGTTGTTTTTTTTTAAAAAGTATCTTTCTCTTCAACTAGATGCTCAAGAGGTTTTGCAAAGAGATTGTCACCAAATAAGTAAAATTGTACTTCACGTCAAAAAATGCAAGCAGGAATTGAAACAAGATCCATCTGAGACATCATCTTCTCTAGTTGTTCTTGAGAATGTGCCAGAGACTACGATTGAGTGCATGCTCATTCTGTTGGTAGAGACTGTGAGTGGCCTCTCAGAAGAAGACAAGGATTTTGATGTGGAAATGTTGCCTGAGTGCAGTGCGGCTGTCATCACTTTTATCAAGCCTACTGGTAAGAAAGCATCAGGAATAAGAAGTTAATAAACATGCTTTTTATGCCTGGTTCTTTAGAGCTTTTCATTGAGCAAGATGTGACAAAAAGAAGGAGTTTTTTTTTTGCTTAATGAAGACACCACAGATGTAAATATTAAAATAATCAATTATCACATAGCTAAGAGTTTTAAGATAACACAGAAGGAAACTAGGCATTCACATTGACCTGTACAGATGGCATCAGTTTTTAAAGTTGTATTCCTTAGAATTGGTGGTATGAAAAAACAGGCAGTGGTTGATTTCCATGCAGTCCTGCGAGAGTTTCCTCTGCATTATTACATGATGGCGCACTCTGGTTTTCTACGATACTTCTCTAATAAAATGTCTGGAATAAGCATTCTTGCTTTATTCACAAATGTAAAAAAGTTGGAAGCCTCAGGCCAAAGATTACACTATTAATATTGTTACAGCCATCAGACATTGTGGAAAAATCACAAAATAGTTTATTTACAAAAAGATTTGATTCTCTGAGGAAGATTGGAGGCTCCATTGGAAAATAGATACATTTTATCTAAACCGTTTCTGCTCACTGTATATGATTTTGGAAGTGGCTATATTTACTCTGTAGTTCAGGTTGTGGTTGGTGGTTACAAAGGGCTGTCTCTAAATCCAGGCTGTCCCAGAGGACAACAGAAAGATCCAGAAAATTAGTGGCTGGATTTTTGCAGCCATCATCTGGTAGCTTTTCTGGCATGGTAAGACTTTATCATGTGTGGAATTCCAAAGTTCAATAGTTGGCATTTCCAGTTAAGTTAAGGCTCAGCCTTCCATCCTTCCGAGGTAGGTAAAATGAGGACCCAGATTGTTGGGGGCAATTAAGCTGACTTTGTAATAATGCCGCTTGGGGTGTGTGTGAAAGCCCTAATAAGCGGGCATATACATAGAATGAAGGCTACTGCTAAGTTTGTAAGCCGCCCTGAGTCTTCGGAGAAGGGCGGGATATAAATGGAATTAAAAAAAAAAGTTTAGGAGAGAGATTGTGAAGTGCTGTAACCTAGGGGTCCCCAATCCCCAGTCCGTGGACTAGCACCAAGCAATGGCATGCTACAAACTGGTCCACGCAAACAAGCAAAGCCTCATCCACAGGATGCAGGCAGTACATGAAACCACGCCCCCTCTGGTCCGCAGAGAAACCTCTCTCCATGAAACCAGTCCCTGGTGCTTAAAAGGTTGGAGACCTCTGCTGTAACCAGTAAGTGCAGGAAAGAATGAGATAAATGGATTATTGGTTTGATCTGCGCCAAAGAAGTTTCTTAGGTGTCACTAATTTAGGGAAATACTTGTACATGTATGTAAGCAAACATCAGTTGATTATTTGTGCATGTGAATCAAACTGAAAAGAAACAGTCTACATTTACAAAATAAAAACGTAAAGGTAAAGGTTACCCCGTACATGCGTGCTAGTCGTTTCCGACTCTAGGGGGCGGTGCTCATCTCCGTTTCAAAGCCGAAGAGCCAGCGCTTGTCCGAGGACGTCTCCGTGGTCATGTGGCCGGCATGACTAGCACGGAACGCTGTTACCTTCCCACCGTAGTGGTCCCTATTTTTCTACTTGCATTTTTACGCGCTTTCGAACTGCTAGGTGGGCAGAAGCTGGGACGAGTAACAGGCGCTCACTCTGTTACGCGGCACTTGGGATTTGATCCACCAAACTGCCGACCTTCTGATCGACAAGCTCAGTGTCCTAACCCACTGAGCCACGCGTCCCTTCTTCATTTACAAAATACAATGTATTAAATCCGCGTTGAATGCTTAACAACAAAATATAATAAAAACAATGGATTAAGCCTTAAAAAGGAAATGATAACAAAATACCACCTTTAGTTTATGAGTCATTCAGTTCCGTTCTCTTATAGGAAAAGTGAATGAAGAGAGAGCTTCAGTGGGGAATCTAAAGATACAGTGTAGAATTACATTTTCATATTAGAAGACCAGAATAGGTCTGCCCCAGGCTAGAGGTCGGTTAGGACCATTAAGACACTCTTTGCAGTTTTTAAAGTTTCATAGTTTCACAGCATCAAAACTCAATCAAAAAGAAGAGGGTCTCTGCCTTTTGGGGGAAAATAAGTGCAGAGAAGTTGAAAATGCGTGTGTTGAAAAATGTGTGTTATACATTATGTACTTAAAATAATTTTAATAAGGTTTAGTGTAGTGGTCAAGGGCCTAGAATCCAGGAAGGTGTAATTTCTAATTATGGTCATGTGATTGCAGGGAGACTGCAACTGATCAAGATTGTGGGGGTATGTGAGGCAGTTGTAACTTAATTGTCATTAAGCAATCAGTCCTAAGTTGAGGACTTTTTTCTATAGACTGTATTGAGCATACTTGCCTGACTAGAACAGCAACTTTGCCATGAAGAAATAGAATTAATGGAGATTAAGTAATCAGTGATATTATCTAACATTTTTTTGGCTTATGTTTCAATTTTGTTTGCAGAAACAGACAAATTTATCAAAGCATTCAACCAGTACCACAGAGTTCAGCAACAAAAGATTTCAGCTCGATCTTTGGAAATGCCTAAAAGCATCTTGGTTGAAAATATTCCCCCTGATATTCCTAAAGACTATATTGTTATCTATTTTGAAAGCAAGAAGAATGGTGGCGGTCTGGTGCTGGAAAACAACTACATTCCTGAAGACAATTCTGCCATAATTACATTTCAGGATAGCAAAGGTAATGTGTGGGGTTGAACACTCACTAAATATAGTTTCATTTGGTCAGTGTAAATACTAGATTAATGCAAAAAAAAGGATCCAGTTATTGTTGGGCCTGGTGTATGTTTTAATGTGTGGTGATGAAACAAAGAGGTATTGGGCACATTTATGGACTATATCACCTCCCGTTTTGGAAACAGTTTGTCTCTCAAGACATTTACTGGGTAAAAACTAGGAGGAAAACATAGTGTTATTTTTTGTTGATGGATCCTTGTGGAAATAGAAAAATCGTCTAGATAGGCCTTTTGTTGAATCCAGCAGAGGTGGATTTTGTTTTTGGTTGTTCTTAATCAGTGATGTGGGCCACACATTTTTCCAAGGTCAATACTTTCCACTTCAGGGAGGTTTAGCAGCTGCAAAGCTTTATGGTGGTTGCTTTACAAGCAATTGTGAAAATGGAAAAGCAGGGAGATCCTGGCTGTCCTTGACTAGTTCTAGTGGTTGGGTAAGAGGGGGAGGAAGCAGCAGCAAGAGAAGCAGCAAGGAAATAAGAGAGACAGGCAGTGAAATAAATGTCCTAATTGGAATCATACTCAAAAGTGTCTCCATGAATTGGAATCTGAATGGGGCAGAACACAAGCTCCAAATAAATGGCTGCAGTTTTCCATTTTAATTAGGTTTATCAGGTCCAAGTGATTTAGGAGTGTCTGGTGTACACCTGACAATTGAGTAACAACGAATAAATAATGTTTATTTTACTAACTACAGCAGACATGTCAAACACAAGGCCCGGGGGCCACATCCGGCCCGCGAAGTGGTTTCATGCGGCCCGCGAAGCCATCCTGGAAACGGAACGGCCCCTGCTGCCTTGGCCCTGGCCCAGAGACCCTCCTCCTGCCAGAGACCCTCAGATCTGTCCCACTCCTGCCCGGGCCCCCATAGGCACCCTTGATGCCAACGATGTAGAGCTGGCCACGCCCACCCAGTAGGCCATACACGCTCTAGCCACACCCACCCAGGAGGCCATGCCCACCCTGGCCACACCCACCCGGCCCCCTGAGGGCAACCGCGATGTTGATGCGGCCCTCAATGAAATTGAGTTTGACACCCCTGAACTACAGCAAGGTCAGTACCTCAGAAAAGAGGTAGTTAAATAAGATAGCAGGGAGCTTAGATCTAAGTGGCAGTCATTAACTTGTAAATGGACAAGTCAAACAAGCAGGCAAACTGGAAGATAGAAAAACAGAATGTATGGATGAGATTCTCTAATTGGGCAAGAAACATGGGAAGGAAATCAAATACCTCTGATGCTTCTGCTTCCCTTGTCAACTTGAACTTCCCAATTCCGGTTTTCTCAGAGCTTTGGGGCAGTTGCCATCTAGCCAGTAACTTACCTGTGATACTTCTAATTCTTTCTCCCCAAATTCCTACCAGTGCCCTCTCTCTGAAAGAGGATAGAGATTTTAAAACTATTGAAAGCTTACTGTTAACAGTTGCTCAGTGCCCTACAATGAATCTAAATGTATTTTAATTACAATTTAATTAAAACTTGCAGGATAGATTCTGTGAAGCCTTTTTTCTAATTGTGTTTTCCTCTCCTTGTTATTTTTTTAAAGTTGTAGCTACCATCTTGCAGCGAAAGCATTGTCTTATGAATGTCCCTGTTTCTGTTTATCCATACTATAAATCTTTGGGAGCTGCTGTATATGGGAAAGAAAGACTACAAATTAAGATGCCAGATCCCTTCCCAGTGTCTATTGACCCCTACCACTGGAGGTTTCTACAGCAGAATTATTGTTTACTTCAGGAAATAACACGGGAAATGGCAGGCCATTATTGTGAGATCAGATGGCCTTCCAAGCTCTCTGCAAACCCCGAAATTATGGTCCATCCTTCACATGATTTGTCAAAGAAAAAACGATCCTTGGTTAAGATCTGGAAAGAAGATGCTTTAACTGGTCTTACACAGATCCTGTCACAGCAGAAAGTTGTCAAGCGTGAAATGAATTCTGAATTGTGGGAAGCCATAAGAAACAGTCTAGTAAAAGATGACATTTTGATCATAACAGATGCCTCAAAGAGAGAAGTGGTTTTGGTGGGGGCAGCAGGCAGTGTAAATGATGCAGAGGAGGAAATGAAAGTGCTCATAGAAAATGCTGTTAGAAAGATGGAAAGAGAGAGATTGACAATAGAGGAAGCAATATCAATTACTGCTTGCAAATACGCCATTTTATGGAATTGTGAACTACAAGAGAATATTTGCTCAGCATATCCAGAGCTAAAGATAACTTATGATGCTTCCAAAGAACATATAACTCTGTGTGGCCTACCTGCTGAAGTTTTTAAAATAAAAAGTGACATCCTTGAAAGAATATCCAGTATGGTTCAGAAGCCTATTGATATTCATTCTAATATTCTTCTTTTTCTACAACATGTTGATAATGAGTCTCTGTCTCGGCTCTTATTCTGGAACAAAAAGATAAATGCCTACTATGAACTCAGTGATAACTCTGTACTACTATCAGGAGGAATTCTTCAGGACCTTGACAGAGCTGAAGAGGAACTAAAGAAAGATCTGACTTTCCAAAGTATTGAACTGGAGGACTGCAGAGTTACAAAAAAGAATGAATGGCTGGAATTAACAGAACAGTTGTACAAGGCATATAATTGTTCAGGTGAAACCATCATAATTCAAGAACAGGAAGATGAAATAGTCATTGCAGGTTATTTCAGAGAAGTGGCCGCTGCCCATCAGAAGCTCTCCGATTTTGTTGACAACCATACATATATTCAGAGAAATATCAAAAGTAAGTCTGCTGCTGTTGTAATGTATGTACAACAGGAAAAGAGCCCAACATGGAATAATTTAAATAGGCAAGGTGTAAAAATACATTTTGGTATACAGAGAAGTCGCAAAGTGATTTCCCTTGAAGGACCCAGAGTTGCAGTTCTGAAGGGAGTAGAGCTTTTTCATAACATCCTGTCTTCTCTCCATGCTATTAGCATAATCATTGATAAACCAGGGGCCAAGTCATTCTTCAAAGAACGAGAAGAATTGTACATTAATGGTGCAAGACAAAGGTTTAACTGTTTGATCAGGATTCAGGAAAGCAAAGAAGAGGTTGAAGAAACTGGAGAAGATGGGAATGGCTATGGAGAGAAGCAGCAGTCGTGCTATGAAGTGAAGCTAGGAAATGGTATTGTGGTAATTCTTCAGAAAGCTGACTTGACCCAGTGTTCAGCAGATGTTGTAGTCAACGCATCAAATGAAGAATTGATGCATATTGGTGGTCTAGCAAGTAAGCTGCTGGAAGCAGCTGGTCCAAAGCTACAAAAGGAGTGTAAGGACCAAGTGAGGCAATATGGACCTTTGAAGACTGGTTGTGCAACAATCACAAATGCTGGGAAGCTGCCATGTAAACAGGTGATTCATGCTGTTGGACCAAGGTGGTGTAGTGCTGAAAAAGAAAAATGTATCAAGCTGTTAAAAAAATCTGTGAGGGAAAGTTTAAAGCTAGCAGCCAGTTGTCAGCATCGCTCCATAGCCATCCCTGCCATAAGTTCTGGGATTTTTGGGTTTCCATTAAAAGAGTGTACCCACTCCATTGTGACCGCCATCAAAGAAAGCTTAGAAGATTTTTCTGAGAACAGCTGCCTAAAACAGATTTACCTCATGGATATCAGAGATGATACTATTCGAGCTTTCTCTGAAACCCTGAATGAAGTGTTTGGGCCCTCACTTTCTACAACCCACCCATTTTCCAAAAGTAAGCATTCTGCTGCAAAAATCCAAGCAGACCCTGAAATGGTGATGACAGCTGAAGGCTTAAAAATACTGCTTAAGAAGAAAGGAATTGAAGAGGCAGCAGTAAGTAGACAATGATTATTTTAATATAAAATTGATAAGATATGTGTGGTTAATGTGGCAAGGTTTAATCAAAGTATAGGTGGGGTTTTTAAAAGGCAACAAGCCAGGACCAATAGTTAGCTTGCAGTTCCAGAAATATGAGAAAGCATGAAAGAAGATGAAGAAAAACTCAACAAACTGCTATGCAAACACTTGTTGTGTATTCAGAATGATATGCAGTACAGATGAAGGAGACAGTTAAAATCTCAGTAAGTTCTTCTACATGCCCATGAGGTTTCTTTCTTTGTATCCTCTTTGAGGGCTAATGCTGCACAGCTCAACTTGTCATTCTCTTTACTTGTTCTTTAAATTCCGACAATCTCCAGCTATGTATAAAACGATCTTTGGATGTAAGCTGCTAGAAAAATGGAATACAGGATTGTATATTTGAATCTGTGGTTGGAGAACAAAATGGGAATGGCTGAATATTCTGCAGCAAACATAGGAAGATAGGTACATGGCTGGGTACGTTGGAGCTAGAAACTCATATCACTGGAATTCATAAGTTGATTGATAAGTTCAGAGATGCCTGTTGAATATTGCTGTGGAGAACTGTGGTAGTGCAGTGGTGAGTGCAGTACTGCAGGTTACTTCTGCTGACTGCCGGCTGCCAGCAGTTCAATCCTGACCGGCTCAAGGTTGACTCAGCCTCCACAGGTGGGTAAAATGAGGACCCAGATTGTTGGGGTGGGGGGGGAGATGCTGACTCTAAACCATTTAGAGAGGGTTGTAAAGCACTGTGAAGCGGTGTACAAGTCTTACGTGCTATGGCTATTATGACTAGATATTTTTAATTACACATAATATTTGCACGTCCCTGTGTTTTGTCAGGTTGGTACAGGTTTGAGTCCTTTCAGCTTTAATCACCTATTCCAATGTGTCATTTTTTTTTAGACTGATGTGATTGTCAATAGTGTTGCCAGAGACTTGCAGCTGGACAAAGGACCACTTTCCAGAGCTCTTCTGGCCAAAGCAGGAGCAGAACTCCAAGTGGAATTAACCCAAGAAGGTCAAGGGAAAG
Organism: Vipera ursinii; assembly: GCF_947247035.1. Taxonomy (NCBI): domain Eukaryota; kingdom Metazoa; phylum Chordata; class Lepidosauria; order Squamata; family Viperidae; genus Vipera; species Vipera ursinii. The sequence continues at coordinate 131,283,443 of NC_139512.1, forward strand.
ACATCAAGGAAGGCTGTGTGCTCAAAACCAGTGGTTATGCTCTGAGCTGCCTTCACGTTCTTCACGCTGTTTTACCTGCTTGGAATCGAAAAAAGAAACTAGAAAACAAGGTAAAGGTCTTTTTGATACCTTGGACATATAACATGGTGGACTTATCACCGATCTTCACTAGAAATTTTGATAGCCTTTGATGCATTTTTACACAGCTCTTCAGAGGTGCTGCTGCAGTGAGATTGTATTTGTGTACAGGTAGTCCTCAACTTACAACAGTTCATTTAGTTGACCATTCAAAGTTACAACAGCAGTGAAAAAAGTGACTTATGATTGTTTTTTACACTTGCAACACTTAACGATCCCCTTGGTGACGTGATCAAAATTCAGAAGCTTGCGATGTGACTCATATTTATGATGGTTGCAGTGTCCTGTGGTCATGTGATCACTTTCTGACAAGCAAAGTCAATAGGGAAGCCAGATTCACTTAACAATTGTGTGACTAACTTAACAGCTGCAATGATTCACTTAACAGCTAAGGCGAGAATGGTTGTAAAATGGGGCAAAACTCACTTAAAAATTCTTTCACTTAGCAACATAAATTTTAGGCTCAATTGTGGTCATAAGTCAAGAACTACCTGTATATGTACACACACACACACAATCACTGTACTGTATGTGTACTGTATATACATGCATATATACTGTACATGTGTCTGTGTATACAGACATGCAAACATACACACATAGATGCATGCAGATTTTATATATCATCCTGGGTCAAACAATTCTGGACAACACAGGTAGACTTTGCTTAACAACCACAATTGGGATTGGCAACTCTGTCTCTATTCAACATGCAAGACATCACATGACTGTTATGGACGTATCTTGCTTCCACTATGGTCGTAAAACCAGAGTCAATAACTGAGACATCATGTGATTGCAATTTTTGATTTTACTGCTGGATTCTCCATTGATTCTGATTTTTTGAAAGCCATCTGTGAATTACCTTAGTGGCAATCATGTCACCATGGGATGCTGTGACAGTCATAAACAGCTGTGGGGGTGCAGTTATTAGAATGCAGTTATTGTAGGCTAATTCACTGCTCGCTGCCAGGAGTTCGATTTTGACCAGCTCAAGGTTGACTCGGCCTTCCATCCTTTCAAGGTCGGTAAAATGAGTACCCAGATTGTTGGGGGCAATGTGCTGACTCTAAACCACCTAGAGCAGGGGTCCCCAAACTCTGGCCTGTGGCCTGTTTGGAACTGGGTTGCACAAGTGGCAGGCAAGCACGCATGCATGTGCAGCTCCATTTTCACAAGTGGCAGGTACTTGCGTGAAGCTCCATTTGTGTGAGCTGTGGGCACTCACGCTCACAGCTTCAAATGAAACTGCGCACGTGAGCAACATGCCTGCTGCTTGCACGGCACCATCCACTCCCCCACACACACCAGTTCGCAAAGCTGGGAAGGCTGGAGACCCCTGACTTAGAGAGGGTTGTAAATCACTATCAAGCGGTATATACATCTAAGTACTGTTGCTAAGTGCTATAAATGCTCATCAGTTGTAAGCATGAGGAATGGTGATAAGGTTACTTTTTCCACACTACCATATTTTCAAACGATCTCTAAACAGGACATTCGGTAAGCAAGGACTACCTGTATACAACAGTGAATGCGCTTTGTAAGCGAGTAGGCTTTTAAGCACAGGCTGAATGACCTTTGTTCATAGTTCATTATATACTATCTTTCACTACTCAGATTTCATAATTTAATATGAATGAAATGAACCTTTATTGTCAAAGTATAACTATGTGTACATTGAGATTAGCTGAGCCTCCCTTTGTGTTCCCACCCCCCAACACACAGTGACAACAAACCCTCCCATCTTACTACACCATGTGAACCAACTACACCACACACCGGCCTCCCAAGTCAATTCTGCATAAAATTCACAAAAGTTATTTCTCATTCAAAAGCCTAACAGCCCACAGATAAAAGCTGTTTTTCAGCCTGTTGGTGCGGCTGGCTATACTCCTATATCTCCTACCCGATGGTAGGAGAGTAAAGTGATACCGTCCAGGGTGTGAGTCATCCCTGAGAATTTTCCTCACTCTTCCAAGGCAACAAGGCCTGGCGATGTCATCCAGTGGTGTCAGGGGACAGCCCACAATGTCTTGTGCTGTACTCACCACCCTCTGTAATACTTTCCTATCCGCGGCTGTCAGACCAGCATACCAAACCACAATACCATATGAGAGGACGCTCTCTATAGTAGACTGGTAAAAGAAGGTCATTAGCTGTTGTTATGGTACTTAAAGTTATGGTATTTAAAGCCCTACATGGCAGGGGGCCGGAGTACCTTAGGGAACACCTGCTGCCGGCGTCAACTTCCCTCCGCCCTGTGCGTTCCCACAGAGAGGGACTCCTCAGGGTGCCACCGGTCAGAGAATGTAGATTGGTGGCCCCCAGGGGGAGATCTTTCTCTGTGGGCGCCCCGGAGTTATGGAACCAGTTACCGGTTGAGCTCCGGACGGCGCCCGATCTTCGCTCCTTTCGCCGCCATCTGAAAACATACTTGTTCGAACAAGCCGGCCTGGCCTGAGGGTGGGATTGGTGGGTTTTTTTATTATCATTTTATTGGGGGTTTTATTAATGTATTTATTGTTTTTTATGGGCATGTATTTAATTACTTTTTAATTTTTGTAACTTATGCTTTTTATTCTTGCCCTGTACACCGCCCTGAGTCCTTCGGGAGAAGGGCGGTATAGAAATATTAATAAATTAAATTAAATTAAATTAAAATTGTTCTACCCTGTTCTTCCGCAAGACCCTGAGAAAGTGAAGCCTCTGTTGGGCCTTTCTAGCCACCTGGGTTGTATTTCCAGGTCAGATCTTCACAGAGGTAGACTCCCAGAAATTTAAAGGAGGAAACTCTCTCCACACAGTCCTCCCCAATGTAAAGTGGGGCAGGTTCCTCCTTTTTTCTCTGGAAGTCTAACACCATCTCTTTTGTCTTGCCGGTGTTTAGGTGCAAGTTGTTGTTAGTACACCATATGGATAGTTTTTGTACCTCTGCCCTGTATGCTGTCTCATCCCCACCTGTAATGAGACCCACCACAGTTTTATCATCTGCGAACTTAATTATCGCAGTGGATGGGTCATATGATACACAGTCATATGTGTATAAAGAGTACATAGCTGCCTTTTTAACCTAAGTGACATGAAGAAGGAAAGAAATGTTAAGTGACTAAGAAAATTGCAGAGAGCTTTTCCTGGATCTAGCCATGGCTTGGTGGCTGTCTGTATCGTCTGTTTGTGATAGTCCAGCACGATAGCACAATGTGCTGGCAAGTTAACTGATGGATGCATCCTTTTTCCTGATTAATCCAGCTACATCCATGTTCCAATTTTTTTATTCATACAATTTGTTTAATTAACGCCAAGGAATATTTAATTATCATTTAAAAATATTCTAATATCATTTTTTTGTGTGTGATTCCCCAGAATTTAGGGGGCATAATTGAGGAATGTCTGAAAGTCACCGAACAACTCTCTCTCAGTTCCATCACCTTCCCAGCTATTGGAACTGGAAATCTCGGATATCCCAAAGATTATGTGGCTAAACTGTTTTTTGATGAAGTTTTCAAATTCAGTCAAGCTGAAAACCCAAAGTCCCTTAAAGAAGTTCATTTTGTGCTTCATTCCAGTGATACCACCACCGTCCAGGTATTTTTATTTCACTGCAGTTTGTTTGAAATGTTTTGCACCCTGAACCTGCCTCTGGAAGATCCTAATTCTCCTGAGAACCATCTCTTGGGTTTTTCGGCTTGTCTCATGCCTGTCTCAAAAAACTTAAAAGGTTTTTACTGTTGCTTAACTGTCTTGTACATTTAGCATCATGACCACCCAGTAGAAGTTGCCCTTGGAGAATCTGCATTAATAAAGTTCTGTTTTGGATAGAAAGCAGTTCCTCTCCAAGTTTCATCTCTTTTCTGCAACCTGCCCTATATTGCTTCCCCCCCCCTTCTTAATAGAACTGTGCTGTTTGTTGTATCCATCTGGTCACAATTCTGTGAAAAAGATCTAATTGTACTAGAGCTGTACAAAGCGTTCAGAGACAGTAAGTGGCTTTGCAGGAATGCAAACAGTGCATCTTATTTCATGTGTAACTGCTTCTTCATGGTTTGTCTAGCTACTTCAAAAACTGTTCCTGGCTTTTTTGCAAGTGTATACGTGTACAGCCACCCATTTCATTTCTGCCCAAGTGTTATGAAGCTCTATCTGTAATTTACACTTGGTTTGTAGTCTGTTAATAGTGTCCTCCTCTTTTCTCATTAGGCATTCATGGAAGAATTAAAAAGTAGATTGAGCGTAAGCCAAACAAGCTCCTCAGTGCCCAAAGCTTCATCTGAGAATTTTCAGAAACAAAGTCAAGGTAAAACTTAATTGTGGATATTTGGTGCTCTCTGAGCTTGGTGGTTTTTTTTTTAAGCAGACGTTTCATTACCAAACTAGGTAACATCATCAGTGCATGTATAATTAAGAAATAGAAATCTTTTGTGAAGAATGAGTAAGTATAGCGTACCAGAACATTTTAAAGCCTTAACTGGAGTAAAACAAAAATGACTAATAAGGTTTGAGGAAAGAAAGAATATTTTATTGTCTTCTGTTCTGTGCAAGAAGAGTTAGCTTTGCCTTGACAGAGAGGTTCATGCTATAGAGGAAGTGTGATTCCCTATATGGCAGAAAAGAGATATCCAGTTTTACATCCTTGAAACACTTAGAACATCTTGAAACGTGTCTCTTGCCTGTCCTTTGCCAAAAATAGGCCTACCTACATGGTAGGCTCAACTTATGACCGGTTGCTTAATGACCATTTGAAGTTACTGTGACTCCAAAAAAGCTACTTACAGCCTGGATTTGAGCTCCGCTATATTCATATGACCACATATTGGATGCTTGGTCACAGGCCCACATTTACAGCCATTTGCAGCACACGACTGCCATTTGTGACAATTTCACATTTAATTGGCATTTACTTCCACTTTCTTAGCAAAATCGCTCCATGGCAAATAATGAGTTTTGCTTAAGAACCATGGCTGCTTAATGACTGCTGCAAAAAAGATCATAAAATTGGAAGCAGCCACATGATGGCCCTCTTTTTGGACCATCACAGCTTATGACCAATGTTGTGGGCTCAATTATGGTTGTAAGTCGAGGACTACCTGTATTTGAGTGTCACTGGGCACTCTGGAGATTATGAGGGATCAGACATTTTCATGCCACAGAAGCATGTGCAGCAAGCAAATGGAGAGGTTTTGGTACAGGGGCTGCAGAGGAGCGGAAACCTCTTCCATTTTCCAAGCTGCTAGATGGGCCTGCAAAGCAGAGCAGAACACAGTTGCTTCCCTTTCCTCTTAAAGGTGATTATGTGTGTATGTGTGTGTGTGTAAGGGTGTTTGCAGTAGGCTTGGAGCAGATGGGATGAGTCATCAAATCAAAACAGCTCTTTGGAGGTTTGTGCATCTGCCTCCTCATATCTTCAGGGACACCTTAGATTCTTGCTGTTCTAATGACCTTGAGCCACATGTGGGCTTGAACACCTGGGGCATTTCATCTCAGAGATTATCCAAATATTCATATACAGAAAAAATTATTAAATGTCTAACCGTAGTGAAATAAAGTTAGTTTTCTTTAATTTCAAGAGCAAATGGAGGGGAGGTTAATTATTCTGATCCTACTGTTAGTTTTTAGGATAGGGTGAGTGTTATATATTCCTGCCCTAAATTAAGTGATGTCTAAGTTGGACAAGCATTAATTAAAATTTTAATTAAATCCGGGATTTTGTCATCTAGAGAGAGACATTTATAGGGAAGTATAGGCAGTGGTGGGATTCAAATATGTGAATAACCGGTTCTCTGTGTGGATGTCGCTTCCGGAATTCCATTCTGGGCCTGGGCAACAAAAAAATAGCTACCAGTTCTACCGAACTGGTGTGAACTGGCTGAATCCCACCACTGCGTATAGGATAAAATAATGCTGCCATGGACGTTCGGAGGCAAGAATGCAGAATAAATTGGTTTGTCTGTTTCAACCTCTCTTTTTACCTTTTTATAGCTTTCTCTAAGCAGAGTTCAACTCCAAAATCTGGAATTCTTAAAACACAAATTGGCTCACTTGTGTTGCAGCTGGAACAGGGAGATATTACTAAACAGACAACAGATGCCATCGTAAACATAACCAATCAAACATTTAATCTCCAAACTGGTACGTTTTCAACACTATAGGTGTCCACCCCCCAAATTTTATCCTAAAATTTTACTTGTTCTTTAGATTGTTTCCTTTTGTTTGCTTTTAGTTAGATATGTGCTGGGTGGTCCAGTTTTAGTAGGTGAGATACAGGAAAGTAACATTATTTTTAAAAAGTAACAATCTGCTGAAAAATGTCTCTCGTCACATGTCAGAGGACTTACTGTAGTTGTACAGGTAATCCTCATTTAATGACCACTTGTTCAACAACCATTCTTTTATGCTCGCGTGAGTGGGGCTGTGAGTGCCTACGACGTGGTAACACTTGGGCGAGTGGACCTGCAAACGCCTGAGACACTCATGACGATGCTCATGCAAATGGGGCTGTGAACACCCGTGATGCTTGTGGCAATGCTCACGACATCTCTTGCATGAGTGGGGCTGTGCATGCACGCACACATGCGCACACTGGCCAGACACTCACACAAGCCCAGTGGCCAATAGGTCACGGCCCAGTAACGGGCTGCAGCTCACAGGTTGGGGACCTGTGACTTACACTATTCTCTTTCTGGCAACAGCCCCTTCCCACCCATGTGGACCTCCCGCACACCCTTGTCCTGCCCAGCAGCAATTTAACCTGCTTGCAAGCTGGCTGGGACTTGCTTAACACCTGTGGTCCTTACTTAACAATGGTAACAGGAAATGCCGGTATGCGGTCAGATGATGTCGCATTTTATAACACCATTGCTTAGTGATGGAAATTCTGGTCCCAGATATTGTAGTTAACCAAGGGGCAGCTTTTTTCAGCTGCATTACTAGTGAAACTAACAAGTAATGCAGGTACTTTAATGATGTGGAACTGTCTTCAGTCATTTGTAAGACCAACCATGCTGAATTACGCCAAGGCTCATCTTAGCCCAATATTTACATATTTTTATTTATTTAGTTATATTTATATACCGCCCTATTCCCTGAGGACTCAGGGCGGTTTACAGGGAATTAAAAATCCAGAATACAAAAATTAAGAACCAAATTAAAAAATATTAAATTAACCCTGTAGTCAGTTAAAAAGAACCCCAAATTAAAAATTCCTCCTCAGTCTGGGCCCGAGAGCTCGAAGAGCCAGGTCTTCAGGCCCCGGCGGAATGATCGAAGGTCGGGGGCAGTTCTCAGCTCCACCGGCAGCTGGTTCCAGAGGGCAGGCGCTCCCACCGAGAAGGCCCTATCCCTGGGTGTCACCCGCCGGCAGTCTCTTACCGGCGGGACCCTGAGCAGACCCTCCCTGTGGGAGCGCACTGGGCGAAGGGCATTTGATGCCGGCAGCAGGTGTTCCCTCAGATATCCCGGACCCAGGCCATGTAGGGCTTTATAGGTGATAACCAGCACCTTGAATATAATCCCTCCCACTGTAGCAATATTTGAAGACATGGAGGCGTTGTTGAGTTGGAAGATTAATAGCCTATATCGGGGGCGTCAAACTGCTGGCTCACAGGCCGGATGCGTCGTGGCAAAAACGCGCCCACCCCATTGCTGGCAATGGAAAAAAAAGTAACGATATGTCGTGACACGGCACATGACATTGCGAGTTTGACACCCCTGGCCTGTATAAAACTTCCGCTGAAATGTAATTGTTAACAGCTAATCTGGGTTAGTAGCCATCATTGCCTCATTGGGTAATAAAGTCCACAGGTGAATTATGCAGCATGTGAAGAAATCTTGTTTTTTCAGGATCTGACTTCTCATAGAGAAGCTTGTATTCTGATAATTTATATCCTGTTTTCTGAAGCCTGAGTGGCAATCTTTCTTCCACTCCTGATAGCCAGATTCCTCCTTATCTCTCTGCACAGAGAAAGGAGCAAACTCTTGAATAGAAAAAGGTAAAAGTAATTAGCAATGGACAAAGGATCGATATGTTCCTGTATTATCTGTGAAAGGGAGGGTTTGTTCTATGCCAACAGGAGGTCTTCAGGAGCAATTCACCATAAAGCCTCCATTCTGAATCCTGCGGGTTTTGAAATAGGTTCCGCCCTTATTAAACTCTCTTCCCTTTTTCTGTATGATCATCTTCAACAGGGCTCTTTCTTCCCAACCCTATTAATGGAATTAATTTCTGGGATCTTTGTGGGCTATGAACTGACAAAGGTTGTCTATGCCCTCGAGAAAAAGGATGGAGTGAGAGGTTCAGTGAAAAGAGGTTCATATATTGAAATGATTGTTCTATTCTGTGTAAGCTTTAAATGCGACAAAGGCATGTTATTTCACCTGCCCAAACTGACTTACGGTATTTGTTTGAAAGGTGTTTCCAAAGCAATTATGGAAAGTGCTGGTCCAGAGGTGGTGAAAGAATGTGCTGACCTGGGTAAGGAAGAATGTTTTAATAGGATTCTTATGGTTAAATTGGTTGTTAAATCAGTTTTAGGATAGTTCTAAAAACTATTATGGATTATTTTTAACTCTTACATTGTGAACAATGTTTCATAATAATCGCATTTGCCTAGAAATGTATTAACTTAAAAATGTGTATCTGCAGTAAGTAAAATAAAATGAAATTGCAGATTTCAAAGAAGGCATAAACCGATTCCACCTATTGACTAAACCACACTTGGTTTGAATTGCTATTTATTGAACTAGTCATACTGCTCTGGCTGATACTTGCTAACTATAAACCCATAATTTTGAGGTTTACTTTTTGTTTTCAGCCATAACCAAACTAACTCATATATCTGTTGCAATATATAATCCATCTGTTCTCAAATATGGAAACATTCCTATTGATTCCTAGCGTGTTTGCTCCCTAGCTGACTTTTGTTTTCATTCAGCTTCCCAGCCACACAATAACCTCATATGCACCCAAGGAGGAAACCTGTCTTGTAAAAATATAATCCATCTTGTGAACAGCAATGATATCAAAAAGCAAGTCTCTCAAACGCTCATGGAATGTGAGCAGAGGCAATTTACATCTGTTGCGTTTCCAGCAATTGGGACAGGTCTGTATTGCTTTGTGAAAAATTGTGTAAGTAGAAAGTGCTGTAATGAAAGTCCTAGTAATAATAATGTTGTAGGATCACCTCATGTTCCATAATAATCCTAAGTAGCATCGCTGAGGTTATTAAGCTTATATGTGAGATGGGTTCTTGACCGCTGAACTGAGTTGCAGGCCAATAGTTGGTGGTTATATCGAGGGGAATGTATGTCATGGGCAGTCAGAGTAACTAACAGAGAGGTGTTAAATTGTATAAAACCAGATACATCATTAGAAACTACATTTCATTTTATAAAACTACATCTGATTTACTTTGGCTGTGTCATACGTGCAAATTCACTGGAGAAGGCAACAATGCTAGGAATGATTAGTGGTACAAGAAGAAAGGGGCAAGGAAAGGAGAGACTGGCTTGATAACATCAAATCTGATACAAAATTGAACATCCAACGATTAAAAGAAGCTGTGCTTGACAGGGTAGCATGGAGAGCACTAGATTTTGAAATCGGACACGACTGAATGGTAAAAACAATAAAAATATCAAGGGAATGGGTTGAGTATGTTGAGTTAAAGGCAAGATCTTGTCAAGGAAGAGTAAAAAAAACCTTTTCTGATCACATGGAGGAATCTCGTTTCCTTAAGCAGATATTTTTGTATTGCAATTCTCCCAAACCTCTAAATTAGCCATGCTTCCTGAAACCTAAGGATTGGAATCCAATATTTGGAGGGTAAAACATAGTTCCCCCTCTCCCAAAAGAAAGCAGTAGAGAACTTTTAGCTGAAATGTCCATTTTAAAGATATTGCACAATATTAGAAGAATTTTCCCATCACAAAGAGGTGGAGTTTATTACTGACCAGTAAAATAAAGAGTTGGTTTAAAACTTTTTATTAACATTGCAGGATATGCAAAACGTGATCCAGTTATAGCAGCTGATAGCATGATTGATGCTATAGTAGACTACGCAAGTACAACATCTGTCCCCGGGGTGAGAAAGATTAAAATAATCATTTTTCAGCCACATCTTCTAGAAGTGTTTTATGCAAGCACGCAGAGAACAGAAGTTACAGCTAGTAAATCAGGTGGTAGTACACGTACAGAAAAATCCTTTTTCTCAAAAGTAGCAGGTAAGGAAATGTCTTCCATTTGTGTCTTAAATATTTGGGTGGCAGGCACATTAGTTAGAAGCACTGAATCTTTGAATTTGTTGATTTGTTACAGAATTCTTTACTGTCAAAAAATCTGCTGTGGAATTAAAACCTGCCTTATTTGTTGAGAAAACAGTTGAGCCAGCCATTTTTCAGATTTGTGGTGACAACCATAAAAATGTGGAAAATGCAGCAGCGTGGATTAAGAAGCTGATTTTTGAGTCCCAGAATGAATACACTATCGCGGATGAATGGATCTCCAACTTTGGAGAAAGCGAATATAAAAAACTGGAGAACCTCCAGGAAACGTTGCACATTACCCTTAAACTAGACAATGAAGCTTCTCCTCCCTCGCTTTGTATTTGTGGGATAACTAAAGATGTCTTGCAGGCCAGTACAGAAATACAGACAATGATCAGAAGGATACGAAAGGATAGAGAAGAAAAATCCAAGGCAGATCTTCTCACAAACCTTGTATTGTGGCGGTATGAAGACAATGGGCAATACAGATCTTTTGACAGTCTGACCAATCTGCAGCTAGAAGCTGCAGCACAAGATCAGAGGCTGTATGAGCTGACCATAAACAACAAGCATTACAAAATGGACCCCAGTAAAATGCAGGCTGTCGATGACCAGGGAACGTGCATTACCCTTCGGCGTGTTGCAAAAGTAGAAGGTGTGTTCTATACCTTGGCCAACATTTATAACTTCATTCTGTTTCCTTCCCTTCCCTTCCCTTCCCTGTCTGGAGATTCTCATTCATCCAGGTCAGGGTTGTACAAAAAGCACCTGGACTTTCTTGGTTTCTTCATTGAAAACATTTCACTTCTCATCTAGGAAACTCTTTCTTTCTTTCTTTCTTTCTTTCTTTCTTTCTTTCTTTCTTTCTTTCTTTCTTTCTTTCTTTCTTTCTTTCTTTCTTTCTTTCTTTCTTTCTTTCTTTCTTTCTTTCTTTCTTTCTTTCTTTCTTTCTTTCTTTCTTTCTTCCTTCCTTCCTTCCTTCCTTCCTTTCATCTATCTATCTATCTATCTATCTATCTATCTATCTATCTATCTATCTATCTATCTATCTATCTATCTGTGTCATTTTCTCTCTTTCTCTCTGCCTACAGAGTCAACAAAGCAGCAGGTGGAGCACTGGAGGCTCGGGGAGGGAGGGTGCTGAAGTGTGCAAGGAAATGGAAGTTTTTTTTGGGGGGGGAAGGTCAATCAATCAATTCCAACTTCTCGTGAAAGATTGAGAAATTGGAATTGATTGACCTTTCCTCCCTCCCCAAAAAACCTTCCTGTTTTCTTGCACGCGGCAGCGGCGGAGGATTGCAAAGGAGCAATGGCACGGAGCTGGGAGTCAGGTAAGGAAAGAAAGGCAGTTTCGGGGGGGGGGGCAAATGTTTCTTTCCTTACCTGCTCCACTTGTTCCGAGACCACTTTCCGCTCAGACGCATTGGTCTTGCCAATGGCCTGACCGCCCACTTCAGCGTCCTCCCTCCCTGAGCCTCCGGCACTCCACCTGCTGCTTTGGTGGCTCTGTAGGCAGAGCTGTGAAGTTCTGTTCTCTGTCAGAGCCACCAAAGCTGTAGCTGAATGGGCAGGTGAGGGGAAAACCTGCCCCACTTGTTCCATGGCCGCTTTTGGGTGAGCCACATTGCGGCAGCATTGGGCGCAATATGTGAGGCAGCAAACAGCTGCGTCATGCCAAAACCGGCTATTTGCTGCCTCCTGTCCAGTGCTGCTTCCATGAGGCCGCGGAAGAAGCCGATCAGTAAGAAAGCAGTATACAGTAAGAAACTGGTATACCGGTTCCTTACCTCCACCCAACTTGTTCCACAGCCTCATGGCAGCTGCATTGGGTGCGATGCGCGAGGTGGCAAACAGCTATGTTGTGCCGAAACTGAGGGGCTGGCAGGCTGTGGCTGCTGATGGACAGTTGGCCCCCATGCACTCACTGTGTGCAGGGGCTGATGGTGTCAGGCAGCAGCCATACCGGCCCCTGCCTCAGCTTGCCCTGCCTCAATGGCACCCCTGCCCTTCCCCCTGCCTCACCCTGCAGGACGAGCCTTCTGCCCACCATCCCACCTGCCAGAGACCCCCTGGATCTCCCCCAACCCTGCCTGGTCCCCACAGGCATCCCTCCCCATGAGCAACATCGAAGTGGCCATGCCCACCCTGGCCACGCCGTGTGCCGTGACCACCTCAGCCATGCCCACCCAATGGGCCACACCCACCCGTCACCCAATGATACATAAGTGGGTTTTGGGTTGGTTTGGGCATGTGGTCTCTAAAAGGTTTGCCATCACTGTTCTAGGCTGACTCCTTAATTGGAAATGTTGCCAAAGTTTTGGCAAGATGTTTTAATACATTTACAGATTAGGAAGCTTATTTATGACTAGCATGTTTCTAGTTGATTCTACCTTTTTGGCAATGAAATCATCGACATCAATACAGCCATTAAACAATAGCAATAATCTCACAAAAATCCCAAATCAAATAAAGTAAGGAAATCACTGTATAGCAAAAAATTAACCTAGAGAGTAAAGATGTGCAGGTCTTTGTATCTGAAGTGAAAGAGGTGTACAGGTAGTCCTTGATTTACAACCATTTGTTCAGTGACCAAAGTTAAAATGGCACTGAAAAAGTGACATTGATACATGCAGCCAGACATAGCTCTTGGAACTTCATAAGGACCAGCTGGCTAGAGCTTTTTCTATGCTGTGTTTGAGTGGCTTAGTTGTACAATAAGGTTGGCACTACTAGGCAGAGGGTATTCAGTCCTTAGCAGCATCACTGTTGAGTTAGGCCAATTCCTTTTCGTGCGGACTCAGATAATTTGCTCCTGTTTTCTATTTCCCCGCTTGCCTAAAACTGGATGGCAAGTGCAGTCCAAATGATAAAGAGATGCAAAGGTTGTTTTTATATTTGGCCTAATTTCTGTACTTTAAAAAAAAATCGGAATGGGAAAGTGGCTATTTATAAACGCTCATCGAATTGTCTCCTGTTCCTTTACAAAGATAACCCAGCAACTGCAATTCCAGAAGAGTGGGATCCCATGGAGGAAACGATGCGTGTTAAAGTGGTGGAGCTAAAACCAGTAATGAAGGAATATAAAAAAGTCCAGGATATGTTTAACCAAACAAGCAAGGGATATACCATTCAAAAGGTAAAAAAATAAATACCCCAGATATTCTGTTCTGCTGCTTTGGATGACAAGTAAAGCCTTATCTCTCTCCTGCTGCCGTCCCCCAAAAAACCTGATGCCATTCATTCATTAAACACTAACATTAAAAAATTAAATGCTTGGATGAACTTGAATTTCTACTGTCCCTTCTACAGTAGTATAAATACTCATATTATACTCTGAGGGGAATAAATATATTGTCTATTAAATTGACCGATTATCAGAAGTTAATTCTTTTATTACACTGTGATCTTAGAGTAGGGCAGTCTAAGATAATTACAGGTAGTCCTTGACTTATAACAGTTCATTTAGTAACTGCTCAAAGTTACAACAGCACTGGAAAAAGTGACTTATGGCCATTTTTCACACTTGCGACCATTGCAACATCTCCATGATCCTGTGATTAAAATTCAGACACTTGGCAACTGACTCATATTTATGACGGTTGCCGTGTCCTGGGGTCATGTGATTGCCTTTCGCGACTTTCTGACAAGCAAAGTCAACGGAGAAGGCTGATTCATTTAACAGCCATATTACTAACTGAACAGCGACACTGATTCACTTAACAACTGTGGCAAGAAAGGTCGTAAAATGGGGCAAAACTCACTTAACAAGTGTCTCACTTAACAACAGAAACTTTGGGCTCAATTTTGGTTGTAAGTGAAGGACTACCTGTACTAGAAGAGAATAAGGCTGTGTAGAGAATTCGATTCAAAGGGCAAAATGGGTGCGTGGTGTATTCATGTGCATTCCAGATGTCTTATGCTCTTTAAATCCATGTTGTTGCACAGATTGAGAAAAGATCTCAGAAAATATATTTTCCATATTCTTGGTCGAAGGAATTACTAAACGTAGTTAGCATTCCTATTAGGTGGACATCTGCCCTTGGTTTACATTGCTTCTGCAAAAGAAGCTCCATCACTGAAGCACACCTTTCCTTGGCAAACAGATTGATATTAGGAAGTAATTTGAATGCTTCATTGAAATGGGCTTCCTTTCAGAACCCGTGAAAAATCAAGCCTGTCTCTTCTTTGACAGTCTTTCTGATGTTTGGTAGTAGAGTGCTTCTGAATGATCTAGAAGGGGCTGCCTTAAGAATTTGTGTTAGTCAGACTCACTGAATTGGACATTTCTGACACCACATGTCGTGCAGGAATGACAGTGACCAAGATAGGACTAGAGCAGACATGTCAAACACAAGGCCCGGGCCCCGGATCCAGCCCGCAAAGTGGTTTCATGTGGCCCGCGAAGCCATCCTGGAAACAGTGAGGGAATGGCCCCCACTGCCTTGGCCCTAGCCCAGAGACCCTCCTTCCGCCAGAGACCCTCAGATCTGTCCCATTCCTGCCCAGGCCCCCATAGGCACCCTTGATGCGAACGATGTAGAGCTGGCCACGCCTACCCAGTAGGCCATACGCACTCTGGCCACGCCCACCCTGGCCACACCCACCCGGCCCCCTGAGGGCAACTGCAATGCTGATGCGGCCCTCAATGAAATTGAGTTTGACATCCCTGGACTAGAGAAATAGGTGATGCTGCAGCCGATGCCCCCTATTGGTGGGTTTCAATTTCTTGTTTAATTTATTTTAGTGAAGAATAGTACCTCTGCTTGAATTACTATTCTCCAAAAATCCAAATTGGTTCTTTCTTATTCTTTTTTTTAAAGGACACAGCTTATTACTAACCTTTGCTCTCTTTTCACTTGCAGATTGAGAGGATACAAAATCCCTTCTATTGGCAGGCATACCAAATAAAAAAGCAGGAGATGGATGCTAAGAATGGCAACATAAATAATGAGATGCTCCTTTTTCATGGAACAGCCAGTACATCATTAACCCACATTAATAGCACTGGCTTTAACAGAAGTTACGCTGGATTGCACGGTAAATTGCACTTTAAGGCTGGTTCTTGGTACCTTGTTTCCCTGAAAATAAGACTGGGTCTTATTTTATTTTTTATTTTGCCTCCAAAAGAGACACCAGGTCTTATTTTGGGGGATTGTCTTACCAATAGCCCCACCCAGCAGGTCCACTTCTTCTGGGGCCGAAGGAACAGCTACATTCTGCAGCTGCATTCCAGCCTGCATTTTGCAGTCAGCCCGTTCCAGAAGGCCTATGCAACTGAGTACCAAGCTAGGGATTGAATCCATAGCTCGGTTTTTGGTTGCACAGGCCTTCCGTAAAGTCCTGTGACTGAGAAATGCAGGCCTGGCTACAGAAGACACCGGAGAAGAAGTGGGCCGGTGAGGAGAGACCTGGCTGCAAGTTAAGTGGGTCCGAGGCACGTGAGGCAGATCCACACCCCTACCCCCACCCTAGCTTGATTTTTAAGTATGTGCCTCACCTCAAAACTAGGGCTTTTTGGGGGGGGGGTAGGGCTTATATTTGGCCCACCCCCCAAAATCAAGCTAGGGCTTACTTTTGGGGTAGGCCTTACTTTCGGGGAAACATGATAGGAGCTGTTTCACTATTTGTCTTGAGCCCTGTTTGGTTTGGGTACTAAGCTGTAACCATGATTTATAGACCACTGCTGCAAGGTAGCACAACATGCTAACGCAAAGTTAATCAAACCACATTACATCACAACATAATTTGAATTTATATGACATCTTATTTAAACAAGAAAGAGAAAGGAAAAGGCAATGAGCTGCCTCCTATTGCGGGAAGCCACGTTTTCCCAGTTAAGTGTGTAACTGAGCCAGAAAATATGCCTTTATTAAAAGCTTGTGATCATTTAACTCCCCTTTCCTCTAAAAATGCCATTTGGCGTCAATAGAATTGAAGCTTTTCTTGAATGCTTCTTGATTGTATTGAGAATAATCTCACTGGGTTACCAGCTGGCAGCATATATTTTCAGATTGTAGAATTGTAACTCTGATAACTGCTAAGACACTAACTTCTATGTGGGAATGCCATATTTCCTACAGTGTAACCTCCTTGATGTTGCTTTACAGTAAATATAACATTTGCAGTGTGGAACACGTATTCTTTGTTCTGTGGGCAGAACAAAGAAATTTTCTACTGAAACCTTTGCAGTCCTTGGAGAAATTTGGAAGAAAAAGGGTGTTCTCTTTACATTCTGGCAGAAGTCCAGCATATCACCTAGTGACTTGGTCAGTAGTGAGTCAGTTAGAAGTCTGGACACCATAGATAGAAGAGAGGAATTCCCATGGAAAGGAATTATCATGTGACTCTTGAGAAATTGATGATCTCCGGAATGACGCTATATGTAGACCAGGCAAGTGGAAGGAGCAGGAGGTGCTTTCCACATGCAGAAAAACGTCTTTTGTATCTGAGCCCAGAACTTCTAACTTCATAATTGCAAGTACTTACTCCTTGACCTAACAACAATTCATCCCGGAATTTTCATTGCTAAGCAAAACAATTGTTAAGTGAGTTGTGCCCCATTTTACAAGCTCTTTTGCCACAGTTGTTAAACACATCACTTGGGTCGTTAAGTGAATCGTGCAGTTGTTAAACAAATCTGGCTTCCCTATTTGACTTTGCTTCTCAAACTGGCTGGGAAGATTGCAAAGGGTGATCGCACGTTTCCCCAGGACAATGCAACTGTCATAAATACATGCCAGTTGCCAAGCAGCTAAATTTTGATCACGTGACCATGGGGATGCAGCAACGATCGTAAGTGTGAAAACTGGTCATACGTTACGTTTTTCAGTGCAGTTTTAATTTTGAATGGTCACGAAAAGAATGGTTGTAAGTCAAGGATTAACTGTACAACTATCTATTCATAGTGGGAAAGTCAGGTGCTCAGAAAAAGTTTAAAGGAAGGAGCCAAATGGAGAGTAATAGCACATAGCAATAGCACTTAGACTTATATACCACTTCACCCTGCTTTACAGCCCTCTCTGAGCAGTTTACAGAGTCAGCATATGGCCCCCAACAATCTTGAGTCCTCATTTTGTCGACCTTGGAAGGATGGAAGGTTGAGTAACCTTGAGCTGGTCAAGACTTGAACTGCAGACTTGCTGGCAGTCGGCAATCAGTAGAATTAGTCTGCAATAGTGCATTCTAACCACTGCCCCATTACGATGGTAATGCTCAAGATAATATGATGGGGTCCATTTATTGCAGATAATCTTGGCTTGTGTTCATTTGTTCAGCAGTCATTCAGAGTTATGGTGACACTGACCAGTCCTCAAAGTTCTATCCATTGCAGTGTCCCGATGTCACATGAGCATAGTCTAGTCCAGGGGTCCAGGGGTAGGCAACCTCGGCTCTTTTATGACTCGTGGACTTCAACTCCCAGCATAGCTGACTCAGGAATTCTGGGAGTTGAAGTCCATGAGTCATAAAAGAGCCGAGGTTGCCTACCCCTGGTCTAGTCACTTGGGTGCCCAGATTGTGATTATGAGGATGCAGTAAGCTGTGTCACATGATCACCATTTCCAGCCGCCTCTGCTGGCTTCCCACAAGCAAAGTTAATGGGGAACCTAGCAGGGAAGGTTGCAAGTTACCCCACTAAGTTGCTCCCACTGCCTTTTCTCCAAAGGAACATACTACGACCAATCAGAATAGAGCTGGAAGGGACCTTGGAGGTCTTCTAGTCAACCCCACTGCTCAAGCAGGAGACCCTATACCATTTCAGACAAGTGACTGTCCAGTCTCTTCTTAAAGACCTCCAGTGATGAAGCACCCACAACTTCTGATGCCAAGCCTATCCCACTGGTTAATCATCCTCATTGTTAGGAAGTTTCTCCTTAATTCCAGGTTGCTTCTCTCTGGATTAGTTTCCATCCATTGTTTCTTGTTCCGCCCCCTGGGGCTTTGGAAAATAGGTTGACCCCCTCCTCTTTGTGGCAACCTTTCAAATACTGGAATACCTCCCCCCCACCTGCCTGCATTTTGTAGCACATACCTGCAACACCTTGCCCATATGGCAACGGCCCTTGCTAACCTCTCCACAGTCTCTAGACCCCTGCTCCCCCTCACAAACTGTGTACCCTCCTTCCTTTCCTTTTTTGAGACTCCTCCCTCTTCCCACGGGGATTACTATCACTAATTGATGCGGTCATGTGATGTCATTCTTTACTATCACATTGCTTAACCCAGCGGTGTCAAACTGCTGGCCCACGCGCCGGACGCGTCATCCGGAAGCCATACCCACCCCATTGCTGGCAATGGCAAAACAGTCCCGATACGTCTTGTGACGTTACGTGATGTCATGAGTTTGACATATCTGGCTTAACCACAGCAATCCTAGTCTCAATTGCCATCATTAATCTGAGGACTACCCACACCTGGAAAAAAAAATTCTATGTGTTTTTGAGTTTGATATGAGCAATGTATTATTGGGCAGAGTACAAACGCTGATTGTTGCTGACTCTTTATACATTTTCTTCCTCTATAGCTGCCTGTTTCGGAAATGGAACTTACTTTGCCGTAAATGCCTCTTATTCTGCCAACAATACCTATTCGCAACCAGATGCATCTGGGACAAAATACATGTACCTTGCCAGAGTGCTTGTGGGACAATATTGTGTTGGGTCACAAGGATTAGTCGTCCCGTATCAAAAAAGTGCTACTGATCCAACTGATCTATATGACAGTGTAACTGATCACCTGACCACCCCCTCCCTTTTTGTAATTTTCAACGACATCCAAGCATATCCAGAGTATCTCATTACATTTAACCAATCTCTACTTCCATAACTTAGTTGAATAATGCAAAAAAATAAAAACGCCTTTGTATGCCTTTGTAAGAAAAATATGTATATCTGAATGAATAAAATAATGCACTATTCAGAAGATATGAAACGTTCTTCCTATTATGTTAAAAATGGAAGTTTAGAAGTTCCAGTTTCTTCAGGATGTTCCAGATGTTATTGATAAACTCCAACAAAATAGATGTAAGAAGTTAGGAAGGTTAACAATACCAGCAGGAATAATCAAGAACAGTATCATGCAAATCTTAAGGTCAGTAACTTTTATATGTAACTTTTATATGTAAGCTAAGAAACTAATGGAAATTAAACCAAATGCCTTCAGAAATACTTTTTCCTTGCCAAGACTATTATTTAATATTCAATATTGTAGGGCAAAATCCAATATCTAAACCCAAGTAATGGACCCCATCATTTGAATGAATTCAAATGGTTAAACTAACAAGCAGCAAATCTGGGGGGGGGAACAACCCCCCAATAGCACCCTGGGGGGGGGGGTAGGGGGACAGGTTTTTTTGCACTTTCAAGATTAGGAACTTGAGAATTAGAGATCTGGTGATAGCATCATGTCCATGGGATGTTTCCTTATGAAACTCTACTGTTGATCTGTTCATCTGGAACTTTTTCAAATCCTGGTAGTTAGCACTGAGTCAATCTTGAAAGTGAAAAAGGCTTGGCCTTATTAGTAGTTGGAAAAAGAAACCACCTGGTGATTCCAGAGTTGTGGCTAGAGGGGAAAGTTGAAAAACCATTCTGGGAAAAAGCAATGCAAATGACTTCTGGGACACCTAGAGAAGTTGGGTACAGATCTGAGAGATGAGTTTAAGTCAAAGGCATATTTACCTTTTACCTGCTCAATTAGGTGGGATTCTAGCCTGGCATAGACTAGAGTGTGATGGCTCTGTAGTTAAGAAGCTGGGTTTGTCGGCTGGAAAGCCAACAGCCCAAGTTCAAGACCCGAGCATGGCATGACGGTGAGCTCCTATCCTTAGCCTAGTTCCTGCCAACCTAGCAGTTCAAAAGCATGCAAATGCAGATAGATAAATAGGTACCACTGGGAAGGTAACAGCGCTCCGTGATGTCATGCTGGCCACACAACCACGAAAATGTCTTCAGATAGTTCTGGCTCAGTGCCCCTTGAAACAGAGATAATTGTTGTCCCCTAAAGTCGGCTATGACTAGTGAGGACCCTGGAAGCACTGGTGAGGCCATTCTAGAAATGATGGTCAGGGCAGATGAAGAAAATGGGCTTGGATTCCTGGTCACACTCTTTCTTCATATTAGAGCATTTGCCTGCCAGATAAAGTAAAAGGTTCTTTTGGTTTAAGAAATTCTAAATCCATTACTGTCAGTCCTCCAGAAAAGACAAGTTATGTGGGTGGGCTCTTGGTGTAGGGCCATGGACATCTCCCTGAATTCCTTGTGGAAAGGATGGGAAGATCAAAAATGTAAAACGAATGGGACTTGAGGACAGGCAAATCCTTTGTCAGCTGCACTGAATGGATAACATCATCCTGAGTTCTCAACTCTGCCAGCATGGAGTGAACCTGCAAGCAGGCTTCTTGGCTCCTCTGCAAAAGTAGCACTTTTCAACTTATCCTAGCACATGCTCAGCAGTGCAGTTTCTCTGCTGCATTTTCTTCCATTTAGACAACATCTGGGGTCTATGAAGCTGCTGACACCCCCTTTTGATCACCAGTTGCTGCCCTGTACAGCCCCTTTTAGAAGGCCCGCATTCATGGAGACAAACATGCCTGTGTAAAGCCCAACCTGCACTGGGTTTTGTGAGGCAGGGTTTGGGCACGACTAAGGTGGGTTTCTTTCTCTATTGGACGAGCACATCTTTGAAATGCCACTTCTCACAAGCGCCCCTGGTGCAGGGGCAGGCAACCTTGGCTCTTTTATGACTCGTGGACTTCAACTCCCAGAATTCCTGAGCCAGCCAAGCAGGCTCAGGAATTCTGGGAGTTGAAGTCCACGAGTCATAAAAGAACCAAGGTTGCCTACCCTTGCCCTGGTGCATAAGGAAGAGTTGATCAGAGGGAATGACTGAACCACTAAACCGCCCCTCATCCTTGTCTGATTTATTACTGAACCTTTTTAAAAATACTTATAACCAGTAGCCTACTGAAACAATGGACTTAAAAATGTTCCACACAAAGTACTTTGCTTATTATGCCAAGAGTCTAAGGAAGGGGTGTCAAACTCGCAACGTCACGTGATGTGTCACAATTTATCGTGACTTTTGCCATTGCCGGCAATGGGGTGGGCGCGGTCTGCAGGCCAGCAGTTTGACACCCCTGGTCTAAGGGATATCTCTGGCCACTGCAATGGCTGGCTGCCAGTGTTTCCTCCCAATATTCACCAATTTGTAAGTTTTGAGCAATGGATTAAAATTGACTAGATTTTTTTGCCACTTTTTATTTCTAATCAGAGAAAGGAGGAACTGTAGTTTTTTTTTAATGTAATACCACACCATACTCACTAGCACTGATTGTGTCACCTGATTGTGTTAAGTAACAAAACATCTTAAAGCAAACAGCCAAGCTCACAGACCACTACGGACTCCAGAGGGAGAGCTGTTAACACCCCCTAAGCCTTTGTTCAAAAGCAGCCATCCATATACATGGAAAACCTGAAGGCAACTTTCCTTTGGGTGAACCACCAGTGGACCTGCCCAACACTGATTGAGGTCTCTTCCACCCAATGAAAAATACTTGATGCGTGAGTAAGTAGGCTCTCCTGCTTGGGAAAGATCAGGCAGGAGAGCCAACTTCTAAATTTTCAACCACTTCAGATGTCAACTTAAGGGGACTTTGAGGAACGGTCTGTCGCGGAACAATTAACATTCCAACCAGAGGAGGATGGACCGTGGTTCATTTGCATAGTGAATATCAAAGAAAGGAAATCCAAGGCATATTCTATGTAAAACTTTTAATGAGAAAACAAAAGACCTAAATTGACTACATTCTCCCATCAGACAGAAGAGCAAAGTAAAGAAGTAACCGTGAGAAACTTTTTCTAGGCATGCGCACAAAACAGTCTGAAACCATAACATAGCAGGACATAGCTGGATTCACTATGGTTACATGATAAGATAATAACACAGGTGCACAGAGCAGGGGAAAATGTACAGATAGAAAGGAGCGAAGCTGGCAAAACTAAAAAACACGCAGTGACAGGGTCTATACATGGAAACCTCAAAAGACGTAACCATAGGAAGAAAGCTGATGCCTGCCTGCCTGCCTTCCTTCCTTCAGAGGGGATAATAGTCTCGGGAATCCACCAGTTGACCCTAGTAACTGTTGTCAGGACAGATCATGTGACCCGCAGTTTTTCTGCTGCTTCATTTCAGGATTGAGTGGGAAACAAAACTTGGAAGAATGCAACTGAGCAGTTTCTGAGCTAAGCATTAACTAGGAGGAAAAGAAACAGAAGGGGGAGGATTCGAAACAAGCAAGGGAGAGAGAAATGAAAGATAAAACGTACCAGTTTTCTTTTAATCTATGGTATGACCATTAGGTATACTACTGCGGGCAAGAATCCCTCAGAAGAAATGGAGTAACCTTCATAGTCAATAAAAGAGTAGGAAAAGCAATACTGGGATACAAACCCAAAATGACAGAATGATCTCAGTTTGAATCCAAGGCAAACCATTCAATATCACAGTAGTCCAAGTCTATGCCCCAACCACCTGTGCTGAAGAGGATGGAATTGACCGGTTCTATGAAGCCTTACAGCACCTTATAGAACTAACACCAAAAAATGATGTCCTTATCATCATGGGGGATTGGAATGCTAAAGTAGGAAGCCAAAAGATAACCGGAATAACAGGCAAGTTTGGCCTTGGAGTACAAAATGAAGCAGGGCACAGGCTGATAGAATTTTGTCAAGAGAATACGATGGTCATAGCAAACACTCTTTTCCAACAAATCAAGAGGCACATGGACATCACCAGACGGTCAACACAGAAATCAGATAGACTATGTGCTCTGCAACCAAAGATCAGACCATGAACTTTTCATTGCAAAGTTTAGGCTTCAACTGAAGAAAGTAGGGAAAAGCACTAGACCACTCAGGTATGAATTAAATCATATCCCTGTTGAATATACAGTAGAGGTGACAAATAGATTTAAGGAATTAGATCTGATAGAGTGCTGAAGAACTATGGAGAGAGGTTCGCAACATTGTACAAGAAGTAGCAACTATTTTTATTTATTTTAATTCCATTTATATCCCGCCCTTCTTCGAAGACTCAGGGCGGCTTACAAGCTTAGCAGTAGCCTTCATTCTATGTATATGCCTGCTTATTAGGGCTTTCACACACACCCCAAGCGGCATTATTACAAAGTCAGCTTAATTGCTCCCAACAATCTGGGTCCTCATTTTACCTACCTCTGAAGGATGGAAGGCTGAGTCAACCTTGAGCCTGGTGGGATGCGAACCTGCACTAATTGCAGGCAGCTGGTGTTACTTAAGGAGGCATTAGCCCACTGCTCCACCAAGGCTCTTTTTAAAACCAAAGAAAAAAACCATCCCAAAGAAAAAGAAATGCAAGAAAGCAAAATGGCTGTCTAAGGAAGCTTTGCAAATAGCTGAGGAAAGGAGGGAAGCGAAAGGCAAGGGAGAAAAAGAAAGATACACCCAACTGAATGCAGAATTGCAGAGAATAGCTAGAAGAGATAAGAATGCCTTCTTTAATGAACAGTGCAAAGAAATAGACTAGGGAGGACCAGAGATCTCTTCAAGAAAATTAGAGTGATAAAAGGAAAGTTTGATGCAAAAATGGGCATGATAAAGGACCAAAATGGCAGGGACCTAACAGAGGCAGAAGAGATTAAGAGGTGGCAAAATTACACAGAACGATACAAGAACGAGCTTAACATCCCTGATAACCACTATGAGGTGTTCACTGACCTCGAGCCACACATCCTAAAATGTGAAGTGAAGTGAGCCTTAGGTAAGCTGAGCAACAACAAAGCTAGTGGAGGTGACAGTATTCCAGCTCAGCTATTCAAAATCTTAAAAGACAATGCAGTAACAGTGCTACACTCAATTTGCCAGCAAATTTGGAAAACTCAAAGGTGGCCACAGGATTGGAAAAGATCAGTTTACATTCCAATTCCAAAGAAAGGCAGTGCCAAAGAATGTTCAAACTATCACACCATTGGACTCATTTCACATGCTAGTAAAGTTATGCTTAAAATCCTACAAGCTAGATTCCAGCAGTATGTGGATCAAGAACTACCAGAAGTACAGGCAGGATTTTGAAGAGGCAGAGGAACTAGAGATCAAATTGCCAACATACGCTGGATCATGGAGAAAGCTAGGGAGTTCCAGAAAAACATCTACTTCTGCTTCATTGACTATGCTAAAGCCTTTGATTGTGTGGATCACAACAAACTGTGGCAAGTTCTTAAAGAGATGGGAGTACCAGACCATCTTGTCTCTTGAGAAACCTATATGCGGGTCAAGAAGCAACAGTGAGAACTGGACACGGAACCACTGATTGGTTCCAAATTGGAAAAGGAGTCCGGCAAGGCTGTATACTGTTGCCCTGCCAATTTAACTTATATGCAGAGCACATCATGAGAAAGGCAGGCCTAGATGAATCAAATGTTGGAATTAAGATTGCCGGGAGAAATATCAACAACTTAAGATATGCAGATACCACTCTAATGGCAGAAAGTGAAGAACTAAAGAGCCTTTTGTTGCGGGTGAAGAAAGAGAGTGCAAAAGTTGGGTTGAAACTTAACATTAAGAAAACCAAGATCATGGCATCCGGCCCTCTCAATTCTGGGCAAATAGATGGGGGAAGAAATGGAGGTAGTGACAGATTTTATTTTCCTGGGCTCCAAGATCACTGCAGATGGGGACTGTAGCCAAGAAATTAAAAGACGCTTGCTCCTGGGGAGGAAAGCCATGGCAAACCTAGACAGCACACTAAAAAGCAGAGACATCACCCTGTCAACAAAAGTGCGTATAGTCAAGGCTATGGTCTTCCCAGTTGCAATGTATGGCTGTGAAATTTGGACCATAAGAAAGGCTGAGTTCCAAAGAATTGAGGCCTTTGAACTATGGTGTTGGAGAAGACTCCTGCAAGTCCCTTGGACTGCAAGGCGTTCAAACCGGTCAGTCCTAGAGGAAACCAACCCTGACTGCTCTTTAGAAGGCCAGATCATGAAGTTGAAACTCTCTGGCCACCTAATGAGAAGGAAGGACTCACTGGAAAAGCGCCTAATGCTGGGAAAGATTGAGGGCAATAGAAGAAGGGGATGTGAGATTTAAAAACCCAAAATTTGATACTCACAACTCAAAGACAAGTCTGGTTAACAAAAGCAAAGATTTATTGAAAAGAAATTGAAAATAATAAAGAAAATAATAAAGAAAGAAAGCGTTTGCAAACGCAGCCTCTTAGACCCTTCCCAAGTTGGATTGGGTTCGAAGAGCGCACTGAGCAAGTTTCAAACTAGGCATTTATACTTTCTTTTCTCGATACATGCCCCCCTAAGAAACTTCGGTTAGTCTTTGAAGTCATTTACATTTCTAAAAGATCTTCTTTGAACTTTTACATCCAAAAGACTTATTGTAGCAACTTCCTTACATCCGTCACTACACTATCTTGTTTTACTCACCTTCTTGAGATGAGTATCCTTTTTAACATTTCAAAAGAACTTTGTTGATTACCATGTGTGAATTCTCTGTCTAAGCAGGAAATAGATGGCCCCCACATCTTAGTGTTACATTTGATACAATTCATTGGTGTTACATTTGGTACCATTTATAAAAGAATAACCTTTATTTATTTTCCTTTAATTCCACCCTTTTTCTCTTCTACCTGAATTATTCTTTTATACTTTTAGGAATTCATCATTTCCTAATTTTTTTTTTCAAATTCGTATGGAAGCAAGTTATTGTATTCTGAATCTTCTTTCCCCAACACTTGTTTTCCTACCTTCATTACTAACATTGTTTCTTTCTTCCCATTTTCAACTGAAGTTGTTATTAAAGTCATGTTCTTTTCATATAAGCAATCATCTGTACCTAAAGCATGAAACATTTGCTTTTATATAACTAATTTCCCAATATAAAGCACCTACAAAGTTGCTTGCACATAAACAAAGATACATATACATGATTACAAGCTTTCACATTTCTGTCAGTGACTTCTTTGACATATTCCTTATATGTAATATCGGACTGGGGTCTAATAATACAGTTTAGGGCCACAATGACAAAATAGAGAACCCATTTGGTTGGACAGTCCTTTTCTTTTTAAGTCAAATTAAAATAAGAAGTGATGTTCTCTCAAACTTCATTTTTGAAAATGAAACAATTGTTTGGGCCAGATCTGTAAAAAAATGTCTTTGATACTGAAGGAATCTCAAATGTGGTTTCCAGTTCAGGAAGATCAACTTGAACCCATATTTGTATCTGGTTCAATAGATAGCAAGTTCAAATGATACTGAAAAATCCATTGGTCTGGTTATCTTGAAGCACACCGGGTTGCAGGAATCCTTTTGATTATGCCAGGTTGGGTAGGATGTGCAAACATATTTGGCATTTAATGAGTACGCCTGTCTCCACACTTAGTCCATTTAGCTTGATTACAGTCAATAGCTTTACATGCATCAAAAAAAAAAGTTTCTGGCACTTTTCCATAAGTCTGGTGTTATTCTTCCCCAAAAGGTAATGTTTGTATGTTCCTCCATATGTCCAGATTTAAAGTTGTTGTTAAAGCTGCACTGTATTGACAGGAGCATAACAAGTGACCCTGTTGCCCCTTTGCAAGTGGAATACGTAGCCTTGTTATAAACACAACTCCCTTTTGACCATGGTCCTTCCTTCTACCAAAGAAGGTACGAGGGAAACAACAGTAGCAGAAGAAAAATATTGCAATACACAGTCCAGGTTCCAGGAACATGATTTTCAGGGTAGTCCAATCCATTGAGGTTTTTCTCATACTTGGATGGAAACAGTTCAACAGGCGAGGCAGGTTGAAATTTCATTTGCAGGCCGTCCAGCTGCAGAGCTTGTCACTGGAGAGGGAATGATGGGACTTTCCATGGACTCACGCCGTGATTCCTTAAATCAGGACTTGTCATGGTTGAGACCACTCAGGACTGGTATTTCTAGGTGACATTTCTTTTCACCTGAACCCACTCTCCAGGAACAACAATGGCCAGAGACAGGTGGTAGGGCAGCCTGGGCCTGTACTGAGATAGAAGAGAAAACCTACGCCAGATTAAATATTGAGTAATTTTCTACTCTTCCTCATTGACATTCTTGAAAGTAACAAAAGTCTCCCATACATCATTTGAAAGGGACAAAGAGAGTTTTCCTATTGAGGCCTATATTGAAATGGCCTCAAAGCCAAACTTTGTAAAGCTTTTTATTTACTTCTATTTATCACAGATTTGTTTAACTAAAATATAACAAAAACAAAGATTTAATAGTTGCTTCACAGTTTCTATTATAGGAATGAGAGAACTTGTGAACAAGAATGGAATGACAAACATCATACAGATATCTCCACTTTTTCAACACAATTTGAAATTAACATTCTTCATGGCAAAAATCTCAGAAGTTTCTGATAAAGCAAACCAGTCTTTCATTTATTATACATCCTATGAAGAGTGTTCATTGTGTAGTATCATCAGCATTTATCTCTTTTTTTTGCTGCTTCTGTGTTCTAGCTAATTTTTTTGTCTTTTCAACTTCCATCTCCCATCATGCAACATCCACCTCACTTTCTTCTACTTTCCATATTTCTATAGTACATTCTTGTTCCTTCAGCATTCTATGGCTTGTGTTAAGGCATACAATAATGCATGCAATTCACAAATCTGTGCAAACCAACTTAAAAACAACTTTTCTGTTTCTCCCTTCTATTATCCATTCATTCATTGCCCTTCTGCCACTCTGGCCTAACTTCTGTCTTTTCTGCTTCCACAGCTTCTATCAACTTTTGCATGAGCCAACTGTTTCCCTTAGCTATTAATCAGTCCTCTACATTTCTCTTCTCCAAAAGTATTGAAGATTCCATAATCCTTTTTGGAGTCAGTGTATATGTTCCCCTTTTCCTTTATTAACAATCTCAGAGCCTGTTGTAAGGCATAAAATCCACAGGTTAGTGCTGATTAAGGGAGGGAAATTCTCCCAGCTTCCATTTTCTTTCCATTTACTATCCCACCTTCATTGTGTGTTTTTTTCTTTTTTCCCCCAACTACTTTGCTATGAGCAAGTGGATACCACCTTTGGGCTTTCTGATTTAAAATTACCCACACTTAACAAGAAATGCTAACTACCAAGACTTCCCCAAATGTTAATTTAAGACAAAAATGCCACTGGCTGCCTCTTTCCCTAATAATTTTGCATGCAAATCATTAGTCAAAACAACATAGCCATTCACAATCCTAAAAAAAATCTTCCCAACTCCTTCCCTGTTCCAAACAAGGACAGAATTGCAATTCCCCCAATTCTCCCAGATATCACCTTCCATCAATGTGTCCTGCACACAGACACAAAACCATAAAAAAAAACCAACTCCACAAAAAGATCAGAGTAATTTCTTTTGGGTGATGTTTAACTAAAACTCAAAGATTTCAAAAAAATTGTCCAACAATTACTGTATCCTCTTTCCAAAAAAAAATTACAAGCTGAAACTGCAAGAGTGGGCATTACATTTCACACACACCCCCTTCCTCAGACCAGAATTCTAAGCAGAAAAAAATGGTTAAAATGACCAGCCCCCCCCCTCTCTTGTAAAGTAACTGGGGAGGGGGGAAGAGAAAGAGATAGGAGTAAAAGAAATTTTACAAAAATCTCACCACTAGATTTTTTTTGCTGTCCTTCACATGCATTTTCCATAAATTCTCTCACACATTGTCCATGAAACTTGTCTCATTGTTGTTGTTGGTTTTTTTTTTACAACAATAAAATCTGCAATTTACTATTCCTTTCACAGCCTGGGACTGGTGGGGGTGAGTGATGTTTGAAGGCTAACACACATATTTACATATCAGCAAATTAACTCATTCACTTCCATTCTGACTGCTTGCATAAACAATTTCACATACAAAAATTTCATTTCATACTTTCTCCAGACAAACCATACATTGTTAAATAAGGCCTTTTTGTTTGGTGTTATCAGAGAGGATTTTGACCCTCTTCCAAGTCTTGGAAATAACACAGAACAACACAGACAGACATATATACACAGATACTATTAAAACAACATTTATTTAGACATATGGCTTGTCTTACAAGACGTGAGAAAAATCATGAGGTGATTCCAACCGAACATGGTTTCTATAGGGCCCTTTAACCATCTCCTATTTTTCTCACCATTCCAAGTCCAAGCTTAATGTTCCAAATGTCCAAATATATATATAACAAAACAAAACACACATATCAATTTGGGGTTTTAGGCCAAAACAGGTCTCCCCTTTTAATTAAAAAAGGGGAAAAACATTTATGGTTACCTCCAATTTATCCCACCAACTTCAAAAGACAGTGGGGAAAGACTAAAAGGAATTTTGAACCTGGGGTCTTTTGCAAGTGTAAAGGGGGAGGGGAAACGTAGCACCCTCCTCACCTCACCTTTGACAAAGGGAATTGAATAGTCCAAAGAGCTAGATTAAAACAAAAAGATAGAAGAAAAACTTGCTTTTATTTCTTTGAATTTTCTTTTCTTTAGGTTTACAACAACAACTACAACAATTGCCCATCTTCTTTGAGAGTTTCCCTGATTATGGTTCCCAGAGGTTCTCGATCTTATGGCCACTCAAAATTTTCAACACCAGTTCGCTTACTCAAAATTTTCAACACCAGTTCACTTCCCTTCAGGCTGTCCTTTCCCCTCACGGGTTAAGGAAATGCAACCTTTCAGGTCCACTCGCTTTGGACTTACCAGTGTTCCCAGAACACAGCCCATCACACTCACACAGCCATTATCGCAGAAACCTCCCACAATCGCTCTCCTGACCACCCAGGTACAATTGCGTGCTTCCCTCCTTCGGGGCAAAGGTTTTTTACCTGGGCCAGTGCACTGGGTTACCTGGTCCTGGGCCTCAGTTGTTGACTCTTCCTTTTTCCTATTCTTTGATTTGGTAGACCAGAATTGTCAATTTAGTTTGGCTCAGAGCCTGCAATGGGAAGCTAGATCTAAGACAACTCCAGGCAGTTGAAATCAACAGGCGTGCCACTGGACTTTACTGAGAACAGCTCGCCCCAAGAGGCTCTTTCAAGCCCCACGTTTGGTCGCCAAGATTGTGAGATTTAAAAACCCAAAATTTGATACTCACAACTCAAAGACAAGTCTGGTTAACAAAAACAAAGATTTATTGAAAATAAATTGAAAATAATAAAGAAAATAATAAAGAAAGAAAGCGTTTGCAAACGTGGCCTCTTAGACCCTTCCCAAGTTGGATTGGGTTCGAAGAGCGCACTGAGCAAGTTTCAAACTAGGCATTTATACTTTCTTTTCTCCATACATGCCCCCCTAAGAAACTTCGGTTAGTCTTTGAAGTCATTTACATTTCTAAAAGATCTTCTTTGAACTTTTACATCCAAAAGACTTATTGTAGCAACTTCCTTACATCCGTCACTACACTATCTTGTTTTACTCACCTTCTTGAGGTGAGTATCCTTTTTAACATTTCAAAAGAACTTTGTTGACTACCCTGTGTGAATTCTCTGTCTAAGCAGGAAATAGATGGCCCCCACATCTTAGTGTTACATTTGATACAATTCATTGGTGTTACATTTGGTACCATTTATAAAAGAATAACCTTTATTTATTTTCCTTTAGGGACGACAGAGAATGAGGTGGCTGGATGGAGTCACTGAAGCAGTAGGTGTGAGCTTAAATGGACTCCAGAAGATGGTAGAGGACAGGAAGGCCTGGAGCAGGGATCTTCAAACTTGGCTCTTTTATGACTTGTGGACTTCAACTCCCAGAATGCCTCAGCCAGCGTGAGGAATTCTGGGAGGAATTCTGGGAGTTGAAGTCCACAAGTCATAAAAGGGCCAAGTTTGAGGACCCCTGGCCTGGAGGAACGTTGTCCACGGGGTCGCGATGGGTCGGTCACGACTTGGCAGCTAACAACAACAATGCGCCTACTAATTTTTTTTTAAAAGGCTTTTTTCAAACCTCCCCAATGTCAAAGGCAGGGAAATTCTCACAGACTTGCAAAACCTGTTTTGGAAGAAAAGAAGGAGAAAACGGGCGAAGCCAGCGCTCGAAAGAAACACGAGTTGCCGCCTTGTCACTTCCGTTTCACGAAGACCACGTGATAAATAAAGAAACTCTGGGAATCGCTTTTAGTGGGAAACGAAAGAGAAAGTGCTACACGGTCAGCCTGATTCCAAAAGTTATTCCGCTAGCCCAGAAGATGGCGGAGGGAGCGAGGACGTGCCCCTTTCCTGTGCTGGTGCAGGGAGCCT
The DNA here is from genome assembly GCF_947247035.1 of Vipera ursinii. Lineage (NCBI taxonomy): Eukaryota > Metazoa > Chordata > Lepidosauria > Squamata > Viperidae > Vipera > Vipera ursinii. The sequence goes on from NC_139512.1 coordinate 131,315,119, forward strand.
GGGGGAGCCGCGATCCCCCCAAAATTTTGAGAAATAAAATCCTCCGCTACTTCCAAAGCCGGAAAAGATCGGGAGGTGGAGAATGCGAGATCCAGAAGCGAGGGGGGCAGATCTTGGTTTGCTTTGCCCAGGAGGAAGGTAAAGGAAGCGTCTTATTCTCTCTTGGTGGTGGGGTTGCTTGGGAATTTTCACTCCCCCCTTTTTTCTCGTTTGCTGTAGGAGCGACGGTTTTAAGTACGACGTGAGTAAGAAGGGGAGGCTGGAATTCTGGTTTTCAGGATCGCAGTGTCGGTTTTGCTGCGTTCTTCCTCATATCGGATTGCTGCAAAAATTGTAACGAAAATTAAGCTTTTAGTGAAAAAAAAAGTCGCATGTTTGCCCTCCTCACGGGTCTTTCCACTCTTTTACTCCTCCAGTCTCTCCAAAGCTGTTTGAAAACTCAGAACCCCAAATTTTGGAATGCTGATCACGAGATCTAAAGATTATTACCCTTTGGCATTGAACTGGTCTTTTTAAAGTCCGTATCTGGAAGTACCATCCTCCTCAAGCCTAATATTTAACTCATGGGTCTTCAAACTCGCCCTTTTATGACCATGGACTTCAACTCCCAGAATTCCTCAGTCAGGCACACTGGCTGAGGAATTCTGGGAGTTGAAGTCCATGAGTCATAAAAGGGCCGAGTTTGAAGACCCCTGATTTAACTGGTCATTTAAAATTTGTAAAATTATTTGAAGAAATTCTAGCCTCAGAGTAAAAATGCACCTCTTAATTGTACTGATGTAGGAATGCTAGGGAGATGAAAGATTGCTGAACTAACCAATATTAAGCATGATGGCACAAAGGTTCAGATCCCCAAATTTTGGAATGCTGATCATGATATCTAAACATTATTACCCTTTGGCATTGAACAGTTGTTGTTTTTTTAAAGTCCAGATCTGGAAGTAGCATCCTCATCAAGCCTAATATTTATTAAACAAAATGCTAGCCTTAGATTAAAAATGCACCTTTATTTTTATTGATGTTCGAAAGCTAGGGAGAGAAGGGATTTCTGAACTAGCCAATATTAAGCATGATAACACAAAGGTTGCATTTGCTGCCTCTCTGTTTTTGTAAGTATAAATATTCTAATTGTAGCGCTACCACCGAAAGGGCTGCTGGAGTCCAGGTTCTCCTGGCCCTCTTTGTGTGGTTACCTCACTTAGCCATCTCTCCTTGGCTGAAACACGTGATGAGGTGGTGGTCAGTAATCAGACAGGTCATGTGCAGGGAAAGTATTCAGGTGGCTGGTCAGTTCTCTCTCTCCTCCCCCCTCACCGAAACTGCAGGCTTCCCCCATAGAAGCCTCTCTCATTCCTCCCTATCATCCTCTCTCTCTCAGGTTTATCCCCCACATTCTGGGCCTCAGCAGAGCCTCCACTCTGCTGCCTCCTCACTGACTCCTCCCCCAGGCATCTCCCAGAAATTCCTCTTCGGCTCACCCTTCTCCTGCCACATAATGATTCATGTAATGTATTTTTGTGACACAGTGAGGCAAAGAGTTCTCTCCCAGACGATCCATCATGAGCTTGATGTGACAGGAAGAGGAACCCTAAAGCTGGAGGTCTCCCTGTATGAAGCAACAGACTCGGATAAAGATAATGCAGCTAAGAAGGAAATAATTCCTGGGGAGGTAATATTAACCTCATAGATTTCATACCTTTGAAGAGAGATCAACTGAAGTTCCAGGCAGTAACGTTCTCATGCTAATGTTCCCCTCCTCTTTTTATTTCTAGGCTCTGAAAGAAGAAGGCCAAGCAAAAGAGAAGGGTAAATCAAAGTTTTAAACATTGAGACAATTTTACTTTGGCACTAAGGGAAATTTTGGAGATGGAAGCAGCTGTTGATGAAACAGGTTCTTGGTTTTTAAATGTTTGTATAAGGAGCAGATAATCTACCAGGGCAGAGGTTTTACAATGTTCTAGACTTTGAAAAGTATAGAAAACAGCAACTCAGAGGTTCTAATTCTTCTGAGTTTTGTTGTTTGGAGCTTGTTGGCATAAAGAAGAAGGCAAGAAAAGTGTGACAGGGTTCAAGATTCATACTACTAGTATGCAGTATGCATAAAGTGACTACAGAGAAAAACGATCCATTCAGAATAGTAGCATATATAATTTCCCAGCGATGGTGAAAGATGTAAGAGAAAAGGAAGGCCCTTTCCCAAACAATGCATAGGCAACCTATAGAATTTTTCTACTTCAAAATGTGTGTGCAGCCACACTGGCTTGAGTTGCTTTACAAGAGATTCAACAAATTCAGCATTTACTTTGAAGAATCACTGTGGATTGCTGTAGATATAGCTTTTTAGTTGCCAGTAAGCATGGTTAGAACTGAGTTAAGATCTCCTGTGTTAATACTGAATTATTTTAAAGAGAAACCAGGAGAACTATAATTAAGCTGGGATGTCCCGTTGCCTGGAGGCGGTCAGGGTCTGGATGGGGAGAAACAGGCTTCAGCTCAACCCTGACAAGACTGAGTGGCTGTGCGTGCTGGCATCTCGGGAAATGCAGATTATTCCATCTCTTACTATGGGGGGTGAGTTATTACCCCCCGTAGATCGGGCTCACGACTTGGGGGTCCTCCTAGATTCACAGCTCTCCTTAGAAGACCATATAGGAGCTGTGACTAGGGGGGCCTTCGCCTGGTGCGCCAGTTGCGGCCCTATCTAGACCGGGATGCCTTGCGCACAGTCACTCATGCGCTTGTGACCTCTCGTTTGGACTACTGCAACGCTCTCTACATGGGGCTGCCCTTGAGGACCACTCGGAGGCTTCAGCTGGTGCAGAATGCAGCCGCGCGAATAGTGTTGGGGGTCTCCCGATACTCCCATGTTACACCTCTGCTCCGCAAGCTGCATTGGCTGCCAGTTGCCCTCCGGGTGAGATTCAAGGTGCTGGTAATGACCTATAAAGCCCTACATGGCTTGGGTCCGGATTACCTACGGCAGCACCTACTGCCGGCGTCAACCTCCCTCCGTCCAGTGCGCTCCCAGAGTGGGCCTCCTCAGGGTGCCTCCGATCAGAGAATGTCGATTGGTGGCCCCCAGGGGGAGGGCGTTCTCTGTGGGCGCGCCAGACCTATGGAACCGCTTGCCGGTTGAGCTCCGGACGGCCCCCGAGCTTCTCTCCTTCCGGCGCGATATAAAAACCTGTCTATTTGAACAATCCGGCCTGGTCTGATGGGTTTGGGGTTTGGATTTGGTTTTAACATTGTTTTAATTATTGTATTATATTGGGCATAATTATTTAATCTTTTTTAACTTTTGTATGTATATTTTGATATTTTTTGCCCTGTACACTGCCCTGAGTCCTTCGGGAGAAGGGCGGTATAAAAATTTAATAAATGTAAATATAAATATAAATATGTTTGAAAAAGAATACCCTGGCATTTTTAAATAAAGATAAAAAATGTAACTTCAGTAAAGGGAATATAATTTTAAAGTAGTGTGATACTAATTTTTTATGCTGCCTTTTTAGATATAATTCAGGACAGCAAACATACCTAATTCTTTTGCCCCCTATTTCCCCCCCCCAGAACAGCAGTCCTCTGTGGTGGGCTGGGCTGAGAAAAAGGGATTGGCCCAAAATCACTGAGTCAGCTTTCATGCCTAAGGGAGAGCTGGAAATCACAGTCTTTGCTGGTTTCTGGGCCAGCCACTTAGCCACTATTCCAAACTGGCTCCCTGGTATATTTTAAGTAATTTTAAAATATAAGCCAACCCTGTGCAGCTGAATCTTTTTATTTATTCCTCTTTTTTTAAAATTAGAAGTAGAAGACTGCCAAACAAAGAACACTACCCTAAGAAGTGGGCCAGCTGCGGAAGCTCCGCATTCTGAGAAGGATATTCTTGACTATTCTCAAAGATCTTCACAAGTAGTCCTTGAAAATGTTGACGAAAATATCCACCTGGACACATTGACGCTACTGGTGGATAACATCAATGCTCTTCTGGGAGATAGTGCCTTCCATATTGAAGAGATAAATGAGAAGAAGGCTGCAGTAGTAACCTTTCAGCAAAGCACTGGTAAGTTCTCTAAGCTCATTGCTCAGATGTTTGATATTTGGAGAATCTTACGGTGTACGATACCCTTTCCTAGTTGAGTGTGTTTCTGATACGTTGAACTTTAGTCCCTGTCACCTATAGTCATTTGGGGGCTCACAAGAACTTGAACCCCACAAATCTATGAGAGTTGTTGATCAGGATTCTGATTCCTATATTGAAATGGCTGAAATAAAGGACATGTATCCTGAGTGTGGGGAAGGAGGATAGGGAAATCACAAAAGGTCTTAAACAAAACTTGCTAAAAATGGGCATGGGTATTTTGCTACTTTCTTTCTGTTAATCAGCTGTGTTTCCTGCTTATGGATACAAGTATAAAAGTAAAAAGTATAAATTGGGTGAGACCTGGCTTAAAAACAGTTACTGGGAGAGGGACCTCGGAGTCCTAGTGGACAATGATTATGAGCCAGCAGTGTGCAGCAGCAACCAAAAAAGCTAATTGTCAAGCCCCTGGGTTGTATAAACAGAGACATAGAATCAAGATCACACAAAGTATTAGTTCCGCCTTGTAAAACCCTAGTCAAACCACCCAATTTTGGTCACCATATTACAAAAAAGATGTTGAGAGTTTGGAAAAAAATTCAGAGAAGAGCAACCAAGATAATCGGAGGCCTGAAGACTAAAACATACAAAGAATGGCTACAGGACTTGGGTTTGGCTAGTCTAAAAAGAAGAAATAGGACAGACATGATGGCAGTATTCTAGTATCTGAGGGACTGCCACAAGAATGAGCGGGTCATGTTCAGCAGAGCACCAAAGGGAAGGACGAGAAACAATGTTTGGAAACTGATCAAAGAGAGAAGCAACCTGGAATTAAGGAGAAACTTCCTGACAGTGAAGACAATCAACCAGTGGAACAGCTTGCCTCCAGAAATCATGGGCACTGCATCACTGGAAATTTTTAAGACTAGACAATCACCTGTTTGAGATGATATAGGTTCTCCTGCTTGAGATGGATTAGAAGACCTCCAAGGTCCCTTCCAGCTCTATTCTATTCTACTCTAAAAGCATGCTCAAGAAGTTGTTCAGGGTCTTTCCAGCTTTATGGGAGGACCCACCTTTGTCTAGATCTGAATAAACATGTGACTCAGAGAGAGTTGGACTCTGCCTCTTTGTCTGTGCTGGACCAGACTTAGTGCTCCTGCTTAACAGGAGCACCGTAGCCCTTAATAATTTTTTCTCAGATCTGTGTCCCTTAACTTTTTTGTCTTTTAACTCCCACCACTGCTAACTTATTTTTTCCCTAGCAAGTATTAAATGAAAATTAAGAGTCCAGAACATCTTTTGCAGGCCTTGAAGCTGAAGAATATTTCCATATTACCTAGGCATTTGTTCATGTCTCAATTGTTTCTAGAAACTTGGTGAAATGCGAGCTCTTCTGCTCCCATACCTGAAGATTCTGAAATGCTGCTTAATCTACACTTCCTAATTTCAAAATGTCACTTCAAAAGGTTTTCTTCTTTCGTTCATGTAAGCAGCAGTCAGTAACCCTGCATAACGCTTTACTATCCTTCACACGGGGCGGGGGAGCTATGTTCTGGGTTCTTTTTACATTGCTAAGCCATGTGAGCGATGGCTAAAGGAAAGTGTTAAAGGTGACTTGCTGCCATGAGACCATTTGGCCCTCTACTTAGTAGATGTGTTTCTCATAGGTAGATAAGAAAATAGGAACTACCTTTTGATGCCAGAAAACTACCTACTAGCCGATTCCCCATTCTAATTCTAAAGGAGAAGTATTAAGGCCAGATGCTCTTCCTCCTTCTTTTAAAAGACGTGCATAATTAGGGAGATACTATTCATCACTATAAGGGACGCGGTGGCTCAGTGGGTTAGGACGCTGAGCTTGTCGATCAGAAGGTCGGCAGTTTGGCGGGTCGAATCCCGAGTGCCGCGTAACAGAGTGAGCGCCTGTTACTTGTCCCAGCTTCTGCCAACCTAGCAGTTCGAAAGCACGTAAAAATGCAAGTAGAAAAATAGGGACCGCTCCGGTGGGAAGGTAACAGCGTTCCGTGCGCCTTTGGTGTCTAGTCATGCTGGCCACATGACCACAGAGACGTCCTCGGATAAGCGCTGGCTCTTAGGCTTTGAAACGGAGATGAGCGCCGGCCCCTAGAGTTGGAAACGACTAGCACGCATGTGCGGGGGAGCCTTTACCTTTACCTTATTCATCACTACTGTTTTCCAGTTCCTCTGTACAGGAGGTCCTTGGTCTATGACCTGGGGTCAAAATTCTGCCAGCTAAGGACCCCCTGTCACATGATTGTATTTTGGGCAACTGGCCTCCGTTGCAGTATCCCATGGTTACGTGATCGTGATCTATGACATTTTTGCTGAAAACCTTTTACTTTTGATTTTCTGCAAAAATGCTTCATAGTGAACAGTGGGTTTGCTTAATGACTGCAGCATTTGCTTAACAATTGCAGCAATCACTTGACGACCATAACAAAAAGAATTGTAAAATTGGGTTGGTCATGACTTACAAACAGTTGTAGGCTGAGAACTACTATACCATCTGCTAATTTATTCAATTAATCTCCCCACCCTTTTTCTCAAAAATGCATTCAGTTCCCTACAAAAGGTCCTGCTCTAAACATGCAGATTGCTTTTAATCTACAAAATTCCTGGGTGAAAGTGACATGTCTTACCAGATATTGTCAATGTTGGGAGAATGGCAGCCACTTGCAAACTGGTGACTACATGCATACCTCCGTGCACTATTCTTGACAACTGCATGGAAGTAGTTTGCTTTTACTTCTTTACAGGATGTTTTTCCATTCTCAAACTATCAACCCAAGGTATTCCCTGGAAGTATCCTATCCAAATAGTAACCCAATATTTGCTTACGTTTTGGGGGGAATTGGCCAGGGTTGCAGTGTCCCAAGCTCAAGGGATCACTTTTTGTAATCTTCTGACAAGCACTATCAATGGGGAAGCCTGATTCACTTAACCGTGTTACTAACGACTGCAGTGATTCCTTTAACAATTGTGGCGAGAAAAATTGTAACAGGGCAAAATTCACTTCACAACTGTCTCACTTAGCAACAGAAATTTTGGGCTCAATTGTGTTTGTTAGTTGAGAGCTACCTATAATTGAATCTTTAAACTGTTTTCACATGTGTGCACAGAAATGGGAAGCAGATATTTAAGAACTTCTGATTTCTATTTCTAGCAGCTACAAATTTTCTTAAGCAATGTTCCAAAAACCACAGATTCCAGCAGTACAGACTTACAGCCAGATCCCTCGAATTGACTAATATAGTCAAAGTTGAGAATATTCCAGCTGCAACATCCAGCGAATTCCTAACCCTTTACTTTGAAAGTCCAAAACATGGAGGAGGGCAGGTGTCCGATATTCAGATGTTACCTACAGAAGATTCAGCTCTGGTTAAATTTGGTGACTCCCAAGGTAATTGTTCTATTTTTACACAAAAGGAGTTTGATACTGCTTGGCTACAAATCAAAAACTGATGTGGGAAGTTTGGGCACATAACAGCATTGGGCTTGATGTGTGCTTATCAATAGAATTTCAAAGGGCAGAATTAGTAAGAAGACACAGCAGCAGCAGCCCAAAACTGATTATTACATCACAGGACAAAGATTGGAGCTTGTGAGACAGACTATGTGCCTATATTGCTTTACTCCCTGGATGTGGTTTGCAGCATAAAGAAATGTGCTTGAATTATGGAACATTTATTGCAGAGATGGAGTTGAAAATTGTTTGCTAAAAGATATAGGAATATTATGTGATGAAAGTAAAGTGAGTTTGATACATGATGGAAATAAGCATAAATATTCACAGAACTAGGTTAGTAGAAGGTCCATATTTTATTGTGATGGTTAATTGGTAGTCTGGACTGTCCAGTTTTCTTTTATGTTTTAACTTTTTTAATTCTGTATTTGACTTTTGTGAATTGCCCAGAGTAGGCAGCCATCATACATTTAATTAATAGTAATAAATGGTTCAGTTTTGATCAGAGAATAAAGCAAACATGTATGTTGTGACTGAAATATATTTGTGACTTAATTAATGGAATGAATGATTGCAAGCTATGCACAAATGGCTAAAAACTAGGACAACTAGATTGTGCTTAAAGAGAAAATGTATGTAGAAATATTTAAGACTTACAAATATTGGTAGAAAGATGTAGTTTATTATGACAAATATGGTATTGATCAAATTGATCAAATGAATAATACTGGATTTTTAAAAAAATATTGGTGAGGAATCAACTGATTTTCAGAAGCTGTATTCCAGGAAATTCAAAAATTATTGTTTTGTAAGTTCTGTTAACTGCATGGTATCTAAATTGTATCTATTTCTATTGCAACCTCTGATTCAAATTCTCAGTATATTCTATTTTTTTGTTTGTTTGTTTATAGCTGCCCTGACAGCATTGAAAAAGCAGCACTCATTAAATGGCCAGACAGTCCTGGTTTATCCATTCTACAGTTCATTGAATACAGTTTTGTATGGAAAGGAGAAGCCACAAATCAAGATGCCAGAATCAATCAGTGTCCCTTTAGATCCTTATATATGGCAATTTCTACAAGGAAACTATAAATTAATCCAAGAAATAGAGAAAGAAATGGCCAATTGTTTCTGTGAAGTAATATGGCCCCAGAGAACCTGTGAGCAACCAGAACTCGTATTGTCTCCCTCAGCTATCTTAGCTAAGCAAGGAAAGTCCACAAAAGAATTGGTTAGGTCTTGGAAAGATAAAGTTTCTGAGGAGTTTGCATGCATCTTGTCAAAGTTCGGGACAGTTAAATGCAAAATCATTCCAGAAGCATGGGAGACCGTTGAAAGCAATTTGTTAAAAAATGTACTGGCTGTGCCGGACGACTCCAAAAATTGGGTTACTGTAGCTGGTTTTGCATTCACTGTGGGTTGTGTGGAGAAAGAGTTGAGGGAATATATAGAACATTTGACCAAGGATCTTGAAATAGCCAGGCAAACATTACAGCAAACGTTGTCAATTTCCCCAGTAAAGTATAAAGTTTTGCAGCATATCTTGCTAGAAGAGAATATCAATGAAGAACACACTGGGCTGAAATGGAGTTATGATGCTTCAGCAAAGCAGTTGCAACTGAATGGGATACCTACAGAGGTTTTCAAAATGAAAAGTGACTTACTAGAGAAGATGTGCAGAATAGTGGACAAAAATGTCAATATTCATCCTTCTATTTTTCAGTTCCTACAAAGTGCAGACCCTGTTAAGTTGTCATGGAGCCTGTTTACGGCAAATAAAATTAATGCTGCCTTTGAACTTACACATGATTCTATAGCTTTGGTAGGATATTCTCCTGAAGGCCTCTTAAAAGCAGAGGAACAAATAAAGAAATGCTTGAATCATGAATGCGTTATATTGAAGGACCAGGAACTCATTCACAGAAAACAATGGAAAGAATTAATTAAGCATCTTCAGAAGCTAAATAATTCTGTTGAGGAAAGTGTAATAATTATTGAGGACAGGATTGATTTGGAAGGAGATGCTAAAATTATTGTGGCTGGTTATACAAAAGTTGTAGCTGATGTCTACCAGCAACTTTCAGATTTTGTTGAAAGAAACATCCACATGCAAACAGTAATTCCTGTCAAGTCAGTGGCTATGGTGCAGTTTATAGAGGAGGAAAAACAGAAGGTTTGGTGTGATTTGAACAAGAAAGGCCTGAGTATTAATTTTGGACTCAGGCCAAAACAGAAGAACATTGTCTTGAGTGGACCCAAAGTAGAAGTGACAGAGGCAGCAGTGATGGTACAACAAATGCTGTGTTCACTGCACTCTGTGAATGTAGTGTTTGATAAACCTGGAGTGAAAGACCTTTTTAGAAACCAAGAACGTTACTATGTTAACCAAGTGAAAACAGAATTCAACTGTTTGATCAGATTGCAAAGAGATGATGAGAAAAATGGAAGTTCTGCGGAAAATGTAGAACACCTTCAAACCAAGGTAAACTTAAAAAATGGTGTGGTGATACGGGTCTGTATGGGAGATCTGACCCGTTATCAAGCTGATGTGGTGGTCAACGCATCAAATGAAACACTGAAGCACATTGGTGGCCTTGCCAATGCTTTGCTAAAAGCGGCTGGTCCACAGTTGCAAGATGAATGTGATTGTCTCATACAGAAACATGGAGATCTGAAGCCTGGCTGTGCAGTAATCACAGGAGCTTGGAACTTGCCGTGTAAACAGGTGATTCATGCTGTTGGGCCAAGATGGACCAGTGCCGACAAAGAAAACTGTATAAAACTATTAAAGAAAGCTGTAAGGGAAAGCTTAAAACTGGCAGAAAAATTCAGTCATCGCTCCATAGCCATCCCTGCCATAAGCTCTGGGATTTTTGGATTCCCAATAAAAGAGTGCACTCATTCCATTTTAACAGCCATCAAGGAAACCTTAGAAGAATTTTCTGAGAACGGCAGCCTGAAAGATATTTGCCTGGTAGATATGACCCCCCAAACAGTTCAGGCTTTTTCTGATGCTTTACGCGAAGTGTTTAAAAGTGGACCACCCCAGCCCACATCATTGTCTTCTCCATCAAACAGTCAACTTGCAGAGAGTAAAGACGATCTTGTAGTGACTTCTGATGATGGTCTGAAACTTATCCTAGAAGAAAAAGGCATCGAAGATGCTACGGTAAGCATTTATATTAGCAGTGGAACTTAAATTATCTTCAATGCAGCTAAAACATATTTTTATTCATTTAGAACCATTTGTATTATGCTTCTAAAATGCTGAAATTTTGATACATTGAAGGAGAAGTGTTAAACAAAATTGGCATCTGAATATTGTCTTCTCCAATGCCCAGATGGATTCGTTGTGTTAGATAAGAATTAGATGCACATCTTGGAGAAGACTGGAATAGTCTTTTCGTTTTGACAACTTTAAAAACTTTGCCTTTGGAGAGATGACTCTGAACCTGGGATGTGCTGCATGAGTAGTGGAAAATTCTAATTTTCACATCCGGGCAAAGGATATGGACTGAAATTCCATGCTCTATTTTATGGGTTCTGTTAATGGAAATTCTGCTATTCTTGTAACAGGAACTGCTATTCCTATTACAGATTCTCTACAATATTTGTTGAGATGCTAAGCAGCAAGAATAGGAGTTATAATTTGTAGAATGTCATTCGAGCCCTATTATTAGTCAGTGTTAATCTTATTTCAGTATAATGTTGAATCTGAATGGGTCATCATCTTTCTTTGTAATTCTAGAGTGTTTTCTGATTATTGCAATTAGTAGATTCTATCCCTTTTTGATTAAGGAATTTTTATGGGAGGAAAAAGTAAAAATAATAAGATATTAATGTATGATATCTTACTGTTTAGCAAAAAGGCAGTCAAAGCGGAAAAGTAAATGCATTTTCACCATGATTGTCTATAAAGATCCTCAGTCATCCAGGTCTTCGTTGTTCCAAAGATGCTTTTTCATGAGGCAACTGGATTTTTTCGTTTTTTCGTGAAGATATTTCCCTTCTCATCCAAGAAGCTTTTTCAGCTCTGACTGGATGGTGGGAATGGAAGGTGTGCTGCCACCACGTGGCTGTTTTGGGAAATTATACATTATGCTAATGGGCCAGCTAACCCCTCCCTCTTTGTGATGTATTTCCCCCTTTTCTGAGCTAGCTTTCTTCTTCTTGGCTCTGTGCCTGATATCCTTCATTAACCAGCAAAGGTGATACAGCAGACATGTGCTGTAGACTTACGTGCAGACGCTGGGAATTATTACCATTTTCTGACCTTGGAAATGCTTCAGATATCATCTTAACGCACCCCACCTGTTGTATCCTACTCTACAAGCAATAAAGGTATTTCTATATGATAAAAGTGTTTCCACGAGTTCTACTATCTGAGTGTTTCCACGAGTTCTACTATCTGGAGAAAGAGAGCTGTTAATGGTAATGGCATCTGCTTATATAGACCATAGAAGTCTTAATAAGAGATTAATTACAGTACAACGGCTTTTGATTCAGAATAGAAGGATTTATACTCCTGGCAGACAGCTGGTCATTTGCATTCTTTTACAGAGTCATTGATGTCACCTGACGGTTTATCTGTGTCGTCAGGGTCACCTGAGTGGTGCAAATGGGTGTTGAGCCTTCTTGGAACTGTTGAAAGGACTGTGTTGTAGACTGAAGATACAGTCAGGTCCAGAAATATTGGGACATCGACACAATTCTAACATCTTTGGCTCTATACACCACCACAATGGATTTGGAATGAAACAAACACAATGTGCTTTAACTGCAGACTGTCAGCTTTAATTTGAGGGTATTTACATCCAACTCGGGTGAACGGTGTAGGAATTACAACAGTTTGCATTTGTGCCTCCCACTTGCTAAGGGACCAATAGTAATGGGACAATTGGCTTCTCAGCTGTTCCATGGTCAGGTGTGTGATATTCCGTCATTACCCCAATTACAATGTGCAGATAAAACGCCCAGAGTTCATTTCAAGTGTGCTATTTGCATTTAGAATCTGTTGCTGTCAACTCTCAAGATGAGATCCAAAGAGCTGTCACTATCAGTGAAGCAAGCCATCATTAGGCTGAAGAAACAAAACAAACCCATCAGAGAGATAGCAAGAACATTAGGTGTGGCCAAAACAACTGTTTGGAACATTCTCAAAAAGAAGGAACGCACCGGTGAGCTCAGCAACACCAAAAGACCCGGGAGAACATGGAAAACAACTGTGGTGGATGACCGAAGAATTCTTTCCCTGGTGAAGAAAACACCCTTCACAACAGTTGGCCAGATCAAGAACACTCTCCAGGAGGTAGGTGTATGTGTGTCAAAGTCAAAAATCAAGAGAAGACTTCACCAGAGTGAATACAGAGGGTTCACCACAAGATGTAAACCATTGGTGAGCCTCAAAAACAGGAAGGCCAGATTAGAGTTTGCCAAACGACATCTAAAAAAACCGTCACAGTTCTGGAACAACATCCTATGGACAGATGAGACCAAGATCAACGTGTACCAGAGTGATGGGAAGAGAAGAGTATGGAGAAGGAAAGGAACTGCTCATGATCCTAAGCATACCACCTCATCAGTGAAGCATGCCAATGGAACTGATTCTCTTGTATTTATTGATGATGTGACTGCTGACAAAAGCAGCAGGATGAAGTCTGATGTGTTTCGGGCAATATTATCTGCTCACATTCAGCCAAATGCTGCAGAACTCATTGGACGGCGCTTCACAGTGCAGATGGACAATGACCCAAAGCATACTGCAAAAGCAACCAAAGAGTTTATGAAGGGACAGAAGTGGAATGTTATGCAATGGCCAAGTCAATCACCTGACCTGAATCCCATTGAGCATGCATTTCACTTGCTGAAGACAAAACTGAAGGGAAAATGCCCCAAGAACAAGCAGGAACTGAAGATAGTTGCAGTAGAGGCCTGGCAGAGCATCACCAGGGATGAAACCCAGCGTCTGGTGATGTCTATGCGTTCCAGACTTCAGGCTGTGATTGTCTGCAAAGGATTTGCAACCAAGTATTAAAAAGGGAAAGTTTGATTTATGATTATTATTCTGTCCCATTACTATTGGTCCCTTACCAAGTGGGAGGCACATATGCCAACTGTTGTAATTCCTACACCGTTCACCCGAGTTGGATGTAAATGCCCTCAAATTAAAGCTGACAGTCTGCAGTTAAAGCACAATGTGTTTGTTTCATTCCAAATCCATTGTGGTGGTGTATAGAGCCAAAGATGTTAGAATTGTGTCGATGTCCCAATATTTCTGGACCTGACTGTAGATGATGTCAGATCCCTCCCCTTCTGTTGAGAGAAGGCTGTTCAGTTTTGATGTAGATGGCCTCTTCAACCCCTCTTTCAAACCAGCAGTCCTCTTTGTCTAAAATGTTGACTCTTCTGTCTTCGAAAAACAAAAAAGTCCAGTTGCCTCATGAAAAAGCATCTTTCGTTGTTAATGGAAAAGGCATGCCTAGAACTTGATAATGGGAGGAAGCACTAATGATTTCTCCTCCATTCGTCCAACTCTTGAATTGATAATCCATGCCAAATTGGGAACTAATTCATTATGATATGAGTCATTGGTGATGGAGTTGCAAAACATTAGCACCCCTTTTCCCATACCGTTCCCATTCCCTGCTGGAGTCTCCAGTGGATCAAAGATGTCTCATTTGTTTAAGGACTGTTTTCTCCCTGTGTTACCTTAATAACAGCATCGTGGGTCAAAGAATACTCTGTGATACACATACTTAGCTCCTAGTCAGTTAATCTTGTAATACATAAAATCTTCTTGGAAGTAATTTTAACGTGGCTTTGATTCCAGACGGATGTTATCGTAAGCACTATTGGTGAGGATCTAAAGCTTGGCGTAGGCCCACTTTCAAAAGCTGTGCTGCAGAAGGCTGGAGTTGAGCTTCAAGATGAGTTTGATCAAGTGGTCCAAGATCAAGGAGCCCTAGGCAACTGTGTAATTCAAACCGACGGGCATAACCTTGCCTGTGTTTTGTTCCATGTTATAGTTCCACAGTGGGATAGAGGAAAAGGGACTGCAATCAAGGTACTGGTTCATTTTGCTTCCTTGTTTGCTGTCATTGTCTTGGAATGTAATGTTCACGAGTCAACAAGAAGGATTGCTGATGACCCTTGTTTATAATCTTATGTCTCTGCATGACATTAACAATTCAGGTTAAAGAATAGTGGAAGCCGATACTTCCTTTTATGCTCCTTGTGCATATTCAAGTCAGTTTCTTGAGCTTTGCCAGTACTTTCCTGGGCATTCTCAATAGCTCTGTTATTGGTTTTGTTTTTAACGTCTGTGTGTCAGTTTGTACTAAAGTTAAAAAGCATGCATGCTAAATTGTCCATCTTATTCCCGAATACTTAATATACTTGGAAAATAAGCTAAGAATTTTGGGTGCTAGAATGAGTTCAGCTTATCTGCAGATGGTTTATCTACAAGGATATACGATCATAGTTTTTAAATTTACCCATATATACTTGTGAATAAGCCCATCTGTGTATAAGCTGACCCTCGAATTTTTAACTAAAATACCATGATAAATTGGAACAGCTTATCCATGGGTAGCATATTTTCCATTGTGCTTTGGTTAAAAATTTTGAGGGTTGGCTTATCTGCTGATGGGCTGATACCAGAATACATACATTATGTCTTCTTACTTTAAAAAAGGAGGTGTTACTTTGTAAGCCATTCTTCAAAACCAGAGCCATGATTTTGATGCAATTGATTATGCTGAGTTGAAGTTGAATGTAGTGTTCCATGTTTTTCATATCCCTATCTTTATGTGTGAATGAGGTTGATCTGTGCACACCTCTTGTCTATTCTGGCTCCTAAATTAAGATTTGTCTTAATATTGGGCCTTTTAAAGCACGATTGTGAAATATTGTTTTATATTTTACAGAAACTTCAAAACATCATGAGGAAATGTCTGGAGAGGACTGAAATGTTATCATTAAAGTCTATCTCATTCCCAGCCATTGGTACTGGAGGTTTTAATTTTCCAAATTCTGAGGTGGCTAACTGTATGTTTAAGGAAATACTTACGTTTGGTAGAAAGAAGAATTTCAAATCCCTTCGGAAAGTTCATGTGCTCCTACATCCAAAAGATGAAGACAATATAAAGGTAATGTTACTTTTCTTCCAAATAAGAAATTGCCATTTGTTTTTAAGAAACCTCAAACTTTACCTCGCAAAAATAATTGTAAATGTCCAGCTAATAATTACAAAATAATTACGGCAGCAGCCAAGCTGGATTGTTAGATGGGCATCTACTTTCCCAGATACAGTCAAAGGTGGTCCACATATCTTTCAAACTTACAATGTGATTTGCTTGATTTTGGCTAAATTCATTCATTCATTCACTCACCTTTACTATTATCCACCTTTACTATTTTTAGAAATACGGCGGTAAATACCCAATAAACCTTCCTCATTCTGTTTTCCCTACAGCAACAACCCTGTAAGGTTGGTTGGGTTGAGAGAGTAACTGGCCCAAAATAACCAGGTTAGTTTTTCATGGCTAAAATGGAACTTGAATTCATGGTTTCCTGGTTTCTAGCCATTACACCAAACTGGCTCTCTTACCAAACTTTTGTTTTGTTAGGGTTTGTGACATGGCATGTTCAAATCCAGCCAAATGTGGCGTATCCCATTAACCATGTTTAAACATTCTATGGAATTGTGCAGATTTGACTACTATCCTATTTAACTGTATTTTTATTTTTTCATTCAATCATCTCTCCTGCTCAAAGATAACAGATGACTGTCCTATCTTTCAGGGCAGTCAAATTAAACAGTTACCCACAGTTCCATGTTTTTGGCAGGGTAGTGGTAGGGTGGGTGAAGCAATTTTAGTAAATTTTAGTAAAAATACAGAGTTAACAGCTTGCTGGCTTCCCCCTGTTCAAGAAGCTGTTATATTTTACTGAAGATGTTGGATGCACCTATTTTTAGTAGAAACACTCATTGTATCAAGGGGCATCCAATGACACTCTCCCTCATGACCCCCAAATTTGTGAGTCCGTTACCCCCAGTGCCATTATTCAGTTTTTGTAAGAATGGTTCCATGGTGTTATTGTTGCTTTTTTGCAAAGTTTTGGAAACAGGTGGATAACTTTCCCCCCTAGGCATTTACAGAAGTTTTTCGATCTGGGATTGATGGTGTCCTCCAGGCTGCGCCACCGAGCAGTGAAGAAATGGCAGGTAATGGGTGGGCTCAGTTGGGCAGACTTTTCTTCTTTCTCCACCTTTTTCTTATTATGAGTTCCAGAACTATATTAGGTCCGACTGGGATGTAAAATGAGTTATATGTGGACAGGCCTTCCTTTACATACTACCAGTTATAGCTATTAGAAGAATGGAGGGACTACATTTTCAGAAGATGTTTTATACCAGGGGTCCTCAACCTCTGGCCCATGGCCCACTACTGGACCTTGGCCCATTTGGAACCGGGCCGTGGAAGTGGCAGGTGAGCACGCTCGCGTGCCCATCCCTCACACATAGTCATTCCCTCTCACTCCCCCCCCCCCAGCCAGTCTGCAAAGCAGGAAAGGCTGGGGATCTTCTGATTTATACTTTCTTTCAGAATGGCCATGAACTCATATGCAAAGCCATAGCATGATTTGTTTGGCTTTGGTAGCATTTTTACATGCTTTCGAACTGCTAGGTTGGCAGAAGCTGGGACGAGTAACAGGCGTTCACTCTGTTACACGGCACTCGGGATTCGACCTGCCAAACTGCCGACCTTCTGATCGATAAGCTCAGCATCCTAACCCACTGAGCCACCGCGTCCCTAGTAAATCACTAGAGATATGCTAAGTTCCTTCTTGCTTCAAATGCTCTACTATCATCTCAGTGCCAACAAAACCCTCCATCAAAGAACTGAATGACTACAGACCAGTTGCTCTGATATCCATAGTTACAAAAACCTTTGAAAGGTTAGTGCTGGCCCACCTGAAAACCATCACAGATCCGCTGTTAGTCGCCTTGCAATTTGCCTACCAAGCAAATAGATCGGCAGATAATGCTGTTAATATGGCTCTGTACTACATCCTACAACATCTTGAATCTCCAAAGACCTATGCAACGGTCCTTTTTGTAGGCTTCAGCTTGGCATTCAATACAGAGTTCCAGATATTCTTCTCACTAAACTAAATCAGCTAGCTGAGCCTGACTACACCTGTAAGTGGATCATAAGCTTTATAATAGATAGGAAGTAGCAAGTGAAGCTAGCCAAAATTACATCAGATATCTGTACAATTAGCACGGGGGGAGGGGGAGGGGCAGGGCTGTGTGCTCTCTTCACTTCTCTCTATTTACCAATGACTGCATCTCAAAAGATCCCTCTTTTAAAGTACTGGAGTTTGCAGATGACGCAACAGTGATTGGTCTCGTTCAAGACAACAATGAATCTGCATACAGATGGGAGGTTGAACAACTGGCTTTGTGGTGTGGCCAGAATAATCTTGAACTGAACACACTTAAAACTGTAGAAATGATAATAGATTTTAGGAAAATCCTATTATTTTACTATCTCTTACAATACTAGACAACGCAGTATTAACAGTAGAGACCTTTAAGTTTCTAGGTTCTATAATATCTCAAGATTTAAAATGGACACCTAACATTAAAAATGTCATTAAAAAAGCACAACAAAGAATTTTCTTCCTGTGTCAACTCAGAAAGCTCAGACTGCCCACAGACTGCTGATACAGTTCTATAAAGGAATTATTGAATCTGTCAATTGCATCTCTATAACTCTCTGTTTTGGAACTGCAACCAAACAAGACAGACACAGACTTTAACAAATAGTTAGAACTGCAGGGGAAAAAAACAACTGCTACCAGCCTGCCTTCCATTGAGGACCTGTATACTGCACGAGAAAGAAAGAGGGCTGTGAAAATATCTACAGACCCCTCACATCCTGGACATAAACTATTTTAAATTCTTCCCTCAAGATGACAGTATAGGGCATTGCATGCCAAAACAACTAGACACAAGGACATTTTCCCCCATGCCGTCACTATGCTAAACAACTAATTCCTACAACACTGTCAAATTATTTAGTAAAGCTGTATTGTTATTATTCTCATCTTTCCTATTACCTATCCTTATTTTCTTATGATTGTAATTTTGTTGTTTGTATCTTACAATTTATATGGTTTTATTTAGTATCCTAGTATGATTTGTGTTGTTGCTTAGCTAGTATCCTATGACTATCAATAAGTGTTGCATCTTATGATTTATAATGAAGTGTTGTATTTTATGATTTATGATGAATGTATTTTTACATTGTTATGATCCTGATTTATCAATATTACTTGTGTGTACACTGAGAGCTTATGCACCAGAGACAAATTCCTTGTGTGTCCAACTACATTTGGTCAATAAAGAATTCCTATTCTATTATTCTATTCTATTCTATTCTATTCTATTCTATTCTATTCTATTCTATTCTATTCTATTCTATTCTATTCTATTCTATTCTATTCTATTCTATTCATCAGTGCTATAACTCAATCATAGTGCTTCTTTTTTCAATCACAGGTTTCTTTGGATCCCTTTCTACTTCAGCTTTAGGGAGTAATGAAATGCAGATTGGATCCGTTACCTTCCAGTCAATGATAGGAGATATTATAATGGAAAACACAGATGTCATTGTGAATGTGACCAATGAAAACTTCACATCCAAATTAGGTATTCAATTTCAAATGAACATCTTCTGAACATCCTAATAAGCTGAGTGCTCATTCTTGGTGAGACAAAAAGCTGTCTGGATATGCAAAAGTCTGTTTGCATGTGTATGAATGAATGAGAGTGAAAAATGAAGATTCATTGAAATAACAAGAGGAATTTAAACTATTTTTTTTGTAACCAGAGATGTTCGCTGTTTACTTTCATACATATTCCTGTCTCCTTTTTCATATCTTTACAGGTGTCTCCAAAGCAATTTTGGAAGGTGCAGGACCTGAAATTGAAGCAGAATGTGCAAGACTTGGTAAGGTGCAACAAGAAGTCCCATTGGGTTAGGTCAGGGATAGGAACCTTGGCTCTTTTTTGACTCGTGGACTTCAACTCCCAGAATTCCTGAGCCAGCATGGCTGGTTCAGGAATTCTGGGAGTTGAAGTCCACGAGTCATAAAAGAGCCAAGGTTGCCTATCCCTGGGTTAGGTAATAGAGGATTTGGCAGAATTCAATTGCCAAATATAGTTTGCTTGGTATTTCCTAGATTGTTTAATAATAGTTCTGAATACATTTGTCAGTGCTATTCTGCAAGTTAGTTATTGTTGAAAAAAAGATCTATGAATCAGCAGGAGGAAACGTGCTGATGAAAAAGAGATAAATTTTATCTGGATCCAATTAAGAAGCCAGACACAAATCTACACATTTATTTTTCAGTAGTATATGGGTTGCAGCAGGTGGGGTTTAGTTAAAAACTAAATTTGGAAACCTTTTTTTCCCCATTTAGTTCGTTTTAGAGTATTGGGAATTGTAATCCCAACATGAAGCTATGAGCTATGCCTTGCAGGGCCACCCAAGACGGAAAGATCATAGCAGAGAGTTCTGACAAAACGTGATCCATTGGAGAAGGAAATGGCAACCCACTCCAGTATCTTTGCCATGAAAACCAGATGGACAGTACCAAAAGGCAAAACAATATGATGCTGGAAGATGAGCCCCTCAGGTCAGAAGGTGTCCAATATGCTACTGGGGAAGAGCAGAGGGCTAGTACTAGTAGCGCCAGAAAGAATGAAGCGACTGGGCCAAAGCCGAAAGGACGCTCAGCTGTGGATGTGTCTGGTGGTGAAAGGAAAGTCCGATGCTGTAAAGATTTTTTCTCCATAGGAACCTGGAATGTAAGATCCATGAATCAAGGCAAGCTGGATGTGGTCAAACAAGAGGTGACAAGACTGAACATCGACATCTTAGGTATCAGCGAACTAAAATGGACAGGAATGGGTGAATTTATTTCTGATGACCACCAGGTATACTACTGCGGGCAAGAATCCCTCAGAAGAAATGGAGTAGCCTTCATAGTCAATAAAAGAATAGGAAAAGCAATACTGGGATACAATCCTCAAAATGACAGAATGATCTCAGTTCGAATCCAAGGCAAACCATTCATTATCACAGTAGTCCAAGTCTATGCCCCAACCACCAGTGCTGAAGAGGATGAAATTGACCAGTTCTATGAAGCCCTACAGCACCTTATAGAACTAACACCAAAAAATGATGTCCTTATCATCATGGGGGAATGGAATGCTAAAGTAGGAAGCCAAAAGATAACTGGAATAACAGGCAAGTTTAGCCTTGGAGTGCAAAATGAAGCAGGGCACAGGCTGATAGAATTTTGTCAAGAGAATACGGTGGTCATAGCAAACACTCTTCCAACAACCCAAGAGACAGCTCTATATATGGACATCACCAGACGGTCAACACAGAAATCAAATTGACTATGTGTTCTGCAGCCAAAGATGGAGAAGCTCTATACAGTCAGTAAAAACAAGACCAGGAGCTGACTGTGGCTCAGACCATGAGCTTCTCCTTGCAAATTTAGACTTAAACTGAAGAAAGTAGGGGAAAGCACTAGGCCACTCAGGTATGAATTAAATCATATCCCTTTTGAATATACAGTAGAGGTGACAAATAGATTTAAGGAATTAGAACTGATAGACAGAGTGCCTGAAGAACTATGGACAGAGGTTCGCGACATTGTACAACAGGTAGCAACCAAAACCATCCCAAAGAAAAAGAAATGCAAGAAAGCAAAATGGCTGTCTGAGGAAGCTTTGCAAATAGCTGAGGAAAGGAGGGAAGCGAAAGGCAAGGGAGAAGAAGAAAGATACGCCCAATTGAATGCAGAATTCCAGAGAATAGCTAGAAGAGATAAGAATGCCTTCTTAAATGAACAGTGCAAAGAAATAGTAGAAAACAATAGAATAGGGAGGACCAGAGATCTTTTCAAGAAAATTGGAGAGATGAAGGGAACGTTTCATGCAAAAATGGGCATGATAAAGGACCAAAACGGCAGGGACCTAACAGAGGCAGAAGAGATTAAGAAGAGGTGGCAAAATTACACAGAAGAACTATACAAGAATGAGCTTAACGTCCCTGATAATCACAATGAGGTGGTCACTGATCTCGAGCCAGATATCCTAGAATGTGAAGTGAAGTGAGCCTTAGAAAAGCTGAGCAACAACAAAGCTAGTGGAGGTGACAGTATTCCAGCTGAGCTCTTCAAAATCTCAAAAGACAATGCAGTAAAAGTGCTACACTCAATTTGCCAGCAAATTTGGAAAACTCAACAGTGGCCACAGGATTGGAAAAGATCAGTTTACATTCCAATTCCAAAGAAAGGCAGTGCCAAAGAATGTTCAAACTATCACACCATTGCACTCATTTCTCATGCTAGTAAAGTCATGCTTAAAATCCTACAAGCTAGACTTCAGCAGTATGTTGATCGAGAACTACCAGAGGTACAGGCAGGATTTCGAAGAGGAAGTAGAGATCAAATTGCCAACATACGCTGGATCATGGAGAAAGCTAGGGAGTTCCAGAAAAACATCTACTTCTGCTTCATTGACTATGCTAAAACCTTTGATTGTGTGATTGGTTCAAAATTGGGAAAGGTGTCCAGCAAGGCTGTATACTGTCGCCCTGCCTATTTAACTTACCGTATTTTCCGGCGTATAAGACGACTGGGCGTATAAGACGGCCCCCTACATTTCCTGTTAAATTATAGGGTTTCGGCTATACTCGCCGTATAAGACTACCCCTCTTCCAACGCACACCAAATAAAAATTTAAAAACATCAGATTTGATTTTAATATGGTAATTTTAATTCAAATGCTTATGACATGCAGGTACTTAGTAGGAAAACTGTCACTTATAAACATAAGGCTGTTTGTCATCAAACATGTAAACATAAAACAGTGCAAGTGGATTAAACTTAAAATAATAATAATAATAATAATAATAATAATAATAATAATAATAATAATAAGAAGAAGAAGAAGAAGAAGAAGAAGAAGTAGTAGTAGTAGTTGGAAGGGACCTTGGAGGTCATCTAGTCCAACCCCCTGCTAAGGCAGGAAACCCTATACCATTTCAGCCAAATGGCTGTCCAGTCTCTTCTTAAAAACTTCCAGTGTTGGAGCATTCACCACTTCTGGAGGCAGGTTGTTCCACTGGTTAATTGTTCTAACTGTCAGGAAATTTCTCCTTAGTTCTAGGTTGCTTCTCTCCTTGACTAGTTTCCATCCATTGCTTCTTGTCCTGCTTTCAGGTGCTTTGGAGAATAGCTTGGCTCCCTCTTCTTTGTGGCAGCCCCTGAGATATTGGATCACTGCTATCGTGTCACCCCTCACCCTTCTCTTCGTTAAACTACACATACCCAATTCCAGCAACCGTTTCCTATTTTCCTAATTCACTTCTTCACTTTTCCTAATTCACTCTAAAGCTTTCCCTGCGCAGAGCCTTATGTAACACCAGCTGCCTGCAATTAGTGCAGGTTCTCATCCCACCAGGCTCAAGGTTGAGTCAGCCTTCCATCCTTCCGAGGTAGGTAAAATGAGGGCTCAGATTGTTGGGAGCAATAAGCTGACTTTGCAATAATGCTGCTTGTGGGGGGTGGGGTGGTGAAAGCTCTAATAGGCAGGCATATACATAGAATGAAGGTTATTGCTAAGCACATTGATTTGTGCTTTAAATTGTAAGCCGCCCTGAGTCTTCGGAGAAGGGTGGGATATAAATGGGATTTAAAAAAAAAAAGACCAAATGGGAGATCCGCTCCAGGTTTTCCAGCCAGCCCGCCCAGTTCCTGAGTCAAATGTGTCCTTAGAGCTAAGCTGCTGCTCTGCTATGCATTCCCCACCTGCCTTTCAAATTGCTCTTGCATTCCCCACCTGCCTACAGCTGCTATTCAACTTTAGAAGGAAAGAAGCCCAGACCCCAGCCTGTAAAAAATCACAGACTGCAGCTTCTACTCCAATTGGTCCCGCTTTCCCTGCGCAGACTAAATGGAAGATCCGCTCCAGGTTTTCCAGCCAGCCCTGTCCCTAAATTTTCAGCACTAGGCGTATAAGACGACCCCTGACTTTTGAGAAGATTTTAATGGGTTAAAAAGTAGTCTTATACGCCGGAATCTATGGTATATGCAGAGCACATCATGAGAAAGGCAGGGCTAGATGAATCAAAAGTTGGAATTAAGATTGCCGGAAGAAATATCAACAACCTAAGATATGCAGATGATACCACTCTAATGGCAGAAAGTGAAGAAGAACTAAAGAGCCTCTTGTTGCGGGTGAAGAAGGAGAGTGCAAAAGTTGGGTTGACACTTAACATTAAGAAAACCAAGATCATGGCATCCGGCCCTCTCAATTCCTGGCAAATAGATGGGGAAGAAATGGAGGTAGTGACAGATTTTATTTTCCTGGGCTCCAAGATCACTGCAGATGGGGACTGTAGCCAAGAAATTAAAAGACGCTCCTGGGGAGGAAAGCCATGGCAAATCTAGACAGCACACTAAAAAGCAGAGACATCACCCTGTCAACAAAAGTGCGTATAGTCAAGGCTATGGTCTTCCCAGTTGCAATGTATGGCAGTGAAAGTTGGACCATAAGAAAGGCTGAGCGCCAAAGAATTGAGGCCTTTGAACTATGGTGCTGGAGAAGACTCCTGCGAGTCCCTTGGACTGCAAGGCGATCAAACCGGTCAGTCCTAGAGGAGATCAACCCTGACTGCTCTTTAGAAGGCCAGATCCTGAAGCTAAAACTCAAATACTTTGGCCACCTAATGAGAAGGAAGGACTCACTGGAGAAGAGCCTAATGCTGGGAAAGATTGAGGGCAATAGAAGAAGGGGACGACAGAGAATGAGGTGGCTGGATGGAGTCACTGAAGCAGTAGGCGTGAGCTTAAATGGACTTCAGAAGATGGTAGAGGACAGGAAGGCCTGGAGGAACATTGTCCATAGGGTCGTGATGGGTCGGACACGACCTCGCAGCTAACAACAATAACAACTCTCCCTCAGGCTTGTCCCACAGAAGCCTCTCATATCTTATCCCCTTCTCTCCCTCAGGCTTGCCCCATAGAAGCCTCTCCTATCTTATCCCCTTCTCTCCCTCAGGCTTAACCCACAGAAGCCTCTCCTATCCTATCCCCTTCTCTCCCTCAGGCTTGACCCACTGGCATTTCTCCTTTCCTTCCAATGACCTCTCCCCCCTCACTCCTCCTTCCCCCCCAAAGCCCCTCCCTCATGCATTCACTCACTGCCCAGCTGGCTTTTTTATGCAGTGCTCATCAGCTGGAGCTGCGTGGGCTGATTTTGGGGTCTGCCAAGCCCCAACAGCCCTGCAGCTCCAATTGACACTTCTGCTGAAGACTGTATGTGGCTGCTGGCCACCCCCGAGGTCGCTGGAAGCCCCAATCAGCTGGAGCCATGCACACTGGTCCCAGGGCCTCAGCAGAGCCCCAGCAACACTGCAGCTTTAGCTGACTCTTCCCCCAGGCCACTTTGGTGCTGCCCCCGCTTCAGCTCACCCCCTCTCTACATACTCAATCACCTCCTCCTACTAGTCTGCTTGCAGGCCAGATCTAAACACATCATGGTCCGGATCTGGCCCATGGGCCTTGAGTTTGACATGTCTGATCTAACTGATGAGAGAGATGCAGATTTAAGCAATGTTGTTACACCTGTCACTTCTCCTTAGTTAGCCTGAGGTGCACCACATTTGGAGGTTATCTGGTCACCAAAGTCTGGTGATCAAAATATTGGACATAGGTAAAGTTTAAAAGGATCATGTGGTTCCTTGGAATTAGATGACAAGGAAGAGAAGATTTTGGTGTCAGAATAAGTATCCTGATAGCACCATCTCCAGCTTCTGAGGGTAACTTCCCAGCAGACTACCAGAATATTTATGAAGATAGAGGTTTTGGACACAATCAGAAGCTGCTTATCTAGCTGCACTTCCGATCTATTACAGTCTTTGACCATAAATGAGAAAAAGAGAGGAAAACATAGACCTTTTCCTTATTTTCTTTGCATGTGTCAAAAAAGGTTGTATTTCTACAATTTGACTTCAAAAAGAATACTCAATGTTTCCGGTAATGTGCTAAAAATGTCTTTGCAGTAGGCAACAAAGGGCGAGCAGTTGTCAAATTTTATAATTGGTGCTCTCCATTAAGAAATGAATGTATAGATACCTCTACCTCCAATGAGGTAGTAGACTATATGCCAAGGATAGTTCATGGAGAAGTTATCATTTTCATTTCATTTTCATTTTTCCAGCCTCTCAGCCTCACAATGGATTTATAACTACACGAAATGGCAAACTATCCTGTAAAAAAATTATCCACCTGGCTCCTTGCTCCAGCATCAACACTCAGGTCTCCAAAGTTCTTCAGGAATGTGAAGCAAAACAATATGCCTCTGTAGCCTTCCCTGTAATTGGAACAGGTTTGTATTCCCCCTGCCCCCACTCTCAGATAATCATTTGTGCTTTTCCAGAATAAAGTTTTCATTAAGGAGGAGCCTATGCCCTAAATCCTAGTGATAGTCTCCTAAATTAGCTCATGGGTAGAAAATGTGAACTGTTGCAGTGGATTTGCCATGTATGGACAAGTTCCAATGTTCTGCTAAGTTTGAACATGACAAAGGAGATGAAATTCCCCTATATTCCATCCTCAAAATGAAGTAGGATCAGTCTCTGACCTTCTGTTTTGTTGCAGTTGATTTCTTAATTTCTCCTTCATGACTTCCATTCATTTGGAGACTGCAGCCCCCTTGGTGTGTTTAGGACTTCGACCAGAGGCTCTTACGGAATAACAGAGCTATAGGCTATATTTAGAAGTTGAAATAACGTCCTAGAACAGGGGTGTCAAACTCACCACGTCATGTGATGTATCACGATGTATTGTGACTATTTTTCCATTGCCAGCAATGGGGTGGACGTGGCTTCCGTATGATGCAACCGGCCCAGAGGCCGGCAGTTTGACACCCCTGTCCTACAAAAATGCAGTGGCAAATTCTTCATGTATTGCTCTTAAGAAAACTTCATGAAGGTGTCCATGAAATCCTTGGGAGTTCAAGCTTGGCTTGGATGAGATTTAACTTGCCTTTGTTGTTCTCTTCATATCTTAGATCTAAAGTTCATAACCATGATCTATTACTCCTTTTCTTGTGATCTTTTGAACCTATACCCAGCACATCATAGGCAAACAGAAGGAATAGAGGAGAAAATGATGATGTATATATCATGATACAAAGGGATGGTTTGCATTAGATATGTCATAGATTCATGAAGTGTATTGTCAACATTTCACCTCATTACATATTGTTATGGATCATGCTGCATAACACAGCCTTATCTGAGAAGTTTCAATTGTTGAAAATCAGGTTCATTCTTTACGTGGACAGCACAATAATTCAGCTGCACAAATTCTATACTGTAATTCACTTAACACATTTAATAAACAATAGGGGGCTAAAGCTAGCATGGTAACCCAAACAGAGGAGTAAGTCCACAGAAAAAAAAAGTCCCACAGATTTTGCCTGCAGTTTGCAGACCAGAGGTGCCTGCTGAATCTGGAAATTCTATCAGAATAACAAAAATTCTGTTCTCCACCTCTTGCATATATACATATACATATATGTTTGTGTGTGTGCGTGTGCGCGTTTGTGCAGTATCAGTGCACATATAAAAGGGGTGGATTGGGGGTTGCAATCCAGATTTCAACATTATCCCCAAGTAGACATCCAATGCCTCCGCTTATTTTAAATCCAAACACTCATGATGTTGCAATGTATCAAGGCCCTTGGGCTCTCATCCTGAAAACAATTAACATCTGGCCTCTGCAGATATAAGGAGGGAGGATTTTTTTGAGGGTACTGACAGTGACTGACCATTATAAACTCTTCCATGGGCAAAGTGTGAAAATAGCTAGTTCTTTAGACGAGCATCCCTCATCAGGAAATGGTGACTGAAGAATTCTGGAAGTTGAAGTCCACAAGTCTTATGCCAAGTTTGGGGACCCCTGCTCTAAAGGTTAAGCTTGACGCCAGTGATGAAAGAAAGGCAAGAAGTAAATTAAATTCATGGTACATACCCATTCTATAAGAGAAGTAGGCAACATTCTTTTTTTAAAATAATCTTTATTAATTATTTACAGTAAAATTGACAACAGAATAATACATAGGGAAAGAGACAAGGGGTTTAAAGACACCAACCATATAATCACATAGTACGAATCGTGAAAAGCAAATAAAACAGACCGAGAGTTATATCTACTCTTCTATTAACAAAAAATATATCATCCCAGCTAAACTTTCCAATACATAGAATATCCTTACCATTAGAAAAAGAAAAAAAAAGAAAAAAAAACTACCATTGGTCATATCAACCTTCTAGGCCTAATAAATTACACAAATCAATTGAGTGGGCGATCTCATCACTCGTCTCCTAAATTGAGCCTTCTTTTAAGCCATACAAAACATTTGTTCCAACTTATATAGTGATTCACGTTTATCTTTTAAAATGTATGTTAACCTGTCCATCTTGGCACAACAGAGAATCTTGTTTATTATCAAATGATCAGGGGGTATATCTGGGTCCTTCCACAATTGGGCAAAGGCCATCCTCGCCGCTGTTGAGACATGAACAAATATATACCAATCTCTTTTGTCAATATTGTCTGGTCTTATACCCAATAAATAGAGGTCTGGCTGCATAGGGTAATGCTATATAACAAATGTTAGCAACTCACAAGTAAAGTACCAGTGGCCTTCCAGATATAAGAATCTTGGATGTGCTTGAATCATAGCTTGAATGACAAGCAGTTAGGGATGATGAGAATTGTAGTCCGATATCTGAAAAGGCATGGCTGGTCCATCCTTGCTTTGAGTCCTTCATTGTAATAAGTACTAACAATAAGTATATTTTGTTGGGTTTTCTGTGTTGTATCTGATACAGGTCAAGGAAGAAAGAGTCCTGATGAAGCAGCTGACAATATCATCAGTGCAGTTGCTGACTTTGCAGGAAAACAGTTGCCTCGATACTTGAAACTTGTTAAAGTTGTTGTTTTTCAACCACAGATGCAAAAATCCTTTTCCACCATTTTGAAAAATAAAGAAGGTCGGGCATTGCCCACTTCGGAATCTAGGTTTTCTAAGTTTAAAGGCAAGTCTAAAGTAGCGAGTTCATTTATGTAAATGTTCTTTTCCATTTTTTCCCCCCTCTGAGTGTGCACTTACAGTATTTCCCTTTTGCTTATAGCGTTTCTAACTGGTCGGAAGTCACCTGCTAAAAAGAAAAGTTTTGTAGTGTTGGAGAAGAAGATTGAGACCTCAACTTTTGAGCTATGTGGTGAAAACAAGAAAAACGTGGAAGAGGCTGAAGCCTGGCTAAGGAAATTGATTTTCAAGGAACAGACAGAAAATCACATTGCTGATGAGTTGATAGTTACGTTTGCTGATGCCGAAATCAAGAGACTGAATGATCTCCAGAAAAGATTGAATATTGCCATTCATCTGAACAAGACGGAGTCTCCTCCTTTTATTTTGGTATCTGGTATCCCCCGGGATGTCCTCACTGCTTTCACAGAAATTCAGAACCTATTAAAAACACTTAAAGCTGACCAGGAAAAGAAATCCAAGGCAGAACTTGTTAAAGTTTTGGTTGAGTGGCAGTATTGTGCAGACGGAAATGTCTTTCTACCTTTTGATACCTTAAGTAACCTTGATTTAGAAGATGCTAAAATCAGCACAAAGGAACAAATTGAGGTCCAAATTCAGGGACAGAAATACACAGCTAACCTGAAAAAGATGTGTGTTGTAGATAGCCAAGGAAAACGTATGAAAATTAAACGTATTGGAATGGATGAAGGTAATGAACATCTTAAATAACCGAGGTTCGATTAGTGGCTAGATTACTGCTTTGGTCACCTGTCAAAAATCTCCCCATGCTTTAAAAAGGGTGCAACGGGGGTAGGGCAAGGGTAGAAGCCATGAATGTGGGTGTATCACATAGAATTTGTTTTAAATTAAAAGTGAACAGACCATTTGTATGATTGGCATTAAAACATGACTGTCAGTTCCATACTGGATGTGCAAGGCTTGTTCATGTGTATAGCAGGTGTTCCATGTGTTCATTTTCCAGCCAGAAGTTTAGGCTTATCAGTATATAGGTTGATGCAATGCTTGTGACTTCCACTGTGTCTGGAGACATCTTTCTTGGCCCATATCAGGCTTCCTTCTCCATCTGAATTTGAAGGTTTTTAACTTTTTTCTTAAGAATCAATACAAAGGTGATATATCTCCCAGACTCTAGAATCATCTTTATTTGTGAGAATGTATTTGGATTTCATTGTAAGCACTTTAGCATATTTGTAGTATATAAAAATGGTGACAGGAAGCAGTGGCTGAGAGCATCTCTATCAGAGTAGAGGGCTGTTGAGTATGTCTTTTGAAATTGAACATGTCCACTACGATAGCCAGTTTCTGAAAAAAATCTGCAGTGTTTGCAAAAATCTACATTATCTTAATTGAGTCAGCCTTGAGTTTTACAGAATCGAACTCGTGGAGTGAACAGTGATTTAGCCTGCAGTACTGAATTCTAACCTCTGAGCCACCATGGCTCAAGGGGCACACCTAAAAATCAAGCTAGGGTGGGGGTGGAGCTTTCCCATGCACCTCGCACCCCACTTACCATTGCAGCCTGCCTGCCTCTCCTCTCGGCCCACTTCTTCTGCGTCATCCCCTGGTGTGCATTTCACAGTCAGAGGCTTTTCCAGATTCCATAGTTTGTTTCTCAGCTGCAGAGGCCTTCCGGAAAGGCCTCTGATTGTAAAATGCAGACCGGGGGACGACACAGAAGAAGTGGGCCAGCTGGGTGGGGCTGTCGGTGCTGCAGGTGAGTGGAAAAGACACACCCTTCCCTGAAAATAAGACCAGGTGCCTCTTTTGGAGGCAAAAAAAGAGACCAGGTCTCATTTTGGGGGAAATGTGGTTTGTGAGTGCTGATGGGAAAGCTGTGATGATGAAATAAAATTATCCTGTGCAGGGTTGCCAAACCACGGTGAGGATTTTAGTAATAAATGTAATGTTTAGCACAAGGGGAGATAATTGCAAATTCCATTGATTTCAAACTTATGCATAGTGCTATTTTAACAAAATGTTTATTTTGTATTAGAACATCTTCCTGAACAGTGGGAAGATATGGAAGGAAATCAGGTCAAACTGGTTCCACTACAAACCACATCAAGAGAATATAAGGACATTGAAAAAATATTCCGGATTGGCTGCCCTACATTCACAATTGAAAAGGTAACATTTGATATGAGCTTAAGGAAGCAAATAAACCCAACACACTTTCCTTTTCCTATTTTCCCCACAACCACCACCCTGTGAGGTGATGAAAGTGAAGGTTCATTCTCCAAGCTTGCAGGTTGATTTGTGAACGTTTCATTACCAGGCTAGGTAACATCTTCAGTAGCGTTTAGGGGATATCTGTGTCAGTACTTTTCTGTTTCATGGTTCCAATAGATGAAACCAATGAAAAGAACTTCAAGGCAAGGATTTCTTCCTTAAAGAACACTTTATTCAGGAAACAAAGTATCGGCACTTACATAGTTGAACCCAAGACAAAAGTTCCCTCCCTGATACAAAGTAACAAGTTGCAATTCCCACCCCAGAAAGGCTGTCACAAATCACATTTACCAATTAATCTAAAATCCTCCCCACTTTGTTGTTGTTAGTTGCGAAGTCGTGTCCGACCCATCGCGACCCTATGGACAATGTTCCTCCAGGCCTTCCTGTCCTCTACCATCTTCTGGAGTCCATTTAAGCTCACGCCTGTTGTGACTCAGGGCCAGCCTGTGGGTCTGACAGCCGGCTCCGATGTATCGGATGACTCAGATGAGGGGGAGGAGGGAAACGAACCGGCTGATGATGGTTTGGAGGCTTTGCAGAGCCCTCAGCCGGGGACCTCTTCTCAGCTGCGTGAGCCCGAGAGTGCGGAGGAAGATGACCCACAGCTGGCCCTGTTCAAGGACGCCCGACGCAGGAGGCAGTCGAGCAGGAACAAACAAAGAAAGGCTGTGGGACTCCTCGGGAGGAGGCACAGGGAGACCACGCCCTGAGCTCTCTATAAAAGGAGTGTTTGGGGAGGGGCTGGTTGCTGAAAGCAACTTTTCCGCTTGAGAAGACAAGCTCTAGTGTTTTTGTTAACTGCGTAATTAAATCTTGGCAGATGCCTTTTAGCCTTGGACGCTCTCCAGTCTCTTCTTTCTGAATAGGGGTTTGCCTTACTACAAGGCCAGAAGAGGGCTGGTTCAGAACAGTTTGCTTTCAGCCACCCACCCCTTATTACTACGATGGAGCAGCTTCTTGCCGAGAATGCCCAGCTCACCCAGCAACTCACTTTGCTGGCAGCTCAGGTGGCTCAACTGCAAGCTCAGGTACATGCTGCACCCCCACCCAGGAGGAAATGTCAGATAGCTATGCCGGATAAATTTGCTGGTAATCCAGAACTGTTTCCTGCCTTCCTGGGACAATGCCAGCTTTTTATCAGCGTGAGAGCAGCTGATTTCCCCACTGACCGAGATAAGGTGGGATTCGTGTTGAGCCTTCTGTCGGGAGATGCAGCTCGTTGGGGCACGCCTCTGTTGGCACAGCCTAGCCCTTTGTTGGATAACTTTGGGGGGTTTTGTGACCATATGCGCCTCATGTACGAGGACCCGATTAAGGCGCAGACTGCCACCCGATGCCTGAAAGCTTTGAGGCAGGGTCAGCGCCCTCTACAGGCCTATATCAGCGATTTCTGGCTGCTTAGCCAGGATTCCGCCTGGAATGAGGCTGCGCTCGTGGATGCCTTTCAGGATGGCTTGTCAGAGGAGATGTTGGATGAGCTGGCCCGCGTGGACATTCCCTCAGATCTGAATGGGCTGATCCATCTTTGTCTGTGGATCGATGCCCGGCTGCAGCAGCGAAAGAGTCGCCGTGCCACCCCACAGACCCCTGCCGCCCCTGTTGTGCGTGAGCCCCCAGCCCAGAGGGAGGAGCCAATGGAGCTGGGTGCCGCCAGGTCCCGTCTATCGGTGACGGAAATGGACAGACGACGATCGGAGGGGTTGTGTTTTTACTGTGGGGACCCTGGACATTTGGCTGCTTCTTGTCCAAAGAAGCGTCAGCGGGCATCAGTGACCAAGCCGGCCCCGAGAAAGTCCCCTGCTTTGCTGTCGGGAAACGGCCCGAGCCCGATCTAGACGGTGTGATAGATCGGACGACCCACCACGACCACGCCGAGCGACGCCATTCCGATGGTGCCTGTGAACCTCCACGGCATTTGATTTTGGAGGCACGACTGATCCTTCCTGGCAAGCCAGAGGGGATTCCGGTCCATGCCTTAATTGACTCTGGGGCTACCACTAACTTTATGGACTCGGCCTTTGTGGCCAAATGGGCTGTTCCTCAGTGTCCGGTGGATCCGCCCATGCTAGTGGAGACTATTGATGGTCGAGTGCTCCTGTCCGGGCCTATTACGGCCGCCACGCAACCAGTGAGTATGGCTATCAGTTCCCATGTGGAGGCCATTCAGTTCTACATTACTTCGGATCTGCACTTCCCCGTGGTCCTGGGACTGGCGTGGCTCCGGGTGCATGATCCACAGATCTATTGGTCTCAGAACTTGGTCACCTTCCCAAGTTTGCAGTGCGTGGACCACACCCGTCATATCTGTGCCGGCCAGGTGGAGGGCTCCTCAGGAGTTTCTTTGCCTCCTGAACTGTCCGACTTTGCTGATGTGTTCAGCGAGTCAGAGGCGGACCAATTACCCCCGCACAGGCCCTATGACTGTTCCATTGATCTAGTTCCTGATGCGCCTCTCCCAGTGGGGCGTTTGTATTCCATGTCGGAGCCCGAGTTGGCTGCATTGCGGGACTTTCTGACAAAGAATTTGGCTCGTGGTTTCATCCGGCCCTCGTCCTCGCCAGTGTCTGCGCCCGTGCTCTTCGTCAAAAAGAAGTCGGGCGAGTTACGGCTCTGCTGTGATTACCGGAAACTCAACGCCATCACGGTGCGTAACCGCTACCTGCTGCCCCTCATCCCCGAGCTCTTGGACCGACTCCGGGAGGCTAAGATCTTCACGAAACTGGACCTGCGTGGAGCTTACAACCTCGTCAGGGTTCGGCCGGGTGATGAGTGGAAGACGGCGTTTGGTACTCGCTATGGACATTTCGAGTACACGGTGATGCCGTTTGGCCTGACCAACGCCCCCGCTGTGTTTCAGCATTTTATGAACGACATCTTTCGAGATCTGTTGGACCAGTTTGTCGTGATTTACCAGGACGACATCCTGATTTACTCCCCGTCGCGTGAAGAGCATCATCAGCATCTCCGTCAGGTCCTGCAGCGCCTCCGGAAACATCGGCTGTTTGCCAAGTTGGAGAAGTGCCAGTTTTACCAGGAGACCATCGATTTCTTGGGTCACCGCATTTCTCCTGAGGGCATCGCCATGGAACCGAGTAAAGTTGAGTCGTTGCAGAGTTGGCAACCCCCACGTCGCGTGAAGGATGTTCAGCGACTTCTTGGATTTGCCAACTACTATCGAACATTCATTCCTGGCTTTGCTGCCTTGACAGCCCCCCTTACCCGGCTCCTGCAGAAGAAGACTCGGTTCCAGTGGAACGCCCCCGAACAACAGGCGTTCCAAGCTTTGAAGGACACCTTCATGAAGGAGCCCATCTTGAAGCATCCTGACCCGCAACGGCCGTTTGTCGTGGAGGCGGACGCCTCCGACATTGCCATTGGGGCCGTGTTACTCCAGGCAGCGACGCCCAACGGTACCCTTTTCCCTTGCGCGTATCACTCTCGGAAATTGAACCCCTCGGAGCGCAACTATACCATCTGGGAGAAGGAGCTGCTGGCCATCAAGGCGGCGTTCGAGGCTTGGAGGCATCATCTGGAGGGGGCACGGCATCAAATCGAGGTCCGGACGGACCACAAGAATCTGGAAAGCCTGCAGACCGCTCGGAATTTGAACCAACGCCAGATCCGGTGGTCCCTCTTCTTTGCGAGGTTTGACTTCCGGGTGCGGTACATACCAAGCGGGCACAACCAGAGAGCGGATGCTCTGTCCAGGAAGCCCGAGTACACCCGAGTGGAAGACAAGCTTCCGCCCAGGACAGTGATCCCCGTCGAGTCTTTTGCTGCGGTGCGGGAGCCGGTGGATATACGGGCTCGGATCCGGGAGGCGCAGCAGCAGGAGGCGTGGGTGGCTCAGCGGAAGGAAGAGGTGGGGCCAGATTCGCCTTGGTCGGTCACGGATGGACTCCTGTATTATCGTGACCGGCTCTATGTTCCAGGAGGGCCACTCAGGGGACTCGTCCTCAGCCAATGTCATGATAACCCGGCTGCGGGGCATTTTGGCCTGTTCAAGACTCTGAACCTGGTCTCCCGTACCTTCTGGTGGCCCCGAGTCCGACACGATGTCCAGTGTTATGTCACCTGCGTCCCATGCAGGCAGGCCAAGTCAGCGACAGGGGCCCCGCCTGGTTTACTGCAGCCTTTGCCAACGCCCAAGAGACCCTGGGGGGCTGTGTCCATGGACTTTCTGACGGATCTACCCCCACCCTCCGGCTTCATGACAGTGTTTGTGGTGGTGGACATGTTGACCAAGATGGCGCACTTCATCCCCTGTCGCGGCTTACCGTCAGCTCGCGCCACTAGTCGCATGTTCATCCAACAGGTGTTCCGGCTGCATGGCCTTCCCGATAGGGTCGTCTCCGATAGGGGGGCCCAGTTTACAGCCCGCTTCTGGCAGGAGTTGATGCGGGCGTTGGACATTAAGGTTTGCCTCTCGTCCGCGCATCATCCTCAGACCGATGGGGGTACCGAGAAGGTCATCGGCATCTTAGAGCAGTATCTGCGCTGCTATGTTAACCTGCAGCAGGACAATTGGGTGGACTATTTGGCCATAGCCGAGTTTGCCTTTAACAACTCGCAGCACACCTCCACGCAGATGACACCGTTCTTGGCCAACGTGGGTTATCACCCCAGGTTTTTCCCCCTTTCTCCCGTGGACTCACCGGAGCCGGCAGCGAACGAATTCATGGCGGAATTACAGGCGATCCATCGGTTGGTGCGACGGCAGCTGGAGAAGGCCAAGGCCGACTACAAGAGGTTCGCCGATCGGTCGAGAAGGGATACGCCTCCATTATCGGTGGGGGATCGGGTCTGGCTGTCCACCAGAAACCTACCATCCACTCGGCCGGCGAGGAAGCTGGACCACCGTTACCTTGGACCGTTCCCAGTCGAGGCCGTCATCAACCCGGTCGCCTATCGTTTAACTCTGCCACGTTCCCTGCGCGTGCACCCCGTCTTCCATCGGTCCTTGTTGGTCCCCGAACAACCGGCTTGTCCACTTCGCCAAGCGGAACCTCCCCCATCAGGACCTCGTGATGGCGACAGCACCCCCGAGTACGAGGTCGCCAGCATCAGGGATTCCCGCTGGCTGAAAGGTCGCTTCCAGTACCTGATCGAGTGGAAAGGGTACGGGCCGGAGGACTTCACATGGGAAGACGCGACCGCCGTTCATGCCCCTGCGTTGGTGACTGCTTTTCACGAACAGTTCCCATCCCGACCGCATCCGGATCGGCAGGCGGGATAGTGTTGTGACTCAGGGCCAGCCTGTGGGTCCGACAGCCGGCTCCGATGTATCGGATGACTCAGATGAGGGGGAGGAGGGAAACTAACTGGCTGATGATGGTTTGGAGGCTTTGCAGAGCCCTCAGCCGGGGACCTCTTCTCAGCTGCGTGAGCCCGAGAGTGCGGAGGAAGATGACCCACAGCTGGCCCTGT
Source organism: Vipera ursinii (assembly GCF_947247035.1). Classification (NCBI taxonomy): domain Eukaryota; kingdom Metazoa; phylum Chordata; class Lepidosauria; order Squamata; family Viperidae; genus Vipera; species Vipera ursinii. The sequence goes on from NC_139512.1 coordinate 131,351,557, forward strand.
TCAAGGACGCCCGACGCAGGAGGCAGTCGAGCAGGAACAAACAAAGAAAGGCTGTGGGACTCCTCGGGAGGAGGCACAGGGAGACCACGCCCTGAGCTCTCTATAAAAGGAGTGTTTGGGGAGGGGCTGGTTGCTGAAAGCAACTTTTCCGCTTGAGAAGACAAGCTCTAGTGTTTTTGTTAACTGCGTAATTAAATCTTGGCAGATGCCTTTTAGCCTTGGACGCTCTCCAGTCTCTTCTTTCTGAATAGGGGTTTGCCTTACTACAAGGCCAGAAGAGGGCTGGTTCAGAACAACGCCTACTGCTTCAGTGACTCCATCCAGCCACCTCATTCTCTGTCGTCCCCTTCTTCTATTGCCCTCAATCTTTCCCAGCATTAGGCTCTTCTCCAGTGAGTCCTTCCTTCTCATCAGGTGGCCAAAGTATTTGAGTTTTAGCTTCAGGATCTGGCCTTCTAAAGAGCAGTCAGGGTTGATCTCCTCTAGGACTGACCGGTTTCATCGCCTTGCAGTCCAAGGGACTCGCAGGAGTCTTCTCCAGCACCATAGTTCAAAGGCTTCAATTCTTTGGCGCTCAGCCTTTCTTATGGTCCAGCTTTCACTGCCATACATTGCAACTGGGAAGATCATAGCCTTGACTATACGCACTTTTGTTGACAGGGTGATGTCTCTGCTTTTTAGTGTGCTGTCTAGATTTGCCATGGCTTTCCTCCCCAGGAGCAAGCGTCTTTTAATTTCTTGGCTACAGTCCCCATTTGCAGTGATCTTGGAGCCCAGGAAAATAAAATCTGTCACTACCTCCATTTCTTCCCCATCTATTTGCCAGGAATTGAGAGGGCCAGATGCCATGATCTTGGTTTTCTTAATGTTTAGTTTCAACCCAAGTTTTGCACTCTCCTTCTTCACTCGCAACAAGAGGCTCTTTAGTTCCTCTTCACTTTCTGCCATTAGAGTGGTATCATCTGCATATCTTAGGTTGTTGATGTTTCTTCCGGCAATCTTAATTCCAACTTTTGATTCATCTAGCCCTGCCTTTCTCATGATGTGCTCTGCATATAAGTTAAATAGGCAAGGCGACAGTATACAGCCTTGCCGGACTCCTTTCCCAATTTTGAACCAATCAGTGGTTCCGTGTCCTGTTCTCACTGTTGCTTCTTGGCCTGCATATAGGTTTCTCAAGAGACAAATAAGATGGTCTGGTATGCCCATCTCTTTAAGGACTTACCACAGTTTGTTATGATCCACACAATCAAAGGCTTTAGCATAGTCAATGAAGCAGAAGTAGATGTTTTTCTCGAACTCTCTAGCTTTCTCCATGATCCAGCGTATGTTAGCAATTTGATCTCTAGTTCCTCTGCCTCTTCGAAATCCTGCCTGTACTTCTGGTAGTTCTCGATCCACATACTGCTGGAGTCTAGTTTGTAGAATTTTAAGCATAACTTTACTAGCATGAGAAATGAGTGCAATGGTGCGATAGTTTGAACATTCTTTGGCACTGCCTTTCTTTGGAATTGGAATGTAAACTGATCTTTTCCAATCCTGTGGCCACTGTTGAGTTTTCCAAATTTGCTGGCAAATTGAGTGTAGCACTTTTACTGCATCATCTTTTAAGATTTTGAATAGCTCAGCTGGAATACTGTCACCTCCACTAGCTTTGTTGTTGCTCAGCTTTTCTAAGGCCCACTTCACTTCACATTCTAGGATGTCTGGCTGGAGGTCAGTGACCAACTCATTGTGATTATCAGGGACATTAAGCTCATTCTTGTATAGTTCTTCTGTGTAATTTTGCCACCTCTTCTTAATCTCTTCTGCCTCTGTTAGGTCCCTGCCATTTTGGTCCTTTATCATGCCCATTTTTGCATGAAACGTTCCCTTCATCTCTCCAATTTTCTTGAAAAGATCTCTGGTCCTCCCTATTCTATTGTTTTCTACTATTTCTTTGCATTGTTCATTTAAGAAGGCATTCTTATCTCTTCTAGCTATTCTTTGGAATTCTGCATTTAATTGGGCATATCTTTCTTCTTCTCCCTTGCCTTTCGCTTCCCTCCTTTCCTCAGCTATTTGCAAAGCTTCCTCAGACAGCCATTTTGCTTTCTTGCATTTCTTTTTCTTTGGGATGGTTTTGGTTGCTACCTGTTGTACAATGTTGCGAACCTCTGTCCATAGTTCTTCAGGCACTCTGTCTATCAGATATAATTCCTTAAATCTATTTGTCACCTCTACTGTATATTGAACAGGGATATGATTTAATTCATACCTGACTGGCCTAGCGCTTTTCCCTACTTTCTTTAATTTAAGCCTAAACTTTGCAAGGAGAAGCTCATGGTCTGAGCCACAGTCAGCTCCTGGTCTTGTTTTTACTGACTGTATAGAGCTTCTCCATCTTTGGCTGCAGAGCATATAGTCAATCTGATTTCTGTGTTGACCGTCTGGTGATGTCCATGTGTAAAGCCGTCTCTTGGGTTGTTGGAAAAGAGTGTTTGCTATGACCATCGTATTCTCTTGACAAAATTCTATCAGCCTGTGCCCTGCTTCATTTTGTACTCCAAGGCCAAACTTGCCTGTTATTCCAGTTATCTTTTGGCTTCCTACTTTAGCATTCCAATCTCCCATGATGATAAGGACATCATTTTTGGGTGTTAGTTCTATAAGGTGCTGTAGGGCTTCATAGAACCGGTCAATTTCATCCTCTTCAGCACTGGTGGTTGGGGCATAGACTTGGACTACTGTGATATTGAATGGTTTGCCTTGGATTCGAACTGAGATCATTCTGTCATTTTGAGGGTTGTATCCCAGTATTGCTTTTCCTACTTTTTTATTGACTATGAAGGCTACTCCATTTCTTCTGAGGGATTCTTGCCCGCAGTAGTATACCTGATGGTCATCTGAATTAAATTCACCCATTCCTGTCCATTTTAGTTCGCTGATACCTAAGATGTCGATGTTTAGTCTTGTCATCTCTTGTTTGACCACGTCCAGCTTTCCTTGATTCATGGATTTTACATTCCAGGTTCCTATGGAGAATCTTTACAGCATTGGACTTTCCTTTCACCACCAGACATATCCACAGCTGAGCGTCCTTTCGGCTTTGGCCCAGTCGCTTCATTCTTTCTGGCGCTACTAGTACTAGCCCTCTGCTCTTCCCCAGTAGCATATTGGACGCCTTCCGACCTGAGGGGCTCATCTTCCAGCGTCATATCGTTTTGCCTTTTGTTACTGTCCATAGGGTTTTCATGGCAAAGATACTGGAGTGGTTTGCCATTTCCTTCTCCAGTGGATCACGTTTTGTCAGAACTCTCTGCTATGACCTTTCCGTCTTGGGTGGCCCTGCACGGCATAGCTCATAGCTTCATTGAATTATGCAAGCCCCTTCGCCACGACAAGGCAGTAATCCATGAAGGGGCCTCCCCACTTTACAGCCCACCAAAACCTGACCTTAGTGACACTTACTTTTTCCACCATCAAATGTCTTCTGACCACAAAGCAGCCCAATACTGACAAATGAAACGTGCTGCTGCTGTTTCAGTAATTCCATCTTCCAAGTGGTGGCCATAATAAACCTAGATTTACAATGATTGTTTTTGCATACATCTGCCCCATTTTGAGTTTAGCAATAGGCAAAGCAATCCAAAGGGGTTATAATTCACTGAATCTTGATGTTCATGAGAAGCATTTTCTGAAGTTTTACCCAGATATGATAGCAGTGATGTCACTGGCCTTTCCATAATCCTGAATAGCCACGAAAGAAATTGCATTTATTTTGACTGTAGTGAACCTCTGAGGATATTAGGCATACAGCTTCTGAGTATTTTTAATGACTTTTATAGTTATGTTGCTGTTTTTGTTCAAGGGTTTTATAAAGTTTTAACAGTACAGCAGTGACATGGGCAGTTATATAAATTTAATGAATAAATAAATAACACAGTCCCATGCCTGTTGAATAAAGACAATGCAGTGGACAACAAGACCTTTTTGGTGAGAAGTTAACACGTAAGAGACTCTCCTTGCCAATTCTCCATTGCAACCTTTCTTCTCGATTGTTTGTTTCTAATCTTAGCATAGTCACCAAGGGAGAATGCTAAAACTCATGGGAGATGGATACAGATATTGTATGACAGGGAATGATACTGGTAAATGAATAATAACGTTTTACATTTGCAATCTTTGTAGATTGAAAGGGTACAGAATCCTTACCTCTGGCAAGCCTATCAAGTCAAGAAAAAGCAAATAGATACACAAAATGGCCATGGAAACAATGAGAAGATCCTTTTCCATGGGACTCCCTATTCCACCGTGGTGCCAATTTACCAGACTGGCTTTAACCGCAGTTATGCTGGAAAGAATGGTAAGATCCTTCTAAGCAGATATAAAGGAATATGACATAAAGCGTTGTGTTTCAAAGATGTATGAAGATTTTTACACAGCCCAACAGCACCCTCTCCCCTCTCCTTGCCTCCCTTCCCTTCTGTAAGGTTTAGTGAAGAATTTGATTTTTTTTAAAAAATCCCTACAGGGAAAAAAAGACTTGCTGAAAGGAATACACTGTCAAAAGAAAAGTAAAGCTTAAATCCTAAGAGAAGAGCTTTGTGCTGTCCTAACCCTCTTTAAAAGGCAACAAAAACTTACTATAAAATGGCATTTAGAATCAAAGTGGCTGAAACAATGATAAAAGTGATATTTCATAAAAGTATTAAAACTGCCATAAGAGAAAAACTACAAACATCTGCAAACTCTTAGGCACACTGGGTTAGTTTGAATGGCCCCTTTCTGGGAGCTGTGTAGACTCAACACACAAAGAAAAGAGGAGGACTCTGACAAGCAGTTGCATTATCACACCGGGCAATGTGGTGAGAAGAGTTCATACACAAGAGTTTTATTTTCTCTCGGGGAATCTTGGGTCAATCAGATTGTGGGCTGTTCCCTGACACCACTGGATGACATCGCCAGGGCTCGTTGCCTTGGAAGAGTGAGGAAGATTCTCAGGGATGACTCACACCCTGGACAGTATCTCTTTACTCTCCTACCATCTGGTAGGAGAAATAGGAATATAGCCAGCCGTACCAACAGGCTGAAAAATAGCTTTTATCCGTGGGCTGTTAGGCTTTTAAATGGGACATAATCTTATGCAGAATTGACTTGGGAGGCCGGTGTGTGGTGTAGTGGGTTCACATGGTGTGGTGGGATGGTTTGTTGTCACTGTGTGTTGGGGGGAGAGAGCACAGGGGGAGGCTCAGCTAATCTCAATGTACACATGTTGTACTTTGACAATAAAGGTTTATTTATTTATTTATTTATTATTGTCAGCTCAGGGGGAAAAAATAGTATTCCTTTTCTATTCTCTGAGTCAGGGGTGTCAAACTCAATTTCATTGAGGGCCGCATCAGCATTGCGGTTGCCCTCAGGGGGCCAGGTGGGCATGGCCAGGGTGGGCGTGGCCTACTGGGTGGGCATGGCTAGAGTGGGTGTGGCCTACTGGGTGGGCGTGGCCAGCTCTACATCGTTGGCATCAAGGGTGCCTATGGGGGCCTGGGCAGGAGTGGGACAGATCTGAGGGTCTCTGGCAGGAGGAGGGTCTCTGGGCCAGGGCCAAGGCAGCGGGGGCCGTTCCCTCCCTGTTTCCAGGATGGCTTCGTGGGCCGCATGAAAGCACTTCGCGGGCCGGATCCGGCCCCCGGGCCTTGTGTTTGACATGTCTGCTCTGAGTGAATAGGATTGTGGCTGCTGAATGCTCAGAATCTCTCTGTTCAGTGGAAGGATTGAGGGTGCAAAAGATTTTGAGGAGAATGGAAAAGGCCATCAGGTTCTTATTTTTCACAAAAAGTGGTAGTGGTGACAACTCAATTTTGTAACTCCCTGCTTACAATGTACTGTTTGCTTTTCCTAAAATCAGGTTTCAATCAATTTGGTGTGTCTAAATGAACAACACAATAGGTGACTTTTAGAAATATAACTTGTTAGATAATAATGACTTAAAGCTGAAATACAAATACTGGTGTTTTGCATTGTTTATTTTATCAATATCTTATATTTTATACCTTTTTTTCTTGGTTTCAGCTGCAGTAATTGGTAATGGGACCTATTTTGCTGTCATCTCAAATTATTCTGCTCAGGACGTTTACTGCCCGCCAGATGCAAATGGGAGAAAATATATGTACGTTGCCCGTGTGTTGACCGGAGATTATTGTATTGGAAGATCAGGACAGATTATACCTCCATCCAAAAATAATGGCGGGTTTGACTTATACGACAGTGTAACTGACAACATGAATCGACCATCAATGTTTGTTATCTTTCACGATGCTCAGGCTTACCCAGAATATCTAATTACTTTTAGAAGATAGGTTAACAGGCAAAACATGATTTATTTCCCTTTCTTCTCATGTTAGAAGCAAGTAATTTGAACGAACCTTTTTAAAATACTTGTCACTTGAATCTCGATTCAGTATTTAGTTCCTCTCTAGAGTGGAAGACTAAAATAATCAAAATCCAATAGAGGCCAGAAAATGATATTCAAGAGAGGATAGAACATGATGATTTTCTGCATAGAGAATGTATTTGAAGGAAACAATAGAACTAAGCGTTACAATCTTGTAAATACAATGAAGATATATCCTCGACTTAAGGAACAGTTTGAAGTCTACTTAACAGTGATCAGATTTTGAAAGTGTCCTTTCAGTTTCAATGAAAGTCATTTTGCACCTCAAATGAAAGAAAACAATGAGCGGTTTTTCTACAGGTACACACTAATGCTTAAAACTGCTAAACCAGCGTTTTCTCCAATTTCTTTTTCTGGTGGTTCTCTCCATTCTAAATTCTGAACTTTGCTATCATGTCACTTTCCCTGTCCTCCACCAATTTATCTGTTTTTTCCCCAGGATCATTCAGCATCTGTTTCTGCCTGCCCAAAAACTGCATTTCCCTCTGGTTATAGGCAAATTATGCGCAAGATTATTTTTTATTATTTCTGGAGAAATGGTTAGCAACAATTAATAACATGTATTATTATTAAATATATGTATTATTGCTTGAGAAGGTAGTAAGAAAACAAAATTCCACTGTAAAGCTGGGAAAATTTGTAGTAGTTTCCATCTCATCCTTAATCTAAATTGCTTCCATGCTTATGGTACGCAGAAGAGAACGGCTTATGAGAAATATTACTACCAAATGGTGCTTTACAACATTGTGTCAGACTGAAAAAAATAAGATTCACCCTACAGCCATGAATTGGTCAGTCCAGCTGCAGAAAGCTGGTGGTGACCTTTCTGAAAGGACTTGTAGCTCACAAAGTAGCCATAGAACAACTTTAGTTGTTTTCAGGCAATGCCGGAAAGAGCCGTATCTACCTGATGAACTTCACAAGTCAGAAAGCGGTAGCCGAAATTTTCCTATCTCCAATGAACTGCTATCTCTGGTTGATTTTCCTCACTGCCATTTATAAATATAACAAAGTGATGTCAGCTCTCATCCTGCAAGATGATGCCATGTCTTAATTAACTAGGATTATCTTGGCCTACATACTGAAGTGCCTGTATTTATAATCTTTCTAAGAATTACCTCGTCAAGTAGTCCAATAAACTTTTTCTGACAAAAATGTTTTTGGTCTTCATGAATGTTCTTGGGCTACAGGAAGAGTGACAGCTTTAGGGAAGATTTATGGTTTAAACCATAGTTCAGTATGGATGGCCTTCCAGTTCTTTCAGTTCCTCAATTGGCCCTACTGATGTTCATTGGAGAACCATCAGTGGGTTTGGAAAAGCTTGTAACCCTACAGAAAACTTGGAATTTGTTTCATCTTGCACTTGTGCCAACAATTCTTTCGGATGCAATGTGTCTGAACTGGGGATTATTCCCCCCCCCTTCCTTTTCTAATTTGACGATTAGGGCACAAAAGAGATGGTTTTCTTGAAATCGTGTAGTTTCAGCAAAGGACACCTACACCAAACTCTCACACAAGTCCTAAATTCCCTATTAAAAATTAGCCTTGAAGTGCCAAATACAGGCAGTCCTTGAGTTATGATCACAACTGGGGTCAGAATTTCTGTTGTTAAGCAAAGCAGCTGCTAAAGGGGTCATGCCTGATTTTAACAATATTTTTGCCACTGTCATCGAGAAAATGCAGCGGTTGAGTGACTTCTGGTTGTTAAATGAATCTGGCTTCCCCAATGGACTTTTGTCAGAAGCTGGCTTGGAAGGTTGCAAATAGCACTCATGTGACCCTGGTACACTGCAACTATTGTAAGTACACACCATTTGCGAAGCACCTAAATTTTGATCCCTTGACCAGCGGGGATGTATGATGGTTGTGTGAGAACTGCTCATCGCTTTTTTCCAGTGATATTGTAAATTTGAAAGGTCATTAAATGAGTGGCTGTAAATTGAGCACTACCTATAATGGAGAGTTCATGATCAAGCCATGTTTTCCCTATAAATCACTGCAGAGAGAGAAATCAAAATCTGAAAGTTGGAAGAGGAGAGCGGTGTAGTGGTTAAAGATCCAGAATTGGTTGCAGCTGCACTTGGTAACTTTAAACTAACAAAGTAGAGAAGCAAGGCACGGAGCAAGATTTTCAACCGCCCTGATTTATTGTCTACTCCTGTACTCTTCCATAAGGGCAGGACACCATCTTAAATTAAATGCCTGCTTCCTTGGAAGTAAATACAGTATTCCTATTTAGTTGCTGAAAGGAGAGGTCAGTAAAGAAATTACATGAAAATGGTAAGAATATGATGTAGTTTTACAAGTTTCTTGGAAGAAAGTGTTCAAGCACCAGAATACAGGCTCCTGAGGTTTTTTTTTGAAATCAGGATGTCAAGGTAACAATCTTCAAAGAATATGCAAAATTATTTGAAGCATGAAACATCCCAGTAAGTATCCTTCCTCAGTTTGATAGGCTCACATAGCCACTGTCTAGATCAGGCAACATTAGGACTTCTGAATTTTAACTCCCAGAATTCCTCAGCCAGCCATAAGGAATTTTGGGAGTTGAAGTCCACAAGTCCTAAAGTTACCAAGGTTGGAGACCCCTGGTCTAGACCATGTTTTTGAATAGGTGATGGGAAATCAATAGGCAAAGTAGGGGAATCTCATCTGATTGGATATGAAACACCAATAATGCCAAATTCTTTATCCACCATCCTGCTTTAATATGATTTTATCATATTATGGGTACTTTGCTAAAATATAAGAACACACAACAGCTCTCTTTTAATTTTGAAGATTCACAACACGGCAAGGGCTCTGACACAGACTTAAAGGAAATTACAAGTTGAAATTCAAAAAAGTATCAAATGTTGTAAACATAAGAGACTAACTATCCATGCATATAGTCATATCTAGGCTTGATGTTAACACAATTGCAGTGAAGAAATTAATGGAATTTGTTTCTATGTAATATTTTTGGATTGCAGCTTTGATCAAAAGTATTAACAATTCTTTCAATCTGCATCTATAATTCTAAATACAACATCATTAAACAATTGTTCTGAAATTCTAAAGGCAAAGAATACTGCCAAAGCTATTTTTTATTAATCTTCCTCTGCTAAATTAAAATGATATATATATGGACAAGCTAGAAAGTCTGGACTGCTCACAGAAGTCAAAATATTCATTCAATTCCTTTTGCCTTCAGCTCTTCTCTAACACGTTTCAGATAGTTAGGATCAGGGTAACCAAAACTAGAAAAGAGACAAGAAAGAGACTTGCTTAAATCAAGGAAGCGCTAAACACAAATGTTTAATAATACTATCTGATGCTGAATTGAACTATTAAAAAATGTACTTAGTTTGCAAATACATAAACTAATTTAACAGTTTGAATTATACTTGAGAAAAATAATAATCTAATTTCACTGATGTACGAGAAAGGAATAAGTCGATGCATGTAATTATGCTGATACAAAGATCTAACAGGAGAGAAAATTGGTAGTTCAGGGTTGAATTGTGGGGTTCCTGATGCTTTCTGAGTTGGGTTGTTTTCTTGCAGACGTTTGCAAGAAAACAACCAAGTTTAGAGAGCACCAAGGGCGCCACAATGCAAAGATCTTCCTGATATTTACAATTTCTACTGAAAATAATTTACCATTATAATTCCTTAAGAAGCACACATTATAAAGTGTACCTGGTGGACTTCAAGAAGCTAATAAAACACTTTAGGGTTGCTTTTTTTAAAAAAAAAAATCTAGTTATATTTTAAAACAGACTTTACCATACTTAAGATAGCTTTAGAAAGAGAAGCTTTGCTTCAGGATCCCTTTTGTAGAAACCAGCGCTCCTACATTCCACAAGGCTTTCAAGGCAGCACATTTTCTTCCTCTAGCTCAATATTGGCTGAAGCACCCGTAGGGAGCTTGGATTTTAAGGGAAGTTAAGAAAATACATGGAAGGAAAGCGTCCCAACTTCTTCCAGGCCTTTTGCCTACATGCACTTCCCATTCCCAGATCGCCGCCCTTCACACAATCTGGGATAGGAAAAGGAAGTTTTGCTTTGAGGAAAAGGACTTCACTCAGAATTCCCTGCTCTTCAGACCCTACCCCAGTCCATTCAAAACATATTTGAAACACTTTAAAGGGGGGGAGGGAACCAGTGAGTAGACAAAGGATATTCCTACTACAATTGAATGAGAAGACTGATTGCCATGAGCTATTATTAGATTGGGGGGGGGTCTCCTCATGGCTGGCTTGAGAAATTCTGGGAACTGAAGTCCACAAGTCTTAAAGTTGCCCGGTTTGGAGAGCCTTGTATTAGATCAACCATTCCTAGCATATGCTGGATTACAAATCCCATGTTTCCAGAACATGGGTATTGTAATCCCATACACCTAAAAGGAACTCAACAGGAAACAATTGTATTGTACTATTTCACGGACAGCAAAATATCTTTGGGATGAAAACCTAGGTTTACTTCACTCGGCTTGGTGGCAGCTGTTCTGCTGACATGGATTTTATCAACACTTGACAAGTTCCAGAATAATCAAAGCTGCATGCAAAATTATATCAGGGGAAATCTGTTATTCTTTGTCTGTAAAAAAAATAATGAACTTACCCTTTTTCTCCTCCACATATACTAGTTTTGTGATGAATGTCATTCCAAGTAACCACATCAGTTGCGCCCGTGGTTCGCGACTGGCCCACTGTGAAAATCAAGCTTTGGTCGAAGGCCCGTTGCAACAACTTCAGAATTTCTCTTCCTTCTTTGTTATCAGGTAAGTATGCTTTGCGGAATGTTCCATAGAAAGGTTTCCCTGGGTGAGGATGCCTTTCCTGGTTTGGAAAGAGTCGCAGATGTCAACATTTGCAGCTTGTTCCAGATTTCATTGCAAGAGGCTAACTGTTGTGTAGCTATTCTGATATGAAGTGGAAAAGATGTAGCAGGAGGGAGGGAGGGGACAGGGACATATTTGCTGCACTGTCAGCACACTCTTAAAAAAGCGATGCCTCTTCCTGGCACTGACAGGGTAGAAGTGCAGCTCTGGGAAACCCTGTGCTTGAGTTACAGAAACAGTAAGGAGGCACCACCGGCAAGGCACAATAACCTTGATGCATGCTGTCATCCCCTTCTTAAATTGAACACATTAATTTTCCTGGAGCTGCAAGCTTTGTGAACCTAGGACAACAGTGATGATGAATCTGACATACATGTCAAAGGTGACATCCCATGACATCTTGAGGGAACGTGCCAGCATTTACCAACACCCCGACAACAAGTACAGTGGTACCTTGATATTCGACTGTGTCAAAACTCAGTGCATTTTGATGCAAACATTTTGTTCTGGTACTCATGATTTGTTTGGTATTCAATGAACTTGTTGGTACTGGCTGCCTTGTGACTCACTACATTATTCCTTAAGGGAAAAATCTATTTGGTACTCATCAAGCCTCCAGGAACCAATTAACAATGAGTACCGAGGTACCATAATTCTCAAAAAAACATGCCCTGTTCTCATGTGGTTCCTGAAGGCTGTGGAGGCCATGCAAGAAATGGGTGTGCTCTAAACAGCCTCCAGACCTTGCAGAAGTCAAGCAAGAAAACCATGCTCTTGTATGGCCTCTGAGCCTCCCAAAATTAGATGAGAAGAGAGCAAGCTTCCACTGAGGCTGCAGAGGCCATGAAAGAGCATTCTCTGAAGCCACTTTAAGGGTGTTGTGTGATCAGGTACTTCCTGGGGTCCTCTCAATAGAAAGAGATCACTGCCTGAAGGTAAGCAGTGCATAGCAGATTCGGTGTCTGTGTGCAGGGCTATGGGCTATTATACCATTCCCCAAGTCTCACGTACTTTGGAGAACAATGCAAGGTGACTTTTTGAGTACCAGTGGTGGCACGAGGACTGAAGCTGAGGTCCAAGCCTCTACTTCAGACCCAATCTCAGCATTGTTCCCAAGTGCTATTGTTCAGAGTGCCTAAATGGCCACTCTCTTTTGTTACAGGGGTGGGAGGAAGTGTCACACCAACAGTCAAGTTTGGAATTTTCCAAAGTTTTGACACTCTGAGCCCAAATAGTTCGCCATCACTGGCTTAGGAAAAGGCACAACTGCTTTAAGGAGGAACCAAGATGCGCAACATGCTACCACCATCGCTCTGTTCCAAAGTGTCTTTTTCTGCTTCAGATCCAGCTATATAGCCATACTTACCAAGCTACAAAACAGGACATTCCCAGCTACAGCCCACTTAATCAGAATCTGACTCCCAACAATGGGCCAGCCACGTTTCTGGGAAGGTCCCTCAAGTATGACACGAACTGATAGATCACTTTTTCTTAGTTTCAATCTCAAGCAGATTGTCCCTTTACTGCAGAGATAAAAAATGCACTTCCTTCCTTTCATTCCATTGTAGATATTTCAACTACCCTCCCACCCCAATCTGTTTGCTTTTTGTACCAAGCGATCATGCTCAGAACTTTTTTGGATGGTCAGGAAGCTTCCACTGAGGAATTTAAGATGTGACAAAAGAACATAATGGTGTCCAACCCTACCTTTATTAATCTCTTGGTTTCATTTACTGATTTATATAGTTCTTGTGATCAGCCCAAGAGACACATAAAGATAAGTTCTCAACATCACATAGGAAAAGATCCGGGTTCTAGTCCACTGGAGATTTGTATAAATCTTCCAAAGGTTTCTTATAAAAATAGCAATAGCACTTAGACTTATGTACTGCCCATAGTGCTTTACGGTAGGGGTCCCCAACCCCCAATCTGTGGACCAGTACTGGGCCGTGGCATGCCAGCAAATGGTCTGCACAAACAAGGAAAGCCCCATCCATGGAATGCAGGTAGCACACAAAACCACGTCCCCTCTGGTCTGCGGGAAAACCTCTCTCCACGTAACTGGTCCCTGGTGCCCAAAAGGGTGGGGACCTCTGCTTTACAGCGTTCTCTGAGCAGTTTACAAAGGTCAGCATACTGCCCCCAACAATCTAGGTCCTCATTTTATTGAACGTGGAATGAAGTAAGGCTGAGTCAACCTTGAGCCAGTCAGGACCAAACTCTAGGCAGTTTGTGGGCAGTTAGCCTCCAATATTGCATTCAGCCACCATATGCTGATGTTTTCTACAAATAAATCTGTGTCCCCAACACAGCACCACACCAAGAACACCGGTGCCAGCAAAATACCTCTTAGTATTCTCATCAGGCTCCTGATTTTATTTCTGTAAAGTTTATTTTAATTCAAAATATACTAGAAGCTTGCCTGCCAAAAAAATAGAAAACCAGCCTCTAGCAGAACCCAATAAAATATCTGCTTCACACAGACTTTGCCATTTCAAGCAAATATGGCAAATAAGGTGAGGTGGTTGCAGACAGACTTTTACTCCTATCCCAAGACTGAAGACCGCCTTCCCATAAAAAAAGAAAGATCTTTGGTACAAAAGGCAAACAATTAGGGGAAGTGGGGTGAATGGATAAGGAGAGGAGTGGGCAATCTGAATTGGGAAACCAACACAGGAAGAGAGATTAAGCCCCATCAACCACTTGTGTTACCTTTCCTATGATAATCATGGTTCAGAATATTTGGCAATGGATGCACCATCGCTTCTGGTGCATCTTCAACTCTGAAGGGACATAATGGCAGGTCGATATGAACTCCGCTCTAGCCTCTGCATAGATGTTTAGAAGATTTCTAAAGATTTCTAGATCTCTTGCTTTTGCAGTCCCAACTGAATGGCTATTACACTATTTCCTTGGAATGTAAATATTTTTTTTAAAAAAAAAACTGAAATTCAAGAGGGTGACTAATTATGGCCCAGAAACATCATACTGTTAAACTTACTGTCTGAATGCCATCGGGTATACGGTAAGTAATACTGATGGTGCCAGAGTCCTGATGACCAGGGAGGGAAATTCCAGTTTTGATGACATCCATTTTTCCTGGGGGCTGATTTCCTTCTATATTCCCATAGAATGCATTGCACACAGGGCAGACTGGTTTATATTTCATTGCCATTCTTATGCAGGATGCACAAAATGTGTGCTTGCATTTGGGTAGCACTTCTTTCTGGTGGATTGCGCTCAGGCAAATGGGACAGCATTCATCTGGTTGGACTTCCGTTGCCTTCCCTACTGGCTGTTCCTGGGAAGGAACCTGGTGGATTTTGTGATGACTCTGCGGCTCAAAGGAGGCGCCTCTAGCAGCCCCGAGACTGGAATCAGGAATGGCTGTTCCTTCACTATTTGCAGCTACGAATTCCTCACTATTCAGAGACTTCATCTTGACCTCTCTTTGCTCTGGGAGCTGATTTCCTTCCGTTGCCTTCCCTACTGGCTGTTCCTGGGAAGGAACCTGCTGCATTTTGTGATGACTTTGCAGCTCAAAGGATGCGCCTGTAGCAGCCCCAAGACTGGAATCAGGAATGGCTGTTGCTTCACTATTTGCAGCTACGAATTCCTCACTATTCAGGTACTTCATGATCTGCTTCTCAGCAGACAATATGTTTTCAGGAAGACCATAAATGGCCAGGTTGTATTTATCTAGAGCCAGTTGTATTTTGGGATGTTCATGCTGCAAATAGCTCAAGAATTCCCTCAGGTTTCTCTTCTGATCTTCCAGAGGTTTCAAAGGAATTTTTTTTGTTTGTGGACATTCTAAATACATCAGGTATAGATCCTGAAAATTCTCAGCAGCAAGTAAAGATTGATCTGATGATGCAAATGGCTGGGGCATAAAAGTGATGCATACTAACTGACCTTCATGACAATGCCTCGTCTCCATTCTAGTACAATACATCTGGTTTATTGCGTTAATGTCTTGACTTAATCTTGGTATGAGAAATGCAAATACCGCAGAGTCAACTTCAATGCTACATGGCTGTATGCGGGGATCATTTTTTTTATTCCAGTTCTTTGCTGCCATTTCATTTAACAATGCCTTTGCCTCTGAAACTTCCTTGGTGGGGCCTTGAAGAACAGCCGTGTCCTTGTACTTTTTAATAATAATGTGTTTGTATTTTCTTTCTATCATCTCACACACATGGCTCTCAATGAAAGGAACTGTTTCCTGTTTTAGATTTCCCGCTACTTTTTGGAAAAGCAAGACAAAATCCTCCTGAGCTTTCTTAGCAAGGTTTGGGACCTTCATTGAAGCAAACCAGACAGAAGTGATTCCATTCTCAGTGTTGCCTATTACTAATTCTACACTGAATGTCTCCTCAATTTTTTTAATTTCTTCCTTGTAGGCTCGTCTAAAATATTCAAAGATACCTGAAGGAACTTCCATTTTGGCCAGTTCTTCTAAATTGTGGTCTTCCTTTGCTTCATCACAATTGTCCTGCTTTTTAGGTTGCCAAATTTCACTGCCACGATGGTCTTTAAGGAGTTTCTCAAAATGACAGTATAACTTTTCAATATCCTTGTAGTGTCCCACCACCTTTTCAACACCAAAATGACTTGATGCTCTCTCTATTTTTAAGGTAGGACATACAGCGGTCACCTGATTTCTCTGCTGTTTAGTGAGCAAGTCAGTATTCAAGGTGGCAGAAACCTCAAGAAATATCTAAAAATAAACAGGAAGGGGGAGCACACAAGAAATTTGAGCCAGTACGATAAAAATGATATACCAGATTTAACAGAAAGCTTCATATTCTACAGTGAAGAATTTCATAGTGAGATAGCACCTTCCCACTTGAGTCATTTTCTGATATCAGCCTATTCCTTGGAGAAGAAGCTTCTAATAAAAAGGCTTTCCAGCATGGCAAACATAGTCTCCTACACTTTGGCTTTTAAAGAGGCATAAATGCTTATAAATATTGCAAATTAGCAGATACATAAAGAAGAGAAAGTCAGAAAGTTAATAATTTTTATAAAAAAAACTATTTTAAACAAAAGCTTAAAAATGTTTTGGTATTTTGAATTAAACTTGTTTTGTTCATCTGTATTTTCTTTTATCAACATGTATAAATACACAGATGTGCACATCCACATACCCGTGCACCCCCACTTATACCAAATAACAATATACAACAAATAACAAATCTATGGCTTGAATTTGCTAATTGGTAGGATGTCATTATTATGTAAAATTAATTTATAGAAAATAGAATGTCTCACAACATTGAAGATTCAGGATTTTCTATGGTCACCTGTAATGTGGAGACGGCTGGCAGCTAACGTAAGCATTCTAAACTAAGCAGACATAGAGGCTTACCTTTTTTCTAGCACTTTCATGACCAGCTGCATAGATTTTCTCTTGCTCGTTTTTAAAATCATTCTGAAGAAGCAAAAAGTTTGAAGAAGGTGGAGTTGAAACTGAGCCTATCACACTGTTTGTAAAATCTGTTTCTGCCGCATCAACCACAGCCAACTCCGAATCTGGCAAAATTCTTATCTCCAGAGTTAGTCCCCCAACTTCTATACTATGTCCATGATGGGCCTTCACGCTCTTCTTTGCTATTGCATGTTAAGAGAAAAAAAGAATATTCAAATACGTATTTGTCTTATGTTTTTAGTTATTACACCATAAGGACCCAGATTGTTGGGGGCAATTAAGCTGACTTTGTAATAATGCCGCTGGGGTGTGTGTGAAAGCCCTAATAAACAGGCATATGCATAGAATGAAGGCTACTGCTAAGCTTGTAAGCCGCCCTGAGTCTTTGGAGAAGGGCGGGATATAAATGGAATTAAAATAAAATAAATGGAATTAAAATAAAAATAAGCGGGTACACACATCACACGAAGCCGCTCTTTGAGGAAGACTGAGAAATAAACAATAATAAATTGGTTAGTGTTAGCATATTGCATCAACTCAATCACAGAGATACACAATTTATAGAAACTCAATCACAGAGATACACAATTTATAGAAATACTATAGAAATATTGCAGCTTATAGAAATCTAACTTGCATGTCTAACACATACTGCTTCTCAGGCTCCAGAAATATTGAAACAATGTCCTACATCTTTCATATTGAGGACAGGTTTAAAAACCTATATAAGGTGAAACTCAACTTACCTTGGTAATGGAATTGTGTACAAAACAATTTGGTCTGGCAGCCTGGAATCTCTATGCCCAAATTTTATGAGAGACTAATAAAGAGAAGATTGCTCTCTACATCCTGATGCACCTCTTAATTTCAGGGCCCCCATGGAATAAATTCCAGCCTCTATGACCACTGCAGGAAATGGTCATGGAGGCAGAAGATAAATTAGACCTCTACAGTCTTCCCTGAGCTGAAGATTCTCCACTTCAAGACCTAGAATTCTCAGCAGTAACCATGCTGGCTAGGAACTTGGGAAGTCCATGCATTTGGAAAGCAGCTTGGCTGATTATTCCAACTTCTCCACCATAAATGCACTTGGAAGATGGATTTATTCCTAGTCATTGGGAAGTTAGTTGCTTTCCATAGTGTTCCCATTCTCCGTGCCCAGCATGAAAATGCAGGGAACTTTTCCCTTAAATAATAAACGAATGTTGAAATTTGTGGGTTACTCATAAGGCAGCATCACATAAAAGCAACCAAAAGCTTTTGTGATTCCTACCACATTATAAGTCTCAGTCTAATCCAATAATCTTAGAATTTCCTAATAGAATTTGTTTCCATTACTGGGAGGGAGATGGAGAAGGAGGAGAAGGAAAGGGAGTCATAAAATAGCTTAGGCTTGAGTGGCAATCAACATTTACAACCACCTTCAAATGCTTTTTACTGTTTGAGACCTCGCTCAATTTTTCCCTTACCTCAATGCTCCCCAAACTTAGCAGCTTCCAGAGATGTGGCCTCCCAAAGTTCCTCAGGCAGGATGGCTGTTTTTGAGAAGTCTGGGAGTTGACATCCAAATCTCTGGAAGTTGCCACAGTTGAGAAATATGGCTAGGTCAGTGATTTCTTATAAGGGAGAAAAAAGTTCCCTAGTCTGTAGCCTCTAGGAAAACATATGAAAGTATGAATTTGCAACACTCATTGGCTTGTGTAAATAATTTCTCCTTCTAGCTACCTTGTCCTTTGCAAAGCTAGTGTGGTTGCTTTGAAGGTCATCCCCAGTTGGCTTCCTGTGTCTGTTCAGGACCAGACAACCTTTCAGCTGGGGCTGCCAACATGTGAAACACAATGCATGAACACACCTGTACAAATTCCTGGAGAAAGTCTCTGAAGCAGTCATGCTGCCATTTCCAGAGGATGTGGCTGTGTTAAAGCCTCAATGGATGTTTGTCTCATATCAAAACATTTTGTAAAAGGCCTTTCTCAAATGCTAGTCTGTATGATACCAAAAGGCGGCTGATTATTAAGATCATCCACGCCATAATAAAGCGAAAAGCTCACCACTACCCCTTCTGACAAAAGCTTTTTCATGGGAATTTGGGGAGCTACAATCTCTAACCCTATCCCTAACCCCAACTCCGATGTAAGCCAAGTACACTTGCTCCAGCTGCAGGCAGATGTCTCAGAAGATCACTGAACTTGATCAGAACTGTTCTGTACTGGAAGCAATCACACAATTTAAAACAGGCTTTGCTCTTTCTATGCCTTCGAATGCTTTTGATATTTTGGTTCTGAACGTGCAACACACTTCTACATCATGGTTTAACTAGAAACGTATTATATCTCAGCATGTTCTGGCTAGCCTATAGTGTGGATTATTTTAATCACAAATCAACGTGTCACAACAATCAACGCCGGGCAAATATCAGCCTGCAGTACTGTATTCTAACCACTGCGCCACCATTTGCTATTTTGCACTATCTTGTTTTTTAAAAAGTCCTAACAGAGTGTGTCATTCCCAAGCTACCGTGAAATTTATCGGAATAGCCACAATAG
This sequence comes from Vipera ursinii, assembly GCF_947247035.1. Taxonomy (NCBI): domain Eukaryota; kingdom Metazoa; phylum Chordata; class Lepidosauria; order Squamata; family Viperidae; genus Vipera; species Vipera ursinii. The sequence continues at coordinate 131,370,795 of NC_139512.1, forward strand.
GTCAAAAATCCCACTAAAGCCGCGAATCCCGCCTGATCGCTCCCTTCTCGTCCCGCAGGATACCTTCTTCCGACCAGAACTGCACGGAATAGATGCCCCGTTCGCGGTCTTCCACTCTCACGTTGCATTCGCCGCCGCCGGATTTCTTCGCGGACTGGAAATGGATGGCCAACTTAGCCTCCAGTTTCTCTGCGAAGATGTTGGGAGGGATGACCTGAACAAACAGCGGAGTAACGCAGCTGGCCGCGGCCATTTTCCCTTCCTAAAGGAAGCTTTCGCTTAGCTTTCGCTTTCGTTTCTTCGCAAGCGATCCTGGCCCAAGCGCCACCGAAAGCGAGAACGCCTCCCTTGCACGACGCGACGTCACCCCGCGCAGCTCTGTGGCTCCGGTTTCCAGCGCCGCCCACTGCCTGGTCGAGAGAGCAGCAGCTGGCCTGAACGGGCGCTGCTTCCAGCCGGAGTTTTCGGCGGAGGGATTCTCAGGCGAGGGTCGAAGGGAAGCAGCGAGCGAGCTTTGCCCTTCGCTTCGGTTCTGTTTCAAATCGCTCCGCTCCTCCCTAAGTTGTACGTGTTCCTGTAGCGTAGGCGCAGGGGTCTTCAAACTTGGCCCTTTTATGACTTGTGGACTTCAATTCCCAGAATTCCTCAGCCAGCTTGTCTGGCTGAGGAATTCTGGGAGTTGAAGTCCACAAGTCATAAAAGGGCCAAGTTTGAAGACCCCTGGTGTAGGGCCTCTTTTCCTGGCTTTTTAAGTGGGGTTTCCTATCTATGGATGGTTATTTCTGTGCTTCTCCTCTTGCCCATTTTGAGTGGTTACTCCTATACTTTCGCATCTCGGCACAGATAAGCGACTTGTGGACTTCAACTCCCAGAATTCCTCAGCCAGGCATGCTGGCTGAGGAATTCTGGGAGTTGAAGTCCCACAAGTCATAAAAGGGCCAAGTTTGAAGACCCCTAGGTTAAAGCACTAGGGACGCAGTGGCTCAGCGGGTTAGGACGCTGAGCTTGTCGATCAGAAGGTCGGCAGTTTGGCGGGTCGAATCCCGAGTGCCGCGTAGCAGAGTGAGCGCCTGTTATTCGTCCCAGCTTCTGCCAACCTAGCAGTTCTAAAGCACGTAAAAATGCAAGTAGAAAAATAGGGACCACTACGATGGGAAGGTAACAGCGTTCCATGCGCCTTTGGCGTCTAGTCATGCCGGCCACATGACCACGGAGACGTCCTTGGACAAGCGCTGGCTCTTCGGCTTTGAAACGGAGATGAGCACCGGCCCCTAGAGTCAGAAACGACTAGCATGCATGTGCGGGGGAACCTTTACCTTTAGGTTAAAGCATCAGGCTGAGTTCTTCTTCTCCTGCCTTAGGCATGAAGCCAGCCGGGGGACCTTGGGTTCTCAGCCCCAGGAAGAATGCAGGGGCAAACTACTTTTGAAATGTTGGTGAGAAGAAGACCCTGAGACATTGAGTTCAACGGACTTATTCCCAGCTAGCTCTGGATCAGAGGGCAGCAAATGGAGACAAGAAGTATTATGTAGTTGTGGATTAAGCATTAGGACAAATGAAGCACCTGCTTAGGCACTGATAGAAGGGGGGAGCACCTCTGATGGGCAGGAGGAATAAACTTGAGGAACAGGAGGAAGAGCTTCAAGAAAGACAACAATCAAATAGCAAATTTGAGTTGGGGGCAAAACTGTAATATGAGAAAGCATATGAGATCCTTGTATTCTGAGAAAGAGAAAGGGGAAGCATATCCAGACTTGCGAGAAACTTTTATTGTAACCTTATAAGGACCATACTGTAACATTAGTATTGATAACTTTGATTTTCTAGTCTGGTCTACCTTGAAGGGCTGACGTTGTTGTTGTTAGCTGCGAAGTCGTGTCCGACTCATCGCGACCCTATGGACAACGTTCCTCCAGGCCTTCCTGTCTTCCACCATCTTCTGGAGTCCATTTAAGCTCACGCCTACTGCTTCAGTGACTCCATCCAGCCACCTCATTCTCTGTCGTCCCCTTCTTCTATTGCCCTCGATCTTTCCCAGCATTAGGCTCTTCTCCAGTGAGTCCTTCTTTCTCATTAGGTGGCCAAAGTATTTGAGTTTTAGCTTCAAGATCTGGCCTTCTAAAGAGCAGTCAGGATTGATCTCCTCTAGGACTGACCGGTTTGATCGCCTTGCAGTCCAAGGGACTCGCAGGAGTCTTCTCCAGCACCAGAGTTCAAAGGCCTCAATTCTTTGGCGCTCAGCCTTTCTTATGGTCCAACTTTCACTGCCATACATTGCAACTGGGAAGACCATAGCCTTGACTATACGCACTTTTGTCGACAGGGTGATGTCTCTGCTTTTTAGTGTGCTGTCTAGATTTGCCATGGCTTTCCTTCCCAGGAGCAAGCGTCTTTTAATTTCTTGGCCAAGAAATTAGAAGGGCTGACAGCACCATATAAATTTTTCCCCTATCATGCCTTTAATTCTTACACTGCCACACTTGATTTTAGCTTTTAGTGATTTTCTGCATTAAGCTTTTCCCCTTAGGTTTTATTAGAAATGCATTTAAATAGAATTGAAAATTGCTTTGCTCCAGTTATAAATAAGTAATTGCTTACTGCTATTTAGTGTTAAATACATTTAGTTGTGGTCTGTCCTGGAAGAAAACTGAATTGCCCATTAGCTTGCTTGTGGGAAGCTGGCAGGGAATCTCAGATATTGTGATTATGTGACTCATAAGGTCACTGCAACCCTCATAATTGCAAGCTTGACACTGAGGACCAGGATCATGATCATATGACCAGGGGACACTGATAGCCAGAATTCAAGAACCAATTGTAACAGAACACATCCATTCTGTTGTGTAGTGGGTTCTGGAGAGCAGGAAGGACGCCGAGACGATGACTACAACATAACAGCTCTTTATTTGGTGGAAGTTACTGTACTGGGGAATAGGGCTAACTGCACTCCTATATATACCTGGCCAGGTACTCAACCAACCAATCGGATTGAACCTCTGTTTCCCGCCGAAAATGCTTCCGGCCTAAACAGTTACAGTTCAACGCCTCCTGGTGGGGACTCTTATGCAAGCTTTAGGTGTACCAATAAAGCCTAATACATAACACATTCAGTGCCATCATATCTGAACAGTTTCTGAATGATAATCTGAGGACTACCTGTAATGTTTCCCCAATTTTATGTGGCTTATATTGCCTTCTGTTGGCTAGGTTTAGGCTATTTTAATTTGTTCTTTTATTCATGCACTTTGCCTAGAGTTGCTTCAATGACTGAAGCAGCTAATGAATTGATTCAGTCCAGAAAGAAATATGGAGACTTGTGAAATGCTTATAAACATTTTTTAATGAAGTTGAGGATATAGATTGTCAGGGAATTATGCAGCCGATATCCAAATGGAGTCAGAGATGTTGACAAGAACTTGTGGTTTTATATAAATAAGTATATTTACAGTAAATAAGAGAGGCAAACAGAAGCATAGTCAGGTAAATCAACACAGCAGGAACATCAGGTAAATCACAGAACACACTGGGCACTCAGCAAAAAAGGCGGGAAACAGGGAAACTCCCCCTTTTCACTCATAGCAATCAATCACAGCCTAGATTGTCTCATGCAGTAGCCAACTAACTCTCTTTAATCAATCAGCTATAACTGTGTGTTCTGACTCTTTACACAACCCCCACTGTTCCAGTTATAAATTTAAATATCTTGACATAGATCAGGGGTGTCAAACTCAATTTCACTGAGGGCCGCATCAGCATTGCAGTTGCCCTCAGGGGTCCGGGTGGGCGTGGTCTACTGGGTGGGCGTGGTCTACTGGGTGGGCATGGCTAGAGTGCGTATGGCCTACTGGGTGGGCGTGGTCAGCTCTACATCGTTTGCATCAAGGGTGCCTATGGGGGCCTGGGCAGGAGTGGGAGAGATCTGAGGGTCTCTAGCAGAAGGAGGGTCTCAGGGCCAGAGCCAAGGCAGTGGGGGTCATTCCCTCACTGTTTCCAGGATGGCTTCGCGGGCCGCATGAAACCACTTTGCGGGCCGGATCCGGCCCCCGGGCCTTGTGTTTGACATGTCTGACATAGATGAAGGTGGTATTAGTAACTGAGATGACTTTTGAAAAGGGCACCCACAAGCAAGGTCAAATTCTGCAAGATGGTGGGCATGGTATTGCTATTCAAGTCTCCCCCCCCATTCTACCTGCATGCCAAATACAGTTGTTATTTATTATTTTTACATTTATTTATTTGTATCCCGCCTTTATTATTTTTACAAATAACCCTATGTGGTGACATATCCAACATACCTTCTTCCTCCCATTTTCCCCACAACTACAACTCTGTGGGATGAGTTAGATTGAAAGAATGAATGGCCCAAAGTCACCAAGCCAGCTTTCATGGCTAAAGCAAGACTAGAATGCATTTAGTAAAACGCTTTTTGCAGAGATTAAGAGTATTGATCCAAGTATTCTGATTTTTTTCTTCTGCCAGACTGGAGATCTTCAGTTGTCCAGAATTTGTTGGATTGCAGTACTGCTCATCTTTAACCAATGGCCTGGTGGACCCTGGCCCAACATATCTGAAGGCCTACTATTTCTTCAGGCCTGAATTAAGTGCTAAGGAGCAACTTGACAATGGCATGGAGTTTCTGGCAACGATCTCCGTAGTAACTGGGCCAAAAGATTCTAAGGGAGGTGGCTGGTGGGTTGAAGGCAGTTCCTAGCTGTCAACCCAGGGAAATGGAAGAAGATAATAAGGACAACTAAGGACACCAGGAAGAACAGGATCAAAATGGGGAATATGATGAATTTGCTAGTGAGTATATAGAAAGTTTCAAACAGAGCATTCCCAGCCAATCATGGAAGAAGGGCCAGTGGACATAAGCTTGGAAAAGGCAGGGGAAGCTTAAGGAAAATTGGTGTGAAAGGACCAAACTGTGTTAAGGTGTTCCAAAATAATTTTTCCCCACTAAAAAAGACCCAATTACATATTCACATTAAATTTCTCCTTGGAATTAAATGTCCAGCCAGAAAAAATGAAGTTTATTGGCATTTGTGATCAATGGCATATTCAGCTACCTATAGTAACTAGCATAAATATTAGCATTATCACTGAAAGATCTGATGGTAAACTATGAGGGCAATTCGGAAATAAACCTCAATTTGGTTATCAATGATAGACACTCGCAGATACAGAACTTTTATTATACACGTTAGAAAACTGCAACATGGCATAATTGCCATTCAAATTGAGGCACTTGTCATAATGTCATACAAGGTTTGAAATTCCTTAGTAGTAGTCGTTTGGCACCAAATCTGGGCTATAGGAGGGTGATCAAAAACATCCCAACGGAAGTGCTTCAAAAGTTCTTGGGTGCGTCTAGTGGTGTGCGGGCAAGCATTATCGTGAACCAACACCACACTGGAGGTCAGCATGCCCCGACACTTGTTATGGATGGCTCGTCTGAATTTTTGTAAAGTTTCACAGTAGACTTCTGAATTGATGGTCAAACCACACTCCATGAACTTCACTAGTAGTACTCTTTTGGCATCTTCACATTTGGCGGGATTTTCTATGTCACCACTTCCAGTGTGGTGTTGGTTCTTGGGTGCATCTAGCAGTGTGCAGGCGAGCATTATTATTAGCATCTCTCTCCTCCCACATCTGCAACCCACATTAGAGCTCACATGGCTTATTCCAGAAAGGAACCAGGCAGATAGTTAATGACTTTAGCCTCCCTTGCTTTTCTAAGAATCAGCTTGCGTTTTTTCTTTCTTCTCTTTTTATTGGAAGGTTGACTCAGCCTTCCATCCTTCCAAGGTCGGTACCCAGCTTGTTGTGCGTAATATGCTGACTCTGCAAATTGCTTAGAGAGGGCTGTAAAGCATTGTGAAGCAGTATATAAGTCTAAGTGCTATTGCTATTGCTATTTTGCATGAGAACCTGTCCATGTAGCAGAAATACTGTGGAGATCATCATACACATGCTTTTATATTTCTCTCTTGCCAGTGAGGTTGAAAAACTTACATTTTCTGTATTGGCATGTGTTATAAGGTAAAGGTTCCCCCGCACATGCATGCTAGTCGTTTCCAACTCTAGGGGCCGGTGCTCATCTCCGTTTCAAAGCCGAAGAGCCAGCACTTGTCTGAGGACGTCTCTGTGGTCATGTGGCCGGCATGAGTAGATGCCAAAGGCGCACGGAACGCTGTTACCTTCCCACCGTAGTGGTCCCTATTTTTCTACTTGCATTTTTACGTGCTTTTGAACTGCTAGGTTGGCAGAAGCTGGGACGAGTAACATGTGCTCACTCTGCTATGCGGCACTCGGGATTCGACCTGCCAAACTGCCGACCTTCTGATCGACAAGCTCAGCGTCCTAACCCACTGAGCCACTGCGTTCCTTTGCGGCATGTGTTATAGGTCATAACAAAAGTTGTCTTCTTGATTCTCATATAAGAAACCATTTATGACAAACAATGTTGCTAGATTTTGTCTGGTATCAATGAAAATTCAAAAACATAATTAGGGCTACTGAAAATGAGTGAACTTACTTGGAATTCCTGTTTTGTTTTTATTATTTATCTGTTTTTACACCCTTTTCTGGTCTTCAGAGCCCCCCTTGTGTTTGCAGTATTGGTAAATATTTTTTCTACACAAAATTTAGTGTTTTAATATTATACTATTGGGTTAGCAATGGTAACTTTTACTTTCTTTTATCTCTTTTGCAAGTTTCAGTGTTATTGAAATGAGTGTAATTTTTTCTGTTTTATACTGGTCCATGGCAGAAATGAAGATTATAGATAGATAGATAGATAGATAGATAGATAGATAGATAGATAGACAGACAGACAGACAGACAGACAGACAGACAGACAGACAGACAGACATCGATACTTATTTTATCAAGCTTATATGGCCAGGCCACCCATCTCAAACAAAGTGATCTGGGTGGAAGGGAAAGAAAGAAAGAGAGAGAGAGAGAGAGAGAGAGAGAGAAAGAAAAGAAAGAAAGAAAGAAAAAGAAAGAAAGAAAGAAAGAAAGAAAGAAAGAAAGAAAGAAAGAAAGAAAGAAAGAAAGAAAGAAAGAGAAAGAATCATCCTGTGTACATTCAGAAAATAAAGCTCATTAAATTCAGTCAGGCTTGCTTATAAATAAATACAGGTAATCCTCGTATGTTCTCTTAGCGAACATTCAAAGTTACGCAATAAATGCCCCCTAGTGTTTACAAACAAGTCCCGAAATTATGAATGTTGCAGCACCATGGCAGTCATTCACCCTTATGAACAACCACAGAGGCGCTGCAACATTCACCATGGCTATTCCCTGCCCCCCGCCCCCGGCCAGGTCTCCATAGGCACTAGGCCTGTGGATACCCACTTTGCAAAGATCTAGAGAGAGCCTTTGTTTCTTGGCCTGTTTCACTGATTCAGGCCTTCAGTGCATTCAGAGAGAATGGAGGCCTAAGTACCACAAGATCATGTGTGATCAGTAGCGCAAGATCTCACCTCTGTTCTCACCTCTGTTCTCTACAAATGGAGGCCTGGACAAGAACTGTGGCAAAAGGCTTTGCACATGGAGGGAAGGCCTGATCATCGAAGCCTTCCCACCACTTGCAAAGTCTTTTGCCATCTTTGCAAAAAGCCTTTGCCGATGATAACAGAGCCCCAGATTGAGTGCATCTCTCCTAGCCTCCATTTTTGTCGGCAAAGGACTTTCCTCAAGCACATTTTGCGCAGAGACTGGAAGCCTGAAGTAACACGATGTCATACACCCCCCCCAGGAGCTTCCAGTCTCAGCGCTCAAAATGTTTGCAAGCTGGTCGGATGCTTTGAGGCAGCGGTTTCACTGACCCAAAGCCTCCCAGCAGCTTGCAAATATTTTGCGCCAAGAGTGAAAGGTTCTCGGTGCTGTGATCTTGTGCGGCAAAGAGGCTGGAGAGGAAACAGCAGGAGACAAGATAGCTTACTAGATCTTCACAAGGTAAGTGACCTGGAGTGGCAGGATGGGGGGGGGAAGCAATTGTGGGGAGCATGAGGTATCTCAATGTGTCTGGGGAGGCCTTGGGTGATCTGAATCAGGTGGCCTGTTCCATCACTAGCGCCCCCCCCCCCATGGTCTTCCCCAACCTGGGATACCTCCTGTGAACTTAACAAACCATGCATTCAGTTAGCAAATGCGTGGGTGAAAGCACGGAGTGATCATATTCAAGGCATGCCATTCCTTGAGTTATGAGTGGAATGGCCAGGCTCCATTACATACGTAACTCAAGGACTACCTGTATGTCAACTTAGCATATGGTTTGTACAGCATAATGGATTAAAATCTTTGTCTGCTTTTAGTGAATTGTCTCAGAAGAGAGATTAGTAAACTCAGGATTCATAAACATTAATGCCAATGGCTTTAGCTTAGACATTAAGAAAGACTGTTCTGATTTTCTGCTATTATTTTCACAGACTGCCAGTTCTGAGACTACTAAAAAAGCCAGTGCAGGTAAATAGTCTTTGTGTCTTTTAGTCATACAACTTTCACTGAGGTTAATTATAATTTCTCTCAAGGTTTCTGTACTCAAGATTCTCATGCTAAAAACTTCCATCCTGCATCATCAAGTTGTATGTACATCACCATGCATGTACTGCCAAATATTAGCAGAGTCCTCTAATTCACATGCGATGTAATGCAAAAATAGCTGTTAAGCAGTTTTGTATCATTTTGTTAGGCTGAGTCAACCTCTAAACAGTAATCAAGAAAGCTAGGATCTCACAAAGTCTCAGTAGGCAGATGTGTTGCAAGGAAAAAGGGGATAGGTTACAAAATCTTTGCAATCTAAAATATCTGTACTTGGGCCCCCATTTTATCAGCAAGTACATTAAGTTTGATTCTCCTTAATATTTTTGATCCTCTTTTTAACTCTCTATTGATTTGAGGGATAAGCAGCTCTCTGTTTATGAGATGTGAACAGAATATCCATCTGCTCTTGGCATTGCAAACATCCCTTCCCATTCCAGATGCAAATTCCATTGCTGGCATTCAGCTGATTTCCTTTGTATCAATAGCCTGATAAATGGGAATGCTTAATGTCACAAGATCACTCTGTGTTAGGGAAAGATGGCAGTCTGCAGAAATGATATAGTTTTCTTTCCTGGGGGCAGAAGGGAGTAAAATCTTCAAAAATGAACAGTGGGAATGTATGTACAAATTTGCACAACCCACCAAACGTTAATTTCCATTTATCTCCCTAGAAATTAGGATTCTGATAGATGAGGAAATGCTATCAATTCCCATCAGTAACAGCGTTTATGCAGTTCTCAAGAGAAGAGAGAATTACCTGTGCAGCCTTCTTCAGAAGAAGTTTGGCTGTATCTGCGTCCTTAAGAGCATGAGAAATCCCATGGAAGTATATAGGAAAAGCCTGAAGGAAGGAGTGGAGGTTTCTGTCTGGGTAGATGATCTCACAAGACACGAGGCCGATGCTTTCGTGAATGCAGCCAATGAATACCTGCACTATTTTGGAGGTCTGGCGTTTGCTCTCCTGAAAGCTGGCGGGCCAGAAATTGAAGAGCAGTGCAAACTTTTCATTGAAAAGAATGGCCCACTCAGTGCTGGCCAGATTGTGGTCACCAGCGGAGGAAGACTGCCCTGTAAACAGGTTATCCATGCGGTAGGTCCAAGGTGGTCAGAAGATCAGAAGGAGGAATGTTGCCTCAAGTTGGAAGCTGCCATAATAAACGTTCTGAAATACGTCAATGCTCCAGAAAACAATATCAAGTCTGTGGCCATTCCTGCGCTGAGTTCCGGGATCTTCAATTTTCCTCAGGATTGGTGTGCTCAAGTGATTGTACAGACAATCAGGAACTTTGTTCAACTTGCTCCATTATTTGGCTACTTACAAGAAATCCACCTTGTAAACATTGATGAGACCACAGCTGATGTCATGAAAAAGGCTTGCGAAGATCTGCTCGGGGTTAATGATATTGTGCCTCAGTTGGGTATTCCTGACTGTATCAGGGTCAATGAACTCTGCCTGCAGATCAAAAAAGGGGGTATAGAAACACAGCGAGTAAGTCTTGTGGATTATAATGTTTCTTGTAAATGTGTTGGCATGCCAAGAATATTTTTTTAATTCCAGTGCAGAAAACCAGTAGACATTGTAGCTTTATTGAAAATTATATGATGTGGAAGATACATGGTCCACATCCAACATTAAATTTGTTGCTACTTATTCAACAGGATGTTCAGTTTGAATATACCTGATATTCCCTCTATGCATGCCTCACGTTATTGCTGGAAGTCCCCAAACTTTTACATAACCTTTCTTGCAGAAATATGTCCTGTCCTTATGAAGATGGGGGAGATAGTTAAGATTTCTTGTTGTTGATGGAATAGTGTGGGAATTCCTTGTCTGTAGGAACCTGGCATGAAAAGTTTCACATTTTACATTGCTCTCTTCCAGGCTGCTATAATTATTAATTCTATGACCACACAAGATGATCTTTCTCAAGGAACGGTTTCAAGAGCAATTTTGGAAAAGGCAGGTCCAGCTATGCAGGAACAACTTGCCTCTGAGTTACAGAAACTTCCATCAGAGAGATCCAGTTTCATATACACAAAAGGATTTAATCTTGATTGTGAGCACGTGCTGCATGTGGTTTGGCCACCTTACATTGAAGGCAACAGGCAAGAGGTGATGTTAGCTTTGCAGTGTTTCATTCATCTGAATTTGGAAGCAAATCAGCTTATATAATTGAATTTCTTGCTTGCAGGTATTAAAAACAGCCATTTCTAAAGGGCTTTCCAAGACTGTGGAACAGAAGTTGTCATCCATTGCTTTTCCTCCTCTTGGAATTAAAGGTTTACATTTACCAAGTAATGAGGTGGCCGAAATTATGGTGGAAGAAATCATGCACTTTGCAGCGGAACAAATTGGGAAGAAGCTGGATGTCTACATTGTGGTACCTCTGGACAACATTGATGTTTATGAAGTAAGTTATTGAACACTGTTTCCTTGCAGGTAGATTACAGGGGCCTAAGGAAAGCATGTGGTATTATGCAGTCAGTATTACCATGAGACTCAAGTTACTCTCCTTGCACTATGATGAGTAACACTATTATGAGATGGAGAGTTGCTTTTCGTTGATAATATTTTTGTCCTTTGTAGGAGTTTTTTTTAAGACACTTAAATCCTATGAATACCATAGAATCAGAGGTTTGGAAAACACCATGGATGTCTAGCTCCCTGCCCAGTGTAGGAATCCTCATATAATCCCAAAGGGGTGCCCAGTTTTTGGTTGGAACCCTTGAAAATTATGCTTGAATATTTGTCTAGCAACTCAACTGATTAATTTTATTCTGTCTCTACTCTTTAGCCAAGGTTAGGAAAAGTTTAAATATATTAAGGTGTATGTTGTATATAGAAGGGACGCGGTGGCTTAGTGGGTTAGGGCGCTGAACTTGTCAATCAGAAGGTTAGCAGTTTGGTGGGTCGAATCCCGAGTGCCGCATAACAGAGTGAGCACCTGTTACACGTCCCAGCTTCTGCCAACCTAGCAGTTCAAAAGCACGTAAAAATGCAAGTAGAAAAATAGGGACCACTACGGTGGGAAGGTAACAGCGTTCCGTGCGCCTTTGGCATCTAGTCATGCCGGCCACATGACCGCGGAGACGTCCTTGGACAAGCGCTGGCTCTTCGGCTTTGAAACGGAGATGAACACTGGCCCCTAGAGTTGGAAACGACTAGCACGCATGTGCGGGGGAACCTTTACCTTTACCTTTATGTTGTATATATATTAACAAAGAAGTGAGTGTCTTGGAGGCCAAATCTATGAGGAGCTTGAAGCTTGAAGAAAAGATAATTAGGTTATGGTGTAATAACCATTTTCTGATTTTTGAATGGAGGACCTTTGTTTTCTTTCTCTTCAAAGATAGGTTATGAATCTGTAGCTCAAATAAGAAGAAAGGGTTAAAAAAAGGATAGTCTTTGTGACAAGCTTTATATCCAAATATATTTTATTCTTTATTCTGTTTCCATCTCCCCTTAAAACTTTTAACAGAATGCACAATGGTCTGAGAGTCAGCATCTGCACTAGATAACTGGTAGTCAACCTGAAACTAAATTAATCAAGTAAAAATAGCAAACGGGGAAAATCCTTTACCCAAACTTCCTCAAACCTCCAAATAAGTTACCCAGACCTAATTCCACATATCAAAGGATACGGTCTGCAAACACAAATAGAATTAATTAAATTAGGTCTCCCACCAGAACTGCATGTTGACGAGAATTCATACCTATACACGCTCATACACACACGCCCCTCAAGGGTCATCCTAGAATCAGCATGCAGACACTTTCACACCCCGGACAATCTCCCCCTATAAAAACCTGCTGCTGTACTCCATTTCTCTGCAGCCGGCCCTTAAATGCAAACTGTTTTGCTTTTAGGAATAAATAGTTCTTCTTTCATTATTAACTGTCTGGATCTCATTTTTATTTATTCTTGCACAGCCCCGGTTTGAGTTGGAACCCCAAATTATTCTTCCGACCACTTGTTGACTGCAAAATACCTTGCCTTAGAAAGTGAGGATCTCTTTTTCACTAGCACCATTCACTAAAAAGCTGGTTAAGAATTTAGCAACATGTAATAGAGGATTTCCTTCATTGGCCAGAAACTGGATTAGTTCATTTTAGAGATCCTTCTCATTCTTGGATTATATAAAAACAATCAAGAAGTTAATAGACCAAGCATGGACTTAAAGTCTTAATAATAAAAGAGGTACCTGCCCAAATAAAAATAGCTTCTCGAACAACATTTTGTACATTGCTAAAGAAGTGCAATTTCGAAAGAAATTGCAATACATCTTGTTGTCACCACACAGTCTGCCACAATCCTTTGAATTTGGCATGAGTTCTAAACCTTTCCCTGCTAGTTGAATTTCTTGTTGGGATATCCAAAAATCTCAGTCAAGAAAACAATGGCAAAAGTCCACTGAGAATAACTATTTTATTTACTGGTTTCTACAAAGGACATATCACATACATCCTGGAACCTTAAATCAGTCTTCTATTCTAAATGTTAGCTAAACTGTTAACATTAGTTGTATCTTCTTATTCTTTTGTATGTAAGCACGATTTTGCCAACTGAATTTCCAATCTATACCAAGCATTCAATATTGGGGAGACACATCCCATTGAAAACTTATTATTCTAATTGCCATTTGCTATAATGTCCATGGTGTTATATGAGCAAAAAAAATCCAAATTGGTACTATATTATGCTGATTAATCATTATTTCCCCCCTTTTTAAAGGCTTTCTGTGCCAAGCTTATGTCAGTGAAGAACAAACTAGAAGAAAAGATGGACTGCAGCAATGTTGACACAATTGGTAAAAATAAATTGGAGGGTTAAAATTTATGGGAATTCTTGGCTTAATTAAGTTCAATCAACTGAAATAGATTTTTTGTCAAGAGCCTGTCCAATGATTGAAACCTTAAGAGTGGGGAGCTAAACAATTTGGAACTAAACAATTTCGTTGACAGTGATTTATGATTCAGTATACCCCACATACTCATCATCTAATATCCTCGTTTTTTGACAATGATGGTGATCCTCTCTGCTGTGTTTGTAAATGCTGGGTTTTAGTTTAATATGGAATGTGAACCCAGCTAACTGTGGCTTAGTCAGCAACCAATGGTTTAAGAAGTTGCGGATTCATATGCTGTAAGAACCCAGACGTAGAAGGAGAAGCTGAAAGGTGGGTGAGATAAAAGACGGGCCAGTGAAAATTATCAAGATAGGAGGGAGGAAACATTTCAGGGACGGGGGATTTCATTTAGAATCTAAAGTTTAGATTTTAAAAACTGGAAAGCCTTAAAAACTCTTAATTCTTAATCTTATATAATCTTGTTTAAAAGCTGGATTTTGCTCAGTGGAAGCTCCTGGGGAATTTTTTCTTAAAATTGCAGAAATTGTACGATATTTATTGTATGAAATCATGTTAAATATCTCAAAATTATAACAATATAACACTTTGTACACTGCCTGTTGTTCTTTAAATCCCTAGCTTGTTTTTGCGAATTTCATCCACTTGATCCAAAGGCTTCCCTTTTCTCTTGACTAAATTCATTTTTTCTTTGCATCTGTTTCGCAATTTGATCCTTAGTCATTCTCTCTTTATGACCAAATTATCTCAGTGTTCTAAGGTCATTCTCATTCCTTCTCGAGTCTCCTGATGGTCATCCCTTTTTTTGGAACTATCTAGTCTTAATCCTAACTATCCATTCAAGCCACCTAACAGCATACTTTTCCCCCTGGTTAGCTTACATTTGGATGCAATCATTCAGCAGTGCAAACCTTTTTCTTTCTTTTTTTAAGCAGAGCTACAGGCTGATGTCCAAGCCAGTCCAGGTTTTGATAGAAATGGGCCTTCTGTGGAACTGATAGGACGCAGCCATGATATTTTGGAGAAAGCAGGACAGTGGCTCAGAGATATCATATTGGTTGAGGAAACTGGACGGATTGTTATACGGAATCATAACATTTTAAACCTGAGCAGTGTCCAGCCTCTCGAATTGTCTCACCTTCAGCAACATTTTGGCATTACCATCCTGGAGAGAGTAAGTGGAGCAGGGGCAGCCGTAGAGATCGAAGGTTCTCCCCGAGCTGTGATTGATGCAGCCTTCGCAATTGAATTCATGCTACAGTCTACAGCCAAGCAAGAATCTCTTAAGATGGATGGTACGTAGAGTTGTATGAGCACATTCCATTGATAACAGATATTAATCTAACCTTTAACAATTCACAGAAAATCTTGGTTTAATTAGCTTTTTAAAAGCAGGCTTCTAGTCCTTAAAAACAGCATTTTTAGAAGTTTATGTAATCTTTAGTAAACTTAAAAGTTTTGTTTCAGCATCTCACTCTGAACTGCCCAATGCTTGCAAAGTGGACGGGCAGAATGCTGGGACAAAACTGCACAGACATAAGTTGTATCTTTAAATGTTTGTATCATGACTTTATTCTTATAATGTAGAAAGTAATATAAATCCAAGTCAGATAAATTAAAATAACAGAATTGTACAATGCTCTGCTCTAGGAAAATCACCCAATCATCTTTTCCAGAAAGCCAGAGGTTGGCTTCTTGTCCAATTTTTGTTAAATCTTATAAACTAGTACAGCATTAGAATATTTAAGCTCTGTTGTAGGTTGCCTGGCTTCATACTGCAAATTGTAATAAAATTGATATATCTGTTAGCATATCAGTGGAATTCACAGAGGATCCAAACTTTGAAACAACATATATTAAATGAAAAAAATATTTTAGTCGTGTGTTGGCCATATTAACTATTTTTTTCTTATTTCATCTTAGAAATATCATTTGCACAAATGTTCCGCGCCAGAAATACCCCAAATGGGTGTTTAAATTGTTTCTCATTTGAATGTGTGTGTTTGTGTGTACATGTGTACAGTATGTGTGTGTGTCTGTATACATACTGTATGCTCTCAACTTTTATTTTCTAATTTTCTACAGTTGCCGTTGTAGTTTATTTTTATTTTATTTAGCTTTGGTTTATTTTTTTAAAAAATCTGTATTTTTATTGATTTATCATTTTATGTTAACACAAAAGTTTTTACGGGTGTGTTATAGCATAGCATTATGCTATATTTAATTTATTTCTTTTATAGAACAAATGGAATTAAAGAGCATCATCCCACTCTTTTAAGTTTTCAGTTTATTTTTCAGTATGAAAATCTTGGTTTAATTTTTATTAAGCAGTGTATTATCTGCATCCAGGATCTTTGGAGAGCTATCCTCATCAAGAAGGGGATCTGGAGATGGCAAACAGATGCTGTTATCAAATCACCCCAATAGAGTCTTACCTTCAAGAATTCAAGAACAAAGAAAAACAGCTCGAAAAAGCCGGCCTCCGGGTTCTAAAGGTGAATAGCAAAATAATGCTAGGAGAAAATTGTGTTGCATTATAGATGTACCAAATTAGCCAAACTTAAGCAAACAAGATTGAAATCTACAGGGTTTCATTGAAAAAGTCTCTGCATGATCCAAACTGCAAGTTAAACTGGGCATTAACTGGTTGCCACTTCTCCTGTTCTTTGAAGCAGCTGACTGTTCAGTGCTAATGATGTCAATTTTGGATCTCAGGTTCGCCTCCCATGAAGAAAAAAAAGATTTAATCAATTTGAGGGAATTAAGATTATTTAATCCAGCTGATTTGCTGGTTTCCCATTTTGCAGCTGCAAACATGATCTTTCATACAGCTCTGGAGGACTCCAGAAGCTTTTATGGAGTCGTATTGGCCTGTAGGAGTTAGCATAACTTGCCTCCTTCTCCCTTCCATTATCAGGAGCATCCTATAAAACTGAGGATTCCCTGCTCATGGAAAATTGGGAACTAGTTGTAAATCTAACACAGCAGTTGCTTGTGTATGTGTGTGTTTAATCAACCATCGATCTTGAATTAATAGACAATGTATCACTCTGAGCAAATTATAAAATGGTGTCAGTTTCCTACAAATTATGAGCTCAAGCTAGATTTCAGAAGAGGCTACAGAATTCCAAAATATGTATCTACCAGTAATTAAAACTAATATGACAAACCTAAAAAAGGATGACTAACAAGAAATTACCTAATTTGTATTGTGACTGGAAAAAATACACAGGCTTAATACTTCACAGAAAACAAATCCATATTCTGGAACAAAATCTTGGTTGAACAATGATTCATTTGTACAGAAAAGAGATAATCCTTGAATGCAATGTTTCTTTGATTCAACTACTTGGATTTCCTCCAGAATCTTGAAGACACACCTGGCAGCATCTCTCGTGTGAGGAAAGGTTTGCTGGAATATGCAATTTCTGCTGGTTGGCAGGCAAATTACATTCAGTCGTTACATTACTGGCAATATACAGAGTACATCCTAACTGTTCATTTTTTTATTACAGATAGAGAAAATACATAACCCTCTTTTAGAATCTGCTTTCCAAAGAGTAAAAAGGAAAATAGAAGGAAGAAATACTGGAATGCCTGTATGTCATAGATTGTACCATCATGTCCCTGCTCAGTATTGTAGCCTGGTGTGCAAAACTGGATTTCAGAAAACTTACTCATCACAAGGTAAACCAGATATGTTGCTGTAAATGCTGTAGAAAATACAGGCTATTTTTCAGCATATTAAATATCCTATTCGTGTGCAAACTGAATACCTTTGTAACAACACAAACATGACTTAAAAGTTGGTATTTTACAACCGGTTGTTAAATTTTAATTTCTATACTGGTGAGAAACAAGATTGGAGTTTTCATTTTTAAGTGTAAGGAACCTAAACAACAAGACTACATTGTGGTGCCTCTTATGTCCTCTTGGGCTTCCCATCCAGTTGGCAATAGACTACCAGATACTTATCTCAATTCACTTCTCAGCTATTCTAGGCAGAAAGTTTAGAAACTAGAGGGTAAGCAAGAATTCAGCCTCAAACATAGAAGCTGATTCCCCACTGCAGACCATAAGTCTATATTCCAGAGTATAAACTCTAGGTTTCTACCTCTTGCCCATTTGAATTAACAGATTAGCTCGTGGTTTGTTGGTGTACCAAAATACAATTACATAATGCCTCCCGTCCTAGCCTAAGAATCAATGGGGCTCATCTCTCCAATCTCAGCTTTAATTACTCTATTTCTAATTGTTATGTGTGATTATTATAGTGGTTATTTTCAGCATGATTCCTAAGTTTGATTAGTGTAGTCAAATTAATCCTTATACTTCTACCTAGTATATGGTTGAAAGACTAAAGACACTGCAGTCAGCTAGTCATTTATATTGCCATTATAATGAAAATATGGTAAAACAGCCTGCATTTTGTGTTGCTTTTCAGATCAGAAATATGGAGCTGGCATCTATTTTAAAAAGAACCCCCGGAAACTTATAGCAGATACCAGAGAAAAATGTGAAATGGACCATTTGATCTGTGTGTTTGAAGCAGAAGTTGTCACAGGGTCATACACAAGGGGCAATCGGAGTTATGTAGCACCACCTTTAATTAACGCAAGCAGTATGAAACTCTACGATAGCGTGGTTGATGATATTCATAACCCTGAAATCTTTGTCATTTTCAATCGGGAACAAGCTCTACCATTGTACTTACTGACATGTTCTCTGCTTTGGAGCCCTCATCAGAAGGCAAGTTTGGAACCATCATCCTAGAATCTCTGAAGCCTTAATGCTAATTGAAACACAGACACTAGTTCTGTGTTAGATTAAGTAATAAACTTATGGCAGTTCTGTAATGCAATGAAAAAAGAAATCCCTGCAACACTATGTTCTTGAAGTCTCCTTATTTTTTAATGTTATTTTTAAAAAGGCACTAAAAACCATGGCTTCATTTTATTTAAAACAAAATTACTGCAGCCACAAGTCCTTATTCTAAAATACTAATTTTAAGCAATGTGAACACATGGGGGGGGAGATGCTTTATATTTACTTACTTAATTTTACTGTGGTCATTAGCCAGTACAAAAGAATTGATATTCAAATATCTAAAATTAAATTGACCATGGCAGGATTGTTAAGGAAAGTACATACAGACAAAAAAGAATTGGCTAAAAGACAATATCAAATCAAAATACGCTAAAGGGTCTGTTCAGGTTACACATATGCAACAAGAAGAAATTAAAATTAGCAATCGGGATAATATAAACTTTGAAATAGCAGTATAAAATATAAATGCAAAGCAAATACTGTACGCATATAGGTATATTTGTAAATAAAACAAAATTATCAAGGTTTAAGAATTATAAACTTGTCTTTACAAAACCTGAAAAAAATATAGCACAATAGCTGACATGGCATTTACATTCCAAAGCAAATGGTTAATGCAGAGCCTCAGCCATTTCTGGCTATCCATACTCAGGGATGTTCAATTGGTGTTAATTATTATTATTATTATTTTTGCCTGATTAGATAGATCTCCTTAGGCTCACAGAATGAAATGGCTACATGGGGAAGGTAGTTATGGGGCTCTTATAGCAATCATGGTACAAAGAGCTTTCTGAAAGTTGACTTCATAGGCATGCAGTATGTCTGGTATCAATTTCACTGATCATAAATCTAAACAAGATACATTTAGCCTTTCACTGAAGTAGACATCAGGTTTTGTTTTTTTAAAAAAATGCTTACAGGGATAAAAAACATTCTAATGTGTAAATGAACAAACTGACTCTTTTATTCTGCACTATTTTATTAAAATATCTCAAGTAAACAATTTCTACATTAGTCAGTTCCCCTTCAGTGTCCCTATATAACAAAATAGATTACACATAACTTTACATACATATTTGGCTTTCTAGTGAATTTTCTATGCTCTAACTTGAAAAAAATCCATCACCGACTAAATGAACAAAGTACACATTAATGTTGTCAATTACCACAGTAATTGAAATCCCTGATATTTTTATCTGCACAAGTCTCTGAAAGCTATTCCAAGACTTCTGGAATTTCACAATCATCCACAATGAGCTTGTGAAGAATTCCTTCCCTTCTCTTCCCACTGCTGATAGCTTTGATATAACAGTTGTGGTTTCCAATACTGAAATGTGTTTCTGTCCCATCTTCTACAAACTCACCCTGACCAAAAAAAAAAAAGATTTAAAAAGCCACTTAATGATTTTCAAATGTTTCGAGCCTTTATTAGCTATCAAATTATTTTAGTTTCAACCAAGCGTAAAATATTCAGAGCTGCAGCATACAAACAGGACAACAAGCGTAACCTTTAACTTTTCGTGATTTTAGGAATTTCAGAAAAGATGCCAATTCAGTTTGAACTGTATGCATGCAGTTGTTTTATTGCTTTATGTACTGTATGGAATTTCTCAAAGAAAAGTCCAATTTATTTTGTTGTAAAAGTTTAGTGGTAAAAGATTGGGAAAGAGCAAACCTTCTGTTGCTCTTCTGAGGTATTTTAATCTGGAAGCTGATGCCAAGCTTCTGGAAGAGGGAAGTCATAAGCATTCTAGGTCTGTGGACCAACACTGGGCCACAGCATGTCAGCAACCAGTCTGCACAAACAAGCAAAGCCCCATCTGCGAGATGCAGGCAGCACACAAAACCAGGCCCCCTCTGGTCTGCAGAAAAACCTCTCTCCATGGAATCGGTCCCTGTTTTAGAACATGCATGAATCTCTGTATTTTTTCCACCTCCCAACCACTAAACTAAGCGATAAAAGGAGCTCCAGCAGTAGCAAAGGTAGTGGGAGCCTTCCAATACTGACATACTTGTGGCGTCTGGAGGTTATGGTTTTCCGCTAAAGGAAAGAAGAAAACTCAACTTAGGAAAAGAACCAGTTGTGAGACATTAAAGATGAGACGGAGTACTGCAAAACTAAGAGGAAGACGAGGGGAAGCAGCAGTAGCCTGATCAAAGGAAAAACAACTTTCAGGCAGGATCACATGAGGACTTTTGTAAGCCCCATACATTTTTGCTTAAAATTACATTCCATAAGATTTTCAATATTTTTGTGGTTTTTTTTTACAAAGAAGCAGGGAGTAAATAATAAACATTATTCTGTAATAATAATGTTGTGGCCAGTTAATTATGTCTGTCAGATATGGTTACAAACAAGATAATTGGTTTGTTGGTTATGTTTTCTGAGTTTCTTGCATGTTTTTATTAAAAGGTGGTGAAATATTTTTTTAAAAGGCACCAAAATAAGTATCCTCTACTTCATATATTTGTGGATCCTTTGCCTATTATGCCTAATGGGTAAGTCAATCCTGCTTTCAATAGTGAAACAAAAATTTATTTATTTAGCGTATGGCAGTGAAACAAAGAATGGAGATACAACGGTTTGGAAAAGCTGAGTTTTGCTTCCAAATGACTCATCTCACTTAACAGAGATGCATTGTACAAACTCCCCTACAAGGAAAACAATAACCTGATGACAAAAAGACTGAGAAGGGAAAGAGAAATGAAAGTGAAATTTCATAAAGCGGCTGAGGTGAACTCAGCATTACTTGGAGATAGTCATCAACTTGGAGAGCCAGTGCAGTAGCTTGTGTTCTAGCTTATTTAGTTCTGAAAACAGATATGTAAACAAAAAGCAGCCTAGTAAAGATAAAGCTGCACTTTCGTATCTGCTCAACAGCACTCTTGCATGGTAAAATACGACTCTGCTTACCTTCCTTCTTGTCTTTATCATCTAAAGATGAACATGTGACACCATCGTGATTGTTAAATTTATGTCCTATTTTATATCAGGCTGCTGCAGAACTGTAACTTCCACCATCTAAAATCAGTAGGGCTGTTGGCCGGGTTAGCTGAAAGTTTTCAGCAACATTTGGAAGGCCACAGGTTCCCCACCCATAATAATCTTTAAAATTTTATAGGATAGTGCTCATTAGGGTGGCTTGTTATTCAGCTGTCCCAGTTATTTTGTCTTAATTCTCCATTTCTAGGGGGAGGAAAGATGCTATTAAATATCCTCTCTAACCTATGACTAATAATTTTCAACTAAAATAATTAACTTGAAATTATGTTTTTATATGCTACATACCGCTGTCTCCACTTTTTTACCATTGCACCAGACGTCCATTGTGTCTTTCTCTATATAAAAAAAGGATTGTTACATAAATTATTTTATACAATTTCAACATCATAAATATAAGTAAAGTTGTACCCACACCAAAGCTCTTCTGCAGTTTGCATTGTCTTTTATTTTGATTTAGTTCTACAAAATGCTACAAATGTATTTCTAATTGCATTCTGGTCCAGATGAAATCTCATTATATACATGATAGTTCTCTAAGAATGCTGTTTATATAGTTGCAATATAGTGCTTTTGTAGAAAATAAAGTTAACAGCAAACCTATAGAATGTCTAGTGGCCACAGAATGCTGATAGAATATTAAGAAAAAGAATCCAGTGGAAGGAAGAATAAAATGAATGGTATCCTTGAAACACACAAAATTGTAACAATTGCAGGTCCTGCTTATTCTATGAATGCAAGAACGTTACCTACCTATTAATTTAATAGCAAAATGGATTCAATCTGAAAAAGGGCAATCATTTCGATGTAAAAGATGTCTTATATATATATAACGTCATGGGTTTTTTTTTTAAAAAAGTACCTTAAAAATAGTATTTCTGAAAAATTCAAAACTGCCTAAAAGGAAGCTGTGACTTTTTGAAAATTATGGTGGCTCCTGAAATTGGGGGGGCAGATGAATGTGCACTGTTATCAAGTCTATAGCTGATGCCTGTTTGAAAGAAGGACTTTGATTCTGGTAGTCTTTCTGCAAGTAGATAGGCTCCTATCATTTGCAAATGGCTAGAGAATGCTGCATGTGACTTTTTTTAAAGATATAATTGCAGGTACAGGTTGACAGTAGACACAGATTTATTTACAACATGCTGCTATTATCTTAAAACAAGCTTGTTAGTCAGCATCTTTAATTCTCAGTTATCCCCATAGCCACATTTATATATTCAACATGTTTTCTGGATTTATAGTAATGCTGTTTTCTACTTTGTTATGAGATAATGCATTGCCAACAATAAATACATAGTTAAGATAAATGTAAACCACTGCTAATAAATTACAAACTACTTGGCTAGTAACCCTAATTTAACAAATCCTTTTCAGATCCTAGAGATCTTGTAGTAATCCCAGAATGTCTCCAGGATAAGGGTATATAAGTAATTTGATTATGTGCCATGAAGACATTGTCAACTCTAAGCCACCACATATATTTTCTATAAAGATTTCCTTAGTCTTTATTTCAAATAAATGGGTTATAGCATTAATGCACTTTGGAAACTGCCAGAATACAACTACAATAGTACATGAACCATACAAGAGACTTCAGGGAAACTAATTTACCTAAAACAACTCTAAAATCTGTACCATCTAGGTGTAATACCCAAGTGTTTGTTGTTTTTGACCGATTCTCCAGATATTTCTTGAGACTTTTTCCATCTATTTCCAGAGTATATTCATATGCAAATCCACTGACTGCATCAATATTAATAGTAGCCTTTGTGTTAGCAGCTCCAACTGTAAATGTCTCCTTTCCCACTAATTTAAACATCCATTCTTTTCTTATTATTTCCTATGGATGAAAAAAAGACATTTAATACAAACATATTTTTACTTTAATTCTGAACTTGACTGCCACAAAACCACTCAACATTTTGTTTTATTATTAAAAAAATTGATCAAATCAGATGTAATCAAAAGACTTATTATCCTTTCATCCTAATGTATAGTAATATTTCCTAACAAGAACATAGAATCCAAGTCACAGGAATTAATTATTAAATGCTATTCTGCCCTGATTGTATCCCATTTCTGAGACACTTTACACTTCAAACAAAAGCATAGAGCAACAGAAGAACAAGTTCAGAGGATGTTTAATAAAGTGGTGAATTATTATGGTTTGTTGCAGTCAGTGAGATGTTTAAACTGGATTTGGCATTTTATCCGCGTATCAAGTCCTTCCAAGGACCTAGGATAGGTAGATGTTGTTTGATGGTGTTAAAATACTGTCACAGGATTATTATAATAATTATTTTAAAAATTCTTAAGCATTCTCCCGCACATGCAAGGTCAAGAAAACAAACTATATCAGGAAAGGTAAATACATGTATATAAGTTTAGATAACTGAGGGGAGACATGATAGCAGCCTTCAAATATCTCAGGGATTGTCACACAGAAGAGGGAATGGACTTAAAACTATCACATTACAGAGCTGCATGTAACTACAAAACTACAAGAATAAGATTCAGGTTAAATGCCAAGATTCTACAAACTATCAGCCAATAGTGTAGACTGCCTCATAAAGTGGTGAGTTCTCCTTTGCTACAGGTCTTTAAAAAGAACCTG
Source organism: Vipera ursinii (assembly GCF_947247035.1). NCBI lineage: Eukaryota > Metazoa > Chordata > Lepidosauria > Squamata > Viperidae > Vipera > Vipera ursinii. The sequence goes on from NC_139512.1 coordinate 131,394,662, forward strand.
GATGTCTCTATTAGGGATGATCTACTGGATCCTGCACTGAGGAAGAAGTTGGACTAGGTTATCTTTTAAGTCTATGATTCTATGATATCAAAAATATAATGATTGTGACGAATAGATATGTATGTAACCAGGATACACAGTTGGTGAACGTTCTTTCAAATATACTTGCATGCACTTCATATTTACACATTTGGAAACTAAAATGCCTTAGAATACTTTCCCCCTCTTTGTAGGACTAATCCTACAAATATACAATAGCTTAGTTGTGCTAGGGAACTGAGTTTATGAAAGGATAGTAAATTAATCTGCTGTTTTATTTGATCTTGGGTATTATACAGCTTAGCCTGGGCATGGGGAAGAGATGACATTTATTGCTGTTGTAGAGGTAAGACCTCAAATCATATTTAGGAAAAGCATATGCTACAGCAATATGCACTCACCAAAGGAAACAATATAGCTAAACCTGATTTTTTATTTGGACAAATGGGACAGAAAGCTGGAATTCCACTCTCATACTCATTGCCACAATTTGGATAAAAGCATTTTATGGTCACTTGAATGAAATAGATCTAGTCTCCTCTTCCATTGCATGTGCCCACATAAAGAAAATACAGCCAGGATTGATCCTATAGGATTGTTCAAATAGATTCAGTTCCCAAAAGCCAGAAAGAAAGGAATCACTGTACTGTCAAGATGCCCTTTTCTTTCCTTTCTGCTTACGGTAGTACATAGTATCTAGTACAATAGGGATGATAAAATGGAATGAAAGAAATTAGATAAGGAAAAATTATGATTAAAAAGCAATCTGATAAATTAAGCCATCTCTCCAATTAACTGGTTGCTCATTCATCTCTATTATGACTGCAGCATTTCTCAATTTCCCAGTATACATCTGTATACATTAAATAATGATTTTCTGTATAACATCTGCAGCAAAACTGAAAGCAAGATTCTAGTACCATGAGGCATTCATTCTTTGCACTATGCTGATGTGTGTTTTCAAGAAACAATTGAATTCCCAAACTGATTATTCTATATGTATACAATACTGTATATTGTATATTTTCCTGCCAATATTATCAAAGAAAACCAATTAATCTATCAGTTTAAAAGTATGAATAAATATTGTTCTAATAGCCAAAAGTCGAACTCAGCATCCGTTCAGAAGAAAAATACTTCATAAAAATGCATTATCTTTAACAACAAATTTTTCACTTCAATTCAACACTATTATTTATTCGATATATTTGTTTACTGCTTCTTTCACTGGAACATCTCACAGCCTTTTTCCACTAAAAGCAATAAAATACAATTTCAAAAAGTTAATGAAATATTTAGTCTAAACCTCCTTCTATAATTTTGATTTCAAATAAAAATGGAGTAATTAAAAGACTCATTTCAGTATGTGTAAAGAGTGGTGTACATAGTATTTCAAGTGATAGTTTTTAAGGAAACCTTAGTTTATAAATACCTATCACTCGTACTTATCAAGGACCCTTCATACTTACCCTGAAATCGGTGGGTTAAAATGCTCTCTTGCTTATTCTCTTTTGGGGTCTTTTGTGACTTCTCCGGCCAGTGCTAATGTATGCCCTTACCAAAATGAGGTAGAGTACCCCCCAGTGCCACAAAGGACCTGAATCTATCAGATAATGGTGCAACCAACCTCTTTCTCATTGTAATAATGACAGTAAGGATCCGGAGGAATAACAAGTCTCATGAAATAGCTCTCTCTTTTGGCCTCAAAATTCCCACAGAGGTCAAGGTTGTTCTGCTCAAAAGCAAATGTCTGGTATAGGAGAAGACAATTGAGGGACCATAGTATGGGCCATATTTCTCACATACAAAGTCTACTTATGGCAATGAAAACAGGATTAACTCAGTGGGAGGGAAAGGAATAGAAAGAAAAAGATTTAAGAGAGATTACAGCAGAAAAGAAATAAGAAAATAAGCTGGAAGTATGGCCAGAAAAGCCTATCCTCAACACCGGACCTGGGAATTTTACAGCCCATAGGCCGCATCTGACCTGCAGGTGGTCCAAGTCCAGCCCGCAGCATCAGCAGGATCAAGACATCAGCAGCATCAAGGCAGTGTCAGTGGCTCTCCATAACAGTCCCAGTTTCTCATGTGGTCCCTTGGGAAAATTAATTGCCCAGCCGTGCTCAACACCAACTAGAACAGCTGCCTTCAGAAGTACTCTTTTGGCAAACCAGATTTTAGATACACCAAATGTTAAATTGTCTTTCAAAGAACTGAATGCATTTTATGTAAATGTCCTACCTTTCCATCTACATACACAACACGCTTTCCTGATGTGGTCCCATGTTCAAATTCAATTTTGTGAACACCATCACTCAGGCCTACTTCCCAGACAGCTACCAGGTCCGTCATTCTGTCTATGTAACTGTAATGAGACGTACAAGAACAAAATATTTAAATATGGACACTTGACCTCCTTCAAGCAGAATTATTCGAAAGTGAAATACACTTTAAAAGTGGCTCCAACTAAGCTAGGTTCTCTTTTTGGAAACTTAATTACATTTACAGAACATTCTATGCAACTCTTTAAATTATAAACTTAGTTTTTATCAAATGTTTTGGTCACTCAGGCATATGCATACAGTGTTATATTTTAGTATACCTAATAAGAAAAAGTGACATACTACAACATTACATACAGAGCAAAAATCATTCAGCCATTTTTTTTATTTTTAAACACCTAGTTAAATCCCAATCATACAGTCATTTCATTGTTCATAAACTGATACAAAATCAGTTTACAGACAGAAAATGAACACATATAATTGTTCTAAGCCTAAAAGATTCCTTGGAATATTTATTCCCAGATGTTTAAAATAATTTAAACAAATAAAACCCCATTTTTTACAATTTTTATTTAAACCCTATAGAAAATATATTGTTTGATTAACTGAGTAACTTTGTAATTTGCCAAATGTAGAACTTACAAAATTACTATTAAACATAATATATCATTAGTTAACAATAATGTGTTCAATCCCAGCCAGTTAAATCCAAACCTTCTTCTGTATTTCTGATAGATAGACCTATGGTTACAACATCAAATTAAATACTGTAACAGATAAGAGTCATTTCTGATAAATGCCACAAAACATCTTGATAAGAAAAGCCATTATATTAAATCTAATAGAAAAATTAGGGAACCACATATTAATACAACCACGGTATTTATTGAATTTTATTTGGTATTTTTATTGATATTCACCACTAGGAGTCATTGTTGATTATATCACTATATAAAACAAACAAAGAAACAAATTCATATTTGGCTAAGATTTGTTTCAAAAATAGCACTTTCTATATATCTTACCCTATGGGGTACATTTTACCTTACATCTTCATAGTTATTCTCCATCCAAGTTGCCATAGCATACAAAATGGCTTTTAATCCAATTAGCAGCAAAAAAAGAAACAAAGAAACAAAGCAGAAAGAAATAACAGCAAAAAAGAAAAAAAACTAAGTTACAGATGTTTCGAATAATTGTGTTCATGACAAATCACCCCTATTTTTAATCTTTTGCTGTGAAGGGAGGGGGAATGCTGAGAAAAGCATTCTGATTTTACTTTTTGATCTTGCCAATCTGTCAATGGTTTGAAATTAATTTGGATACATAAATGCAGTTCACCTAGAAATAGTTACTACAGTACTTACAATCATTCCGTAAAATGCAGGCCGAACCTGTTCCTAAAATGTTTGCAACTGTGCAGTAGCATTTACAACCATACAAGGTACAAAATACAGTTGCAAGAAAAAGTATGTGAACCCTTTGGGATTACATGGAGTTTTGCATGAATTGGCCATAAAATGCGCTCTAAACGTCATGTAAGTCACAACAATAGAAAAACACAGTCTGCTTAAAATAATACTACACAAACATTAGCTGTTGTCATGTTTTAATTGAACATAAGATGGAAAAATTCACAGTGCAGGGTGGAAAAAGTATGTGAACCTTTGGACTTAATAACTGGTTGACCCTCCTTTGGCAGCAATAACCTCAACCAAACATTTCCTGTAGTTGCAGATCAGACCTGCACAATGATTTGGAGTAATTTTGGACCACTCCTCTGCACAAAACTGTTTCAGTGTAGCAATATTCTTGGGATGTCTGGTGTGAATCGCTCTCTTAAGGTCATGTCACAGCATTTCAATCGGGTTGAGGTCAGGACTCTGACTGGGCCACTCCAGAAGGCGTATTCTGTTCTGTTGAAGCCATTGTTTTGTTGAATTACTTGTATGCTTTGGGTCATTGTACTGTTGCATCACCCATCCTCTGCGGAGCTTCAGTTGGCGGACAGATGGTCATATGTTTTCCTGCAAAATGTCCTGATAAACTCTGGAATTCATTTTCCCATCAATGACAACAATCCGTCCAGGCCCTGAGGCAGCAAAGCAGCCCCAAACCATGATGCTCCCTCCGCCATGTTTTACAGTGGGGATGAGATTTTGATGTTGGTGTGCTGTGCCTTTTTTCCCCACACATAGTGTTGTGTGTTTTTCCCAAACAACTCAATTTTGGTTTCATCTGTCCACAGTATATTTTGCCAGTAGTGCTGTGGAACATCCAGGTGCTCTTTTGCAAACTTCAAACATGCTGCAATATTTTTTTGGACAGCAATGGCTTCCTCCGTGGTGTCCTCCCATGTACTCCATTCTTGTTTAATGTTTTCCTTATTGTAGATGTGTCAACAAAAATGTTAGCATGTGACAGAGATTTCTGTAGATCTTTAGCTGACACTCTAGGATTCTTCTTTACCTCATTAAGCATTATGCACCGTGCTCTTGCAGTCATTTTTACAGGACGACCACGCCTAGAGAGAGTAGCAACAGTGCTAAACTTTCTCCATTTGTAGACAGTCTGTCTTACCGTGGACACATGAACATCAAGGCTTTTGGAGATACTTTTGTAACCCTTTCCAGCTTCATGCAAGTCAACAATTCTTGATCGTAGGTCTTCTGAGAGCTCTTTTCTGCGAGGCATGGTTCACATCAGACAGTGCTTCTTGAGACCAGTAAACCCAAAACAGGTGTATGTTTTTAAAGGGCAGGACAGTTGTCAGCAACACATACAATATCATCACACTGATTGGAGTCAAGGTTGGCTCACTCCTGGCTCCAATTAGCTCTTGGAGAAGTCATTAGGCTAGGGGTTCACATACTTTTTCCACCCTGCACTGTAAATTTTTCCATCTTATGTTCAATTAAAACATGACAACAGCTAATGTTTGTGTAGTATTATTTTAAGCAGACTGTGTTTTTCTATTGTTGTGACTTACATGACGTTTAGAGCGCATTTTATGGCCAATTCATGCAAAACTCCACGTAATCCCAAAGGGTTCACATACTTTTTCTTGCAACTGTATCTCAGCAGATCTTGAACCTCAGCTGAGGAATGCAATATGATGCTACAATCATTCAGTTATTTAACAAAAATAGGAAACCTCTAAGCTGCTTGCTCCAACATATCATAACTAATGTTAATGGTCAGCAATCTCTTCCTTCTGGTTTTTACTTTAACTTTTTCATTCTTGCCACTTTTAGAACACAAAGCAGTACATTAAAAAAGAGACATAAGATTAAAACAGAAGATGTTACAGCAGCACTCACAGTTTCCCCTATGATTTGAAGTTACTTTAGTTATAAATGAATAAGCAGAAAATTGGCAAGCTATTAAAAAATGATTAAGCACAGTATTATATGCATTTTCATGTTTTCCATTAAAGTGGAAGAAGGATTCCATAAACATCCTTAAGAAATAAAAGGTGAGATGGCAGTAATTCAAAGTTTGGAAGAAACTTATCAAATTATATTAAAAAGACCAACACAGTGGGGTAATATAGAATGCTCTGTCAAATTAGTGAAAGTGGAAATGAATTCTAGTTAATGATGTTTCATGCTAGAAAACATTTTCCACAGCAGCCACTTTAAACTGCTTTTTTCTGACTTTGGCATATCTCACAAGAACCTGTATAAACACTTTTCTACTATGAACTAAAACAACAATCAGTTCTGTGATGTGCAGGTTACTAGATTTCTTTGTGTTGATGGAATGCTTAAATTTAAACAGGATTCTTTGCTGAGTTCTCTAAGTTTCAATTGGTGAAAACTACAGCAAAATAGTCAGTCTACAAAACAAATTCAATTAAATTCCAGGAATTAACTGTGAATTAAAAAAAGAAATGGCAGTGTGACTATATCACAAATTAGATTTGATCTTGTTTGCCCTTATAAGATCTATTCAATAAACCATAAGCAGTTGAACTTGCAGAATATGCCATCAAATACATTTAAGTCACAAAAACTAACTTCACACAAGAAGCTAAGAATCAAAATATTAATGCTTACAGTACTGTACGAGCCAGCTAAATATGTCAATTTTAACTTTGTTCAACCCATATTTCTGGATTCTTAAAAAATTACTGAAAAGGGGTTATCAGAGGAACAGGCCTCCCTATATAGATGTGCTTTGGGTGTCTTTAGTTAAGGGAAGCCCAAATAATTTTTCAAAGTGATTCTTTTTTATTTCTGATTCATCTGAAATAATAAGGCTGGCCACAAATCCTTGTGTGGGTACAATCATCCTTCCATAAAGAAAAAACCATTTTCCTGTAGAGAAAAATTACAGTGGCCTAAAGAATCATTCGTACCACTATTTGCCTTTCTATGCAGGAATAGAATTTGAGGTTTAAATACAGGTAGTCCTCAATTTACGACCACAATTGAACTCAACATTTCTGTTGCTGAGATATTTGTTAAGTGAACTTTGCCCCAATTTACGACTTTTCTTGCCACACTTGCTAAGTGAATCATTGCAGTTGTTGAGTTAGTAACACAGTTAAGTGAATCTGGCTCTCTCGTTGACTTGCTTGCCAGAAGGTAGCAAAAGGTAATCACATTACCGTAGGACACTGCAACCGTCATAAATGTGAGTCAGTTGCCAAGTGTCTGAATCTTGATCACATGACTTTGGAGATATGCAATGGTCATGAAGTGTGAAAAATAATCGTTAAGTCACTTTTTAGAGTGCCGCTGTAACCTGAAACGGTCACTAAATGAACTGTTGTAAGTCGAGGATTACCTGTACTCCTATTTCTAGATCAGGGGTCTTCAAACTTGGCCCTTTTATGACTTGTGGACTTCAACTCCCAGAATTCCTCAGCCAGACAAGCTGGCTGAGGAATTCTGGGAATTGAAGTCCACAAGTCATAAAAGGGCCAAGTTTGAAGACCCCTGTTCTAGATACTCGCATAACCCGGATTAACTCCTCCTGGAGCACAAAAGAAAAAGCTCCCCCTTCCATGACGTTTTTCGAAGAAAACGACCATTCGGCCCACTTCCACCATGGCCAACCACTAACGAAGACCCACTTTAACTAACCCTGTTCTGAATCCGGTTTAACAACGGGCAGGCGAATTCGGTCCGAAATACGCCGCAAGAGAGATAGAGTCTAAAAGGCCGGCTCTACCTGCCTCAGGGACAGAGCCTCCCGCCTGCCTGTCGAAAGCGAGGCCTGGTCCAGGTGGAGAGAGGGCCCCGCCGGCTTCAGGTGAGGGTAGCGCGTCTCCCAGCCCGAGGAGGAGAAAGGGGCAGCCAAGGGGGGGGAGGGGGAGCGGCTTCTCCCCTTTCCCCGAGAAAGCCCGCTGCGCCTCCCGCGGGGCTTTTCACGTTCCTGAGAGCCCGCGACTCTCAATATGGCGGTGCGGCCCGGGAGAGGAAAGCCAGCGCGTCGCCTGGAAAGCGCAGTCGGCGCATCTCTCCTTTCCCTGGCAACAGGCGCGCACACGCGCTGGGCCAGGCCGAGAGACGCGTCCCGGAGCCTCCGCTGCCCGCCCGAGCGCCTGCTCATCTCTGCCAACAACGCCGGGCTTCTTTCTCCCTAGCGCCGCCTCTGGAAACGCCTCGCTGGCTTCCCGCCGGAGCAAAGCTCCCCCCCGCGCTCCTTTCTGTGCCTTTTCGGGCTTTCCTTTCCGCCCACACCGCCTTCAAAGGCTCTTATTCACCGGGGCTGCCTTGTTCATCGCAGCGAGTGTTTTCGGGGAGCTATTGCTCCGGGAAGGAAGGGCTCACTCCGAGGAAGTCTGCAGAGTCTCGCAAGGGTCGCTTCGGCTCCGCTTCTGTGCTGGACCTTCTGGTTATTCCAGAAGGTAAGGCATGCAACGATTGGTTTAAATTGCCAAGGAAATCGATTTTACTGGACATCAGGGGAAAAAAATCCTCATGGTGAGAGCTAATTAAAAAAAAATTACTTTGGGTGTGTGTGTATGTGGATGGATTCTGTTTCAGTGGACTTGCTAAACAGTCTGAATGGCTATCTTTTAGGGATGCTGTAGTAATGGATTCCTGCACTAAATGGAGTTGGACTAGATGATCTCATTTAGTGAGTTTGCCCAAAATATCAAACCATAAACTGCCTAAACTGGCTTCGCATATCATGTTGAGAACTAACCAGGCACATGTTAGGTTAACATTTTGGATGAAGTTATAATCTTGTTAATAAAGTGGGATAAAAATAAATAAAAATACGGGCCTCTGCACATCTCCAACAGATGAAACATGGGCTGCTCGCTGGAGGAAAAAAAAAAACCTTTTTAGAAATAGGATCCTGTTTGGGGGAGGAGAGGAGTACTTTTCTAAGAAAAAAATTGCCTAGTGTCATGTTTTCAGTACAAAATGGGGATCTTTTTTTTTCCTGATCCTGGTAAATTCTTTTGTGGTATTGTATTGATATTGCCAGCAGGTATAGAGAAGCATGTCTTAAAAATGGAAATGAGTTCCCTTCTCCACTGTTTTCTTTTTGATCATTAAACAATTACGGTACAGAGGATATTAGAGGATGTTGATGCCTAACGGTCTTCTCTGGAGGCTGAAGACCCCCCCCAGAGCATTCTTTTATTTATTTTAAGGAGGAATGGAGTCGTTGCAGCCAGTATCCCCTATTCTCATTGGAATAACTTTTCCTTGAATAACCACTCCTAGAATAACTCTACAGCAGGGATCTTCAAACTTGGCCCTTCTATGACTTGTGGACTTCAACTCCCAGAATTCCTCAGCTAGGCATGCTGGCTGAGGAATGCTGGGAGTTGAAGTCTGCAAGTCATAAAAGGGCCAAGTTTGAAGACCTCTGCTCTACAGGCAGTCCTTTCTTTGGACCAGACGCGAGGTTGGAGGCAGCCTCGTTCCTTAAATCGAATCCCCGCAGAGTGTTAAAAGCCTAAGAGCCGCAGCAGCCAAAATGACGACGACGCTGCTCTCAGGGACTGGCCCTGTAATGTGCCTACTACCAGTGTACTTCTTAGGGCTCCTAAATTTGTCCAGAGGACACCCTAGGGAACAGTTGAGCTTTGCGTGCAACCTGGCACAACCGGCAGGTTCGTGTACGGGGACGTCTGCAAGCAAGCGTTCCTCCTCTCCACCACCCTCCCTCGCCCAGCCGTTTGCGAAGAGCCAAGGGACTAAACCAGGCTGGGAAGAGGTGGAGACTGGAAGCCAAACCCCAGGGGCGGCTCTCCTTCAGCTTGAGAACCCGCCTTTAACGGCCGCGGAAGCTCTCGCCCTTTGCCTTTCGCCGAGCGGAAAGAGGCGGCGGGAGAGAAGGCGCCTCTGAGGGAAAGGCGGACCGGGGAAGACGCGTGAAAGAAGTCCCCCGAGCAGCCTGAAGCCGGAGGAGGGCCTGGTGGGCTAGGCGGCGAGCCGGGGTATCATTTAAAGCAGCCTCTCCGGTCAAGCTGCGTTTCTTATAGGCCTCTTGGCGTCCGTTAGTAAAGCTTTGTTCCTTTTGCTCGTCGTAGGTTTGAGCGTCGGTTGTGTGTATGTGGTTCTTATTTTATTTTTTTGCCGGTGTTTAATAATAGATTAGATGAGGACTGCCGTTTTATAATGTTTAATGATAGAACGTAAGCAGACATGCACATCGGACCGTAAGAATAATAAGAGATTGTATGAACTCATGCCGTTTTTCTGCTCTCTGCTGAGGGTCCCGGGCAATTTACTATCTGGGGTCTGCCTTCCTTAGAGCAGGGGTCTCCAACCTTGGCAACGTTAAGACTTGTGGACTTCAATTCCCAGAATTCCTCAGCCAGCTTTGCTGGCTGAGGAATTCTGGGAGGTGAAGTCCACAAGTCTTAACGTTGCCAAGGTTGAGGACTCTTGCCTAGAGTCTTAGACGAAACATCCTTGCCTGTCTCGCCAGTGTTACCAGATCCAGTTTGCATCGTTATCCAATGGGTCCCACGTAATATATTAGGCAGCACTAATTAAGGGGAGAGATGTCCAATATTTTCACCAGATGTAGGCATAGCTGCTTGTAGTAAGCCGTACTTTCGGTGTCGACAGAGACAGTGTGGTGGTGCTTGGACTACCATCCTAAAAATGCATTTGAGTTTGACTTCTCAAAATATTTGGGATATGTGTGATATTGTGGAAGGGAATGTTTAAGAGTGTACTTAGTTCGAGTCATGCAGTAGACCAGACATGTCAAACACAAGGCCCGGGGGCCGGATCCGGCCCGCAAAGTGGTTTCATGTGGCCCACGAAGCC